>NC_064646.1:507372837-508032587 GCF_023864345.2 Schistocerca serialis cubense | reverse complement strand
AAGCAGAAAGGTGGAAGGAGTACATAGAGGGTCTATAGAAATGCAATGTACTTGAGGGTAATATTATAGAAATGGAAGAGGACATAGATGAAGATAAAATGGGAAATATGATACTGCATGAAGTATTTGACAGAGTACTGAAACATCCAAGTTGAAACAAGGCCCCAGGGATAGACAACATTCTTTTAGAACTACTTATAATCTTGGGAGAGCCAGGCATGACAAAACTCTTCCATCTGGTAAGCAAGACGTATGAGACAGGCTAAATACCTTCATACTTGAAAAAGAATATTGTTGTTGTTGTTGTGGTCTTCAGTCCTGAGACTGGTTTGATGCAGCTCTCCATGCTACTCTATCCTGTGCAAGCTTTTTCATCTCCCAGTACCTACTGCAATCTACATCCTTCTGAATCTGCTTAATGTATTCATCTCTTGGTCTCCCTCTACAATTTTTACCCTCCACGCTGCCCTCCAATACTAAATTGGTGATCCCTTGATGCCTCAGAACATGTCCTACCAACCGATCCCTTCTTCTGGTCAAGTTGTGCCACAAACTTCTCTTCTCCCCAATCCTATTCAATACTTCCTCATTAGTTATGTGATCTACCCATCTAATCTTCAGCATTCTTCTGTAGCACCACATTTCAAAAGCTTCTATTCTCTTCTTGTCCAAACTATTTATCGTCCATGTTTCACTTCCATACATGGCTACACTCCATACGAATACTTTCAGAAATGACTTCCTGACACTTAAATCAATACTGGATGTTAACAAATTTCTCTTCTTCAGAAACGCTTTCCTTGCCATTGCCAGCCTACATTTTATATCCTCTCTACTTCGACCATCATCAGTTATTTTGCTCCCCAAATAGCAAAACTCCTTTACTACTTTAAGTGCCTCATTTCCTAATCTAATTCCCTCAGCATCACCTGACTTAATTAGACTACATTCCATTATCCTTGTTTTGCTTTTGTTGATGTTCATCTTATATCCTCCTTTCAAGACACTGTCCATTCCATTCAACTGCTCTTCCAAGTCCTTTGCTGTCTCTGACAGAATTACAATGTCATCGGCGAACCTCAAAGTTTTTATTTCTTCTCCATGAATTTTAATACCTACTCTGAATTTTTCTTTTGTTTTTTACTGCTTGCTCAATATACAGATTGAACAACATCGGGGAGAGGCTACAACCCTGTCTTACTCCCTTCCCAACCACTGCTTCCCTTTCATGTCCCTCGACTCTTATAACTGCCATCTGGTTTCTGTACAAATTGTAAATAGCCTTTCGCTCCCTGTATTTTACCCCTGCCACCTTTAGAATTTGAAAGAGAGTATTCCAGTCAACATTGTCAAAAGCTTTCTCTAAGTCTACAAATGCTAGAAACGTAGGTTTTCCTTTCCTTAATCTTTCTTCTAAGATAAGTCGTAAGGTCAGTATTGCCTCACGTGTTCCAGTGTTTCTACGGAATCCAAACTGATCTTCCCCGAGGTTGGCTTCTACTAGTTTTTCCATTCGTCTGTAAAGAATTCGTGTTAGTATTTTGCAGCTGTGACTTATTAAGCTGATAGTTCGGTAATTTTCACATCTGTCAACACCTGCTTTCTTTGGGATTGGAATTATTATATTCTTCTTGAAGTCTGAGGGTATTTCGCCTGTTTCATACATCTTGCTCACCAGATGGTAGAGTTTTGTCAGGACTGGCTCTCCCACGGCCGTCAGTAGTTCCAATGGAATATTGTCTACTCCGGGGGCCTTGTTTCGACTCAGGTCTTTCAGTGCTCTGTCAAACTCTTCACGCAGTATCATATCTCCCATTTCATCTTCATCTACATCCTCTTCCATTTCCATAATATTGTCCTCAAGTACATCGCCCTTGTATAGACCCTCTATATACTCCTTCCATCTTTCTGCTTTCCCTTCTTTGCTTAGAACTGGGTTTCCATCTGAGCTCTTGATATTCATACAAGTCTTTCTCTTATCTCCAAAGGTCTCTTTAATTTTCCTGTAGGCGGTATCTATCTTACCCCTAGTGAGATAAGCCTCTACATCCTTACATTTGTCCTCTAGCCATCCCTGCTTAGCCATTTTGCACTTCCTGTCGATCTCATTTTTGAGACATTTGTATTCCTTTTTGCCTGTTTCACTTACTGCATTTTTATATTTTCTCCTTTCATCAATTAAATTCAATATTTCTTCTGTTACCCAAGGATTTCTACTAGCCCTCGTCTTTTTACCTACTTGATCCTCTGCTGCCTTCACTACTTCATCCCTCAAAGCTACCCATTCTTCTTCTACTGTATTTATTTCCCCCATTCCTGTCAATTGCTCCCTTATGCTCTCCCTGAATCTCTGTACAACCTCTGGTTCTTTTAGTTTATCCAGGTCCCATCTCCTTAAATTCCCACCTTTTTGCAGTTTCTTCAGTTTTAATCTACAGGTCATAACCAATAGATTGTGGTCAGAGTCCACATCTGCCCCTGGAAATGTCTTACAATTTAAAACCTGGTTCCTAAATCTCTGTCTTACCATTATATAATCTATCTGATACCTTTTAGTGTCTCCAGGGTTCTTCCATGTATACAACCTTCTTTCATGATTCTTAAACCAAGTGTTAGTTATGATTATGTTGTGCTCTGTGCAAAATTCTACCAGGCGGCTTCCTCTTTCATTTCTGTCCCCCAATCCATATTCACCTACTACGTTTCCTTCTCTCCCTTTTCCTACACTCGAATTCCAGTCACCCATGACTATTAAATTTTCGTCTCCCTTCACAATCTGAATAATTTCTTTTATTTCATCATACATTTCTTCAATTTCTTCGTCATCTGCAGAGCTAGTTGGCATATAAACTTGTACTACTGTAGTAGGCGTGGGCTTCGTATCTATCTTGGCCACAATAATGCGTTCACTATGCTGTTTGTAGTGGCTTACCCGCATTCCTATTTTCCTATTCATTATTAAACCTACTCCTGCATTACCCCTATTTGATTTTGTGTTTATAACCCTGTAGTCGCCTGACCAGAAGTCTTGTTCCTCCTGCCACCGAACTTCACTAATTCCCACTATATCTAACTTCAACCTATCCATTTCCCTTTTTAAATTTTCTAACCTACCTGCCCGATTAAGGGATCTGACATTCCACGCTCCGATCCGTAGAACGCCAGTTTTCTTTCTCCTGATAACGACATCCTCTTGAGTAGTCCCCGCCTGGAGATCCGAATGGGGGACTATTTTACCTCCGGAATATTTTACCCAAGAGGACGCCATCATCATGTAATCATACAGTAAAGCTGCATGCCCTCGGGAAAAATTACGGCTGTAGTTTCCCCTTGCTTTCAGCCGTTCGCAGTACCAGCACAGCAAGGCCGTTTTGGTTATTGTTACAAGGCCAGATCAGTCAATCATCCAGACTGTTGCCCTTGCAGCTACTGAAAAGGCTGCTGCCCCTCTTCAGGAACCACACGTTTGTCTGGCCTCTCAACAGATACCCCTCCGTTGTGGTTGCACCTACGGTACGGCTATCTGTATCGCTGAGGCACGCAAGCCTCCCCACCAACGGCAAGGTCCATGGTTCATGGGGGGGAAAAAAGAATATAATAATTCCAATCCCAAAGAAAGCAGATCTTGACAGGTGTGAAAATTGCCAAAATATCAGTTTAATATGTCACACTTGCAAAATACTAACATGAATTCTTTGCAGATGAATGGAAAAATAGTAGAAGCCAACTTTGGGGAAGATCAGTTTGGATTCTGTAGAAATGTTGGAGAACACGAGGCAATACTGACCCTATGACTTATCTTAGAAGATAGGTTAAGGAAAGACAAACCGATGTTTCTAGAATTTGTAGACTTACAGAAAGCCTTTAACAATGTTGACTGGAATACTCTCTCTCATATTCTGAAGGGGGCAGGGGTAAAATACAGGGATCGAAAGGCTATTTACAATTTGTACAGAAACCAGATGGCAGTTTATAAGAGTCTAGGGGCACAAAAGGAAAGCAGTGGTCGAGACGGGAGTGAGACATAGTTGCAGCCTATCCCTGACATTATTCAAACTGTATATTGAGCAAGCAGTACAGGAAACAGAAGCAAAATTTAGAGTAGTAATTAAAATCCATGGAGAAGAGAGAAAAAGTTCGAAGTTTGCTAACAACATTATAATTCTATCAGAGACGGCAAAGGATATGGAAGAGTACTTGAATGCAATGGGCAGTGTCTGGAAAGGAGAAGTAGAGAGGATATAAAATGTACACCGACTATGGCAAGGAAAGCATTTCTGAAGAAGAGAAATTTGTTAACATTGAGTATAGAAGCAGAAACAGACTTCAGAGGACAAAAGACTAGGGAAATGTTTCTGAAGGTGAAGTACCTCTGCAAAGGTCACCAGGCCAAGCAGAATTTTGTCAAAGATTCCCGTGATAAGATCCTGATGAACGATAGGGATATAGCTGAGAGATGGAAAGAGTACTTTCGACAGCTGCTACATTGTGATGAACCTGAACTGCAGTTTGATTCCAGTACCCAATTACAGCCGATGTAGACTACCCCCCACCTACCCTGGATGAGATAGAAACGAGACACCTTAAACAGAATAAGAGTCCAGGTGAAGATGGAATACAGGCTGAAATGATCCTGGTAGGAGGAAAGAAACTTGCAGAAAAAATACACCGGCTGATACAGGCAATATGGACCAAAGAAGAACTACCAGGAGAATGGAAAACAGCTCTGATTTGTCCAATACATAAGAAGGGCGACAAACTGAAATGTGACAACTATCGAGGAATCGTCCTGCTTAACGTCTGCCATAAGATCCTGTCCAATTGCCTCACACATAGAATTCAGCCAGTGGCAGAATCGGTGATTGGGGAGTACCAGGGAGGTTTCCAGCCAGGACGGTCAACAGTAGATCACATCTTCAGTCTCTGGCAGCTCACTGAGAAACTGGGTGAATATGGTAAAGATTTGCATATTTTATTCGTTGATTTTAAGAAGGCCTATGATTGCATACATCGCAAGAGCCTGCTCAACTGTTTAAGGGAGTTTGGCATAGCAGAGAAACTCATCAATCTGATAAAGATCTGTCTGAACAAAACACGTGCAACGGTGAAGATGGGAAATCGCGTAACTGAGGAGTTTGAAATTGTGACAGGACTCAGGCAAGGAGATGGATTGTCCCCTATCCTGTTCAACTTTGCCCTCGAGAAGATCGTACGCGAGACCTTCCAAGAGAACGAAGGGATTGACATTGAAGGAAAGAGACTGGCATACTTAGCCTATGCAGACGACATCTGTTTACTCTCTAGGTCGGAAGAGGAGTTGGAGCAAATGACCAAAGCACTAAAGGAGGCTGCCAGCAAATTTGGGCTAAACATAAACGAAGCCAAGACAGAGTACCTCGTTATGTCGCGTGGTCATTGTCAGACTGCCGATCATCTACAATCACTGCAGGTTGGGGAACATTCCTACAAGAGAGTGCAAGAATTCAAATACCTAGGGGCACTTTTCACTGAGAACTCGTCATGTGAAGCAGAGATCAATGCCAGAATACAAGCAGGAAACCGATCTTACCACAGCCTAGCACAACTGCTTTGGTCCAAATATCTCTCCAGATAGTTAAAGATTCGACTGTACAAAACCCTGATCCAGCCTGTTGTTCTATATGGCTGTGAGACATGGAGGATCTGGAAACAGGACTTCCATAAGCTCCATAAGAGGAAAGTGCTTCAGAAGATCTTCGGTCAGGTTCTGGATGCAGATACAGGGGAATGGAGGATCAGATACAACAAAGAGCTTGAGGAACTATACCAGCAGCCCAACATAGCAGGAGCTGCCAAAGCCAAACGAATGCAGTGCGCCGGCCATGTGGCCCGGATGGAGGATCACAGATGGCCTCGGAAGCTCCTGGATTTCACACCTACAGGAAAGAGACCGCCAGGGAGACCCAAGAAGTGTTGGAGGGATGGACTCCCTGAAGATTTAAACCAAGTGTCAATAGATGTGAACGGATGGTGGATAGCAGCAATGGACAGAATACAGTGGAGGAGGAAACTCGTAGATGCAAGCGGTCCACTGGGCCTGATCATGTAGTAGTAGTAGTAGTAGTAGTAGTAGTATAGAAGTGTCAGGAAGTCCATCCTGAAAGTACTTACATGGAGTGTAGCCATGTATGGAAGTGAAACATAGACGATAATAGTTTACACAAGAAGAGAATAGATGCTTTTGAAATTTGGTGCTACAGAAGAATGCTGAAGATTAGATGCGTAATCACATAACTAATGAGGTGGTACTGAATAGAATTGGGAAGAAGAGGAATTTGTGGCACAACTTGACTAGCAGAAGGGATCGTTTGGTTGGACACATTCTGAGGCATCAAGGGATCACCAATTTAGTACTGGACGAAAGCGCAGAGGGAAAAAGTCATAGAGGGACACCAAGAGATGAACACACTAAGCAGATTCAGAGGGATGTAGGTTGCCGTAGGTACTCAGAGATGAAGACGCTTGCACAGGATAGAGTAGCACGGAGAGCTGGATCAAACCAGTCTCTGGACAACAACAACAATAACAACAACAAAACGTGAACAAATGCTAGCAAAGTGATAGCATCCAAGGAGTCCCAATCAACAACTGTAGCTAGATATAGAGCACCACAGCACTCTACCTGTAAGACCAACAGAATGTACACTGTTGCTCTTTATCTCTCTCTTTCTGTGGTGTGAACAATACTGTGGTGGCACAACTGATAAGATTTAAGTTGCTCTTGTTAGGTAACATACTCATCATTGCCGTCATCATGATCATGACCATGATCATCGTCATCATCATCATAATTAGCAACAACATAATTAGAACAGTCACACATTATGGTTGCTATTATGTAGAGAAAAATGCAGATAATTAAAAATTACTTTTAGATAATTAAAAAATATCACTTAGAAATAAAAAACACGGATACAGCCACTTATGATATGAAAATATAAGCAATTTTGTGTGATGAAACAGTGTGCAAAAGGTAGAGAACTAGACTTACAGAAGAAAAAAAAAAAAAGATTAATTGTACAGTTTTACAAAATAGTGTACTAGATAGCAGAGACATTTTTATAAGCAAATTACAATTACTGCTGCTTCATTGCATAACTTTGTGTGTGTGTGTGTGTGTGTGTGTGTGTGTGTGTGTGTGTGTGTGTGTGTGTGTAAAAAAATCCAGACAGTCAACAATGATAATGCATTTAACATTATGTAGTAAATGCTATTCATATAAAAACTGTGCCTGTATACAACTACAAAAATGCAAAATAACCAATCTCACCAGAGTTGCATCAACAGATGCATTAGTGTTTTTTGTTTTCGTTGCCATGTAGAACAATGACTGTGCCAAAACTGTAGAGAAGTTAGCTATAAATGATGCAAGTGAATCCTCAGGTGGAACAGAGCCATTGTAATATGTGTAGTTGAGTGTCGATGCGTCATCAAATATACTGTTATAGTACCTGGAAACAGAAGATGTAATGATAATTGTAAAACCTAATCTCCAGATCACAGAAATCAGCATTTAAATTTTTTCAGTATACACCAAACAATATATAGTTTAATAACACTAACAGTCAAAAGCTACTGAAGAGTACTGGGTGGGGAACAAACAGTGGACACTGTGAGAGTAATCCCGCCATACAGCTGAGCCACTGAGTGTTTGAAAGGCATACAATGGAGAACGAAATCATAATTAGTCTTCCAGATTATGTAAAAAAAAAAACACATTTCACTTCTACAGCTACTCACCCCCAAGTTTGTAGCAAGGGAAGCAATGACGAGATGGACTCAACTCATTAGGGAAAGCTGGAAAGCTGCTTACATGTTGGAACTTCACAAACTTAGAGAAACGTTACCAATTAATATGGTTGACAGTGAATGTGCAACTGACATCTTAAGAGGAGTTTTCAGACAAAAATTCGAAAATTTTCACATTTTACAAAACATGCCCTAGTATATTATGTACTCTTTCCTGCAGAAAATTGTGCATAAATTATCTGTGAGTGACGTTTAGAAGTATTTCATTTTTAATTTTGAAGTCTTACATGCGTATCTGCAAGATCACCAGATTTCGGATGTGCATCTGTTTATATGTGAATATCTCGGAACCCACATTTTATAGTAGGCTGCGATTTAAATCTCTGACAGAAAACACATGGCACTCAATGTTAGTCACACTGTATTTTGTAGCTGCTTGGCATTTGTTTGTTTGTTTTGAGTGAAACAGTGGCTTTCGGTGTAATCTGGTGCAGTTTGACGTAATATAAACATGCCTAGAAGTGCTAGCCTAGTTCAAGAGTTGCAACCCACAAGCAGCATAAAATCAAATAACCTTGATGTGCCACCGGAGAACAAGGGAGATGTGACCTCACCCAATGCAAGTAAAGCTAAATTACATAAAAAATTCGAGGAACTAGGATTACTGCAGGATAATTTAGAAAATAGTACTTCTGGTGTGGGATATGCTTTGTGTGATGTGAACATTTTAATTCAGGTGTTGTGTGATACATTGTGCAGTAATATTTGTGTCAGAAAAGTAATTATTGAAGAAGATTTTTCTGCAAGAATAGGACTCACTACGACAATAGTAATTATTTGCACTGGCTGTGACAGCAAAAAGTCATTTGTAATGTCGAATGAATGCAAGAATAATCTTTTTGAGGTAAATTTAAGACTTTTCTATGCCATGAGAGCTATCAAAAAAGGTCTTAGCGCAGCTCAGTGTTTCTGTTCGGTTATGAATCTACCATCACCACCTACAAAAATTCAGAGGTACACTGAAGTTATAGGAGACGCTGTTGACTCTGTTGCTTCCCTGTCAATGAAGGCTGCAACAAATGAAGCTGTTGAAGTGAATGAAGGCAACATTGATATACCAGTTGCGTTTGATGGGACATGGCAAAAGTGGGGTAACATGTTGAACTACTCAGTTGTCACAATCACAAGTGTAGACACAGGCAAAGTAATTGATTTTGAGGCACTTAAAAAACACTGCCACAGCTCCTGTGACAAAAATGGAAAAAATGAACATTAAAACTGCCAGAAAAATTATGAAGGAACTAGTGGAGGAACGGAAGCTGATGCCGTAATGAAAATGTTTAGGAGATCACTGCAGGAAAGGGGTGTACGATACACCCAGTTCCTTGGGGATGGAGATTCTAAGGCAATAAGGGTGTTGTTGAAGCAAATCCATATAAAAATATTGTCATAAATAAATCGTAATGTGCTGTGCATGTGCAAAAGAGAGTGAGCACACGTCTCAGAAAATTAAAACAATCTTTTCGCACCACCACACTGTCTGTTGGCAAGCCACGTAGAGGTTGTCTGACTAATAAAACAATAAATCAGCTCCAGAAGTATTATGGAATGGCCATCAGGAATAATGGAAATGATTTAGAAAGTATGAGAAAAGCAATCTGGGCCACACACTTCCACAAACTTTCAACTGACAGAAAACCGACATGTGCACTCTGACCACCTGGACCTGAATTGTGGTGTAAATTCTGGAAGGCCGAAGTACAAGAGTGTCTTTTGAACACATGAACTCTATTCCTGAAGCTGTCATGGAAGCAATAAAACCAATTTATAGGGACCTAGCTCACCCAGACCACCTCCGAAAGTGTTTACATGGGCGAACACAGAATCCTAATGAATCATTCAATAACATTATCTGGACATGAGTGCCTAAAAATGTTTTTGTAGGGCTCAATACACTAAAATGGTGAGTTAGTGATGCTGTATTAACATTTAATGATGGAAATATGGGAAGAATAAGAGTTCTACAACATCGTAACATCATTCCAGGCTAGCATACTGTAAAGGGCTTGAAGTTATTGGAGAAGATGAGACTCGCCAAGACACATTGTACAGCTCAGTTCACCGCCAAAGAAGCAAGATCAATCAGAAGAAAGAAGCTTTTGGAGAAGGAAGCTGGCAAAGACTGTGATGCTGACTATGCTGGTGGGTGTTTTGGAGACTTAATTTATAATTACAAGTCAATTTTTATCATTTTATACTTTAAATGAGATTTTCTCAAAATGACATTTTTTATGCTTAATGTTCCTTTATATCAAAACCTACTTGTGATAGCTATATGAAACTTTGGCACCTATTTCATTACAATATATTGTACCTACTGAAGCACAACCATAGAAATAACTTGAATAGAAGGCCATCTAGGGCATTATGTGTACAATTATTTCTGATAAAAAATAGCATAATTGAAAATACATATATATCTCTCCTTCTTTTGTACCTCATCTGTTAATTCTGGTTTAGTAGACATAAATAACATGGATAAGTCAGCTGTAAAAATTCACAGTCTTATCTTCATTGGTTCCAGAGATAAAGGTACATGAAGTATACTAATTTAACATTGCCCATATAGGCCCTGCAAACTCCCCTTAACAACATGAGGCTGGCAGCTTTATAGCTTCATGTTCAAATTTTTCCACTGACAACCAAACCTCCCGATGTGCAACACTCAGATCTGTACCAAACATTGATTGTTGAAACAGTATCAACCAAACTCCAATTTAGTTTGTACTATGTGCTGTCATCCGAGCATAACTGTGATTAATATGTATAGCTTCCATGGGGAAGTTGGTAGAGCATTAGATTGTCGTACCAAGGGTCCTGGGTTCATATCCCAATGATGACATTATTTTTACTGTATTATGCATGAAAGTGTTATATGGGACTAATCATACTTCCACATCCACGATGCAATTGTTTCTTTACTTCACTGTTCTGATTGTTTATGTTTATTCTGGAAACTACAAATGAACTAGCTGCTTCATCACGAGTGGTGTCTGTTCTGTTGCACATATCCAACAGAACACCACACCCACCCAAATCTAAGCCGCACCTGAGAAATGAGACTCGAAATCAAGGAAAAAAAATTTTCCCGAATCTAAGCCGCACCTGAAATTGGAGACTTGAAATTCCAAGGGAGAGAAGAGTTTTAGGCCGCAGATCCAAATCGAAACAAAGTTTGTCCACTCTAATATGAGACACAATTTAGGTCGAATGAATGACTATACAGCTACAGTAGTTTGGTTCAAGAGTTAAGCTTAGCAGTTAAGCTTTACCATGTAGCCATTGCTATGCGTTAGGTGCTCTGTCTGTATTTATACGGGTACCATTCCTTTTTCACGTGATTCGTCTGGTTTGAATTGATTGCTTATTTTTTTTTTGATCTGGTAAGTGCCGTTCTCTTTGTTATAGATGTTTACGTCACTCTAAGCTGAAAATGGATTACTGTACTGTGTCATGCATTGTTTGTCGCATTCTGATAGTGAGTGTTTATGAATTAAAAAAAAGGAGGAATCGTCTCATTAGCGAAACAATGGCAAGAGACTGCTTGCCATTTGCTGTTACTTACACTACTGCTTTCTTTGATAATGATCAACAAGAACCAAATAATAGACTGCGTATGATAGAAGATGTTCTGAACGAGAGTTCAGAGAAAATTTTTCTCCAGTTGAAAATCTTTGCAGACTCCTCTGTAATACATTACATTCTGCACAGAAATTAGTCATCTTAGATTTAAAAATCTTGTCAATTGCCGTGCTTCATTTCTGACTGTATCACTATTAGGCATAAGACCAATACAAATATAAACATGACATATGTATATTATTCCGCGTTTGCTGTTGTCTCACTCTAGTTTTGTAGTTTATTAGGCAGACAGGATTTAAATGAGGTAGCAGCAAACACGAAAGAATACATGGCAAAATGTTTATATTCGTACGGTATTATTCTTATAGTGAAAAGAATACTGCATGCGATTCACAATTCATAAAAGTTCTTATTAGCAGCGATCTCTTGTCACAGGTAGGAAAAAATTCAGAATGTAGAGTTGGCCATATTGACAAACATCCCAAACAATCTTGCCAGTCGGATTTTCGTAGTACGTTGAAATGCTGCTACATTCGAAGATGAACAATACGGAATTTGTATCTACTTTGTTGGATAATGTATGAAAATGCAGCGGTCAAAACTCGGGGTGGTGAAAAAAAGCTCGTCTTCCACGCTACATAATTCGACGGCAGAAGTTAGTTGTGGCGGCACCTACCAACATTTTTCAGAACTTCCGCTTACTTTGCACTAGATTCTAAGCCGCAGGCGGGTTTTTGGATTACAAAAACCGGAAAAAAAGTGCGGCTTGGATTCAAGTAAATACGGTACACCTTTTCTGTGTTCTGTCATTCTGGTGTCACTTTTAATTACCATTTATGCATGTTTTACTGGATGCCGGCACACAGCACAAACTAAATCAGTGTTTTAGCTGATAATCTACATACAACGTTTGGCAATGATCTGAGTGTCTGACAAGGCTGCCGTGCCGAACAGATATATTGTATGGAAGTAGAATTGGCTGGCCTTATTGGCCTACTTTTCAGGGCAACCTACATGTCAGAGGCGCATAATAGTTTGCAATCCACTGCCATGTTGGCTGCCTTGCACAACAGGCATCTTGGAGTATTGTTGGCCTGCTTCATTGAGCTGCTTGCATGAAACCTACACATCACGGACAAAAAATAGTTTCCAAGCCTCTGAAGTGTGTTCCCTTTGCTTCTGCCATTATCAGTTATTTTGTTGCAGAAATAGCAAAACTTGTCCACCACTTTAATTGTCTAATTTACTATTCCTACCGTATTTACTCGAATCTAAGCCGCACTTTTTTTCCCGTTTTTGTAATCCAAAAACCCGCCTGCGGCTTAGAATTGAGTGCAAAGTAAGCGGAAGTTCTGAAAAATGTTGGTAGGTGCCCCCACAACTAACTTCTGCCGTCGAATTATGTAGCGTGGAAGACGAGCTTTTTTTCACCGCCCCCAGCTTTGACCGCTGCATTTTCACACATTACCAACGAAGTAGATACAAATTCCATATTGTTCATCTTCGAAAGTAGCAGCATTTCAACGTACTATGAAAATCCGACTGGCACGATTGTTTGGGATGTTTGTCAATATGGCTAACTCTACGTTCTGAATTTTTTCCTACCTGTGACAAGAGCTCGTTGCTAATAAGTACTTTTATGAATTGTGAATCGCATGCAGTATTCTTTTCACCATAAGAATAATACCGTACGAATATAAACATTTTGTCACGTATTCTTTCGTGTTTGCTGCTGCCTCATTCAAATCCTGTCTGCCTAATAAACTACAAAACTAGAGTGAGACAACAGCAAACGCGGAATAATATACATATATCTTGTTTATATTCGTATTGCTCTTATGCCTAATAGTGATACAGTCAGAAATGAAGTACGGCAATTGACAAGATTTTTAAATCTAAGATGACTAATTTCTGTGCAGAATGTAATGTATTACAGAGGCGTCTGCAAAGATTTTCAACCGGAGAAAAATTTTCGCTGAACTCTCGTTCAGAACATCTTCTATCATACGCAGTCTATTATTTGGTTCTTGTTGATCATTATCAAAGAAAGCAGCAGTGTAAGTAACAGCAAATGGCAAGCAGTCTCTTGCCATTGTTTCGCTAATGAGACGATTCCTCTTTTTTTTTTTTTTTTTTTTTTTTATTTATTGTAAGCGGCGGTAGCGCGCACAAAAGCAAGCCATGCCGCGAGCGGCGACAATTCATAAACACTCACTATCAGAATGCGACAAACAATGCGTGACACAGTACAGTAACGCGTTTTCAGCTTAGAGTGACGTAAACATCTATAACAAAGAGAATGGCACTTACCAGATCAAAGAAAAATAAGCAATCAATTCAAACCAGATGAATCACGTGAAAAAGGAATGGTACCTGTATAAATACAGACGGAGCACCTAACGCATAGCAATGGCTACACGGTAAAGCTTAACTGCTAAGCTTAAGACTCGAACCAAACTACTGTAGCTGTATAGTCATTCATTCGACCTAAATTGTGTCTCATATTAGAGTGGACAAACTTTGTTTCGATTTGGATCTGCGGCCTAAAACTCTTATCTCCCTTGGAATTTCGAGTCTCAAATTTCAGGTGCGGCTTAGATTCGGGAAAATTTTTTCCTTGATTTCGAGTCTCATTTTTCAGGTGCGGCTTAGATTTGAGTGTGGCTTAGATTCGAGTAAATACGGTAATCCCACAGCATAAGCTATCTTAATCTGACTACATTTGATTATCATTGTTTTACTTTGGTGTGTGTCTGACCTCCTTTCAAGTTGCTATCTATTAATTTTTTTACCATCTCTATCCAAATCGGAATGTCAATGACACTGAATTTCAGTCCAAATCTTTTCTCTGATATCTTTGTTTTCCTGTCTCACATAGTGAAATGCTTTCTCAATGTGTAGATTGAATAATGTGATTGATAGGCTACAACCCTTTCACATTCCTTTTCAATTACTACCTTCCAATCACATCCTGCAGCTCTCAGTACAGCTTCTGTGCAAGTTGTGGATAAGGTACTGCTCCCTGTGTTTTACCCCTAACTACTTCACAGCTTCAGTGAATGTTGTCAAACATTATTTTCTAAATCTGCAAATTGTATAAATGAAAGCTTGCCTTTTTAAAATTATTTTCTAAGATCAGCTGTGGAGTCAATATTTCTGCATGTGTTACTACATTTCTCCAGAACAAAACTTAATCCTCCCTAGGTTTCCTTCTGCTAATTTTCGTTAATCTGTTGCAACCATGACTTACTTATCTTAACGTTCAGTAATACCCACATATGCCAGTACATGACATCTTTGATATTGCAATTTTTACGTTCTTCTTGAATCCCAATGGTATTTCACCTGATCAATATATCTTGCTTAAAAGATGCAACAATTTTTTCACGGGTGGCTCTCACAAGGACATTCATAATTCTTGAGTAATATCACCTACACCAGGTAGAATACACTAAGACTCTTGTGCATCACACACAATGGGACAGCAAAGATAAGATTAGATTAATTACAAATGTCACAAAGACATTTGAGCAGTCCTTTCATCCAGCAATTCATGAACAAGAAGAAACACTAATATAAGGTACAATGGGAAGTACCATCTGGCATGCACTTCACAGAGTATGGATGTAGATGTCAATCTAGAACATATAAAATGCCACACATGAAAGAGGCAAACAGCAGATCTAATAAATGAGAGTAACAAAAAGAGGAAAATGGCAAATGAGAAATGTAAAGCTACAGACTAACTATGGTAAATATTGATGCCACGTATACTAAAACTCGAAATCTTTGGAGAAAAAAGGCACAACTGTATGAACATCAAGACCTCAGATAGCCTACACAAAAAATGAAATGCTGAAAACTGTAAGGAACATGTAGGAGACTGCATACAGGAAATAAACCTAAAGACAATATTCAGAAAGTGAAGAGAGAGAAGGAGGAGGTGCAGTGGGAAATATGATACAGCGTGAAGATTACAGAATGATGTAACTCCAAACAACACATGGAGTGTAGGACATTCCCTCAGAATTACTGATGTCTTTGGATGACAAAGTGTTCCATCTAGTACACAGGATGTAAGAAATGAACGAAATATCAGAATTCAACATGAACATATTAATCACGGTATTAAAGAACGCAGATGCTGACGGTGTCTAAAGCCATTTGTGTAATAAGTCATGGTTGTGAAATACTAACACAAATTATTTACAGGAAGGAAATGAGGACAAGTTTTGAAAAAAGGGATTAAAGCTCAAAGAAATAATAGAAACTATAAGGTTCGTGATGCTATCAGACACAGTAAATGACTTGGAAGATCAGCTGCACTGAAAGGATACTGTCTTCAAAAGAGATAATAAAGTGAACATCAATGAAATTAAAACAAGAGTAATGGAATACCAGCATAACATTTACGGACATCAAACAAATGACTGGAGTGGGAAAAATGCAAGCTTGTGAATAGAATTTGTAAAATGGCAGAAATTACAAATATTTTGGAAAGAATATAATTATTGACTTTATGAAGAAAGCAAGGGCAGGATAGATGTGAAACTGCCACACAGACAGTCTAGCACCACACGTACAAAAAAATGCTCAAAACAGAACATTATCGATAAAGGAAAGGGAGAAAAGAGAAACAATTTCAGTACTGCAGCTAAAACCAGAGGACAAATTTATGAAAAAGGACACACACATTGCACAGGTATATTTAAAGAAGCCATTTTATAATGTGAAAGGTAATAAAAATGTTACACAAAGCAGACAGGCTTAATTAGCACTGACAGCCTGGTATGACAGACTAAAATTGGAAAAGGCTTAAAGCCAAGTTGGTTACTATTACCAATGAAATTTCATTTCTATACTGAACAGGCAATGAAGGAATTAAAATACCAAGGGTGCAGCCCCATAGCAGACACTGTAGACTGAAGTCCACATGAAGGCACAGCTGTATGGCAAGGTCAGAAAGTACATACATACCTGCATCTACATACATACTCAACAAGCCACTGTACAGTGTATGGTGGAGTGTATCACGTATCACTACTAATCATTTCCTTTCCTACTTCACTTGTAAATGGAGTGAAGGAAAAATGGTTGTCAATATGCCTCCATAAAAGCCCAAATTTCTCTTATCTTGTTTTGTGGTTCTTACGTGAAACATACGTTGAGGCAACAAATAAGTCTGCGGTCAGCTGCAAATGACTAGTCACTAAATTTTCTCAATAGTGCGCACAGTGGCACATAGCAAGAATGTCCCATTATCCCCTGGTACACTTGCACCATAATAGTCCTCTCCTGTAGGCTGCAGATAAGGGAAAGACAAAAGAAATGATATTCACCATTTATACATTTATACCTCACTCAACTAGCTCTTCACTAAGGCTGTTCCTCCAGTGGAGATTATACCCAATAAACAAAAGACAGTTACATAATTTAAGCAGTGTTTCTTGCACACACAAGTGCAGAGATGCCCACTATGCAAGACGTTTTAGCTATGCAACATGAAGCCTACATATATTTACGATAGGATTGAAGCCAACTTAAGGTTTTACTTAACACTAGCTGTAACCAGTGGTTGCACTTGCATATCTGTAGTTTTGTTATGATGAGTGATGGTGAGACAGTAAGCTACAGTTGTTGTTGTTGTTGTTGTTGTTGTTGTGGTCTTCTGTCAAGACTGGCTTGATGCAGCTCTCCATGCTACTCTATCCTATGTAAGCCTCTTCATCCTTCTGAATGCGCTTACCGTATTTCTTCTCTTGGTCCCCCTCTACAATTTTTTCCTACCACACTTCTCTCCAACACTAAAATTGGTGATCCCTTGATGTCTCAGAACATGTCGTATCAACCAGTCTGTTCTTCTAGTCATGTTGTGCCACAATTTTTTTTCTCTCCAATTCTATTTAGCCATCTAATCTTCAGCATTCTTCTGTAGCAGCACATTTCAGAAGCTTCTATTCTCTTCTCATCTAAACCATGTATCGTCCACATTTCACTTCTATATGTGGCTACATTCTATCTAAATACTTTCAGAAAAGACTTCTTAATTCTCACCAAATCTGTATTCAATGTTCACAAATTTCTTTTCTTTTTTCAGAAATGCTTTTCTTGCCATTGCCAGTCTACATTTTATATCCTCTCTACTTAAGCTATCATCAATTATTTTGCTGCCCAAATAACAAAATTTATCTATTATTTTAAATGTCTCATTTCTTATTTTAATTCCCTCGGCATCACCTGATTTAATTCCACTACATTCCATTATGCTTGTTTTCTTTTTGTTGATGTTCATCTGATATTCTCCTTTCAAGACACTGTCCACTCCAGTCCACTGTTCTGTCAAGTCCTTTGCAGCCTCTGACAGAACTACAATGTCATCGGCAAACCTCAAAGATTTTATTCCTTCTCCATTCTACTCCAAATATTTCTTTTGTTTCCTTTACCGCTTGCTCAATATATAGAGTGAATAATGTTGGAAACAGGCTACATGCTTGTTCATTCCCTTCTCAACCACTGCTCCCTGTTCACGCCCCCCAACTCTTAACTGCTCTCTGGCTTCTGTACAAGTGGTAAATAGCCTTTTGCTCCATGTATTTTACCCCTGCTACATTCAGAATTTCAAAGAGAGTATCCCAATCAACACTGTCAAAAGCTTTCTTTAAGTTGACAAATGCTACATACACAGGTGTGCTATTAATTAATCTACCTTCTAAGATAAGGCATACGGTTAGTACTGCCTCACATATTCCTACATTTCTCCGGAATCCAAACTGATCTTCCTCGAGTTTGGCTTCTACCTGTTTTCTCCATTTATCTGTGAAGTATCAGTGTTAGTATTTTGCTACCATAAAGTTATTAAACTGATAGTTCAGTAATATTCACACCTGTCAGCATCTCCTTTCTTTGGAATTGGAATTGTTAAATTCTTCTTCAGGTCTGAGGGTACTTCACCTGTCTCATACATCTTGCCCACTAGATGGAAGAGTTTTATCATGGCTGGCTCTTACAAGGCTATCAGTAGTTCTAACAGAATGTCATCTACTCGTGGGGGCCTTGTTTCAACTTAGGTCTTTCAGTGCTCTGTCAAATTCCTCTCACAGTATCATACCTTTCATCTCACTCATCTTCACCTACATCCTCTTCCATTGCTATAATATTGCCCTCAGGTACATTTCTCCTGTCTACACCTCTATATGCTCCATCTCTATATGCTCCACCTTTCTGCTTTCCCTTATTGCTTCGGGCTGGTTTTCCATCTGAGTTCTTGATATTCATACAAGTGGTTCTCTTTTCTCCAAAGGTCTCTCTAATTTTTCTGTAGGTGGCATCTACTGTTCCCCTAGTTATATATGCTTCTAAATCCTTACATTTGTTCTCTAGCCATTCCTGCTTCACCAATATGCACTTCCTGTCAATCTCAGTTTTTGGGCGTCTGTATTCCCTTCCACTGCTTCATTTACTGCATTTTTGTATTTCCTCATTTCATCAATTAAATTCAATATCTTATGTGTTACCCAAGGATTTCTGCTAGCCCTTACTGTTTTACCTACTTGATTGCTGCCACCACTATTTCATCTCTCAAAGCTACCCATCCATCTTCTACTGTATTTCTTTCCCATATTCTAGTCAATCATTGCTTAATGCCCCCTCTGAACTTCTCAAAAAACTCAGTTTCTTTCAGTTGGATGAGAAATTCTGCCTTATGCAAGACACCTTCGGAGTTTTGTTTTTATCTAGACATGTTTCAGCACTTTTTGTGCATCTTCAGTGGGTTACTTTATTTTCTTTCTTACATGAAGCTATTAATTGTTTATGTTGGTAGCTGTGAATCTGCTACACAATTTACAACTTGTCTTGGCTTTAATGTTGTTGTGTTTGTCTCCTTTGGTGTGGCAACATGCCGATTTCTACCATTTTTGTCATTTTGCAGGCATTCTCTGTGATTTTTGAACTTGCACAGTGTTTTCGCAATCATCAGTAATGGAAAGTAAATAAACTAACCCACTGAAGGCAGCACATGAAGTGCTGAAGCATGTCTGGGTAAAACAAAACTACAAAGTTGTCTTGCATATGGCAGAAGTCCTCATCCAATTTTCTTAGCAAACATGGAAATAATAAGAATTGCTACACCATAAGATGATTATCTGTTTTTTTCAATCTATTCAGGTCCCATCCCCTTAAGTTCCTACCTTTCTGCAGTTTTAATCTACAGTTCATATCCAATAAATTGTGGTCAGAGTCCACATTGGCCCCTGGAAATGCCTTACAATTTAAAACCTGGTTCCGAAATCTCTGTCTTACATTGCATAATCAATCTGAAATCTCCTGGAGTCTGCAGGTCCCTTCCATGTACACAAACTTGTTTCATGATTCTTAAACCAAATGTGAGCTATGATTAAATTATGCTCTGTGCAAAATTCTATCAGGCAGTTTCCTCTTTCATTTCTTTCTCCTAGTCCATATTCAGCTATAGTTTTTCCTCTTCTTCCTACTATTCACTTTCAGTCCCAGATGACTAAAATTTTTGTCTCCCTTAGCTATTTGAATAATTTCTTTTATCTCATCACAGATTTCTTCAATCTCTTCATCATCTGCAGAGCTATTTGTCATATAAACTTGTACTACTGTGATGGGTGATGGCTTTGTCTCTCTCAGGCTATAATAACGTGTTCGCTATGCTGTTAATAGTAGCTGACCCACATTCCTATTTTCTTATTCATTATTATAGCTACTCCTGCATTACAACTAGTCAATTTTGTATTTATAACCCCGTATTCAAGTGAGAAGAAGATCTGTTCCTCCTGCCACCGAACTTCCCTAAATCCGAACAAACCCAACTTCAACCTACCCATTTCCCTTTTTAAATTTTCCAACTTACCTGTATGATTAAGGGATCCAACATTCCATGCTCCAATTGGTAAAATGCCAGTTTTATTTCTCCTGATGACATCCTCCTTAGTAGTCACCACCCAGAGATCCCAATGGGATACTATTTCACCTCCAGAATATGTTACCCAAGAGGATACCATCATCATTTAACCACACAGTAAAGCTGCATGTCCTTGGGAAAAATTATGGCTGTTCACAGTACCAGCACAGCAAGGTTGTTTTGGTTGATGTTATAAGGCCAGATTAGTCAATCATACAGACTGTTGCCCCTGCAGCTACTGAAAAGGCACCTCTTCAAGAACAACACATTTGCCTGGTCTCTCAACAGATACCCCTTCATTGTGGTTGCACCCGAAACGTCAGTGGCCCCCACACGTCTGCATGTTCGTGTCAGCACAGCTTGTGATGTGTGCCTCCCTCACCCCCCGTCACCCCCATCCCCACCCCTCCTAAGCTGAAGCTTTTCCAAAGAGTAAATAGCTTTTCCTAAGAGTAATTAGCATTTCCAAAGAGTAATTAGCATTTCCAAAGAGTAATTAGCATTTCCAAAGAGTAATTAGCATTTCCAAAGAGTAATTAGCATTTCCAAAGAGTAATTAGCATTTCCAAAGAGTAATTAGCATTTCCAAAGAGTAATTAGCATTTCCAAAGAGTAAATAATTTTCCCTAATTCACGTAATATTCTTTGAATCAATAATTATTTGTACGACACACTTTCTAAAGCACCCTATGTTTTTCCTCAGGATTCAAACTATCTCTATACCAAACTTCACTGAAACGGGTTCAGCAGGTCAGTCACTGAAACATGACAGACAGAATTACTTTTGCATTTAATCATCAGTATGGATAAAACTTTCAATTACAATTTTTTTTCTTTCTGTGATCTGCTTTTGATGAAATAAAGCCTATATGGTGCTCCAAGCTATGCTGAAGTTACCTGTGAAAACCCTATGAAAATTTGTTCATTAGTTCTGGAGAAGCACCTTCAAGCAGACGGACAGACAGACACAACAGACTTACTTGTAGACTAATGATTAGTATAGGTTTGCCCTTATATAATATCAAGTAAGGTGAGGTTCGGGGAAAGACAGGGTCAGGGTCAGGGTCAGGGTCAGGGTCAGGGTCAGGGTCAGGGTCAGGGTCAGGGTCAGGGTCAGGGTCAGGGTCAGGGTCAGCTTGGGCTCCTTACTAGTTTCCTCGTACAGTCTTTGATATAGGTGTCATCTGTCCACAGATCACTAACCACTTTGTCACAATGGATCAGTGTGGTGAGATCTGAGGGCTTCAAACTCTTTCTTTTATCAAACTTTTTAGCACCTGTTTCAGTTTCAATGGTAATAGTGCTGGTTTCATTATTAGGGACACAGTGTTCTTTTGTTCACAGGCTGTCTGAAATAATGAACTTGTGATCTGTGGTGTATGTTTACCTGCAATATCTGTTGTTGATATTGAGGGATTACTGATTCAACAGTGCATCCACCATTATGTGAGCTCTTTCAGGTACACGTATTCAGTTGCCACAAAGTCTGCACACAGGACTCATTTTCTGAAACACAGAACTGGCCACTGACCCAAATGATGAGACAAATGTACGCTGTTTCTGAGGTACATATGACTGCTTGTGTGAGAATATAACACTTGTCTCATAACCTTGGTCTCCTGGATTTTATTTTCCTCTAGTAAAAGTTGCAAAGCCTCGACTCCAAACTCTGTGTTTGCCTGAAAATGATGGTGCTGTGCACGTGGTCCTGTCTCCACATACTGGTTGGCTGCAGCGCAGCATATCGAGAAAATGTTACATTTTCCTACAGGAGGTAATATTGGTCAAAACTAGAAGACAAGTTCCGATAATGATACATCCGGAAACCAGTATCTGCTGAGATATGGACCAATCTGTCTTCTCCATCTCATCTGCCTATTGGCAGATTGCTACTCATCATAAGAGGTCATGTTGAGTTGCTGATAGACCATTATAAATAAGATTTGGCCAAAGCTGTCTTGATAAAACAAAAGTGCACACTCATTCGCACAAGCAAGCACACCTCACACACATATCTCCAACCGCTCTGCCCAAAATGTGAATGTTATACAATGGCATATGGCGGAGAACTGACAGTCAGTACGAACATGGCTGCCTGCTTGGTCTCCCCATCTATGCTCTCTTTGTTACTCGTTCAGTTGCCCATTTTTATTTTAGGTCTCCAATGTTGTTAAGTAACAAACCATCACGATACAGTCCAGTGGGTATAACTAAGAACAGTTTGGTGTTCTATTACTATTAAGAGTTCAATATGCAATCTGGCAATAAAAAAATATTCATCTTGATGAGAAGTGACTGTTTGCACCAAAAGTGTCCCATCCTTCAACCACTTCAAAGTTTTTAGATTTCCAACAATACACTGCAGGGCCTTATACAGTCTCAAATTATTTCTTTAATCTTGATAAGTATGAAGGCATCTTCAAGTTATGGCTGACTAAATTGCTGTTATTATTTGACAGTCTATTTTGAATTGAAACTTCCTGTGGGCTGTCCGTACTGTTTGGAGTTATAACAGTTTCTGAAGAGAGAAGTATTTTATTCCCATGAGTAGGTAGGGAAAAAAGTTGACTGACATGAGTAAACCAAAAAGAGCTCAAGTATGGCAGGTGGCCCAGATATCACTCGTTAACTACTGTTCAATATCAACAGCTGTTCACTCTGTTAGTACAGAGCACATCTTGAGGTTGAGGTGTCCAAAGGAAACTTTATAGAGGTTGAGTATTGAACCAAGATCTCCATTTCCTTTGACACGGAAAGTTTCACCATCACGTCAAACTTGACTAGAGGCAGGACTTACGTATTTCCTCAATGTGCTTTCCATTGAGTATGGTCCATATTTATAAGTAGTTGAATTGCAAGAAGAGGTATTTTGGAGAAAAAAAGAAAAATTACACAATAACTTACCTATTCGTAAAGCCAGCTTCGTGATCAGCAATAACCACACCAGGTAGTTTGTTATCGTGCACAAGAAACGTCTGTAGAGAAGCAGGTGGCAGTGTGTCTGTAGTTGACTTAGTAAATGTAATTCCATAGTTGTGTCCAAATTCCGTCATGTTGCCCATGAAGTCCATCACCTGGATTAAATATTTTTGTTACTTTTAAATATCCATGGGTATACAACTGCAATTAACACATTGAACATTGAAAGCTGGCAAAAGAAACATCATCACACTTATCCAGCCAAAATGCTCACTTGATGGTTATTATCGTTTTTACATTTCAGCTGTGTGGTCACTAACAACATTGTGAATATCAAGTTTTAAGAAAAATTTACCTTATGATAGAATTTACATTCACACAGGAAAAGCTTTCAGGAAAATTGTGTATGATATATTTTTTATTCCAGCGACTCTCCACAATTCCTGCTCCTTTACCACCCATCAACCAGCTCATCATTGTTAATGGCATTTCCCTCCACATAACAACCCCAATGCCCATGGCCTGTCAATAATGAACACTACATTTCCCAATGTCGAATGACTCCAAACCTACAGCCTCCTCCTGGATCACCATGACCAACTATTTCCTCACCCACAATTACTTCTCCTTTTTATCAATATTATGAAAAGGAAAGTCGCTACTCACCATATAGTGGAGACACTGAGTCACAGACAGGCTCAACAAAAAGACACTCACAATGTAAGCTTTTGGCCAACAAGGCCTTTGTCGAAAATAGACGACTTGTGTGTGGAGTGTGTCTGTCGTCTATTTTCGACAAAGGCCTTGTTGGCCAAAAGCTTATATAGTGACAGTCTTTCTGTTGTGCCTATCAGCAACTCAGCATCTCTGCTATACGGTGAGTAGCAACTTTTCTTTTCACAAAATTGTTACATTCTCCTTTTTATCACCTATAAACAAATCTGTGTACAGCAACTGGCACACATATGGCACCATCCTATGTCAACTGATTCATGGTCCATCTAGAAGAATCCTCCCTAACTAAGCAGAATCCCCTGAAATACCTGGTACAGATTCGCTGATAACATCTTCATGATCTGGGCCGAGGGTGAGGATGTCCCACCCACATTCCTCCATAATCTCAACACTTTCTCCCCCATTTGCTTCACCTGGGCCTCTTCGAACAAACAAACTACCAGGATAGCTACAGCACTCTCTCTGTCCGCATTATCAAACCTACCAACTGCCAACAATACATCCACTTCAACAGCTGCCACCCATTCCCCTTCCGTAATCCCATGGGCATCTCATCTGTAGTGACAAGCAGTTCATCTCCAAATATGCCAAAGATATTACCGAGGTCTTCACAGACTAAAATTACCCTCCCAACCTCATCCAGAAATAGATCTCCCGTGCTTTGTCTCCTGAGTCACCTACCATCTCCCACAGCCCCATGTCCAGCCATAAAGAAGCACTCCTCCTATGACTCATTACCAATGAGGACTGGAACAACTTAATACATTCTCTTCCAAGGTTCTGATCACCTCTCATCATGTTTCACAGTCATGTTCCATCACTCTCTGAACTAAAACAATATTCTAGCCCATCCCTACTCCATCCTTACTCCCAATCACTTGCCTCGTGGCTCATTTCCCTGCAACACTTCTAGATTCAAGACCCGTCACACACATCCTCCCACTACCACCTACCCTAGTCCAGTCACAGACATCTCCTACCCCATCAAAGGCTAGTTAGTTGTCATGACAATGTAGAAAGTGGCACAGTGGTTGCAGCTTAGTTGTCAGTTCACCACCTGTGAAAGCCGTCATGTGATTTACCAACTAAGCTGCCATCACAATGGCACCTTCTATGTGGGCATGACAAATACACTTCATTCATTATAAGACTAAACCGGATGTAAACAAACACAAATGTGATGATTGGTCAGCAGCCATGGCACATGTACACTGGTGCTGTTACACACTTGGAAGTGGGTCCTATTTATGCATCAGATGTGTTGTTACTATGCTACAATAAATGAAACTTTAAGATATTCTAATGTGTTAACAGCCAGCAACATTTTTCTTAATTATACTGCAGCAATGTAGATTATACTTCTAAAATTGTGTACAGTCACCTTATCTGTACTTTTGTGCAGTGGCTGTCATGCTGTTAATATGTAGGGTGAAAACAATTGATGCTGCTTGCTGCACTGTAATGAAACACACACCAGGATCATCATTAAAAAGTGGTGAGAAACAGATTATTCTCAACATTTTGAACAAATTTACAAAATAAAAATCAGTTTTGAAGTTTTCGAGTATGTTATTTATGACATTTTTGGCATTTTTGAAAACTTTACGTGTAGCTGAACTTATAGAAGATCACAATGATAATCAGGGATAGCCCCTGGGTCACTGGTTCATATCTCAATTTGGTTTTCCTTTTTTCATTCAATTTGGAATACCCACATCTTTTAAATATAAACTTCTTCAAATATATGCTACTTAACACGTACCTAATCTTCTTCCTTTTTTCCAAAATTGACTCTATTCTTGTTTCTAATTACATACTGAATGCAAAATTAGAGTTTCCATTGCAAATATAAATTCTTGATTATCTGAGATTGTTTAAATTAAGAACACATGACATATTAAATATTTAGAACAAAAATGAAAAATCAGATACTTTTTATTTAGACTATATCCACTGTTTTGTAACAGACATGGTGTCACACGAGTCAGAAACATAGGAAACAATAATTTTCATGGCATTGAGCACACCGTACAAAAGCCGCATTTTTACAATAGCCACCGAACCACTGCTATATGAAACCAACAGAACTGATTCGGAGCCAAGTTAAGCTGTCCAGCGTAGTGGAACTAATGCACGAAGCTTTGTTACATGTGACTGCCAAATGCTGACAGGATACAGAACAGCACATCATAAAAGAAGAGGATAAAATGTGGTGTACACTGTTGATTGACTCACTATCAACATGGCATATGGCAGTTCCAGTACGGAGACATATTTCTCAGATTTTGATATGGAAGTAACTCAGAATTACCAGGTGACAAGACTATAATTAATACACTCAGTATCCTCAATGTTTAACTATATGATGTAATCCTGCAGTACACTTAAGAGTCACACATGCTTGCACTGAAAAATTATGCTTGTTTAAGTCAGGAGTTTTCATTACTCTTGTTTTTAATTACAATGCAATGTTAGCTAACAAGGAGAGAGCGTTACGTTTTACATCTGGCCCCCTAAGAAGTGTGCAGTATTGCTGGAAATTTTCTGAATATTATTTCAGTCTCTTTACAAATTAAATGAAATTTAAGGTATACTATTTCTCTGCATGTCTCTTTTTACATCTTAACTGTGACTGCTCACATCACTGCATGTTAGATGGACAACCTGGCTGGCCTTGCTGTTCTGGTTAAATACACCAGTAAAGCTCAGTCAATGTGTGCGTAACATACAGCATAAAAGGTATCCCTGTTATCGTATTCGACTGTACCCGAGACAGCAAGGCTTCCACGCCATGTGAAACAAAATTCAATGAGATTCCAGCAAACATGGAAGAAGACAGTACAATATTTACATCAGGTTTATTCTTACAATGAACACAGTATAACAAGCTATCTCTTCCATTAATCCCCACTGTCAAACTGTCACCAAGAGACAGCAGGACCACCCGGTTGCTCAACATGCCAACCAACGTGATATGTTTCACTTTGATAGCTGCTCCACAGCCTGCACTATCAGGATTCTTCCTACCACATCAGCTTCTCTGAACTGTGCAAGTGGCAACTCTCCCAACAACATATCCTTTGTTTCTCTAACCTGCTTGTTTTCAACCTCTGCTAGTCCCTGTCCTTCGCCTACCTATCTCCTTAAATGCTCTCACTCCAGCACTATGCTCATCTTCTATCTGCCTGCCAACACCACTACTACTCTTTTCCCCTTCTCTACTTCTCTCATGATGCACCTCCCTTTCCCTCCTCCTCCTGCCCCCCCACCCCTTCCCACAGTTTACCTGAAATCCCACTTGCTGTAATCATTTAATCAGTCACAATTTAACATTTGAGGCACTGTTACCGTATTTACTCGAATCTAAGCCGCACTTTTTTTCCAGTTTTTGTAATCCAAAAAACCGCCTGCAACTTAGAATCGAGTGCAAAGCAAGCGGAAGTTCTGAAAAATGTTGGTGGGTGCCGCCACAACTAACTTCTGCCGTCGAATATATGTAGTGCTACATAGGCATGCTTTGTAGGCACAAAGATAAATACTGGCACCAAAACCGCTGCACCATAAAAAAAAAAGAAGAAGAAGAAGAAAGAAGGTGGAGGATGAGCTTTTTTCTCCACCCCGAGTTTCAACCACTGCATTTTCGTACATTATCCAACAAAGTAAATACAAATTCCGTATTGTTCATCTTCGAATGTAGCAGCAGCATTTCAATGTACTACGAAAATACGACTGGCAAGACTGTTTGGGATGTTTGTCAATATGGCCAACTCTACATTCTGGATTTTTTTCCTACCTGTGAGAAGAGATGGTTACTAATAGGAACTTTTATGAATTGTGAATCACATGCAGTATTCTCTTCACCATAAGAATAATATGAATATAAACATTTTACCATGTATTGTTTCGTGTTTGCTGCTATCTCATTTAAATCCTGTCTGCCTAATAATCTACGAAACTAGAGTGAGACAACAGCAAATGCGTAAGAATATACATATCATGCCATCTTTATATTCGTATTATTCTTATACCTAATAGTGATACAGTCAGAAATGAAGCATGGCAATTGACTACATTTTTAAATCTAAGATGACTAATTTCTGTGCAGAATGTAACGTACTAAAGAGGCGCCTGCAAAGATTTTCAAACGGAGAAAAATTTTCGCTAAACTGTCATTCAGAACATCTATCATACGCAGTCTATTATTTGGTTCTTGTTAATCATTAGCAAAGAAAGCAGCAGTGTAAGTAACAACAAATACCAGTCTCTTGCCATTGTTTCGGTAATGAGACGATTCCTCTTTTTATTTTTTATTTTTTTTTTTAATTATAAGCGACGGTAGCGCACACAAAAGGAAGCCATGCCGCGAGCGGCGACAGGCCGTAAACACGCACTATCAGAATGCAACAAACAATGCATGACACAGTACAGTAATGCATTTTCAGCTTAGAGTGACGTAAACGCCTATAACAAAGAAAACGGCGCTTATCAGATCAAAGAAAAATAAGCAATCAATTCAAACCAGACAAAGCACGTGAAAAAGGAATCGTACCCGTATAAATAAGGACGGAGCGCCTGACGCATAGCAATGGCTACCAGGCAAAGCGTAACTGCTAAGCTTACGACTCGAACCAAACTACTGTAGCTGTATCGTCATTCAATTGATCTAAATTGTGTCTCATATTACAATGGACCAACTTCGTTTCGATTTGGAGATGTGGCCTAAAACTTTTGTCTCCCCTTGAATTTCGAGTCTCAAATTTCAGGTGCGGCTTAGATTCGGGTAAATTTTTTTTCCTCGACTTTCGAGTCTCATTTTTCAGGTGCGGCTTAGATTTGAGTGCGGCTTAGATTCGAGTAAATACGGTAATATATCTGCACTTAGTAATTTCACGACTAGGACAAAGCTAAGACTAAAACTATAACCTCGAAAGACTGACCAATCACTTTGTTAACAAGTTAAAATCTTTTGTAGGATAATTTGAAAACTAGGTCAGACATTCCTCAAAATCTTCAAACTTGCAACACATTCATGACTTCATCAGCTAACAGAGAGCAAATCAACTGGCTGCTGTCATCTTGTCATGAGGGGAGGCACATTCTGTTAAAATGTGATGTAGAGTGATCTGTGTATTATAAGCACTGCACAGTGCACCCTCCTGGGTACTATCACAGGAAAAGAAACTTATGAGTGGAAGCAGGTATCCCACTGTCAGGTGGTTGACTTTACCGACTACAGTTTGTTATCCTTCACTCCCAACCACTCCTCCTTCCATCACTGCATGGCTTTGTTCCCCAAAAGTGAGATCACTGCATGAAGGGAAAATTACCTTTTACGACTGTTGGTATCTAACAGGCACTCTCAGTTGCTGTGCCTGCCAATTCATTGCCCCAAATTCCCATATGTTTTGGCAACCTGCTGAGTATCACCTCCTACACTTGCTGTAGGTGAAAGAGGGTCCCCTTGGAGTACTGGAGAGATTGAACTGAACCAAGAATTTTTTTCACTTAACCAAGTCTCATAGGCTACACTGACCTTGAAATAATATATGTGTATATGCACTCATGGTCTAGGGGTAGCATCTTTGATTAGTAATCAAATCATCATCAGGTTTGAAACCTGCCACTGCTTAGATTTTGATTAATAATCAGCATTAGTGATCAAAGACTTTCGGCATAAGAAGTCACCCTCAGTCAGCCAATGGCCTTGTCAAACAGGGCGGAGGAGCAGACGGGGATTCAGGGCACTCTATTGTCCTTGGGGTGGGAAACTGCCCCTAAGGGCAGAACAACCAGCAATGGTCAAGGGCATGAGCATGCAGAAGGCAATGAAAACTGCTGCATTAAAGACACATAACATGTATCCACAGAACATGTGATCTGTAATTGAGGAATGTGTCATGATGATCTCTCCATTGGCAAAAGATTCCGGAATAGTCCCCCACTCAGATCTGCGGGAGGGGACTAACAAGGTAAAGGTGACCATGAGAGAAAGAACGAATAACCAACAAAAGGATAATGTTTTACGAGTTGGAGTGTGGAATGTCAGAAGTTTGAATGTGGTAGGGAAGCTAGAAAATTTGGAAAAGGGAAATGCAAAGGCTAAATCTAAATATAGTAGGGGTCAGTGAAGTTAACTGCAAAGAAGACACGGATTTATGGTCATATGAGTTAGGGTAATACCAACAGCAGCAGAAAATGGTATAACAGAAGTAGGATTAGTTATTAATATGAAGGTAGGGCAGAGAGTGTGTTACAGTGAACAGTGCAGTGATAAGGTTGCTCTTATCAGAATTGACAGCAAACCAACACCAATAATGGTAGTTCAGGTATACAGGCCTATGTCACTAACTGAAAATGAAGAGGCAGAGAAAGTATATGAGGATGTTGAAAGGGTAATAAAATATGTAAAGGGAGATGAAAATCTAATAGTCATGGGTGTTGACTGATTTGGTGGAAGAGACCAATAGTCATGGGGGGACTGGAATGAAGTTTTAGGGGGAGGAGTAGAAGGAAAGGTTGAAGGAGAATATGAGCCTTGAACACAGAATGAGAGAGGAGAATGACTAACTGAGTTCTGAAATAAATTTCAGCTAATAATAGTGAATACTTTGGCTCGAATCACAAGAGGCAATATACGGGAGATATGGGAAGATTTCAGTTAGATTACATCATGGTAAGGCAGAGATTCCAAAGTCAGATACTAGATTGTAAGGCATTTCCAGGAGCAGATATAGATTTGGATCACAATTTACTAGTGATGACAGGTAGGCTGAAGTTTAAGAGATTAGTCAGGAAGAATCAATATGCAAAGAAGTGGGGCATGGAAGTACTAAGGAATCATGAGTTATGCTAAGGCTATAGATACAGCAATGAGGGATAGGTCAGTAAGCAGTACAATTGAAGAGAAATGGAGATCTCTAAAAATGGCAATCTCAGAAGTTGGAAAGAAAAACATACACACAAAGGAGGTAATTGCGAAAAAACCATGGGTAATAGGAAAAATACTTCATTTGTCGATGAAAGAAGGAAGTACAAAAATGTTCAGGGAAATTCAGGAATACAGAAATACAAGTCACTCAGGAATGAAATAAACAGGAAGTGCAGGGAAGGTAAGGCAAAATGGCTGCATGAAAAATGTGGAGAAATTGAAAAAGAAATGATTGTCAGAAAGACACACACATCATACAGGAAAGTTAAAACAACCTACGGCAACACAAAAAGCAAGGTTGGTAACATTAAGAGTGCAACGGGAACTCCCTGTTAAATGCAGAGGAGAGAGCAGATAGGTGGATAGAGTACATTGGAGGCCTCTATGAGGGGGAAGACTTGTATGATCTGATAGAAGAAGAAACGGGAGTCAATTTGGAAGAGAGAGGGGATCCAGCATTAGAACCAGAATTTATGAGAGGAGGACTGAAGATCAAATAAGGCAGAAGAAATAGACAACATTTCTTCAGAATTCCTAAAATCAATGAGGAAAGTGGTAACAAAATGATTATTTACATTGGTGTGTAGACTGTATGAGTCTGTGGACATACCACCTGACTTTCAGAAAAATATCATCCACACAATTCCGAAGACTGTACGAGCTGAAACATGCGAGAATTATCACACAATCAGCTTACCAGCTGATACATCCAAGTTGCTCACAAGAATAATATACAGAAGAATGGAAAAAAAAAATTGTGAATGTGTTAAATGACAATCAGTTTGGCTTTAAGAAAGGTAAAGGCACCAGAGAGCCAATTCTGATGTTGCAGTTGATAATGGAAGCAAGACTAAAGAAAAATCAAGACATGTTCATTGGATTAGTCGACCTGGAAAAAGTATTCGACAATGTAAAACGATGCAAGATGTTCAAAATTCTGAGAAAAATAGGAATAAACTATAGGGAAAGAGCCGAGAAGAAGCAATAAGAGTGAATGACCAAGAACAAAGTGCTTGGATTGAAAAGGGTGTAAGAAAGGGCTGGAGTCTTTCACTCTTACTGTTCAATCTGTACATCAACAAAACAATGATAGAAATAAAAGAAAAGTTCAGGAATGGGATCAAAATTCAATGTGGAAGGATATCAGTGAGATGATTTGCTGATGACATTGCTATCCAGTGTGAAAGTGAACAGGAATTGTGTGATCTGCTGAATGAAATAAACAGTCCAATGTGTACAGAATATGGAGTGACAGTAAATCGAAGGAAGATGAAAGTAATGAGAAGTAGCAGAAATGAGAACAGTGAGAAACTTCACATCAGAATTGATGTTCACGATGTAGAGGAATTTAAGGAATTCTGCTACCTAGACAACAAAATAATCAATTGCAGATGGAGCAAGGCGGACATCAAAAGCAGACTAGCCCTGGTAAAAAGGACATTCCTGCTAAGAGTGGTCTCCTAGTATGAAACATAGGCCTTAATTTGAGGAAGAAATTTCTGAGGATGTACGTTTGGAGCACAGTGTTGTGTGGTAGTGAAACATGGACTGTGGGAAAAACAGAAGAGAACCGAAGCATTTGAGATGTGGTGCTACAGACAAATGTTGAAAATTAGGTGCCCTGATAAGGTAAGGAATGAGGAGATTCGGCGCAGAATTGGAGAGGAACGGAATATGTGGAAAACACTGGCAAGGAGAAGGCACAGGATTATAGGACATCTGTTAAGACACTGGGGAATGACTTCCATGGTTCTAGAGGGAGCTATAGAGCGCAAAAAGTGTATAGGAAGACAGAGAGTGAAATACATCCAACTTATAATTGAGGATGTAGGTTGTAAGTGCTACTATGAGATGAAGAGGTTGACACAGGTGAGGAATTCATGGTAGGCCGTGTCAAATCAAACAAGAGGATAAGGAAAAGAAATTAAATTTGAAAGAGAACTATGATGTTTGTACAACATTTTTTCTGTTGCCAAGATTACTTTGAAAACCGAAAATTTTGAGACTAGATTAATCAAAATGATGTAACCATGTGTGAAAAAAATTTTACAGCTGAAATACAAAGAACAGCATGTAAACTGGATGTCACAGGAAATATTTTGAAAGTGGCGGTCAGCATCCCATATTTCCCAAATGTCCACTCCTGCTCATTACTATGAACACAGTTTTGAATATGATGTATGCTCTATTAATTTTACTGACTGTTTATATATTGTTTCCTCAGTTGGACTGCCTATCCAAGCTTACTAAGTCTCTCTCTCTCTCTCTCTCTCTCTCTCTCTCTCTCTCTCTCTCTGTGTGTGTGTGTGTGTGTGTGTGTGTGTGTGTGTGTGTGTGTGTGTGAGAGAGAGAGAGAGAGAGATGCGCAAGCGTTTTTGTCAGTGATCCTCTTCAGGAGCATTTTCAGTGGAATTATTGAGTTCTAATTTGGTCCAACGAGATCCCTAAGAATCAAAAGTTCTCTCAGGAATAGCCCAACATCACTGAGCGACAATAATATGGCTTTAATGTTGTAGGTGACTAAAAGGTTGTTCAACATCAAACATTTCATCTTACTCATCCACTCCTCTGACATGTAGCACAACACACAGGTGGTGGCAGATTGTTGACGACCATCCTCTTCCAAATTAGTACCTACCTATTTTTTTCTTTCAAGGCCTACCTGTGTAACATTCCATAGTTATACTGTGCACAGACAGCTTTTAATTATTTTATTCTCAAAGTGAGCAATTTCAATACAAACTGTGATTACAAACTGCATAGTTTTAAACAAGATAACAAAAGAACATATACTTACTGGAGCATGAGCCCTGATGTAATTTGCACTGCTTGCTGGGTGGAAAGTGAGATGTTGCTGCCTGTTGGAAAGCTGGCTCAGTTCAACAAAGAGCTTTAGATGGTTTGGGTACAGCAGGTGTACAGGATCATCAATACCGGCATTTGGAGGATGTGGAAACTGTCCGTGCAGCATATCCCACAAGAGACGCTGGGATCCGATGTAGTCGTGTGATTCACCATGCAGCAGTGTGAAAAGAACAGTGCTCGCTAGACAGAAGCAAAGCAATGTCGTAATTGGAATACATTTTACAACTGTTTTGAACAAAACATATACTGCAGTGAATGCCAAAGTATACATTGGTTGCCTGAGCACCTATATAAATTTTGTTCTGAAGGGAAAAAAGTTTACTGAGGAATGTGGTTTTTTTCCTTCATGGAAAAATGGATCATTTTTAGTAGTTTATTTAGTTGAAGCATCAACCTAAACAATGAAATTTACATTTTGTTGGTTCATTTAACAAGTTGTATGAAACCTTGTAACAATTTTACAGGAAGAACCAGCATTCACTTTGATTCTCTTTGGGTGATTTTCTGGAGAGCAGAACCTTAATTCCTAAGTACTTATCATTTTTCTAACTCAAGACTTTTAAATTTTTTGTAAATCTATAGATACATAGTGACTCACATGATGGGAATTCAATGTATATTTAGATCATATTTATTAAGTAGGATCATCAAAATCCACATAGCATGTGCGGGTATTTCCAAATATAAAATAGAACGGGAAAAATAAATATATAAAAAACAAAGATGTCTGCCTGTGTCTGTATATATGCGGATGGATGTGTGTGTGTGTGTGTGTGTGTGTGTGTGTGTGTGTGTGTGTGTGCGCGCGCGCGCGCCTGTCCTTTTTTCCCTCTAAGGTAAGTCTTTCCGCTCCCAGGATAGGAATGACTCCTTACCCTCTCCCTTAAAACCCACATCCTTTCGTCTTTCCCTCTCCTTCCCTCTCTCCTGATGAAGCGACCATGGGTTGCGAAAGCTTGAATATTTGTGTGTGTTTTTTATTTTATTTCTATCAACATTTCTATCATCTATCATTCTCGTTTGGTAAGTTAAAGCATCTTTGTTTTTTATATATAGAATATAATTGTATAGATAAAAGATTTAGCTCAGCAAATGGCAGCTGGAGAAAACACACAGAGAAGTTAAGGAAATGTGCAAGATTTTGGAACAAGGGGCTCCTTCTTCTTGAAGGGGTAAAAGGGGAGGGAAGACGGTGAAGGAAAAGTACTGCTGAGGTTTAGGAAATGGGAAGAGACATGGAAAAGTCCCCCAGTGCACCACGTCATGGGAGACTTACCAGATGGGATGAGAAACTGGATAGCTGAAAAATCTGCTCACCAAGTGGCAGCACAAGGAAACACACATAAAAGTTAAGGTAAGAAAACATTTAAGGTTTCAAGTATATGGTAGGTAGCATGTTTATATCAACAGCAATTTATTACCAGTTTTAAGGTAATAGCTTAATATTCCTTTAATTCTTATTTTTCCTTGTTTGGGATTGGGGATGATGAGGCGCTGAGTCCATATTTCACCTCTGTTTTGATTTTCTATTCCATGCAATTATCAATTTGTGACATCATTATAAACTAGAAAGCTAAACCTCTACAATATATGAAGCGGTTATTATTAAAATACACAATTTAAGCAAAAGATGTTCAAGTGAGGACTTATAAAGCTGAAACATTAAAACTCTGTCCTCACTTAGCACTGTGACATATTTAATGCTTTTACATTCAAAAATTTGTGTGGACTTATATAGTACATACTGTTGTTTGTTTTGTGGTCTTTAATTTCAAGGCTAGTTTGGTGCAGCTCTCCACACTATCTTATGGAAGCCTCCTCATCTCTGTGAAACTACTGCAACCTGCACGTGTTTACTATAGTCACATCTTCATATTGTCTACCATTTTACCCCTTCCCCTCCCCCATCCACACTGCACAAAAGAAACTTACATTACAAACCTGATGATTCCTCGATGCCTTGTGGTATATCATGTCAATGGGCTCCTCCTTTTGGTAAAGTTGTTTCACAAAGCTCTTTTATCCACAAGCAGTTGCAATGCTTCTTCATTAGTTACTTATTCTATCCCTCTAACTTTCAATGTAATTCTATAACCCCACATTTCAAAACCTTATTCTTCATTAGTTACTTATTCTATCCCTCTAACTTTCAATGTAATTCTATAACCCCACATTTCAAAACCTTATAGTCTCTTGTGCCTTCATGAGCTTTCTCAGTGTAATAATTCTTGAGTTTGTTGCTGGATTCTAAAATCAACACGACATGATATTTCAGCGATTTCTGTGATCTTTGGGAGAACACAACAGTTGCTGCTGCCAAGTTCCACTGAAAACTGATGCTAAGGCTGCAAACAGTTGTCCTATATAGGCCTCCATACCATAAACAATGCTTGCACTGCCCACCACAGTTGCTGTGCCCTAGACTGGGCCAGTGGCACTGAAGTCAGTGATGTATTACACTCAGAGACTATCTTCGAATACTCAGGCTGGCCCCACCAGAGCACGTGAAAAATTGGAGATAACAGAAGACTGTTTCATCAAGGAGCACGTGATGAAATTTTACAAGATTCTGATAGTTGCCTGTACTTCTAGATTTTTGACCAGCATTTATAAAGAGGCAACTGAAATTAGATTGGCAGGTAATTTGATTCATAAAGAAAAGGTTTCACTATTACCACGATGTGGAACCCTGTACTACTTCATATCAAAACACAATACTCTTTCGAAGAGTGTCTTCGAGTGCAATATATTGTCAGTGTCAGAATTCTACTAGCGGTGAGACCACAAGCCCAGTATCAAGAGCAACGACTGTGGCAGGCAGTGCATGCACCATGTACGGAATGGAGGCCAACAGGACAACAATGGGATTGTTTTTAATGGGACTCAGCGGCAGGAGGAGCAGCAGCCAGCATTCTCCTGAAGTCGGTGGACATCCATTACATATCATTACTCGGTTTTATTTTTGCTGGTGTTCACTTTATAGCCTCATTGAAAGGCACAATCCATTCTGTTTGGCTGATCTTCTAAGACAGACCACCACCCATTTCAACTACTGTTTTTATTTCACGGCCTTCAACTTCAAGAACTGCAATCTGGCTCCAGTAAAAGTTATAGGCAATCTTTCACTCTCTGTATTTTATCCCTGGTAACTTCAGAATTTCAAATAGCGTATTCCAGTCAACATTGTCAAAAAGAGATGGTGTTGCTGTTCCTAAGTTTCTCTGGAACCAAAATTAATGATCCCCAACAAGGTTGGCTGCTACTAGTCATTCCATCTTTCAGTATACAAGGTGTGGCTAGAAAAAAACTGGACTAGTACTGGTGAAACAATAAAACGAATGCAATAAGGCTGAAAGTCGCGTGGCCTGTCACGTGACTCTCGCTCCGCCTACTGCTCGAGTTTCATCTGCCTCCTGCACTCAGTCTGCCCGTGGCGTCTGTTTTAAGTAGTTTACGTTTTGTCTGTGCGTCGGAAAATGTTGTGTGTACAGAAAGAACAGCGTGTTAACATCAAATTTTGTTTCAAACTAGGAAAATCTGCAAGTGAAACGTTTGTAATGTTACAACAAGTGTACGGCGATGATTGTTTATCGCGAACACAAGTGTTTGAGTGGTTTAAACGATTTAAAGATGGCCGCGAAGACACCAGTGATGACACTCGCACTGGCAGACCATTGTCAGCAAAAACTGATGCAAACATTGAAAAAATCGGTAAACTTGTTCGACAAGATCGCCGTTTAACAATCAGAGCAGTGTCTGAGTTAACAGGAGTTGACTTGTTGTCTTGTCGAACAAGTTTACCGATTTTTTCAATGTTTGCATCAGTTTTTGCTGACAATGGTCTGCCAGTGCAAGTGTCATCACTGGTGTCTTCGCGGCCATCTTTAAATCGTTTAAAACTCAAACACTTGTGTTCGCGATAAACAATCATCGCCGTACACTTGTTGTAACATTACAAACGTTTCACTTGCAGATTTTCCTAGTTTGAAACAAAATTTGATGTTAACACGCTGTTCTTTCTGTACACACAACATTTTCCGACGCACAGACAAAACGTCAACTACTTAAAACAGACGCCACGGGCAGACTGAGTGCAGGAGGCAGATGAAACTGAGCAGTAGGCGGAGCGAGAGTCACGTGACAGGCCACGCGACTTTCAGCCTTATTGCATTCGTTTTATTGTTTCACCAGTACTAGTCAGGTTTTTTTTTAGCCACACCTCGTATACTTTGTGTCAGTGTTTTGAAACTAAGCCTTAGTTAACTAACGTTTCAGTAATATTCAGATTTGCCAGTGCCTGCCTTATGTGCGCAGGAATATTACATTCTTTTCTGAGGTTTGATGATATTTTGCTTATCTCATGTATTCCACATTGCTGTTGTGCTCTTCAGCCGGAAGACTTGTTTGACACAGCTCTCCACGCTACTCTATCCTCTGCAAGCCTCTTCACCTCTGAGTAACTGCTGCAACTTACATCCCTTCTGCCTGTGACTTTCACCATAAAAACTGCTGTGTGTACTTTTTCTGGCAGTTATACACCTCTGTGGCCTCTATCTTACTTCGCAACTGCTTGTGAGCGTACCTCACTGTAAACAGGAACGCGCCTGGCTGTAACTTGCACGCACAGAAATATTGCAACAAAACTGACTTTTCCTATCCCAAACAGTGGTGCCGCTACACTATTTTGGTTACAATAACGCATTCACTACGCTGTTAATACTAGCATATCTGTGTTCCTATTTTTTATTCATTATTAAACCTACTCCTGAATTACCCCTATTTGATTTTGTATTTATAACCCTGTACTGACCTGACCAGAAGTCCTGTTACTCCTGCCACCAAACTTCAATAACTCCCACTATATATAACTTTCTCATATCCATTTCTGTTTTTAAATTTTCCTAAACTACCTGCCTGATTAAAGGATCTGACATTCCACACACTAATTTGTAGAATGTCAGTTTTGTTTCTCCTGATAACATCCTCCGTAATAGTCCCTGGCCGGAGATCCGAATGGGGGACATTTTACCTCCGGAATATTTTACCCAAGAGGATGCCATCATCATTTAACCATACAGTGGAGCTGCATGCCCTGGGGAAAAGTTACGGCTGTAGTTTCCCGTTGCTTTCAGCTGTTTGCAGTACCAGCACAACAGGCCCATTTGGTTGATGCTACATCATCAGATCCAGACTGCTGGCCCTAAAGTACTGAAAAGGCTGCTGCCCCTCTTCTGGAATCATATGTTTGTCTGGCCTCTCTGTTGTGTTTGCTCTTTTGTACAGCTACCTGTATCGCTGAGGCATGCAAGCCTCCCCACCAAAACAGCAAGGTCCATGGTTCATGGGGGCTATTCCACATACCAATATGGAATAGTATTGCCATTGTTGATACTCCCAACGATAATAATAATTCAGAGGAAATCTTATCTTCTCCAGATTTGTTGTAACAGTAGCCAACATCACAATGCTGATATTATGGCACGTTTGAAACAACGGCTTCGCATTTACCAAAGACATGCAGGTACTGTCCAATTTATTTAGTTCCCCATCTCCTCAAGATCTTACCTTCATGGAATTTATTCATCTTTAATCTGCATTTCACAACTAAAATTATGGTTAAAGTTCATATATGCTTCTGGAAATGATTTACATTTTGTCATATGGTTTACCTGTGCTGCTGTTACGTACACTGTCTTTCACGGTTCTCAAACCTAGAGTTGGTAATGATTAAATTGTGCTTTGTGCCCTTAGCATTCTCATGTGCAGTTCAAGTTCACCTAATATTTTTCCTCCTCTTTGTTTTCCTACTACTGAATTCCAATCACCCTCTTTGTTTTCCTACTACTGAATTCCAATCACCTATCACAAACATTCTTACCCCTTGATGCACTGCGTAATTTCTTTTATCACTTCATATTTTTTTCCAATCTGTTCATCATCTGTGGCACTAAAGGGCTCTTGTACTAACATCATCAGTCATCACAAAGCATCCATGTGAGCTAAGATTCATAATGCTGTCAGTAACTAAATAGACCCACATGCTAAGAGGAAATCGGGGAGACAGTGTATATTAGCAGTACTGACAGTTCTCCATATGGTAAGAACTCACCAACAATTCTGCCTCTCAATTTTACAGCTTTTTAAGGAACATTTTCTTTTTGATATGACTAAACCTAATTGTTAGGGTGCTACAATTTTTGGTAAAGTTGCAAGGCAGTTCTCAATTGGCTCCTTAAAAAAAAGCATGGCACTGAAAGGCTTGAGAAATTATGCTTTAGACAGAATACAAGAATATAGACCGAATTTTCACTCTGCAGTGGCATATGCATCAGTTTGAAACTACCTGGCATATTAAAATTGTTTGCCACACTGGAACTCTAATCTGGGACTTTGCCTTTCACAGACAGCTACTCAGCCGATACAGCACTTGTCGACGAAAAATAAAAGGTCCCAGGTTTGGGGCCCTGTCCAAAACACAGTTTTAAATGGTTATTCAAGTTTCAGAAACACCACAGTCCACCGCAGAATGGAAATTTGTTCTGGAAGCATTCCCCTGGCAGTGGCTAAGCCAATTCTCCCCAACATCCTTTCTTCCAGTCATGGAAGATATGCAGAAGAGCTTCTGTGATGTTTGGGAGAAGGGAAGCTGTGAGAGGGGGTCACAAGTCGTGCTCAGACAGTGCAATTGGTAAGCACTTGGTCACGAAATGGAAAGGTTCCAGGTTCGAGTCCCAGTGTGGCACAAAGTTTTACTCTGCCAGAAATTTTTGTAATATAGGTAAATAACCAGAATAAAATATTTTCTTAATCTTGAAGCACCTGTACCAGAAAAAGCATTCCACTCAAGAATGACCAAGAAAATATGTTTCCTTATTCATATCCAGTACTATGCTGGAATTTTTACACCAATGTGCTGAACATAGCACTTGCCCACATGCGCTTGCTTTTATTTTATCAATGAATATGAAAGTATGTCTGCAATCTGATACACTGAAGCCTGCGTTACAAACAGTTCCACTCACATTGCTGTGTGTCATCCTGGGGGAAGACCTGGGAAAGGGCGTGCGCCGTGGCCAGCAGAGCCACTATACCTGTGACTGGGCTTGTTGCACCTGGCACCACCTGGTCAAACATAGACGTGGAATCCATTCGGGCTGAAACCGTGATGACCGTTCCGTTTTCATAAGCGGCATCTGGACGATTTCGTGAGAGAGCTGGTAGGCTCACCCAAACGTTACGGTCAATAAGAGCGTCACACACGTGGACTGTAAAAGGAGAAAGTTTATCTCTAGTGAATATTTTGCTTAATGAGATAAAAATAGAATGTGCACTACATGTGATAACTTAAGCAAACACACATACAGGTTAAGTTACTTATACACATCAGGAAATTGCTCATTTTTGTGTCAGTGCAAGTCTTGAGTAGTGCATACCATTTTATTTCTCTGTATAAATTTATGAAGACACTTACCATTTTCCAATTCTGATCAGTTGCTAAAATCAAATTTTACAACAGAGTAAATCTATTGAGAAACTACTGTTTAAACAATAATCAATTAGAGGTATTTGTTATCGTACAACTAGAGAGATTAGAGCACAGTCCTTACCTGAGTTTAAAAAAACAGTATGAATGCACGCTATCATTTTACAATAAGCTGTAACACAATCATTAGGAACTAATTTGCAGCATTGAAATTCTGTGTGTCTTTGCTCAATGATGACACACAAAATATAAGGGGAGACAGCTAAGATGAGAACTTTTGAAAAAATATGCTGTTGCAAAAATTGACATAATGTCTTGAAGAAAATCTGCAATCACAAGTTGTGAAACATATTTATATTGCCTGTCTTGATTGCACTAATTTTTTAAAATGAACTCTTTCAGTTCAAAATGAAACATCAACAGATCTGACTGTACGTTATATAGGATGCAGCATTTAAAGTTCACTGATATGAACGGGTTATTTTTGTAACTTATAGAATCAGATCTGAGGATGATTCATATTGAAACAAAATAACCCATTAAAAAAAATCAATGCAATCACAATGGACAATAAAAAATCTAAATGATTGTATGGGTACCATTGCTAAAACTCTACCACTGAAAAGGTGAACTCAACCCCTTTGTAGCACAAACTAATGTGGTCTAATACTTGGTAGAGCCACATTCCATCTACAACTAGTGCCAATTGATGCTTGCAAAATACAGAAGTCCTTAACTTCACAACAAATAATTTTCAGAGTCTAATGGTTGTACCATAAAAAGTAGTAGGTGAGCTTGACAAAAGAAACTATCAGCTCACACACATCTTTTAACATTACTCATTGAAACTATAAACTATAACTCACAACTTCATTCATTCATCTTCCATATATCCTATATGATGAAAGAGCCTCTACACAGTGTACCAAGTCAAAATATACACCATTATAGAGATGCAACTTCTGTAAATGAAATTATTAAAAACTAAGACCACCCACTGTCAATTCACATTATTCCTAGAACATTGTTGTCACACTTACTTTATCATCCAACAATCTTCACAATTATAAACTCATATCTGAACCAAAACAAACTGAAATAGGTATTCCACAGGGCAGCATTCTGGGCCCATTGTTATTTCTAATTTATATCAATGATATACAGGCTCCAGACAGCTCAGCCAAAATTCTACTATTTGCAGATGACACAAATATAATAATTAGTGATATAAAAGAATCATTGCGTACCACAACAGAAAAAAATGCTCTCATACATACAGTCATGGTTTTATTCAAATAAGCTGACATTAAACACAAAGAAAACAAACTTTATACAGTATGGATGCAAGTGTCAAGGGGAAAATATGTGCCTTATGCTGGATAGCAAACAAATAGAAAAAGTGTGCACCACAAAGTTTCTGGGAATGCGAATTGACCACGATTTAAACTGGAATGAACACAGTGTACATCTTACTCAGAAACTTAGCTCAGCATGTTTTGCGTTTAGAATAATATCCAAGGTATGTAGCAAAGAATGTATTAGAGCGGTGTACTTTAGTTATTTCCAATCAGTTGCAAGCTATGGCATAAGTTTTTGGGGAAAAACCAGGTCAAGACTAAATGACATTTTTATTATGCAAAAAAGAGCTATTCATATCATGACACACAGCCCACCACAAACTCACTGTAGACCGTTATTCAAACAACTAAAGATACTGACAATACCATCAATATATATTTTTAAATGCCTGGAAATGATCAATAAAAATAACTGCACTCTCCAAACCACCTCAAGCTACCATGATCACAATACAAGGCATTGTAAAGACTTTCCTATGTAGCAAAAACTAGAAGTCAGAAACATGTTAGCCACTTAGGAATAAAGCTTTTAAATGCACTTCCATCTCAAATTAAAGAATTGAAAGGCAAAAATAATTTCAAGTGTGAGGTAAAAAAATACTTGATGGAAAAATGCTACTACACTGTAAATGAATACCTGTCTCAGACTGTGGATTGAAACCTGTACTTATTTTTTAAAAATTCAAACTAATTTAATTATGTTTTCAACTTCGTAATTATGGTACTTATGAAAAATCTGTTAAATATCCGTAATACGTTTTGTGTATAAGGCGTAGTTCCTGATCTATAATTGTTTATCATGAGCACGTACTTTTGTTTTTGTGTAATAAGTTCTTGTACACTACTTATGTACTATGTCTGTGTAATTTGTTTTGCTGTTTGTATATGTTTGTCCATTTATTATGTGTATGTGGTGTTGTGTATTTTTTTGTAATCAAATGACAAATCCTATATCACATGTGCGACCTATTGCATGCTAAATAAATAAATAAATAAAACATCCAAGAATGCTGCAAATCGGTGCCTTACAGATTGAGCAAAGACACCACTACTTTAAGAATCCTACTGCTTTTCTTGTTAGATTCAACTGCTTTTCATTAGCAACAAAATATGGTGCTTATCAATTTCACAGGTACACTGATTAATGCTGAAGGATAGCTACTGTGTACTGTATGAAGGTAGCTAACAAACATTCTTCTTCTTCTTCTTCTTCTTCTTCTTCTTCTTCTTCTTCTGCTTATTATTATTATTATTATTATCTTTCCTTTCTCAGACATTATGTCTGGTTAAAAATGGAAAGTGACGCGGACCTTGATCAAGCGTGACTTCCTTTTAACTGTACGGTATATGTTACATTGCATTTAGGAACTTTCGGGTAATTGAACATGTATTAATAATTACAGATTTCTAAAAAACAAAGATGATGTGACTTACCAAACAAAAGCGCTGGCACGTCGATAGACACACAAACAAACACAAACATACACACAAAATTCTAGCTTTCGCAACCAACGGTTGCCTCATCAGGAAAGAGGGAAGGAGAGGGAAAGACGAAAGGATGTGGGTTTTAAGGGAGAGGGTAAGGAGTCATTCCAATCCCGGGAGCGGAAAGACTTACCTTAGGGGAAAAAAAGGACGGGTATACACTCGCGCACACACACACACACATGTCCATCCACACATATACAGACACAAGCAGACATATTTAAAGACAAAGAGTTTGGGCAGAGATGTCAGTCGAGGCAGAAGTGCAGAGGCAAAGACGTTGTTGAATGACAGGTGAGGTATGAGTGGCGGCAACTTGAAATTAGCGGAGATTGAGGCCTGGTGGATAACGGGAAGAGAGGATATATTGAAGAGCAAGTTCCCATCTTCGGAGTTTGGATAGGTTGGTGTTAGTGGGAAGTATCCAGATAGCCCGGACGGTGTAACACTGTGCCAAGATGTGCTGGCCGTGCACCAAGGCATGTTTAGCCACAGGGTGATCCTCATTACCAACAAACACTGTCTGCCTGTGTCCATTCATGCGAATGGACAGTTTGTTGCTGGTCATTCGCACATAGAATGCGTCACAGTGTAGGCAGGTCAGTTGGTAGGTCACGTGGGTGCTTTCACACGTGGCTCTGCCTTTGATCGTGTACACCCTCCGCGTTACAGGACTGGAGTAGGTGGTGGTGGGAGGGTGCATGGGACAGGTTTTACACCGGGGGCGGTTACAAGGGTAGGAGCCAGAGGGTAGGGAAGGTGGTTTGGGGATTTCATAGGGATGAACTAAGAGGTTACGAAGGTTAGGTGGATGGCGGAAAGACACTCTTGGTGGAGTGGGGAGGATTTCATGAAGGATGGATCTCATTTCCGGGCAGGATTTGAGGAAGTCGTATCCCTGCTGGAGAGCCACATTCAGAGTCTGATCCAGTCCCGGAAAGTATTCTGTCACAAGTGGGGCACTTTTGTGGTTCTTCTGTGGGAGGTTCTGGGTTTGAGAGGATGAGGAAGTGGCTCTGGTTATTTGCTTCTGGACCAGGTCGGGAGGGTAGCTGCGGGATGCGAAAGCTGTTGTCAGGTTGTTGGTGTAATGGTTGCCGCCACTCATACCTCACCTGTCATTCAACAACATCTTTGCCTCTGCACTTCCGCCTCGACTGACATCTCTGCCCAAACTCTTTGCCTCTGTATATGTCTGCTTGTGTCTGTATATGTGTGGATGGATATGTGTGTGTGTGCGAGTGTATACCCGTCCTTTTTCCCCCTAAGGTAAGTCTTTCCGCTCCCGGGATTGGAATGACTCCTTACCCTCTCCCTTAAAACCCAAATCCTTTCGTCTTTCCCTCTCCTTCCCTCTTTCCTGACGAGGCAACCGTTGGTTGCAAAAGCTAGAATTTTGTGTGTATGTTTGTGTGTCTATCGACGTGCCAGCGCTTTCGTTTGGTAAGTCACATCATCTTTGTTTTTTAGATATATTTTTTCCCACGTGGAATGTTTCCTTCTATTATATTCATATAATTACAGATTTCTGTAGTTGTATATATACGTTTGGATGTAGCTGTATTGCGTTGATGTACTGGTGGATATTGTGTGGTATGACTCCTGTAGTTGATAGTACAATAGGTATAATGTCAACTTTATCCTGATGCTACATGTCCTTGACTTCCTCAGGCAGTTGGATGTATTTTTCATTTTTTCCTCCTGTTTTCTTCTGTATATTTGTTGTATTTGGTATGGATATTTCGATTAGTTGTGTTAATTTCTTCTTTTTATTGGTGATTATGATGTCAGGTTTGTTATGTGGTGGTGTTTTATCTGTTATAATGGTTCTGTTCCAGTATAATTTGTAGTCATCATTCTCCAGTACATTTTGTGGTGCATACTTGTATGTGGGAACGTGTTGTTTTATTTTTGCTACATTGTCATGTCTTCTGGTGTATTCTGTATTTGCTAGTATTGTACATCTGCTTGTGATGTGACCTACTGTTTCTATTTGTTGTTTGCAAAGTCTGCATTTATCTGTTGTGGTATTGGGATCTTTAATAATACGCTTGCTGTAATATCTTGTGTTTATTGTTTGATCCTGTATTGCAATCATGAATCCTTCTGTCTCACTGTATATATTGCCTTTTCTTAGCCATATGTTGGATGCGTCTTGATCGATGTGTGGCTGTGTTAGATGATACGGGTGCTTGCCATGTAGTGTTTTCTTTTTCCAATTTACTTTCTTCGTATCTGTTGATGTTATGTGATCTAAAGGGTTGTAGAAGTGGTTATGAAATTGCAATGGCGTAGCCAATGTATTTATATGAGTGATTGCTTTGTGTATTTTGCTAGTTTCTACTCGTTCTATAAAGAATTTTCTTAAATTGTCTACCAGTCCATAATGTAGGTTTTTTATGTCGATAAATCCCCTTCCTCCTTCCTTTCTGCTTAATGTGAATCTTTCTGTTGCTGAATATATGTGATGTATTCTATATTTGTGGCATTGTGATCGTGTAAGTGTATTGAGTGCTTCTAGTTCTGTGTTACTCCATTTCACAACTCCAAATGAATAGGTCAATATTGGTATAGCGTAAGTATTTATAGCTTTTGTCTTGTTTCTTGCTGTCAATTCTGTATTCAGTATTTTTATTAGTCTTTGTCTATATTTTTCTTTTAGTTCTTCTTTAATATTTGTATTATCTATTCTATTATCTATTCTATTTTTGCCTGTATCCTAGATATTTATAGGCATCTGTTTTTTCCATCGCTTCTATGCAGTCGCTGTGGTTATCCAGTAAGTAATCTTCTTGTTTAGTGTGTTTTCCCTTGACTATGCTATTTTTCTTACATTTATCTGTTCCAAAAGCCATATTTATATCATTGCTGAATACTTCTGTTATCTTTGGTAATTGGTTGAGTTGTTGATTTGTTGCTGCCAGTAGTTTTAGATCATCCATGTACAGCAAATGTGTGATTTTGTGTTGGTATGTTCCAGTAATATTATATCCATAATTTGTATTATTTAGCATGTTGGATAGTGGGTTCAGAGCACGGCAGAACCAGAAAGGACTTAATGAGTCTCCTTGGTATATTCCACACTTAATCTGTATTGGCTGTGATGTGATATTATTTGAATTTGTTTGGATATTAAGTGTGGTTTTCCAATTTTTCATTACTATGTTTAGCAATTGTATCAATTTAGGACCTACTTTGTATCTTTCCAATATCTGTAGTAACCATGAGTGGGGTACACTATCAAAAGCTTTTTGGTAATCAATGTATGTGTAGTGTAGTGACCTTTGTTTAGTTTTAACTTGATATGTCACCTCTGCATCTATTACCAGTTGCTCTTTACATCCTCGTGCTCCTTGGCAGCAGCCTTTTTGTTTTTCATTTATAATTTTGTTCTGTGTCGTATGTGTCATTAATTTCTGTGTAATGACTGAAGTTAATATTTTGTATATTGTTGGTAGGCATGTTATGGGGTGATATTTTGCTGGGTTTGCTGTGTCTGCTTGATCTTTAGGTTTCAGATAAGTTATTCCTTGTGTAAGTGTATCAGGGACTGTGTATGGGTCTGCAATGTAACTGTTAAATAATTTATATCTAAAAACAAAGATGATGTGACTTACCAAATGAAAGTGCTGGCAGGTCGACAGACACACAAACAAACACAAACATACACACAAAATTCAAGCTTTCGCAACAAACTGTTGCCTCATCAGGAAAGAGGGAAGGAGAGGGAAAGACGAAAGGATGTGGGTTTTAAGGGAGAGGGTAAGGAGTCATTCCAATCCCGGGAGCGGAAAGACTTACCTTAGGGGAAAAAAAGGACGGGTATACACTCGCGCACACACACACACACATGTCCATCCACACATATACAGACACAAGCAGACATATTTAAAGACAAAGAGTTTGGGCAGAGATGTCAGTCGAGGCAGAAGTGCAGAGGCAAAGATGTTGTTGAATGACAGGTGAGGTATGAGTGGCGGCAACTTGAAATTAGCGGAGATTGAGGCCTGGTGGATAACGGGAAGAGAGGATATATTGAAGAGCAAGTTCCCATCTCCGGAGTTCGGATAGGTTGGTGTTAGTGGGAAGTATCCAGATAACCCGGACGGTGTAACACTGTGCCAAGATGTGCTGGCCGTGCACCAAGGCATGTTTAGCCACAGGGTGATCCTCATTACCAACAAACACTGTCTGCTTGTGTCCATTCATGCGAATGGACAGTTTGTTGCTGGTCATTCCCACATAGAATGCGTCACAGTGTAGGCAGGTCAGTTGGTAGATCACGTGGGTGCTTTCACACGTGGCTCTGCCTTTGATCGTGTACACCTTCCGGGTTACAGGACTGGAGTAGGTGGTGGTGGGAGGGTGCATGGGAAATAATTTAGTTGGATGTGAATGTCTTGAGGTGAACTTCTTTAGCCAGAAATTTGCTATTTTATCTTTTCCAGGGGCTTTCCAATTGTGCGTAGAATTAATTGCTTGGGTGACTTCATGTTGCAAAATTATCAATTCAGGCATTTGTGGTATCATCTTGTATGTGTCTGTTTCTGCTTGTATCCACTGTGTTATGTTGTATCGGGTTTGACCATATGTTGCTCCAGAAGTGTTCCATGTCTGTTATGTTTGGTGGATTGTCTATTTTAATGTGTGTGTTATCTACTGTCTGGTAAAATTTCTTTCAGTTTGTGTTGAATGTTTGGTTTTGTTTCCTTCTATTTTCACTTTTTTTTGTATCTTGTAAGTCGTTTGGCCACTGCTTGTAATTTCTGCTTCTTTTCATCTAATTGCTCTATCGCTTCTTGTTGTGAGATTTTACCTAACCTTTTTCGTTTTTTGTCTGATATTTCATTCCTTATAAATTGTGTTAGCTGTCCGATGTCTTTTCTCAGTTTTTCTATTCTGATCTGCAGCCTGTGTTGCCATGCTGGTTTTGTGGGTTTCTTCTGTGTGTTGGTTGGTTCTGATCTCTGCCTAGTGTGTGTATTTAGTGTAGTGAGTGCTTCCATAGCTGTATTTTCATTTATTTTGTTGTGTATGATTGTGTTGATAGTTGTTGTTGTTGTTTCGACTTGTGGGTTATTTGGGGTCTATGCAAGAATGGTCTAATGTCTGGTTTTGTGTCTTTGTATGTTTATTGTATGTATGGCTGTCTTAAGATTTCATTTTCCTCTGATTGTTTAATTGATGCGTGTTGTTCTTTGCTTGTTTGCTCTGGGATGTTTGAGTCCATTACTGTATTTTCTTCATCTTCTGATTGCACATTATTTTGTTCCAGTATTTGTTGTACTTATTGTTTGATGTTTTCTAGTTCTGACTGGGGTATCCTGTTATTTCTGATTATTACATGGATCTGATCAGCTAGTCGTTATTCTGTTAAAAATATTAATTCTGGGTATCTGGTAATAAATGTTGTGTATACTTGTGATCTGTATCCAGTTGTGTTGGTTCCTAAGTTTGTTGCTTGGTAATAACAGAACATGAGGTGTCGGTTAACTTCATCTGACCATCTCTGTCTTTGTTTTCCTTCTAGAGTGGTTGCAGGAAGCATATCCTGCAAAACACCTCTATTTGGATTTAAATTATTTCCTGTGTGGCTAGCAGTGTCGTTACCATTGTGGACGGGCATAGGGTTCAAGCGTCGTCCCCAACCATGACAGCGCTTGTCCGTGGCTTCATTAGTTCTGTCCTGAACCAACTAATCACATTAAAAGGGGGGTTAGCCCTAGTAGTGGTTTGTTCTTTTCGTCACCTTTTATGACTGGCAGAACATACCGGAGGCCTATTCTTTTCCCGGGCCTCCACGGGGTTATTATTATTATTATTATTACTGTTGTTATTGTTGTTGTTGTGTTACGTGTGTATCAAGTGTCCAAAAATTGGAGAGGATTTCTGCCTTAGGCAAGACACAGTTCTGTAGTTTTGTTTCCACCCAGACATGTTTTGGCACTTTTTGTCAATCCTCAGTAGGTTTATTTGTTTATTTTTTTGTGCAAAATTGTTGTTACATGTTAACCACTTGTCGCAGTTATTGTCAAATACTTAGAGAGAGAGAGAGAGAGAGAGAGAGAGAGAGAGAGAGAGAGAGAGAGAGAGAGGGGGGGGGGGGGGGAGGGGGGGAGGAGTAGAGTGAATGGTGTGGAGGTGTGGAGCACAGGAGGAAATTTAATTATTGAGGGTGACTGTGGTGTCACCGCCAGACACCACACTTGCTAGGTGGTAGCCTTTAAATCGGCCACGGTCCATTAGTATACGTCGGACCCGCGTGTCGCCACTGTCAGTGATAGCAGACCGAGCGCCACCACACGGCAGGTCTAGAGACACATACTAGCACTCGCCCCAGTTGTACAGCCGACTTTGCTAGCAACGCTACACTGACAAATACGCTCTCATTTGCCAAGACGATAGTTAGCACAGCCTTCAGCTACATTTGCTACGACCTAGCAAGGCGCCGTATTCAATTGATATTGAGATTCTATTAATGTATCATCAAGAGCGATGTTCTACAAATGTGGATTAAAGTTAAGTATTCCAGAAGCTACGTACTTTTCTTTATAGCATTCATTACGTATCCTGTTTCAGACCTCACGCCAGCCTGCGTGAGTTTAAGCGCTTGCCTTTCGGCTTCCTCTCATTGTGTCTAGGCTGTCTTGCCTAGACACAACAGTGACAATATGAAGTTTTGGGGTGGGGTCACTTGTATAGTTCCTCTATTGTGGGAAAAAGTGTTTTATTGCATAGTAACGTGTATTTGTTTATTAATTTCCTTCCTTGGGCTACTGATTTTTGGATGTAATAATTTTCTTCTATTGTTAGTTTTTGGTGTAGGTCACTACTAACTTTAATAATTTTCTGTGTTCATTGGATGGAGATTCTGTGCTAGTAGGTGATCAGCAAATGCTGAGTGAGAGCTATTACTTTTCAATGCTCTGAGATGTTCTGTATACCTGGTTCTAATATTCCTGCATTTTTGACCCACATACACAAAATGACAGACAGGGAAAACATACTGAGTGGCTGTGTTTGACAGTATTGGTGGTACATTTTCCCAGTCTGTACTGCGTTGTGTTATGGATTCAGTATGCTATGTTGAGTCCTTGTCTCTTCAGTGTATTGCCTACCCTGTGTGTAACTTTCTTGTTATAGGTGATTACGTGCCATTTGTTGCTTTCTGTCCACTGATTTGTTGTGAGATGTGTCGTATTTGTGTATGTTATGTTTCCTGATTATGTGTTGCCTGTTTCTGTATTTTTAGTTTATTTCATCTACTATCTTTGGGTCATATCCATCTTCCTGAGCTGTGTGTTATATTGTGTTCAGTTCTTCAGTGTGGCCATGTTTGTTAATAGATGTTTTGTTCAGTGTGTGTGGCAAATATCTCTAAACTGGATTGTTTATGGGTTATGTGGTGACTGGACTGGTTATGAATGTTGGTGCTGATGATTGTACATTTCCTATAAATTGTGAACTCATGTTTGTTGTTTCTCTTGTTAATGGTGAGGTCTAAGAAATTTAGTTTTCTGTGTTCAATGGTGAACTATATTTGTGATTAGATAGTGTTTATGTCTTTGTGGGCTTCTTTTATATGAGACAGTGATTCATCTATCTATACATTATAATTCCCATATATCTGCAGCATTATTTTGTTTTGTGCTGCATTGGTTTAACTATTTTGTCAAAGGATTTTCTGTGTGACTGATGAAAATTTCAGCTGGGAAGCCACAGATTGCAGATCCCACAGATAGTCGTTCTTGTTGCAGGTAAAACTTGTTGCTGAATATGAAGTAGTTTTATTCTGTAATGAGCATGGTTGATATTTCTTCTATTTTTTTGCACATATGTTTCCTCGTAACTGCAAGATTCTTTATATGATGTTGGTGCTTTCTTCTGTTGAAATGTGAGTGTGCATGGGCAGTGTGACAAATGAAATTAATGTCACTGTGTTTGCAATGTTTTCATTACTTCTATTAAGCCACTCGAGTCCTTTACACTTCTGTTTTCAGTGTGCTTGTATTTGTCTGTGTCCGTCTTGATAGCTGAGTGGTAAGCGCAGCGAATTGTCACACCGGGGCCCGGGTTTGATTCCCGGCTGGATCAGAGATTTTCTCCGCTCAGGGACTGGGTGTTGTGTTGTCCTCATTATCATTTCATCATCATCAGTGGAAGGCAACAGGAAATCACCACTGGAATCACTTCCCAAGACGCTCATGCGGTGGACCTCTCTGATGAGGTTTCCCCCATGACAAGATCTTCCGTAAGGCAGAATACACGGCGCGCGCGTGTGTGTGTGTGTGTGTGTGTGTGTGTGTGTGTGTGTGTGTGTGTGTGTGTGTGTGTCGTTTAATAGTGTGCTGGTGCATCGTTAAAGTTTATCAGTGGTCATATTAGGATATTTGGTTTGTGAATTTTAGGTAATAATTTTAGAGAGGGGCTGGGGACTTTCCTTGCATCATTATTTTCATATGTGTGTGTGTGTGAAAATTGTTTCTATGGTTTCCAGAGTTTTTTTTGTAAGTTTCTTTGGTATCGGTTTGTTGGATCACTTGTTAATTCTGTGATGTTATTGCTTGGCAAAAACAAATTTTAAAAAATGCACGCGTAACAACAACAGTGAAAGAAATATGCACATTACCTCTACACACAAACAAGGCAGAAAACACCACTATACCAAAAACTGCAAATAATACACCAAATAAGTCAGTGTACAGTGATTCTCTGCTGGAAATGAACAATAAACAGAAGAATAATAAATATTTTGTTGTTTACAGGTGACAAGCTGTGGCTTCTGAGGTGGATCATAAACAACCAACAGCATCATGTGACATAAACAAACAACTGTATATATCAAATTTATTCCCAAAATTTGCTATAAACTTAAAATGTTTAGATCCACTGTAAATGAACAATACAGAATGCCTCAAGTCAGTGACACATCTCAAATCTGTACTGTATGCAAATTAGTGTAAAATATTTGAGAATAATTGTTCCTTTTACAAACATAAATATTTTGTGCCAAAAGTACGTATAACACCCCCCTCCCCCCATATGTTAACATGTTACAACAATTCTGCGGAAAGAAAATCCATACTAATATTATAAATGCAAAAGTAACTGTCTGTTACACTTACACGACTAAACCACTGAGCCAGTTTGATGAAATTTGTTATGGAGATAGCTTGAACACCAAGGAAGAGCATAGGCTCCTTTAGAAACAGTGTAGTACAACATATTTATTGGTTTGAAGACTATAACATGAAATTTGGAACAATAATTACTCTTTGAAAAAGTCTTTTACACTCCAATTGTTGAACTTTTAACATATTTGTAAAATGCTTCTATTGTTTGACATGTTCTACATACTGTAATATGATTCAACAAAATGAATGCTATTTTTATACAATCCTCTATGTGTTTGATCCATATTTCCATACTACCTGTAACTCTTTATGTTATGTTTTTACGACACTACTGCTGAATTTATTCTGATAGTATCTGGTATGGAGCAAAGAGAGAGAGAGAGAGAGAGAGAGAGAGAGAGAGAGAGAGAGAGAGAGTTAGTTTTATCTCTCTGGTATGGAGATAGCTTGACCACTGAGGCAGACCATAGAGTACTGCAGAAAGTTTTCTCTCTCTCAGTATTGTGAACATCTTTTAATATGGTATTTGTGAGTGGCATGCAAATGACACTGGCACGATGGTTGGCTGCTCTTAATGTCTATAGATTATTCCATGACACTGCAAATCCAACGTTGCTGTGAGCATTTTGGTGAAAGTACAACAATAAAATCAGATGGTAAGCCCGAGAATTTAAAACTACGCTATAAGCCTCGCAAACGTAAGTCTGATTTTGCGCATAGTTCTGAAAGAGCTCAAGCTGTCAAAGTTACTCAAATCCAACAAACCTCAGAACAATCTCATGTCTGCTGGATCTTGGATGCTGGATCTTGGATGCATAATGTCAGGTCGTCTTACGAGCTACAGAGACATTAGAGTAGTCACAAGCCAAATTGCATTTTAGTCACTGAGTGTCACACGTCTATCATAGCTTCCAAGACTTTTGAAGACTCACAACGGTGACATCCTTTAAAGCCTGTACCACAAACTGAGATTCATACCTTTATATGTGGAACATGGGAGGCTTTTGGTTCCACACCAACAAGAATCATCTCAATTTCAGGTCAATGGAATGAAAACTGAATCTAATATAATCTAATTTATATCTGGTGTGGCTGCATTTGATTATGATCTATTAAATAACTATGTTAATCATAAATTAGTCATCACAGAGAGTAGCATAAAAATTTGACACCATAATGCATTAAAAAGGAAGGGAGAAATGGTTGGAATGCGTTCTGGTGGCAAAATCTCGTATCCAGTACTAGGTGAGCCAGAAAAACCCTAAAAACTATACTTCTGCGTGGATGTAATGAGTTGAGGCATTTTTTAAAAATATAATTAGAAATTATAAAGCAAGTTTTTTTATTTGACGTACAGCAAAATAATATAAACACATTCATTATGTACCTACATACCAGCATTACATATATTTTTTATAAATACGTCTCTACACCACTATATACACACAGACATCTTGTAAAATTACTAGCTCGCTTACTCACCATCACTCATCATAATAAAACTACTGATATGTGAGCGAAGCAGCAGGTAGCAGCCAGTAAACTAATAAACCCACTGAATGTAGCTAAACAGGTACTGAAACAAGTCTGAGTGAAAACAAACCTACAAAATGGCGACTTGCATAATGTGGAGCTCCTCTCAAATTTTTCTTAGCTATCACGGAAACAAGACGAACTGCAACATTCACAAGATGAGTATCCAGAAATTTCATAACTCTCCACACTACAACCTTCTTTTAGACTATTTCAATGACACGATTAGCACACATTCGAAAAGCTGCTCGAAAATAAAGTTACTGTATTCTGAATGCTATTACATCAAAATAAGACAACTCCATTGTGCAAACTGTATCACACTGTAATAAGACACAAATGGCACAGCCACGATGAACCAAAGTTTATTCTTCTTCCACATACAAGCAAATGACCTAGAAACAGTCCAGGTACAATATAAATAATTGCTGACAATAAGAACAAACAAGCACAAGAGCAAGTGCTGGCTGCAATGTGCTTGTGAAAAGGAGGGCTCTGGTAGTTAAGGTGGGCAGATGTTGAAACATCCACGGCCTCTGCAGAGGATGCTGTAGCCGATGACAGCTGCTGCGAGAGACTTCGGGCCAGAACTGGTGAGTACGGGGGGCAGCAGGGATGCAGTCAGTTGTGGTGGTGTGCCACCAGCCCATCACTGGCCTCAGCAACTTGGGACTGTCGCCTGAATCCATTTCAGTCAGCGGCCAAACCCCCAAGCCCAGACTGCAGAGGCAAGAGTGAACTGCGACGAGGGATGTGCCAAAAGTGGCAGTGGGGTGGCACGAGCAGATGCAGGAGGGTGTGTGACTGGCAACCGTGGAGCATCTCCATGGGACTTCGATCCTCCACCGGCGTAAACTTATAGCAACTCGAGAAGCGTGTCGAGGCATTGTCTGTGGAGGAGTCAGTGACATACTTCTTCACTCGAACCTGGAATGTGCGGACGAGACGCTCCACCTTACCACTACATTGGCGGGGGAAGGGGGGGTGGGAATGAGGCGCAGTCGCGTGGCAAATGCCTCTATGGGTGTAGAAATTGTGGAAGTTCTGAGACGTGAAATGTAGACCTTTACCTATCGTAATCATATAAGGCAGTCTTTAAATAGTAGAAATTTTGGAGATGACCTGAATCACAGCTGCGGCTGACATCAAAGGACAGCAGATAATGTATGGAAACTTAGAGAAAGCATCAACACCCAGTAATAGTTAAGGAAGGGTCCCACAAAATCAACAGGCACGTGTTCCCACGGATGCTGCAGTGTGGGCTACAGAGAAAGCATTGTGGGAGCTGCTGCCTGTTGGGTAGTACACTGACATCAAGTCAAAAAAAGATGTACGATGTCACCATCAATACCAGGCCAAAACAAGTTCTGACAGGCCAATAACATAATCTACAAGAACCTCCAATGTCCTTGATGAAGGAGCACATTCCACTGTAGGATGGCTGGGATCGCAACTTTAGGTGACGGTCCGAATGTTGTTAAGAGAACATCAAATACCAAAAGGCAGTGATAGGGCAAAATAGTTACGCAAAGGATCAGAAGCCCTGCCCGAAGGCCTGTCCAGCTGACAGTGCTGAATGAGGTGAACAACTCAACGCAAAATAAGATGGGCACGGACAGCTGCTGTGATTCGGGAGCCTATAATAGGAAACCACTCCACTGTGTGTTGCACCTTAATATCTAAGTGAAAACAAAGGCGTTCAACCTTATCAAAAGTGGGATCTGGTCCCATCGGAAGCCGGGACAGCACTTTGGCATTGGTATGCTGTGCGGTGGGCCAAAGTGTATTTCACAGTCGTAGTGAGACAGCCCAATGCTGGAGGCAATGTGCTGTTTTGTCGAGCAACAAAGCAGAAGGTCTGAACAACAAAACTGAGGGCTCATAGTCAGTAATGAAGTGGAACTTACACCCACACAAGAACAATCAAAACTTTTTTCAAGGCATAGACGATAGCAAACACTTCCTTTTCAACTTGGGAGTAGCACTGCTGGGCGGAATTGAGTTTTTTTGACACACAAGCTATCAGACATTCAGATTAATCTTCATATCAATGTGCTAGAACGTGCACGAATCCATATTGAGAGGCATCTGTAGCCAACACGGCCAAGATGGAAAGTAGCCAAACATGGAGGAGAAAATAGTTTATATTTCAAAAGCATGAAGGCGTGCTCGCAGCTCAGTGTCTACTGAAAAGAAACATTCTCGTGGAAAAACTCGTGGAGGGGATAGATCAAATGCAGCCACACTCAGAAAAAAATTGTGACAGTAAACAATTGTACTGAAAAATGCTTGGAGTTCTTTGACATTTGTAGGGTGAGGCAGAGCTGTGACATGATTTCATTAAAAATAAGCACCATTCTGAGACACCTTAATACCCAAATACACAATATATTCCTAAAAAATGCATGACTTGGTCAAGTTGCATTTCAAGCCTGCAGTAGGTAAGATCATGAACAAGATGCATAAGTTATGTAACTGCTCTTCCATTGATGCACCTGTTATGATGATATGATTGAGATAGTTGATGCATCCCAGATTGACATTGTCAATTGTTCCAAAAAAATGCTGAAAAATTACTGGTGCACTAATCAAACAGAAGGCACTGATATTGGTACAACCCAAAGGGAGTGTTAATCACAAGAAGCCATTTCGGATCCTCATCCAAAGGAACCTGTAAATAGTCAGTTTCAGAGAAAAACTGGCCCTTAGTGAGTTTACTCAGTAACTCGTCCAGATGGGGTAAGTGTCAATCATAGACTGAGCATTAATTGAAACTTTAAACTTGCCACAGGGGCGAAGCTCATCAGTCAGTTTTTAAACAATCACAAGGCGGGTAGCCCACCCAGTCAATGTAATAGGTTATATGATCCCAACAACATCAGCCAGTCCAATTCTGATTTCACTTGATCACGCGCAGCCCTAGAATACGGCATGCATGGGAAAAAAATGGGCCACGAAGTTAGTGGCACAATTTAACCCACTCGAGAAGACGTTTGGGAACCCAGAACACACAGAATCTGACTTTCGGTAAGGGATCTGATTGAATATGAAGGACACCTTATTCAACATAGAAAAGCACTAAAAGCACCCAGACCGAATAAATCTGCAGTAACAGCATCACAGACTACCAAAAAAGTCAAGGAATAAACCACACATCTATACATAGTGGGAGCCATAAATTGCCCCAAAATCAAAGTATGCTGCTTGTTGTAACCCACCAAATATCGAGTAACCGCAGACAAAGCCGGAGATCAGAGACTTTGTCCATCACTTGTACTTTGATAAATAGTTTGTTACGATTCGTAAGCACTGAAGATACACATTTACCATCCATGTCCAGGTAGATACCATTTTCCTTGACTTCCGGAAGGCATTTGATACAGTTCCGCACTGTCGCCTGATAAACAAAGTAAGAGCTTACCGAATATCAGACCAGCTGTGTGGCTGGACTGAAGAGTTTTTAGCAAACAGAACACAGCATGTTGTTCTCAATGGAGAGACGTCTACAGACATTAAAGTAACATCTGGCGTGCCACAGGGGAGTGTTATGGGACCATTGCTTTTCACAATATATATAAATGACCTAGTAGATAGCGTCGGAAGTTCCATGCGGCTTTTCACGGATGATGCTGTAGTATATAGAGAAGTTTAGCATTAGAAAATTGCAGCGAAATGCAGGAAAATCTGCAGTGGATAGGCACTTGGTGCAAGGAGTGGCAACTGACCCTTAACACAGACAAATGTAATGTATTGCGAATACATAGAAAGAAGGATCCTTTATTGTATGATTATATGATAGCAGAACAAACACTGGTAGCAGTTACTTCTGTAAAATATCTCTGAGTATGCATACGGGACAATCTGAAGTGGAATGATCATATAAAATTAATTATTGGTAAGGCAGGTGCCAGGTTGAGATTCATTGGGAGAGTCCTTAGGAAATGTAGTCCATCAACAAAGGAGGTGGCTTACAAAACATTCGTTCGATTTATACTTGAGTACTGCTCATCAGTGTGGGATCTGTACCAGGTCGGGTTGATAGAGAACATCAAAAGAAGAGCAGCGCATTTCGTCACAGGGTTATTTGGTAAGCGTGATAGCGTTATGGAAATGTTTACCAAACTCAAGTTGCAAACTCTGCAAGAGAGGTCCTCTGCACCGTGGTGTAGCTTGCTGTCCAGGTTTTGAGAGGGTACATTTCTGGGGTATTGAATATATTGCTTCCCCCTACTTATGCCTCCCGAGGAGATCACGAATGTAAAATTAGAGAGATTCGAGCACGCACGGAGGCTTTCTGGCAGTTCCGCGAACCATACGCAACTGGAACAGGAAAGGGAGGTAATGCCAGTGGCACGTAAAGTGCCCTCCGCCACACACCGTTCGGTGGCTTACGGAGTATAAATGTAGATGTAGATGTAGAGGTACATGTAGGGGGTGGGGAATGACACACAGATGTTACATGTCCTTTTCTCATACAGTTGATCCAAGTTGCCCAGCACTTAGGACACTCATGTTGATTGGAACTGTATGGGCAAAATGGGAGCACAGAGTGCGACCGTTGTTGTTGTTGTTGTTGTTGTTGTTGTTTAGTATGTTCCCATCCAATGTGGCATGGAAGCCATGTTTGTACAGCCGCCACGTTGTCCTTCCCACAAGAACAGACTGTCGCCTGACGACCAGGAACAACAGTCACCACGGCAATGTCACACTACGTCACAATCTTACCACCAGCAGCACAAGATACTTCAAAAGACAGAGCAAAATTTAACACTTAAGTCAAAGAGGGATTCTTGCAATGTAGTGTACTCTGATGCACCCCTTTGGGAAGAACTAATCAAATGGTGGCATCACAACCACAGAATCAGTATAGGAATCATGAGGAGGATTGATAACAAACTGGCAATTGTAATTGCAGCCACTGAAATCAAGCCACCTAAGCCCCATAGGTTTTTTAGGGCTGTTGATGACAACAATAGAATTCTACCTACACACACACACACACACACACACACACACACACACAATGCAATGACAGGCATGTCTTTAGACACAGATTTCTGGAGGAGAAATCCAAGAAAGAAAGAAAGCCTTACATGGTTGGTTCAAATGGCTCTGAGCACTATGCGACTTAACTTCTGAGGTCATCGGTCCCCTAGAACTTAGAACTAATTAAACCTAACTAACCTAAGGACATCACGCACACCCATGCCCGAGGCAGGATTCGAACCTGCGACCCTAGCGGTCGCTCGGCTCCAGACTGTAGCGCCCAGAACCGCACGGCCACTCCGGCCGGCAAGCCTTACATGTTTTGTTCTTCCACACACAAGCAAATAACAGTTGAGAACACAGACACAAACAACGAAACACCCTAATTACTGATGTAAGCAGCTGCTGACAAAAAGTATAAACACAGTATGAGAGTGAGTGCCTGCTGCACAACACCTATAAAGAGGAGGGCTCCAGTAGACAGCACAATGGATGCTGTGCTGTGTCTACAAGTCAGGTGGCCCACCACAGGCAGCCTCTGGTGACAGGCCAGCACAAATGCCATTGGCAAAATATTTTAAGCGTAGTGCACTCAGGATCTGGTGCCGTGCAACGTATTACACAACTGGTTATAGCACAAACATTTTACACGGTGATCAATAGTGGAGATGCTGAGTCGCTGATAGGCACAACAGAAATATTTTCACATTTAAAGCTTTCGGCAAATGGCCTTTGTCAACAATAGATGCACATACACGCACACATCTTTACATTCCATCCTGGATTTTCCACTGTTTAATTCTCCAGCATCTCAGGCCAGCATTCTGGCCCGTATGAGGGGTGCTTGCTTGTGTGAGTGATTGTTGCATGTCTCTCTTTTACTAATAAAGGCAGTGGACAAAAGCTATATGTAAGTGTCCTTTCCTACATTGTTAATATTCCTACTTGGAGTTCCCATTGTTTGATTTTAAATGAGTCTGTCATTCTTAAAAGACAAAAAAAAAAAGACAACTCACCTGGCATGTGTGCACACAGATAATAGCAATAACCCAAACAAAGATAACTCTAACATTTACATTATAAATAATTTTAAATTACAAACAGGTATAAATGATGAGTGATATTAGTTATAGATTTTATCAGTATCAATCTGTCAATACGAGGCAGTAAATATTGAAAACATTTGCGAACTCTAAAAGGAAAAAGTAGAATGGGAAACATACCCTGTGTCTCACCTGGATGGAAATTATTTTTCACTCCATTTCGCCTAACACACACTTCTGAACTGACAGCTGCAGACATGTATGAATTCATCTCTATAGCACAAAGTGTCCATCCAGCCTGAGTGTCAGCGCTGTTATAGCGCTGGTGACACTCTCTTATCTTCCGCAGGTTCCCAGAACTATCATTAGAATTGCTTTTGATGTAGAACATTGGAAAGCCCCAGTCAATTTGCAGGAGTCCCATTCCCTCAGGGTTCCACGGGGCATTGTCGTCACACTTCTTCTGTCCTGAGTACCGATTGGGGCAGGTATCGTCAGGTGAATAGTGTTGTGGCAGATCAGTAGCTGTGTCATATGCGAGCAACACACCACTGACCTTTCCGGAATCACGCAATGGCAACAGCACATCCCTGCAGAGAAATGTGAAAGTAAGTTGTGCTTTCAAGCTACCAAATGTTAAGGCAGAAATTATTTACATTCATGTTATGTCACCTATGTTAGTAACAAAGCTGCAATATTTCAATTTCAATATATTTTTCAAAAAAAATAAACTTAATAATTTGGACAGCTTATCCATATGACAAAAATCTATTTTGTTAGCCTACAGATAATAGACGATGACATGTGCAAAATGGTGAGATCCTGTTACATCCATATGCAGATGATACTGCAAATGAAGCAAAAGACATAAAATATGTGAGGTAACAGCAGAAGAGGGAATAATACATGCCCACTCTGTAAATGAAAAGATATCAAATTATATGGTAATGTCTTACACTAAGGTCAGCAGAACACAACACAACTTAAAGATATGTACTATCAGATATGTACTATCAGTTGTTTTAATTACTTGTGCACCCTTTTCTCCTACGAGAATTTTTACACAGATTTTAGGGCTCAGACTGGAGTTACATGCTCCTGCACACACATATCCAACAAACTCCCATCTAACAAACCAAAAAACTGGGAATCCCTACCAATTCAAAAGAAAATTAAAAGCATATTACATTGGCCACTCCTATGACTTACTTTATTATTCAGATTCAGGCATAGAAAATTCCTGTTACTACACTGCAAGTGATGATGTGCATTATAAGTGCTGCATGACAAGTACTAGCGTACTGCAAAATAGTTTTCTGCACTTAGATATATAAGTAGCTTATTTTCTCCCAAAAAAAGCAATATAGTAAAGTAAATATTAAGCAGTCAGCATCAAAACACTGTCTTATGTATACCTAATGGTCAGGAGAAGCACAGATGTGCAACTGATTTAAATTTATACAAGGTATCTATTCTGAAAATAAAATTAAAACAATATGAAGCATAGTTATAGCAGAAATTGGAAAGCTTACTAAGGAACTATTTCTAGCAAATAAAAGTAATAATCAAGTAGTCCATGAAACTAAACCTACCACAAGCTGTTCTAACAATCACTTTCTAAATGTAACTTAGAAACTTTGTACAGTCAGTAAAAAGAAAAAGTATTGAAGTATATGCAACACTTGGCACTATAAGCATTCAATCGATCTGAGCTCACTCCAACGTCTTCCAATGAAATCAAGAAAATAATCATTAGCTCTCTTAAAAGAAAAAAATTTCATGGGGTGGATAACACTCCAAGTAAAATGTTAAGGGCATGTTGTTCTGGTATAGTTATTTAATGCTTCACTTGCACAAGGTATCTTTCTAGACAGACAAAAGTACACCATTGTCAGACCCCATCTAAGAATGGCACAACAGACATTAATAACTACTGACCTGGTCCACTATTATTTAATAATGACCGAAAGTACCGGTACCTGAAAATATAGGAGTCCGAATTAATCAGTTTTCAGAAAAGCCTCTCCATTGAACGTGGCCTCTACCATTTCACTGCACTATCTTATAAAATACTTGAATTATGAGATTTCACAAACTGGGAGTTTTTGTGATGTATCTAATGCATTTTACAGTACAAATCACAACATCCTTTTGATGAAGCTGAAAGTTTATGTCTTTACAGACATAATAAGTATGTGCTTCACTTACTATTCAATTGATAGTAACCTAAGGAACACATTAACTGGCTCTCGTGATAAATTTTATTCTTATTGGGACAAATTACTAGTCATTCCAAGGGGTTCAACTCTGGTACCACTTCTACCCTTGCCATAAACAACAAAAAATTATCAGTAAATGAAACATTCGAAATCATTATTGACTGGTTCTCAGTAAATGCTCTATGATGTAAAAAAAAGCCTTTTGTTCAGCTCTCTACAATGGAAGATATATCAGCATTAATTCCAAAACAGCATGGAACAAAGGAAGTATGTAAAAACTTACTGTTCAAAAATACCTGAGTGTGCATACTGATCAGAACTTGAATTAGGAATGATACAGAGCGATTCAGGAGTAATGTCACATAATTTGTGAGGTGAATTCCACATATGAAAATAAACTGAAAAAGTCCTATAAACATCTGTCCAGTTTTTGATTGTTACAGAAATGCAGTATGTTGAAGGCTACTCACATCCATGAATGGTTATGAAGACAAATGTAAATATTACTTATGGAAATGCTTTGTAGGTGCTGTGGCAGACAGAATAATGGTGGGACAGATGATTGGTCCACCCTACAATAGGTGTTCAAAAAGTCTCCCACTCATCCCAATGCGCTTGTCAGTGCATTGGAGTGTGTGTTGTGTTGCACATCGAAGATCTTCTAGCTGGGTCTTAATGTGGGCAACAGCGTCGGTGATGTGAGTGACAAGTTCTTCGCCTGTGTCCACCTTTGGAGTGTACACACCCCCCTTAAACAGCCCTATAAACAGAAGTCTAGCAGGGTTAGGTCGGGTGATCTGTCAGGGCAGTTGATGGGTCTGCCACAGCCAACCCACAATTGAAGAAATTTGTTATTCAGATACTGAGATGCTTGTTTGGTACAGTGAATCAGTGCTCCATCATGTTGCAAGTACATTTCTTGTTGTAGCTCTAATGTCAAGCCTTCTGAAAGCGCAGCTAGTCTTCTATCAGGAAATGTGCATATGCTGTAGCCATCATGCAATTTGGCAGGTACACATGTCCTATCAACAGGTCATCAATCATACCACACAAGATGTTCACTGAGAACCTAATTTGGAATTTTGTTTCCCAAGTGTCATGTGGGTTCTCCATCATATTGTATGAGAACTGCAGGTGTTCATGATACCACTACGTGTCAATCTGCACCCATCTATAAATAAAATTACTGCAATATGTCTGTGTGTGCAGCCAACCCTTCACAAAATTTTTGTCTGCTTGCTTAATCACCTCGGTTCAGATGTTTCATGGGCTGCACAAGGAATGGGTACAAACCCTCAGAATGCAGTGTACACCAATCACACATTTGTGGAATGCTGCTGAGTCTTGAGAGCAACACTCAGCACAACCAGGAGCACCTCTGAAGATGTCCAACGTAGCTTTGAATGGAACATCAGGGATAGAAGAGTTCCATGGACCACGGCCATACAACCCAGAAGAATTCTTCGCAGTATGTATGTGGTTGGGTTACATTTATCAAATTTTATTGTAGATTAATCTTAACAAAAAAATCCAGCTATGTAAATGTCCAGCATGTAGCACTGTTTTTATAGAGAAAATGTATCTTATTTATTCGAATGCATAGTTTCGTGGCGATGTATACTGATAAAATTTTCTTGGGCTTCCAGTCACATCCAGTAGTTTAAAATAAAAGTTGTTATGAATATAATTGACAGAACACACAAAGAACTGAAATAAAGATAAAGATCGGGTATAACTGAGGCAGCAGAGGCATTTATTTTACTAGGTTACAAGCAACTGGTGTAAGAATAAATAGTATTAAGGTGTATATTGATAGTTTGTTGTTAATAATGTATATCTGTATTTTGCCATTTTGTACAGTCTGTCTGTCTCATGTTTTTTTTAGATGTTTGTATATTACCAACTGCCTACTTCACTTGCTACATTTTTGTATTTATTCTTCCCATCAATCAAATTTAATGCTTCATGCATTAACCTGGATTTCTACAATTTTTTGTATTTTTTTAACTGTTCCTCTGCTGTCCTCGCTATTTTATCTACAATCTTGTACTATTGCATTTCTTTCATCTGTTACAGTCATTCATTACAACATCCTCCCCTTGAAATTCTCTACAACATGTGGTTGTTTCAACTATTTAGGCCTTGTCTCATTTACATCTCATCTCACATCTCTCGAATTCCTTCAACTTTAATTTGTGTTTGATGATCAATAAGGTCCACAGCTGCAACTGGAATTGTTTCACAGTGTAAAATATGATTTTTACATTTCATCTTATTGCTGCAAAATTTCAACATACCTGGTGTCTCCAGGTCTCTTCCACATACACACACTTCTTTCATGATTTCCATGGTGCAAAATTCTGTAAAATTCTACCTGGTGGCTTCCCTTTTCATTTCTTACCCCCAGCTTAAGTACTATTTTTTCCTTCTCATTTTGTTGTCCTACTGAATTCGAGTTTCCCATCACCAACTTTCAATCTTCCTTAACATCATGAAAAATTTCTTTTAACTCATACATGTCCAATGGCTTCCTCATCTGCAGAGTGAGTAAGCATATATACTTTCGTTACTGTCATCAGCCATGGGTTTGTGACCATCTTTATTACAATGAACCATTCATTGTGTAAAGTTCTCTGACCTATTTACTTGATTTAAAATTCCATATTGCAATCTGTAAAATGCCACATTTGATTTTTCTGATGATTGCATCTGCCTGAGTAGCTTCCCCTGGAGGTCAGGGCACCATTTTTCCCAAGAGGGTACCATCGTCATTGAGCCATAGATTTGAGCTGTACGTCCTCAGGGAACTTAACAGTTTTAATATCTCGTTGCTTTCAAACATTTCACAGTGTCAACACTGCACGGTCATGTTGGCTGTTATTATAAGTCAAAACAAGACACCTGGAGTAGGTGGGAGAACTGACCATGGCAAACTATCCCACATGATGTGCAATATACATTAGAAAAGTGGATTACCCTCAGACTTCAGGAAGAATACAAAAGAATGCAGGTGCTGACAGGTGTTGATATTATTGAACCATTTGTTTAATCCTCTTGATATCTGTCACAGTTACGAAATACTAACACAAATTATATACAGAAAGATGGAACGAGTAGTAGAAGTGGATCTGGAAAAAATCAGTTTAGGTTATGTATAAAACTAAGATAATCTGAGCCAATGCTGAACCTACAGCATACATTAGAAGATAGATCAAAGAAAGACAAACATTAGCTGCATTTGCAGATTTATAAAAAAGGTTTTTAAACTATTTCTGGGAATACACACTTTTAAATTATGAAGTTATCATGGATGAAATATAGAAAGCAAAATACTATCTACAACTTGTTTAGATACCAGATTGCAATTATGGATCACACAGGATACGATGGGCGATGTACAGTGACCAGTTTTTGTCCAAAGGGCTGGGCGAGTTCATACATTTGTTCAGAATTGGAGGCCGACAAGTGCTTTGGGACAGCGATGATAGAATCAATGTGCATGGCCTGCAATCTTTCTCAAACGATTTTGCAGTAACCATTCGGCAAAAAATTTCATTTTTGCTTACTTGTAGGTCAGGAGCATTATTATGTGCCCATCATTTTATTAATGGTCATAGTTATTGGGATATTTACGAGGAAGTAAGACACCGTGCTAAGTTTGAAATGAAAAAAGGGGTTCACTATGATTTTGCGTCTGGTGCATATTAAATAATATGTTGCTGTGTAAGAAATTTAACTAACATGTTGAATTTTTCTTTAGACTTCATGGCAGGTTTCTATCTGTCACCAACCTTGAAAAAATTGATCTGACGTAGTTCACTCATTTGTGATAGCACCACACTAGCGATAAAGCCAGGGTGAAATACCGTATTTATTCGAACATAAGCCACACTTTTTTTCCAGTTTTTGTAATCCAAAAAACTGCCTGCGGCTTAGAATCGAGTGCAAAGCAAGCGGAAGTTCTGGAAAATGTTGGTAGGTACCGCCACAACTAACTTCTGCTGTTGAATATATGTAGCACTACACAGGCATGCTTTGTAGGCACAAAGATAAATACTGGCGCCAAAACCTCTGCATCAGTAAAAAAAAAAAAAAAAAGGTGGAAAACGAACTTTTTTCCCCACCCCGAGTTTCGACCACTGCATTTTCATAGATTATCCAACGAAGTAAATACAAATTCCGTATTGTTCGTCTTCAAATGTAGCAGCATTTCAATGTACTACGAAAATCCGACTGGAAAGACTGTTTTGGATGTTTATCAATATGGCCAACGCTACGTTCTGAATTTTTTCCTACCTGACTACCTGTGAGAAGAGATCGTTGCTAATAGGAATTTTACAAATTGTGAATCACATGCAGTATTCTCTTCACCATAAGAATAATACGAATATAAACATTTTGCCATGTATTCTTTCGTGTTTGCTGCTATCTCATTTAAATCCTGTCTGCCTAATAAACTACGAAACTAGAGTGAGACAACAGCAAACACGGAAGAATATACATATCATGTCATGTTTATATTCGTATTATTCTTATGACTAATAGTGATACAGTCAGAAATGAAGCACGGCAATTGACTAGTTTTTTAAATCTACGATGACTCTAATTTCTGTGCAGAATGTAATGTACTAAAGAGGCACCTGAAAAGATTTTCAAACGGAGAAAAATTTTCGCTAAACTCTCGTTAAGAACACCTTCTATCATACGCAGTCTATTATTTGGTTCTTGTTGATCATTATCAAAGAAAGCAGCAGTGTAAGTAACAACAAATAGCAGTCTCTCGCCATTGTTTTGCTAATGAGACAATTCCCTTTTTTTTTTTTTTTTTTTTTTTGCGTAAAAGCAAGCCATGCCGCGAGCGGCGTCAGGTCGGAAACACTCATTATCAGAATGCGACAAACAGTGCATGACACAGTACTGTAATGCATTTTCAGCTTAGAGTGAGGTTAACACCTATAATAAAGAGAACGGCACGTATCAGATCAAAGAAAAATAAGCAATCAATTCAAACCAGATGAAGCACGTGAAAAAGGAAGGGTACCCGTATAAATTTGGACGGAGCACCTGACGCATAGCAATAGCTACCTGGTAAAGCTTAACTGCTAAACTTACAACTCGAACCAAACTACTGTAGCTGTATCGTCATTCATTCGACTTAAATTGTATCTCCCATTACAATGGACCAACTTTGTTTCGATTTGGAGGTGCGGCATAAAACTTTTCTCCCCCCTTGAATTTCGAGTCTCAAATTTCAGGTGCGGCTTAGATTCGGGAAAAATTTTTTTCCTTGATTTCGAGTCTCATTTTTCACGTGCGGCTTGGATTCAGGTGCGGCTTAGATTCGAGTAAATACAGTACCCACAACATTCCTCATATTTAATAAACAGTTTGAGGTATTGGAATGAGATTTTGGCAAATGATAGCACACAAAGAGGAGAGGACTTTGCCATATAGTTATTATGCAGAACTTCATTATCTATCTTGTTAACTACATACCTTTCTGATGAAAGAATGTAATTTTTAAGGGCTATCGATAGCTGGTGAAACGATAAATGCTATAGATTTTGGAACAACTTAAGTGAAGTAATTACATACTTATTTTGTACCAAGAATGTGCTCTTCCACAAGATGCTGACCTTATTTTTCCTGAGTTTCTCACTTAATAAATTTAATAAACCACTGTTTCAGAATTTTCTAGAAATGGCATCTGCACAACATATTAGTGAGGTGAGACTGTGTAAACTAAGCTGAGTTTTGTCAAAAGAAGCAAATTTTAACATGGCAACAAGAGAAATGTGCAGGTTTTACTCAAAATTCCCCAGTTGTGACTCTTCTCTGAACGTTACAAATGGTTAGCAAACCAGGCGAGAATAAATTGCTGCATTTTCAGCGGAATTCTTTTTAGGTAATAGCCAAAGAAGAAGTGACAGGAAACTTCCTGGCAGATTAAAGCTGTGTGCCTGACCGAGACTCGAACTCGGGACCTTTGCCTTTCGCGGGCAAGTGCTCTACCACCTGAGCTACCGAAGCACGACTCACGCCCGGTACTCACAGCATTACTTCTGCCAGTATCTCGTCTCCTACCTTCCAAACTTTACAGAAGCTCTTCTGCGAACCTTGCAGAACTAGCACTCCTGAAAGAAAGGATATAGCGGAGACATGGCTTAGCCACAGCCTGGGGGATGTTTCCAGAATGAGATTTTCACTCTGCAGCGGAGTGTGTGCTGATATGAAACTTCCTGGCAGATTAAAACTGTGTGCCCGACCGAGACTCGAACTCAGGACCTTTGCCTTTTGCGGGCAAGTGCTCTACCTGGAAACATCCCCCAGGCTGTGGCTAAGCCATGTCTCTGCTATATCCTTTCTTTCAGGAGTGCTAGTTCTGCAAGGTTCGCAGAAGAGCTTCTGTAAAGTTTGGAAGGTAGGAGACGAGATACTGGCAGAAGTAAAGCTGTGAGTACCGGGTGGGAGTCGTGCTTCGGTAGCTCAGATGGTAGAGCACTTGCCCGTGAAAGGCAAAGGTCCAGAGTTCAAGTCTCGGTCGGGCACACAGTTTTAATCTGCCAGGAAGTTTCATATCAGCGCACACTCCGCTGCTGAGTGAAAATCTCATTCTGTAAGAAGTGACAGATCTTTTTGAATGGTCACCATACAGATGTGGGCGCGGAGGGGTCCCGCTTAATATTTACCAAAAATGTAAGCGTAAGCTTCAGTGCTCGGCATTTCCCCTTAGCATTCTGAGTGACCCCCCACCACTGTCACTCTGCCCCCCACTTCCGCAGCTGACTGTGCATCTAACGGCCACGGCATTTTGTGCACAATATAGTAGCTGAAGGACACTCGTTGGACGGAGGGAAAGCTACAGGGGTGATTGAGTGTGGTCAAATTATATCAGGTAACATAGATGAATTTTGATATTTGGAAGGAATGAAAGAAGGGCCATTAAGGTTTAACCTCCTATAAACACTGAGGTCCTTAAAAAACAGTGCACAAGCTTGGAACGACTAAAGGGTGGGGAAGGAAATTTGCTGTGGCTATTTAAAGGAACCATTTGCCTGGAGTGATTTAGGGAAGTTATGGAAAACCTAAATCAGGATGGTTCGAGGCGGATTTGAAATGTTGTCCTCCTGAATGTGACTCCAGTGTTATAATCACTATGCCACCTTGCTCGGTTTGCTATTTGGGCGATGGGAGAAGTGAAGTGTAGACTGGTAACAGCAAGAATAACTATACTGAAAAAAGAGAACACTGTTAACACCTAATATCAATTTATATGTTAGAAAATCTTTTCTGAAAGTAACTATCCAAAGTGTTATTCCATACAGAAGTGAAACAGGGAGAATAAACAGTAGCCTGCAGGCTAGAAGAGAGTAGAAGCTTCTGAAATGTGGTGCAAGAGAACAATGTTAAAAATTTTATGTGCAGATCAAGTAATTAATGACATAGCAAAGGCTCAAATCAGGCAAGAAAGAACTTTACAGTACAATTTGGCTACAGGAAGGGGCAGGCTGATATGACATGTTCTGTTGCATCTGAAATACTAAGATTAGTATTGGAATTATATGTGTATGAGGGGGCGGGGGGAGGGGTCTTGTAAGGCTTTACCTCGTTTCACTACAGTAAACTTATTCAAGTGGATGTAAGCTGCAATAGTTATGTGAGAGGATATGAGTTGATCAATACAGACCAGCAAGGGGAGCTGCATGAAACTAATCTTCAGACTGAAGACCACAAAACCACTGACTTGATTCTTTGCACCAACAATGTTCACCCCTTTTCATAGGACCTATAGAAGTCAATCAATAACAGAATGAGTGTACCAGAGAAAGGATACAAGCAGGAACTACATCAGGGTATAGATACGGACTAGTAGGAAAAAAAATCTCGCATTTCCTGGCCAAAAATATGCTTTCTCCCAGGTGAAAATATACTATACCTGTGGTGAAATTACAACATACTTTCCCTCAGAGCTGTAAAACTTATCAATCCTTTGAATGGTGAAGGTTTTATACACCGGCAAAGAACTTCATGACACTTTAGGAAAAAAAAAACGACGACACACACAACACATTTGGAAAGATCTTTGACATGCATCAACATTTACACTGTATATTTTCGCATTGTGGAAGTATAAACTGGAATTATGCCAACTACAGCAACAGGAATTTCACCCAGTATAACCTGGTAGTTTCTGACGCACTGAAATCGAGATTATGAATTATAATCACTTTTGTCATACAATCACAGTTCCTGTCATTGATCTTTCCAGCCAATGACGTAAGATCTTCAGAGCATAGGAGAAGCAATGTAGTCAGCCAATCGCAACATCACAAATAGAAATAGTTAAAGGTTTAAATTAATATACATACAGCATAGTTACAAGAAAAGCTTGCACATAGAATATCCTCCCCCCCCCCCCCCCCCTTTTCTCGAAGAGTGTGGTTAGGCAGGGTCCTAGGAGCACACCTTAAATTACAGCAGCTGAATATCTCTCACAAGCACAATTATAAATTTCACTGCTGTGCACCAAACATTTCGTGAGCTACCTGGCTGAATGCATGTTCTGTTGAGCATTTCGACTTTTCCAAAGAAAAGCCAATTACAAATTAAATAGCTCAAGAACTTAGTTTGCATTTTTTAAAAATGATAATTATAATTTTTGCCTTCGTTATTGCATAATTTGTAATCTATGAAAAAACTGAAATAAATACGAACAACTAACTTTGAAATTTGGTCCTCTTTAGCATGTGTTATTCTTTAACATACATCAAACACAAATGTGCCTGTGAAATTTTAACCAATAGCATAAATGGCTGGTGTTCTGGGTCCAAAATTTTTCTAAATGGCTGGTCCTCAATGTTAAGTTCTGAATGAAAGTCTAACACTCTGTGATTTAAGGAATTCATCACACACTCTCACACACAAAATGGCTGTAACCAATATTACGGTTATTTAAGAACTTTAATTACAAGAAGAACAAAGTTATAATATGTTGTACCCTTATATTACTCATTTTCAAACATGGATCCGATGTGTGAATCACAGTAATTGTTGGTTGGGGAATACAATATAACCACAAACTGTTACAATGGAAAGACATAGTTGACAAATCAGAGAATACATTGCTTCGGACATAAGAACAAAATATCAAGTGACTAGGAGGACAATGAAAGAAAAAATGCATTTTATTAGAAGGAAACGACACTGAAGAGCATCATTTAGCTGATGTTGCCATGAAGGGATGGAAGAGACAACAAGACACAGGTGTGTCAAAGGAAAAGTTTTCGGGAGACCAGTGTCCATTATGGTCAACAATGTTCATTTAGACAACAGTGATGATGATGATGATGATGATGATGACAATGAAGAATATCAACAACAAGACTATAATGAATGCTGTACATTTCTTATTGTAGTTGAAGTCTTCACTCTGAAGGATGGTTTGATGCACGTGTCTCAGTACGTCTTTGCTATGCTGGTCTCTTCAGTTTTGTGTTACTCCTGCAAACTATATCAATTTCAAGATGCTTACTGTAGCCATGCTTTGATCTTCTTCTAAAGTTTTTATTCCCCCTACACTACACCCTTTCATTCCCAAATTAAATCTTCCTTTATGCCTTAGGATGTGCCCTGTCAATCTACACCTTGCGTTGGTCCAGTTATGTCACAGATAAATTTTCTTCCCAATTTGATTCGCTGGTTACTACTCCCTAATCTTCAGCACTGTTCTGAGATACCAGATTTCAAAAGCTTAAATCATCTTTTTCTCTATACCGTAGATTGTCCATGTTCCACTTTCATTTAAGGCTACACTCTAATATTCAGTTTTATATGTTACACACATCTCTTTCTTGGAGCCCCCCCCCCCCTTTTTTTGCCAATCTGCATATTATAGCTTGTTTACCTTGGCCATCATCGGTTATTTCATTGCCTAAATAGGAAACCTATTATTTTCAGATTCTCATTCACTTATACAATTTCCTCTACATCACTAGATTTAATTTGAGCATGTTCTATTACTCTCTATTTACTTTTCCTCATCCTTTGTCGTTCTCTGTTCTTAATTTCAAATTTCCATTTCTTTTTCAAATTTCTCTTTGATTTCGTTTACTGTTTAGTATCTGTACAGACTGAAAAATATGGCCGATATCTTACAACCTTTTCTTCCTCCCTTCTCTTTATTGCTTCCATTCCATGTCCTTCGATTCATAACTGCAGTTTCATTCCTTTATAAGTATTTTAGAACATTTAACTTCCTGTTATTTTATCCCTGATAACTTCAGGGTGTATTCAGTCACTGCTGCTGAAAGTTTTTTCATACAAAAAATGGTATAAATGGGTGTTTGCCCTTTCTCTACCTATTTCCTAAGATACTTCCTAGGATCAGCATTTCTACATCTACATCTACATTTATACTCCGCAAGCCACCCAATGGTGTGTGGCGGAGGGCACTTTACGTGCCGCTGTCATTACCTCCCTTTCCTCATCCAGTCGCGTATGGTTCGCGGGAAGAATAACTGCCGGAAAGCCTCCGTGCACACTCGAATCTCTCTTAATTTTGCATTCGTGATCTCCTCGGGAGGTATAAGTAGGGGGAAGCAATATATTCGATACCTCAGAAACGAACCCTCTCAAAACCTGGACAGCAAGCTACACCGTGATGCAGAGCGCCTCTCTTGCAGAGTCTGCCACTCGAGTTTGCTAAACATCTCCGTAACGCTATCACGCTTACCAAATAACCCTGTGACGAAACGCGGCCCTCTTCTTTGGATCTTCTCCATCTCCTCTGTCATCCCGACCTGGTACGGATCCCACACTGACGAGCAATACTCAAGTATAGGTCAAATGACTGTTTTGTAAGCACCCACTTTGTTGATGGATTACATTTTCTAAGGACTCTCCCAATGAATCTCAACCTGGCACCCACCTTACCAACAATTAATTTTATATGATCATTCCACTTCAAATCGTTCCACAAGCCCACTCCCAGATATTTTACAGAAGTAACTGCTACCAGTGTTTGTTCTGCTATCATATAATCATACAATAAAGGATCCTTCTTTCTATGTATTCGCAATACATTACATTTGTCTATGTTCAGGGTCAGTTGCCACTCCCTGCACCAAGTGCCTCTCCGCTGCAGATCTTCCTGCATTTCGCTGCAATTTTCTAATGCTGCAACTTATCTGTAAACTACAGCATCATCTGCGAAAAGCCGCATGGAACTTCCGACACTATCTACTAGGTCATTTACATGTATTGTGAAAAGCAATGGTCCCGTAACACTCCCCTGTGGCACACCAGAGATTACTTTAACGTCTGTAGACGTCTCTCCATTGACAACAACATACTGTGTTCTGTTTGCTAAAAACTCTTCAATCCAGCCACACAGCTGGTCTGATATTCGGTAATCTCTTACTTTGTTTATCAGGCAACAGTGCGGAACTGTATCGAATGCCTTCCGAAGTCAAGGAAAATGGCATCTACTTGGGAGCCTGTATCTAATATTTTCTGGGTCTCGTGAACAAATAAAGCAAGTTGGGTCTCACACGATCGCTGTTTCCGGAATCCATGTTGATACCTACAGAGTAGATTCTGGGTTTCCAGAAATGACATGATACGCGAGCAAAAAACATGTTCTAAAATTCTACAACAGATCGATGTCAGAGGTATAGGTCTATAGAATGAGATTTTCACTCTGCAGCGGAGTGTGCGCTGATATGAAACTTCCTGGCAGATTAAAACTGTGTGCCCGACCGAGACTCGAACTCAGTTCCTTTGCCTTTTGTGGGCAAGTGCTCTACCATCTGAGCTACCAAAGCACGACTCGCGCCAGGTCCTCACAGCTTTACTTCTGCCAGTATCTCATCTCCTACCTTCCAAACTTTACATAAGCTCTCCTGCGAACCTTGCAGAACTAGCACTCCTGAAAGAAAGGATATTGCGGAGACATGGCTTAGCCACAGCCTGGGGGATGTTTCCAGAATGAGGTTCTCATTCTGCTTTCTTTCAGGAGTGCTAGTTCTGCAAGGTTCGCAGGAGAGCTTCTGTAAAGTTTGGAAGGTAGGAGACGAGATACTGGCAGAAGTGAGGACCGGGCGTGAGTCGTGCTTCGGTAGCTAAGATGGTAGAGCACTTGCCCGCAAAAGGCAAAGGTCCCGAGTTCGAGTCTCGGTCGGGACACAGTTTTAATCTGCCAGGAAGTTTCATATAGGTCTATAGTTTTGCGCATCTGCTCAACAACCCTTCTTGAAGACTGTGCTCTTTTCCAATCATTTGGAACCTTCGGTTCCTCTAGAGACTTGCGGTACACAGCTGTTAGAAGGGGGGCAAGTTCTTTCATGTACTCTGTGTAGAATCGAATTGGTATCCCATCAGGTTCAGTGGACTTTCCTCTGTTGAGTGATTTCAGTTGCTTTTCTACTCCTTGGACACTTATTTCCATGTCAGCTATTGTTTCGTTTGTGCGAGAATTTAGAGAAGGAACTGCAGTGCGGTCTTCCTCTGTGAAACAGCTTTGGAAAAAGGTGTTTAGTATTTCAGCTTTACGCGTCATCCTCTGTTTCAATGCCACATCATCCCAGAGTGTTTGGATATGCTGTTTCGAGCCACTTACTGATTTAACGTAAGAGCAGAACTTCCTCACAGGTTTCCACACTTCTCCAGAACTAAATCAATCTACCCCCAGCCCCAAGGTGGTTTTCTTTCAGTCAACTCTTCCTTCTGTAGACAATACATTTTTTTCTAATTTAACTGCTAAAATCTATGAATTGTAAAGAAATATTTGTTTATAACAATGATATTTCAAAATTACTGTAATACAAAGTTGGAAACCGCATACTGTGACACTTAAGCAACAGACTTCTGCATAAATACTGTGACACGTAATAAAAACAAATATACTTCTCAAACTTGCATGAAATATATGCAAAAATTAGGCTTCTGATCATTCTGTTGGTCCACCAATTATTATTCCTCACGTACATAAATTATTTCAGCAATTCCATAGTGTGTCCCACTTGCAAAACACATTTGCAGTTGTTTTCTCCACTATGAATTAACTTTCCTATACACCTTTCAATCTGCTATTGTCCTAGTTAGGAATTTTTAAATCTCTCTTAACCATTAATTCATTTTTTTGTGTTACCTGTTTCTTTTCTAAACATTCATTATGTACACATTTATCTTCACTTTATTTCCCACCTTCTTTCTTCAGTGGCTGGTATTAGCTTGTAGCTGAATATCAATAATCCACAACTGAATACCAGCTTTACAATGGACTCTTGCTTGTGAGTACTCACTTTAATTATGCACACTTCGCTTCCGTTAGGCCTCAAATTTTTTTCTAACACATTCCCTGTCGTGAAACAGGTCACTAGACATGTAGAATGACGCAGAATTCAGCAGCTTCCTAAATGGTGAGCTTTCACAGATGGCATTCTGATGATTAGCCAAAGAAGGGGAGCTGAAAAGCACATCAAAAAATGTCATGCCTAAGGTGGAAAAGTATGTCCACAAATTTGTAAGACAGAATGTGTGTGGATACAAAATTCACAACAAGAGAAACACGAGAAGACCACACTGTCAGCTAATTAATTCAAATTCAAATCAGCAAAGAATGAACCAGACTTCAATTTTGAGAAAATATAAGTAGGGAAATACACATCGTTTCTCTCCACACTAATCATGCTGATCAAAAATAAAGGTCTAAAGTGCAGGTGTTTGAAAGGAGAAAGATGATAAAGAGTCCATGACATTGTCAATAAGAGACTCCTCAGCATCCTTGCAGATTCTCTGCTTCATACTGGAATCCGTGGAATATGAATGAATGAAACAAATATAACAAAGCCACAGGTGTGCACGGTATGTAGGATTTTAAGTCTTTGTAGACAATTGGCTCTTATTCTGAAATGTTTGTTGTACTTCATAAATTGTTGAAAATTAAAGCTATCTTAGTCCTTCCATCAGAAATGAACTGCTTTGGTCATCACACTTACCTCTTGAACATATCAGGACCAAGAACAGCCATATAAGGTGGAGCATCCCCTTTATTCAAAAGCCACAGTAGGTCATCATCATCATCAATTAAGTGTATAGCACCAACACTGCCTGAGCGGGAAGCTGGAAAACAAACATAACTTAAAATGAAATCAGTTAGTAGATTCCACACATCAACATCTATAACAGGATGTAGTCTTTAATTTAACTAATGCAATCTGACTGTGTTGAACACTATATATTACTGCAGAAGTCAGACCATTACAGAATAAAAGAAACCCACAACTGGTTCCTCATATACTTTAAGAACACACAGCAAAAGATTATTCTCACAGTAATGAGAATGGATATGAGGTGGCATCAAAATTTATACCTCAAAATCATTACTTTTACAAATTCAGATCTGTTACTGAGCAAAGTAGTTGGCTATTTCACCGAAAGCAAAGAGCCCATAATCAGTACTTTTGTTGTTGTTGTTGTGGTCTTCAGTCCTGAGACTGGTTTGATGCAGCTCTCCATGCTACTCTATCCCGTGCAAGCTTCTTCATCTCCCAGTACCTACTGCAGCCAACATCCTTCTGAATCTGCTTAGTGCATTCATCTCTTGGTCTCCCTCTACAATTTTTACCCTCCACGCTGCCCTCCAATACTAAATTGGTGATCCCTCGATGTCTCAGAACATGTCCTACAAACCGATCCCTTCTTCTAGTCAAGTTGTGCCACAAGCTGCTCCTCTCCCCAATTCTATTCAATACCTCCTCATTAGTTATGTGATCTACCCATCTAATCTTTAGCATTCTTCTGTAGCACCACATTTCGAAAGCTTCTATTCTCTTCTTGTCTGAACCATTTATCATCCATGTTTCACTTCCATACATGGCTACACTCATTACAAATACTTTCAGAAACAACTTCCTGACATTTAAATCTATACTCGATGTTAACAAACTTTTCTTCTTCAGAAACGCTTTCCTTGCCATTGCCAGTCTACATTTTATATCTTCTCTACTTCGACCATCATCAGTTATTTTGCTCCCCAAATAGCAAAACTCCTTTACTACTTTAAGTGTCTCATTTCCTAATCTAATTCCCTCAGCATCACCTGATTTAATTCGACTACATTCCATTATCCTCGTTTCGCTTTTGTTGATGTTCATCTTATACTCTCCTTTCAAGACACTGTCCATTCAATTCAACTGCTCTTCCAAGTCCTTTGCTGTTTCTGACAGAATTACAATGTCATCGGCGAACCTCAAAGTTTTTATTTCTTTTCCATGGATTTTAATACCTACTCCGAACTTTTCTTTTGTTTCCTTTATTGCTTGCTCAATATCCAGATTGAATAACATTGGGGAGAGGCTACAACCCTGTCTCACCCCCTTCCCAACCGCTGCTTCCCTTTCATGCCCCTCGACTCTTATGACTGCCGTCTGGTTTCTGTATAAATTGTAAATAGCCTTTCCCTCCCTGTATTTTACCCCTGCCACCTTTAGAATTTGAAAGAGAGTATTCCAGTCAACTGTCAAAAGCTTTCTCTAAGTCTACAAATGCTAGGAACATAGGTTTGCCTTTCCTTAATCTTTCTTCTAAGGTGAATCGTAAGGTCAGTATTGCCTCACGTGTTCCAATATTTCTGCAGAATCCAAACTTATCTTCCCCGAGGTACATTTCTACCAGTTTTTCCATTCATCTGTAAATAATTCGTGTTAGTATTTTGCAGCTGTGACTTATTAAACTGATAGTTCAGTAATTTTCACATCTGTCAACACCTGATTTCTTTGGGATTGGAATAATTATATTCTTCTTGAAGTCTGACGGTATTTTGCCAGTTTCATACATTTGCTGACCAGATGGTAGAATTTTGTCAGGACTGGCTCTCCCAAGGCTGTCAGTAGTTCTAATGGAATGTTGTCTACTCCGGGGGCCTTGTTTCGACTCAGGTCTTTCAGTGCTCTGTCAAACTCTTCACGCAGTATCATATCTCCTATTTCATCTTCATCTACACCCTCTTCCATTTCCATAATACTGTCCTCAAGTACATTGCCCTTGTATAGACCCTCTATATACTCCTTCCACCTTTCTGCTTTCCCTTCTATGCTTAGAACTGGGTTTCCATCTGAGCTCTTGATATTCATACAAGTGGTTCTCTTTTCCCCAAAGGTCTCTTTAATTTTCCTTAGGCAGTGTCTATCTTACCCCTAGTGAGATAAGCCTCTACATCCTTACATTTGTCCTCTAGCCATCCCTGCTTAGGCATTTTGCACTTCCTGTCGATCTCATTTTTGAGACGTTTGTATTCCTTTTTGCCTGCTTCATTTACTGCATTTTTATATTTTCTCCTTTCATCAACTAAATTCAGTATTTCTTCTGTTACCCAAGGATTTCTACTAGCCCTCATCTTTTTACCTACTTGATCCTCTGCTGCCTTCACTACTTCATCCCTCAACGCTACCAATTCTTCTTCTACTGTATTTCTTTCCCCCATTACTGTCAATTTTTCCCTTATACTCTCCCTGAAACTCTGTACAACCTTTGGTTTAGTCAGTTTATCCAGGTCCCATCTCCTTAAATTCCCACCTTTTTGCAGTTTCTTCAGTTTTAATCTACAGTTCATAACCAATAGATTGTGGTCAGAGTCCAAATCTGCCACCGGAAATGTCTTACAATTTAAAACCTGGTTTCTAAATCTCTGTCTTACCACTATATAATCTATCTGATACCTTTTAGTATCTCCGCGATTCTTCCAGGTATACTACTTTCTTTTATGATTCTTGAACCAAGTGTTGGCTATGATTAAGTCATGCTCTGTGCAAAATTCTACCAGGTGGCTGCCTCTTTCATTTCTTCCCCCCCCAATCCATATTCACCTACTATGTTTCCTTCTCTCCCTTTTCCCACTATCGAATTCCCGTCACCCATGACTATTACATTTTCGTCTCCCTTCACTATCTGAATAATTTCTTGTATCTCCTCACACATTTCTTCCATTTCTTCGTCATCTGCAGAGCTAGTTGGCATATAAACTTGTATTACTGTAGTAGGCGTGGGCTTCGTGTCTATCTTGGCCACAATAATGCGTTCACTATGCTGTTTGTAGTAGCTTACCCGCACTCCTATTTTCCTATTGATTATTAAACCTACTCCTGCATTAACCCTATTTGATTTTGTATTTATAACCCTGTATTCACCTGACCAAAAGTCTTGTTCCTCCTGCCACTGACCTTCACTAATTCCCACTATATCTAACTTTAACCTATCCATTTCCCTTTTTAAATTTTCTAACCTACCTGCCAGATTAAGGGATCTGACATTCCACACTCCGATCCGTAGAACACCAGTTTTCTTTCTCCTGATAACGACGTCCTCTTGAGTAGTCCCCGCCCGGAGATCCGAATGGGGGACTATTTTACCCAAGAGGACTCCATCATCATTTAATCATACAGTAAAGCTGTACGGCCATAGTTTCCCCTCGCTTTCAGCCGTTCGCAGTACCAGAACAGCAAGGCCGTTTCGGTTAGTGTTACAAGGCCAGATCAGTCAATCATCCAGGCTGTTGTCCCTGCAACTACTGACAAGGCTGCTGCCCCTCTTCAGGAACCACATGTTTGTCTGGCCTCTCAATAGATACCCCTCCGTTGTGGTTGCACCTACGATACGGCCATCTGTATCGCTGAGGCACGCAAGCCTCCCCACCAACGGCAAGGTCCATGTTCATGGGGGGGTACTTTCATTAATACACCAAAATCACTACTTATCTGTGTTGATGACACTACGATCAACTCTGTTACTCCCAGACCTCACAATAGATAGTATCACTGTGCTTAGCATGGAATATGTTTCATTGTTTTGTTTCATATAATCATAACTACATCTGGCATACCGTAAGTCATTTAAGAGGGAAACATTCCACGTGGGAAAAATATATCTAAAAACAAAGAAGATGTGACTTACCAAACAAAAGCGCTGGCAGGTTGATAGACACACAAACAAACACAAACATACACACAAAATTCTAGCTTTCGCAACCAACGGCTGCTTCATCAGGAAAGAGGGAAAGAGAGGGAAAGACGAAAGGATGTGGGTTTTAAGGGAGAGGGTAAGGAGTCATTCCAATCCCTGGAGCGGAAAGACTTACCTTAGGGGGAAAAAAGGACAGGTATACACTCGCATACACACACACATATCCATCCGCACATACACAGACACAAGCAGACATTTGTAAAGGCAAAGAGTTTGGGCAGAGATGTCAGCCGAGGCGGAAGTACATAGGCAAAGATGTTGTTGAATGACAGGTGAGGTATGAGAGGCGGCAACTTGAAATTAGCGGAGGTTGAGGCCTGGCGGGTAACGAGAAGAGAGGATATACTGAAGGGCAAGTTCCCATCTCTGGAGTTCTGACAGGTTGGTGTTAGTGGGAAGTATCCAGATAACCCGGACGGTGTAACACTGTGCCAAGATGTGCTGGCCGTGCACCAAGGCATGTTTAGCCATGGGGTGATCATCATTACCAACAAACACTGTCTGCCTGTGTCCATTCATGCGAATGGACAGTTTGTTGCTGGTCATTCCCACATAGAAAGCTTCACAGTGTAGGCACGTCAGTTGGTAAATCACGTGGGTGTTCTCACACGTGGCTCTGCCTTTGATCGTGTACACCTTCCGGGTTACAGGACTGGAGTAGGTGGTGGTGGTGGGAGGGTGCACGGGACAGGTTTTACACCGGGGGCGGTTACAAGGGTAGGAGCCAGAGGGTAGGGAAGGTGGTTTGGGGATTTCATAGGGATGAACTAAGAGGTTACGAAGGTTAGGTGGACGGCGGAAAGACACTCTTGGTGGAGTGGGGAGGATTTCATGAAGGTCTTTCCTGATGAAGCAGCCGTTGGTTGCAAAAGCTAGAATTTTGTGTGTATGTTTGTGTTTGTTTGTGTGTCTATCAACCTGCCAGCGCTTTTGTTTGGTAAGTCACATCTTCTTTGTTTTTAGATATATATATGGTAAAACAAAAGGTGTACCTGTGATAAGTGAAGCTGGAAATAAAAGCATAACATAGGCCTATTTGAAACTGGCAACTCAGATATAAAATCAAAGTGGCCGCATGTAAAATTTTTTAATGAAGAAGAAAAAAAGAAAAGAAAAAAAAAATCAGCAAAACATGACAGGATTGCTAATAGAGAATGGACATCCCAACATAAATGACAGCACATATACAGCAAGTATTTCCACAATTGCTGTTTTAATTTGTGAAAGGGAATTGATTCAGGTATCCTGGGAGTAAATCATGAGTGGCGAGAATATCATATAATATGTAAGTGTATGTGTGTACGTACGTATATGTATGTATGTACAACCTCTGCTCCCAAACCACTGGGTCAATTTCAAATGAACTTGGTACACACATCATTTACTGTATGGAAAGAAGTGCCGTGGGGTTAAGAACCACCTACATCCCATAGGTGTCGTTTACAGACATAAATTTCACCCACAGAAAATGACACATACAAGTAAGTGTTGAACTATGTCTGGGGACTGAAAATAAATAATGTTTTGCATAAGAGTGGTTAAAAAAATTAAATTGGGACACCAGAAAAAGTTCAAGAGAGCTTCCAATCTGAGTAAGAAGAGAAACACCAGTCAAACTGGATTTCTCGCGGGACCGGGATGTTTGCAGGTAATAATGGAATGTACTGCATGTGCTGTACAGAGGACAGCCACAGCTGTGCAGATACTAGAGGGAGCAGGAGATTGATACTGTGAAGGGAGGAAAGGAGTTGGAGAGAAAGAGAGAGAATGGAGGAGATGGACAGAGTGGAGAGGAGGATATGGAAAAGGACAGAGGGGATTGATAGAGAGGTGGCAGAGGAGGTAAATAGAGTCGGAGGCAGAGATGGCTAATATAAGATTGGAAGAAATAAATAACTGGACAATGCTGGCTTTCTCAACCAATGTATAAATGTGGCAGAATGTCGACGGGATCCGGCTGCATACCCGAAAATTATTAGAAGAATGTATAAATAATTTAGAGATACTTCTAGTCCTGTTGAAGTCACTAGTTGACAAGTTGTTAAATAATAAAAGTTCATGTGAGGTTGACACTACAGAGACTGTTGTTCTGTGATATATGGTGGTGTCTTTGAAATACGTAGTGCATACAGAATTCAAGGGTGTCTCCTACAAAGACATATGACAGTATTGGCATCTGCCAGTTGCTATCACAGATAATGTCCTTAACATCAGTCAAATATGAACTTGGCTCTCTCTCTCTCTCTCTCTCTCTCTCTCTCTCTCTCTCTCTCTCTCACACACACACACACACACACACACACACACACACACACACACACACACACACACGCCACTTCTCTGGCTCTAAAAAAATCATCAACCATAAGACAGTTTTCTGCTTTGCCAATGGTAAATGACTCAGAAAACTATGGAGTCTGCTGCCACACATAAAGGTGCTCTCACAGGAATGTCAACAAAATCAAAGACTGATTGTCTGAGAGATTTCAGAAGAATTAATATTTCAGTTAGATCATGTCATGAAATCCTGCCATAGCATCTTGGAATGCATTGTGTTGTCACCAAGTTTGTCCCATGACTCATGAGTTAAGACCAGAAAGACATTCACCTCACAGTCTATGAAGAGCTTTCCGCACAAATGAAAATGAGACGTTCCGTAAGATAATCATAACTGGTGATGAGATATGGGCCAATGGTTGACACTAAGGTTATGACTACTGCACAAAAAACGAAATCACTGTGCTGCCTCATCCTCCGTACTATCCAGACCTGGTCCCTGTGAACTTTATTTTATTTCCAAAGTTGCAAGCCCCATTGAAAGGATGATGATTTGCAACAATAGACGAGATAAAAGAAAATTCGCAGACGGCAGTTTGCGCAATCCGGCAAGAGGTGTACCAGGACCGCTTCCGATATTGGAAACAATGTTGGGAGCAGCATACCAATTGTGGAGGAGAGTGTCTCAAAGAAGACCATGCACAATAAGTAGGAGGTAAGCAAAGAAAAATTTTTTGAACTAAGTTTCAGAATTTTTTGAACAGGCCTCATATGCTTCGCACATAGATCTTTTCACAGATGCACAAATCTACACTAACCTTTGCTTATTGTCATTTGCACATTCATTTTTGAAGTTGGAGCACTACAGTCTATGCTTTCTCAGAATTTTCCTGATGTCCTTGTTAAACCATGGTTGGCCTTCTCTGTCCTTAATCCTCTTACTAGGCAGGTAATTCTCCAGATCACAATTCACAATCTGCTTAAACTTTGGTCCCTTTAGGTCCATCTTACTGGAACTAAGTGAAGTCAGTTCACTCTCTTAGTGAGATACCAACAACTGCTTATCTGCTCTTTCTAGCAAAAACACTTTCCTCGCCTCCTTAACCGATTTATCAACTTTCGTAACTACAGTTGCTATAATGACATCATGACTGCTAATCCCTGTTTATATACTGATGTTGTTGATAAGGTCCAGGCTATTTGTAGCTATAAGGTCTAAGATATTTTCATTGCTTGTGGGCTGCCGAACTACCTTCTCCAGAGTTTTCAGAAAATGTGTTCAAAAGTGCTTCACATGATTATCTGTCTGGACTTCCTGTAATGTATCCATAAATGTCCCACTCTATGCTCAGTAGGTTAAAGTTGCCTCCAACTAGTATTGCGTGACCTGGATATTTGTGTGTTACAAAACATAGACTTTCTTTGAATGACTCTTAGAACTGCTACAACAGAATAGGGTGGCCAGTAAAAACATCCAACAATTAATTTGGATTCGCCTAGACCTGTTATACGCAACCAGATAACTTCGCTGTCACACTAAGGTTTGACCTCAATAGAGACAATGGTTTTGTCAGCTGCCAGGAACACTCTTGCTCCTATGGCCTCTAATCTGTCTTTCTGATAAACATTCTGTCAGTTGCTAAATATCTCAGAGGCCTCCACTTCAGGACAATACCAAGTCAGAATAAGGTTTTAGCTCTTTGGTCAAGATGCCACCATAGCCAGGAGAGTTACTGCTTTTTCGTGACTCCTCTAACAGTAGTCAGCAGTGTAGTCTGGTGGTGTTGTAAGCAAATGCCTGTCTTTGTAAATCTAATGGATCCACTTTAGATAAATTATTTTTTGGCCCCTGTGTTTTCAGCTTCTGTATTGAAGAATTCATTGAATTTAGTGGCCACTGATGTGATATTAATGTCATCCTTCTCTGTGCCACTATCATGATAAGAGTTGTATGTTGTTTGAGTTACTGAGTTTATTTGTTTCTTGTTTGGTAATGCTCCAAATTGTCATTGCTTTGTTTAACAGAATTTCTGAATTTTTGTGAAATTTCTATCTTTGATAACACACTGAAAACTTTCACAGTACTACCTGAAGTGAATTTTTAAGTCTTGAAGAGGTGGTCCTCTGCATTAAATAAAGCTCTCTCTTCCAAGCATGACAAAAATTGATCCCAGATGTTAGCCAAACTTTTTCTAAGCTTTCACTGTAATTACCCCAATGTGTTGTAAAGTAAACCTACATTCATAATGTTGTAAGAATATTTATGGGAAAGAAATTTCACATCTACTGTGTGTCCTTTCTTAATTAAACTCAATTTGTGGAGATGCTTTGTTGTTGCCATTTGACCATCATGACCAGATGAAACATTATGGGACTCACATCTGTTTCATAAAAAAAGGTTAGTTTAGAAATATACTGTTAATCACTGTTGTACTGTGTCATCGTATTCTTGCTGGGAACACCACTGTGGAGATCACATTAAAGTTGGACATCAGTAACTCGAGGTGTCCTTTATCAGAACTATCCAAAATAAAATTTATATGGAAATCTCCACATACAAATCCTTCCTAGTTATTTCTACTAAGTCTTATTGATACCCCTTTCTAACTGCTTAATGGAGGTTAAAGCATATCCTGTTAGTGCCTATACAGACTGTGAGAATTATATTGTATGTTTCCAGTCTAAGTACAGCACTCAATGAGCTGTTCACTGAAGTCTACGGTCTGGCATTGATTCCCCTTTTTGTGTATACAGCCACTCAGCATCCCCATACCTACATGAATGTGATACCAGTTTGTATCCATCCAGGTGCATCCATTCAATTTATATGACTTCCACATACTAGTGATTTACAATGTCAATTGGTCTATATCAGTGAGGTAGTGTGACTTATAACACACATATTATGCAGCAGAAATAATGCATATAGCTTGAACAACTATAAGGCTGCTGTTGGAGAACAGTGTGATATCGAAAGGCTTATGTATTTTGGGGAAGTCCTTATAATTGCTAAGAAATCACTTACTGACAAGAAAAAAGCAAGGATAATACCTGAAAATAGTCACAAAATTCAGAAACATGAACCATTATAATGGTTACAACCTCCGGTTTGCTAGCAACAGCTAGCTGTGGCCAACAGTGCTCTTATTGCAGATGGATAATGAGTGTTTAAATAGAGGATGCACTGACATATCCCACCCTACATCTGGAAGTGTGAGAGCATCTTTATGTGTGGCAGCAGAATCCATAGTTTTCTGAGTCATTTACCATTGGCAAAGCAGAAAACTGTCTTATAGTTGATGATTTTTTAGAGCCAGAGAAGTGGTGTGTGTGTGTGTGTGTGTGTGTGTGTGTGTGTGTGTGTGTGTGTGAGCGCACGCATGGAGGAGGAGGGGGGGGGGGTCGATATGGTAATGGCACTCATGAAGACCACTTGCAGTAGTGCTGAATTATTAAAATAGATTACACTGTAATGTAGTCACATGCCCAGAAGACGTTTGCTGAAACTTAGTTCAGCGAAGGAAGTTTACACTCCCATTTTCTATGATAAAAAGTTCATATTTGACTGATGTTAAGGACATTATCTATGATAGCAACTGGCAGATGCCAGTACTGTCATATATCTTTGTAGGAGACATCTTTGAATTCTGTATGCACTATGTATTTCAAAGACACCTCCATATATCACAGAACAACAGTCTCTGTAGTGTCAACCTCACATGAACTTTTATTATTTAACAACTTGACAACTAGTGACTTCAAGAGGACTAGAAGTATCTCTAAATTATTTATACATTGGTTGAGAAACCCAGCATTGTCCAGGTATTTATTTCTTCCAATCTTATGTTAGCCATCTCTGCCTCCGACTCTCTGCCACCTCTCTATCAATCCTCTCTGTGCTTTTCCATATCCTCCTCTCCTCTCTGTCCATCTCCTCTATTCTCTCTCTTTCTCGCCAACTCGTTTCCTCCCTTCTCAGTATCAATCTCCTGCTCCTCCAGTCTCTGGACAGCTGTGGCTGTCCTCTGTATAGCATCATTGGTAGATGTTGAAGGGCATCCAGAATGAGAGTCATCTTCTGTCTGACCATTTTTAAACAGTGTGAATCATTCATAACACCAAGTACAGCTTAAGCACTCATCACTGTAGGCTTCTTGCGTCATTTGGTGTGTTTCTGTAAAGGTTTTCTTGAGTTTTGAGCAAAATTTAATGCAGACGCATTGCTCCTCTAACTCCACCATGTCAATATTTGTAAACTGTGCGATATACTCTTCTACTCAACACAGCACTGGACAATAACTAAATGACATACAACAGTGAAACTTCTGGCAGTTACATATTAGACACAGGTATGTGCAGACATGCCAACCACATTTCACTCCAACACACCACAGGAGTGAAATTAAAAAAGTTCTGGAATTTTTCGAACAGACCTCATACAACAAGTACCACTGTCATGCGTTAGCAAAACATCTGACAGAGAACTCGAAAAAATTTTGATCTTATATAAAATCGCAAAGTGGGTCTAAAGCTTCCATCCAATCACTTGTTGCCCAATCTGGTGTGGCTATTGACAGCAAAATGAAAGCTGAAATTTTAAATTTCACATTTAAGGAATTGTTCATGCAAAAAAATTGTACAAACATATTGTTTGACCATCAGACAGACTCTCGTATGGATGACATAGTAATAAGCAGCCCTGGTATAGAGAAACAACTGAAAGATTTTAAAACAAATATGCTATATGATCAAAAGTATCCAGACACCCTCTAAACATACGTTTTTCATATTAGGTGCTTTGTGCTGCCACCTACTGCCAGATAGTCCATATCAGCAACCTCAGTAGACATTAGACATTGTGAGATAGCAGAATGGGGCACTACATGGAACTCATGGACTTCGAATGTGGTCAGGTCACTGGGCATCACTTGTGTCATACGTCTGTATAAGAGATATCCACACTCCTAAACATCCCTAGGGCCACTGTTTCCGATGTGACAGTGACGTGAAAACATGAAGGGAAACTGTTGAAGAGGGTCGTAATGTGTAATAGGCAGACTCTATCCAGGACATTACACAGGAATTCCAGACAGCATCAGGATCCACTCCAAGTACTATGACAGTCAGGCGGGAGGTCAGAAAAGTCGGATTTCATGGTCGAGCAACTGCTTACAAGTCTCACATCATGCCGATAAATGCCAAACAACACCTCACTTGGTATAAGGAGCGTAAACATTGGACAACTGAACAGTGGAAAAACATTGTGTGGAGTGACGAATCATGGTACACAATGTGGCGATCCAATGACAGAGTGTGGGTATGGTGAATGCCCGATCAACATCATCTGCCAGCGTGTGTAGTGTCAGTGTCAACAGTAAAATTCGGTGGCGGTGGTTTTGTGGTGTGGTCGTGTTTTTCATGGAGGGGGCTTGCACCCCTTGTTGTTTTGCAGGGCACTATCACTGATGACGTTGGAGTGTATGGTAAGGTGTCACAAGCTGAATGACTGGAGGAGGACAGAAGATGACTTCAACAAAATTTTTAGTTAGTGTAATGAATGGCAGCTAGCTCTAAATATATGAAAATTTAAGTTAATGCAGATGTGTAGGAAAAACTATCACATAATGTTCGGATACAGCATTAGTAATGTCCTGCTTGACACAGTGACATCACTTAAATATCTGGTCGTAATGTTGCAAAGTGATATGAAATTGGATGAGCATCTGGAGATTGTGGTAGGTAAGGCAATTATTCGACTTCAGTTTATTGTGAGAATTATAGGAAAGTGTTGTTCATCTGTAAAGGAGACCACGTACAGGATGCTACTGCGACCTATTCTTGAGTTCAATTCGAGTGTGTGCGATTCGCACCACGTCACATATTAAAGGAACAGATCCAAGCAATTCAGTAGCGGGCTACTGGATTTGTTACTGGTAGATTCGAACAACATACAAGTGTTAAGGACATGCTTTAAGAACTCAAATGAGAATCCCTGTAGGGAAGGTGATGTTCTATCCGAGGAACACTGTTGAAGAAATTTCGAAAACCAGCATTTGAAGCTGACTGCAGAATGATTCTACTGCCTCAAACATACAGTGCGCATAAGTACTACAAAGAGGAGATACAAGAAATTAGGGCTCATACAGAAGCATATAGACAGTTGTTTTCCCCTCACTCTATTTGTGAGTGGAACAGGAAAAGAAATGACTGGTGGTAGTACAGGGTGCCCTCTGCCACACACCGTATGGTGGGTTCTAAGTATGTATATGTACGTAGATGTAGTGCCGCTCCATAGCGTTATCTTTGTAATCAGTTGATAAATCAACATGTATTTCCTACAGTTACTTTGCAACCTGTTGCTGAGTCAACATGCATTTCCTGAAAGGTCGAAGTATGTGGTATTAAACCCCATTTATAAAAGTTCAGATAAGAAAGTGACACTAACTACAGACCTGACTCCCTCCTTCCTGTGTTCTAAAATTCTTTTTAGGTGATAGATTACTACTGAACCATCTTTCTAAGAAGAATCTTTACCAATAACTCACTTTGGCTTCCATAAAGGCTTCTCTACAGAGGAAGTAATATACAAACTCACAAAATGAATTCCAGTAGAAATAAACAAAAACATGTTACCCTTTTGGCATTATCTGTGATCATGCTAAGGCCTTTGGTCATGTAGAGTGTAAATTCCACTAGGGAAACTACAATTGTGTGGCCTTGAAGGCCTTCCCCTTGCATGGCTGCAGTGTTAACAACAGAAAACAGAAGGACACATTAATAAATAATAATTTTTTCACATGGCTCAACTGCCCGGTGCAAGTGTGTTTGACTCAAGATACCATTCTGGTGACTTGTGTGTTACTAGCACACCTCAGTTACCCAACTGGGGGAAGGGGCCCTACAGTTAAAAGTGGAATCTGAACCACGTGTCATTTATGGCAAATCTTCACATGACAGTGAAGAGAATTCTACCTAATTTAAATGGTAGACTGAAAAATTTGTGGTTTGACAGGGCTTCAATCCCACAACCTTCATCTCGAGGCCACCAGATCTGACACATTAACAAATTAGATGATAACAATAAAACTAAACTCAGAGTGCAAAAACATATGGTATGCCAGAAAGTTCAGTGCTCAGCCGAGCCCCATTGTTACTTTACACAGGACACTGGAGCACTTTAAAAAAAATTGTAATGCATGCTGGTGAAAAGTATATTGATGGAGGCTCAAACATATTCATAGCAATATAGCTAGAGTGTAATAGAACAGCCAACAGCTTAACCTATAACTGACTGAAACTCCATGTGTGAAGTTCCTGGGTATTTACCAGATGGAATAAACTGAGGTGACACCTGAGCACAGAGTAACTGACCAAAGACTCAGTTCTGCCTGCTTTTCTCTCAATGCACTGGCCTGCAAGTAGAATTGCTAGCACATGTTGCATATTTACATTCCATGCTACCCTAACTGCACAGTATTCTGGGTCAATATGGCCAAGGCGACAAAAAGTATTTATTCTACAGAAGCAAGCAAAAAGAATAATGTGAGAAGTTGATAACTGAACATCTTTCAGAAGCATCTAACTCCTTTAGCATTTTGTGTTTAGCAACTAGAGTCAATTTACAAATTACTTTGCAATCCACAACCACAATACCATAAGGGAAGAAAAGTCATATGGACTATGCCTAACTCTTCAGGATTCAGAACTGAGTTTTATACCCTGGTGGAAAAATCTATTAAAAAGTTTTTAGTTGACGACAGGTAGGAAACTGAAATTCCCATACATTCAAAAACAAAGTGAAAGAATACTTTATTAGTCAGTCCTAAATTTTATCAGAACAGCCTCAGGGGTGTAAATTACACATAACTCTAATACTTGTGTTAAAGAAATCTTCACTTTAATAGTATATAGACAGCAGATAGTTTGTGTAAAGTAACATAAATGACGGTGACTGCTGCAGTTTTAAGAGAACTACATTGTTATTATATCCTCAATATTCTAATGATGTGTGAAGACATAAAAAATATTTTACAAGGGCAGCTACTCCCAAGTTTTAAATAAAATAATCATGAAAAATATGGTGTGAAAGGAAACACAGTTTTCAAACAGAACCTTTAAGAACTGCTTAACTAAACAATGGCAAATGTAAAGGACAAAGGGTTCTAACAACAAGGGGGGGGGGGGGGGGGGGCTGCATACAGTTTGGGGTACGTACTAAACATATTTCTGGGGCTGAGAACAATGCCGCCCACCATTTTTTCCAATGAAACTGATGGTTCTACAATGACAGAAGAAATGAATATGACAGTGCCTTTGCTATATAAAAATCTGTAGTGGATTTGCATAAATTGTGGAAAGATTCAGTTCAATGTTAGAGTTCATTATGAACGTTCACTACCAGTGTACCATTGTACGATCTTGCATTTTATTTGGCTATGCCAGTATATATTGAGTAACAAATGGAGAAAAGAAGGAAGTGGTAAACACAACACTGCAGATCCAAAGGTCTCTAGTTCGATCCCTGTTCAGTCCCAGGATTTTTATCTGTCACTTACCTGTTCTTTCGCCTCTGGCAATGTTTGTTGGTGTGAAAACTGGAAACTACACCGTAGTTCAAAGTTCATGTTACATTGTAGCTCCCTCTGTAACTGGCTGGGTAAGTCAATCCAGAGACCAGGGTGAGGCAAAGGAATACAATCTATTACAGGACTGTGCATAGTAAAGCACTGTAATGTTCAAAGCAATCTTCTGATTCATGAGATCTATACCCTGTCAGGAATCAGGAATAGACTGGGGGGGGGGGGGGGGGGGGTTATGACTAAACCACTCCTGTCCCTTCTTGAGTCAACATATAACAGTGCTGATATTATTACATCTATCATAATATTCATAGCTTTTTAGGAAGTAAAGCTGTCATGTCATCCATTAGAATCCGTGGCAGATGGTTTCTAGGTCTGAGTGTAGACATGTGTCTTGCATAGCTGTACAATCTTCAAAGTTGTGGCAAATCATTAGTGCTGCTCCACACACACGGTGTGTAGATTCTTCTTGGCATAGGCTAAACTACATTTGTGAGCAGGTTTTGTATAGGTTATAGTTGCTGAGAGGATCATGAATGGGCAAATGGACCAACAAATCAATCTTTAAAACTTGTGGTGGAGAAGGGGCTGTCCAGTATTTGTTTCCACTGAATCCTGCAATTCTTTGGTTACAAACTTTGACAACAAAAGGATGAGTTAGAAAAGATGTCATCCACGGCAAAGTCGAAGGGAGAAGATTGCAGGGAAGGCCACTGAGGCAATGGATGTACCAAATAAAGAAAACGACACACCAAACATGGGGACAGTTATTCCAAGATGCAGAAGACCGGGAAAAATAAAGACAGACTGTTAAGAGGATTGTGTGCTGGGTCACCAACTTTCAACTACGAAAGGCAGAGCACTGATGATGGCAAATTTTTGAATGTCCAATTCAGAGCCAACGGCACGGCCGACTTGCTTCCCTAAACTGATGAGACCGATGACCACGCTGTCTGGTCTCCTTCCGCAAAATAACCAACCAACCAACCACTGTTCATAGGTTATTGGTTTATGTGATACTTTGTCATTCTTCTTCCCATTTCTTCAGGATACAACATCTTGCGTATTTTTAAGCCAGCATTTGGGGTGACTAGTTGTAGGGCTCGCATCCTCATTACTTCTTTGGCTAGATTGTCAGCCATCTCATAGCCTGGAATGCCTACGCAAATCAATATCCAAAGGTAGATGGTGGCCATCCTCATCCTGTGAAAGGCATATAGTTGGAACTGTATGGCAGAGACTAGTAGATATTTTGCATAACTCTTATCTATTGATCGCAATATATACAATGAGTTTTCTGCATGTGATGCTATTCTATAATAAAAATATATATAATGCTTTTATGCCGCCACACACTGTCATAAAATCTGCAGTGTAAATACTGGATTCTTTTTACTGGACATTTTTCTTGATTCAACTCATGGACATGTGCATAGCCAACGTCCTCATTGTCTTTGGAAATACCTATGCAAAGGAGTCTTGGATGACTGAATAAAATGCACAGCAATAAAAATGGGGACCTATTTTGTCCATGGTGCCACACCATAAGCTTATTACTGGTCAAGGAGCACACCATCACAGGGTGTTAGTTGGAGGAGAAGATGGTGCAGTGTTACAGCCTCCATAGATGAATAGCATTTCTCCCTTATATTCTTTGGTGTACACTGTGTTCGCACAAACCTTCAAATGAAGACATTTGTCTGAAGGACCAGTGTGCATTTTCCTTAAGTTTCTGTTTGTTTACTGTCAACTCTATCAAGTGGACAGGTTAACATTACATCAGATACCTACACTATGCCCTGGTGGAAAAGAGCCAAAGTCAATTTTTTGTTTTGTTTTAACTCCTTAACATAAAACCCTGTATTATCTCATTTTTATTAATGCGACAGAAACTTAAATTTCTGAGTATACTTGGGCAACTTAAGAACAGACCTTTGAAACAATAAAACCCCACTTGGATCCATTTCAGTACAGATAATTATGTGTTTCGCCACTAGATGTTTTGGTTGAGATGGTTGCCACTGGATATCATCTTAACTGTGCGCAGCTGCGGATAGTCGACAACAGAATGTGCCCCTTTTGGCTCTCTCCTGTATTGTTTAGGCAAAAGAAGGATGGCTATATTGATCCTGAGTTTTGACATTGAATCTAGTGGCTCAGTAAGTGAAGAAGAATATTATGTTACTTCATTAGAGACTGAAAGTGAGGCTGTTCATCAGCTGAGTGACAAGTGTTCGCCAGTGATAATAGAGATAAATACATCCATCGTACTCCAGCCAGCTCCTCATAGATGATCATGGGAACTGTAGTGCAATACATGCTTAGATGTCATAACTACACAGAAACTAAAAAATGACTAAGTTTCAGGACATTTTAGCTGAAGTCCAGTGCAGCAATATAGCCTACTCGGGATTTTATTATTGGTGATCTTCAAAATTTTGTAAATCATTATTTTCAGCTTTAAAAGCTGTCTTTATATGTCTACATGTAATGCCATTCATCACAGGATGTTTTTTATCAATAAAATATACTATTTTTGGAACACAAATAAAAAACAATAACAAGGATTAGTCCTCTTGGTAGCAAAGAAATATCTGTTTGTTACTTTTTTTTAATATTTTGTTTCTGACCAAATCATTCTTTGGAGCTCTCAAGATAAATAAGACAGTCTATATTGTAGCTGCAGAGGTACACTTCAAAATTTTGGTAAAAGTTGTGAAGCACATTCCCCTTGCATTTTTCATAGTTTATGAACGATGTATGTGCATAGTATGCTTTGTAATACTCATCAGGGACTTGTTACTACCTAATACATATTTTCTAAATTTACTTTGTAGTTTTAGTTTTTATGAAGAAAGGTGCACTTAAATATGAGGTGACATTAACATTAGGCTTATATTACCACAATCTTTATTCGGCATTCACACTGGCTGCCTTCCACAACTCACAACAAAACTATCATCTTCCAACCCAATCTAGACCTCCAGCTACACTACAGACTAGCATCACCATAATCAAGGTTTAAGAGAGGGAGGGTATAATATCACTCTTTGATCAAAATGTTTTCAACATTGTAGAAGAGAATGGATAGTAGTAGCATTTCCAAATTACCGGCAATATGGGAATTTCAATTTGGCTCTGTCCCAGACATATATACTACAGATGTTACACATGCTGCAGGAAAGACTATAGCCAACAGAATCTACATAGAAAGCTTTAGATTGTACACCAAGATTATTGTTATGGTAGCTTTTCAGAACACACAATGTTTTCGATTTTTATGTACAAATTGTTGCATACAAGTGTAATGATGCCTAGACTGTCAGGAGTCCATACAGGCAGCTGGAGAGCTTTGACATAAATACAGCCACGTAAAAGAGCAGTACTGTTGTGCCTGTCGTACGTAATAATGTTATAAATCTCCTGAGAGGCAATCCCAGCAGCACAGCCCCTCGAGCATTTCTCATGCAGATGACTTGGCATTTTATAATGATGAATGGACTTACAATTGACATTAGTTTAACTGAATTTTTTAGAGATGAAAGGTGATGTGACTACACACAGGCCTATTAAGAAAACTGACCTGTACACTGACACCCGGACGATTAGTAACAGCAATCAACCATGTTTCCAATTAACCACATCAACATACAAACATGTAATAAACACTTCCTAAGCTCGCATAATTATCTAGGAAATATATCTGATGATATGGTGCTTCAACATAGGTTATTAAATCTGGAGACAAAGCAATATAGTTTTGAAAATTATTTAGAGAAAGTTTGTAAAATAATCCGGTTCTGCAATATGGAGGCAAAGTTGTAACTCTGGAATGAATTCTCATTCTATAGTGAAGTGTGTGGTGATTTGCACCCTCCTGGCAGATTGAAACTGCGTGAGACTCAAACCTGGAATTTTTGCCTTTTGCGGGCAAATTCTGTACTGACTGAACTGTGACCTGCCCTCACACCTCGATTTCCGCCAATACCTCATCTCCTACTTTCCAACATTGCAGAAGTTACTAACACACCTGAAAGAATGGATAATGTGGAGACATGGCTTAGCCATAGCCTTGGGTATCGTTTACAGAATGAATTTCTCTCTGCGATGGAGTGCATGATGATCTGAAACATATCTGCCAGATTAGATTAAAATTGTGTGCCAGACTGTGACTCGGACCTGGGGCTCTTAACTTTCATGGGTAAGTACTCAACTGACTGAGCTATCCAAGCAAGACTCACAACCTGTTCTCAAAGCTTCACTACCACGTGCTCTACTACAGAAGGAAAGAGTAAGACAAGACAAAAAGATATTGACCTGTCAGCCTTATCTTCTTTTGTATAAAATTTATATTAAAATCATTAACATGGCAACTATAGTGGGTTTTCATCCATCAAAACAATACTCTGGCTTTTAGAAGTGGATCATTTTAAAGTTGAGTTGTGAAAAACTTATAGAATGGGGCTACGAGTAAGTATTACCATATTGTCTGGGATTAATATATTTTGAGAAAGTTATTAATTCTGTTTCAATAACACCTGATTTAATGGCACAGAAGAAACAGGGCATTAACTCAGTCTACATTAGGAGGATTGTATCAAAGAATATACAAGCTACATCAACTCTACAGCTTCTACTAGAATAAGTATTCAAACCATTAATCTGGAAAAAGCAAGAATGAATATGGACCAATGAAATACGTCTGAACTATTGTCATTTTACTGATGATATAGCAGGTACCATCCAAGAGGTAACAAAAGCAATAATAAAAAAAGTCTGAAAGTATGCCCAGAAAACAATTACAATATCATAAAAATAATCTACACCCGCTTGAAGACAACATTTGGATGGACAGACAAAGAAATAGACTAAATTAATGAGTAAAAATCGTATGGGTTTCTTTTCCTAAACTGAACAAGGCTTTCAGTCTTTAACTTTTCAATGTGTCTGAAATAATAAATCAAAATAATGTCTAGTAAAAGTTTTAAATTGTGGCAGAGACAACTTCTAACATCAAAGCTATTCACAAAATGAAGGTTTCTCAGTGAGCACTGAAAAGATGCAGTTTCGCATTTATTTGGAAGAAACAAAGAAAGAAAAAGATGTGGATCACGGAACTGAATGAAGTGGAAGATGGAATAATAACTGGAAGGTAAATGTGCTGAGGTGGGCAGGATATGCCTATGTAGTCATGTGATTGGATGGCTGATGGAGAACCGCAATCCTCTTCTGGATTTCCAGAGGTAAGAAAGACCTAGATGACTACTTGGAAATACGGAAGCGTCCGATCCCACCCGTCCGCTTTGACCCATGACGTCACAAATATGGCGGAAACGACCATAAACGACAATGCCAATATAGCGGATATAAAATCGTTGCATACGTATCATAAAGACGAAAATACATCGAAAAACAAACACACACACACGTTTCACAAAAAGCCTAATGACTCTAACGGGGCAAGCGTGGGAAATTGGGGGTTTTTTGGGTGGGGACAAACTAAATATAAACAAACTTAGCCACCCACCCCCCCATACAAAACCACGCAAAACGACGAAAAAAATCGACATCACAAAACTCACCAAATACCACAAAACACAATATTATCTGGAATCGGACACTTCCCTTGATCTATATACAGCAGCTCCCGATCCCATAAATTGGGATGGAACACTTCCCTTGACCTATATAGCTCAACAGCAGTTCCCGATCCCATCTCCCATTACAAAAACCATCATACTCCACCAAACATTGAGATTGAACACTTCCCTCCAACTATATAGCTCAACAGCAGCTCCCAATCCCATAAATTAGGAGCGACCACTACCCTTGACCTATGTAACTCAAAAACATCTCCCAATACCAGTACCAACCTTCACAGCCACAAATTTCAATGAAACACTTCCCTATACCCCAATGCACAACACATACGCCAAAAACAAAAAAATGAGAACATACCACAAGAAAGTTCCAGCCCCACAAACTAGATTGGCCACCACAATCACACACAAATGCACACGCGCGCGCGCACACACACACACACACACACACACACACACACACACACACACACACACACACACACGCACGCACGCACGCACGCAAACCAACGAAAAAATACTAAACCAAAAGAAAAACCCAACCCACCTACACCTCAATCCCCCCCAAACCCCCCTGACCCCAAAATAAAAAACCCACAAACAAAAACCAAATGCAACATAAAAACATCTCCATCACACACTACAACTCAACAAAAACTTCAACAAAATAGATCCTCCACAACTAAAACAAAAAACAAACACACTCCCCCTCTCACCCCCCCCCCCCACCTTAACAAATACTATACAACAAAATAAACCACCCACCCCACCCTGAGCCACAGCCACCCACCCACCCACCTACCCAGACCACCACTTTCGGCCTATACATTTTACCCACAGCCCTTAAGAAAACCAGAACAATACAACAGCCCTCTGGGACACACTTCCGCCAACAGTATCCTTCTAAATGAGACTGAAGGTTGGAAGAGCACCTCTTCCCCCTCCCAAGAACTGACTTAACTGCCCCCCACATCCCCTCTATCGTATCAGTAAGAGCCCCTGTCTCATAATTCTTAAACTCTAAACTATGGTTCACTACTAAATGATTAAATCCCCTCTCACCCAACCCCCTATAAGAAGAAAAAGCATCAGAAACTATTGTGGACCCTAGCTCTATATATTCCTCAATTAACCCCACTAATTCAGCCTTTGACCTCCCTTCCACAACCCTAAAAACACATTTGGAACCCCCCCCCCCCCCAAAGACCAGCCACAGACTTCCCCCTCCCATACTTGCTTTTCCCAAACTGTAACTTGTCCACCTCCACAACAACCCCATGCCCCCCCCCCCCCAACTTACCCCTGTACTTAATAAATTCCGAACACACTTCACGACAAAAGGAATACCAATCTAAAACGCTCCTCTCACTCACACCAGTCTCATGCGTGCAAAAACTCTGTGGGGATCTATAACAAAAATAATATGTAACAAGCACAATCTCGCGCATGCCCAAACTAGACTTCTCGAACCAGGTACTGCGCCGTATGGAACGCCATATGTCGTCTTTGCGACAGCGCCACATATAACCATCCCTGGTCCAAGAGGCCGGAACTTTAACCAATTTCATTGGTTCACGGCACACACCGCACTTCACCACCTCGGCAATTAGGCCAAAAGGCTGTAGGAATTTAATCAGCTCTAAAGCTGTGTCCCACATCATAGACCTCAACCGAGAACTATTGATCTTGTCTTTCATATCCATTCCTGAACAAAAAACCACAACCGATTAAACTTAATAACAAAACCACCTGACGTACAGCAATCATCACTATATTAACCTTCACACAAAACCACAAAACCGTTAACTCACTAATACAAATTCCGCTTCAAAAATACGCAAGCAGCACTCGGCACTGAGCAACAGCAAACTGAGCCCAATACACCAAACAAAGGAAAACCCTGAACATACCACCAGAGGGCGCAACAAACCACAACACGACGACATCTACAAACACACCACACTCACAAACCAAACTCCGCGCCGTAATGACGTCACACACCACAACACCCTTACGTCACGGGTCAAAGCCGACGCGTGAGATCGGACGCTTCTGTCGACCCGACTACTTAATGTAAGGTATGTAGATGACATTAGACCACATGCAGGAGCGACTTGTTTCCACATCTGTCCTGCGCAATTCATGTATGGTGAAGTGTTCAAGCTTGACATGTAAAAAGAATATTTAAAATTCAGAAAAAAGCAGGGAGATGTATAGCAAAAATACCATCCAGACACACTAGTTTACAAGCTTTTGTATGCCATACTCATTATCATGGCAGTGTACTCCCTATATATGTATCAAAATATTATGGTAGAGTAAATGATAAATATCTCCTAACTAAAGACATACACAACCATGCAACAAAAGGAAACAAAAATTATTAGCCTACACAATACAGACAAATCTCAAATTCAAAGTGAATTCTCCAAGAAGCAGGCAGAAGGCTTTTTAACAAGTATCAAAATCTACTAAGTAAAAAGAATCTCTTTTAATCATTTAAAAGTGACCTCACAGATAAATGAATATACATTATGAGTAACTATTAAATATCAAAACAAAAATTGGATGTTATACTGTAAGAGAAAATATGTAATAACTTCATGTGTGTGTCTGTAAGGTGTAATTCTATTTTCTCTATCGTACATATATTGCACATACATTGTATACAAGTCTTGATGTCGCATAACTATCAGTTAGTGTCTATGGGGAAATAATTAATGAATAAATAATTAAACAAATAATAAATTATACAGCATAATTAAATATTCCACATACATCTATATTTCGAGCTAGTCATTTATACTGTATTATTATGAAAACTACTGTATTATTGCAAGGTGATCCTCGAATGAAATGAATACAATACATAGATACACACATTGACAAAAATGGTTCAAATGGCTCTGAGCACTATGGGACTCAACTGCTGAGGTCATTAGTCCCATAGAACTTAGAACTAGTTAAACCTAACTAACCTAAGGACATCACAAACATCCATGCCCAAGGCAGGATTCGAACCTGCGACCGTAGCGGTCTTGCGGTTCCAGACTGCAGCGCCTTTAACCGCACGGCCACTTCGGCTGGCCACATTGACAAAGCATAACATATGGTGAGGTTTAAAGCTAGCGTTTATGAAGCAATGGATGTGCAATGATTTACAATGAGAGAATACTAATGGTTTCTATCCAAAGATAAAAAGAAGGTGAACCGGTTTATAGTGACAGAAAACTGAAGATTTCTAATCAATGCATTAAAAAAATGGTTAGAGATTTTAATATAGAATTTGTGGCGTGGAAATGTACAAATAACACGCAAATACAGAACTGTGTAAAAACTAAGTACCACCTTATTTTCTGCTTTCGTATTTTTCGGAGAGCACTGTAATCTTCTTACTACTCCACTACCCCAGAAATGGTTACTGAACGTTTTGGATCATTAGCATGAATGATAGCAGCTGTGAATGCATATACCTACATTTAATTATCTACACAATCTATGCAATAAAAATACTTACATGAGCAGCCGAACTGATGAGTTCCATTCAGTCTTCTGAAGCAAGCTGCCGCTCCATCAATAGATTCGTACATTTTATCTTTTGTTCTTTCAGGAGAAACTGTGAGAGAAACAGTTGTTAAATAAGTCTACGACAGCTTATAATGCAATTCTGAAGGTCTGGATTGGGTAAAACAAATCAAAATTGATGAAGATCGGTTCCTAAATACAACACAAAACTAGAAACTTTAAAGTAACGCGCTTAGCCAGAATATTTAGAAATACGATTCTACCTTCCGAAATAGATAACAAAACACCACATAAACAAATCCAAAAGAACACATGATTCCCCATGATTACAAAATTATTAACCACTGACATTTGACATTTTACACCGTACGGGTCTAAAAAACCAAAGATTCTACATTCTTGTATCTTTGGATATGCGTTCGCGCACGTCCGCATAATACAGGCGGCCGTGGCTCAAGTTGCAAGAGCTGATGCGTGCAGGGGTAGCGAATGATAATTCTTAACGCTATTTATAATTCCAGAAGCATCAATACTGAAACTGGATTCCAAAAAAAATGATAGAGACTCAAATTTACCAACAAAATTTTAAATTCAGGGCGTATAAATAAAAAGCGTTGTGGCTCTGAAACAAAATATATGTTTGGGATAAACCATGACCGATTGTATTAACAAAGGTTGTTTTGACTAACGCTGGGGAGATAAGTGTCGTAGTTAAATACAGGTAATCATCCACACTGGCCGCCATACTGAAGTTGGGCAAATCGTGTCTTTTAGGCCTGTAGGCCTGCATGATGTCTGTACAGCGTGTGACCTAGGGAACTATCAGATCAGCACAATACTGCATGGGTTCTTTAGAAGACGCTGACATAAACAGAATAATGCCTTTCATCACTCATGTTATGAATGTTGCACCCTCTCTTGCGGTTTTGTTCCTGCAAATTGTAACAGAAAGTTTAGTGCTCCAGTATTTTGTTTGGTTTCTTGTCCTTAATACGTGTGTACTACGGAAAACTGTTAACATTTGTAACACTATTCTCGAAACAGACTGTCTGCTGTATTTAGGTAAAAAACGGAACAAGAGGATCTTTGGTTGACACACTTAAGGCCCGTCCACACGCAACGATCTGTCTGCGCAAATGTCTGCGCACATCACATCTGCGCAGACAGATCGTTGCTTGTGGACAGAAGATTTGCACCAACCTGAGGTGTGTGCAAACCTGGAAGTTGGAGTTGGAGGTTTGAGCGAAACCTCTCAAATCTGTGGGTTCAAACCACATCTGCACAGACAAGTTGGAGCATGTGTACAGGAGATCGCCGCAAATCTGGCGCGAAACAGCTGTTTACTCAGTCTAGTGTTTGTATTTGTGCGCACAGGGCATTAAAATGGCTGATACTCGTCAGTGTTCTCGAGAGTTTGTCAGTGAATTCATTGAAATATATAGAAACCACCCATGTTTGTGGAAGATTCAAAGTAAAGAATATAGTGACCGAGACAAAAAGACAGCAGCATACAATACTCTAATTGAAATATTGCGGGCAGTTGACGCCTCGGCAAACAGAGAAACGGTAATAAAAAAAAAAATTCGTTGCGAACTGGCGAAATTATTTGCGGATGGATGTCGAAATCTATAATTATCTCTTAAAGCTTGTAACCCCTCATATTATGAGAAAAAATACTTGTATGAGAAGGGCAATTTCTCCTCGTGAACGGCTGGCGGTAACATTAAGATTCCTAGCAACAGGAAGGAGCTACAAGGATTTGGAATTTTCAACTGCAATATCGAAACAAGCGTCGAGTAAAATAATACCCAACACATTTGAAGCTATTTACGCTCTCCTGAAGGATGATCCATGAAGGCAAGTCAAGTAAATTAAGTCTGTCAGCGAACTGTTTACCGAAAAGAGTTATCCAAAGTTCAGAAATCTAGAAGATCTGGTGTAAGAGTAGATCAAGTATACCAGCCAATGTTATGGTATTTTGATCTGCTTGGCTTTCTTAGTGATCAAGAAACACCAAGCAGGGGTACAATTGAAGATGAAATTGGAGTGTCAATGTGCCAGGAAATGGAACACGAAGTAATGTAAAATATCGTGCAAGTACGACGCTGATATCCGGCAGAACACCCGACAACCCAAGATGTTAAAACAAAACAGGTTCGCCCTGCAACTCTCGCACTAAATGTACGTGAGAAAACTGCTTTCGCTTTAGCAGCCACTGTCTACACCATTTTGACCGCTTTCTCTGTTTCCTGCGGTTGGTCTGAATGTTTTTTGCAACACAAGCTGCGAACACAGACCACAACAGAACTTCCTCCATTTCTATATTTCAAAATAACTGAATTAAATTTTTGACGTTTACGGTGAGCGTAGTCGTTTGCCAGTGATATTTCTTTTCTACACCGACAGATGGCGGGCGAGTAGTAGATTGAGATTTGTGTCGTGTGAACACACCACATTTGCAGCGATCTTTTGCATGTACAGACATCTGCGCCGATGTCTGCGCAGACAGATCGTTGCGTGTGGACCGGGCTTTAGACGTGAGTGACTAAAAATCGGAGTGCGTCTGGTATTCAGCTGAAGTCTCAAAACAGTCATATGACGTCCCTCGCTTGCTACCTTTGAGACTCTACGTTGGGTTGACCATATTTCGCTTGTCTCCATATTATAACTTGCGTGTTATCACAGTATACGGTTTTAAGGCCCCTTAGGGACTTGGCTAACAAGAAGGGTAAGAAATCCAATGTGCACTCCATGTGCATACCGGGTGGAGTCATCCCAGACGTGGAATGGGTCCTCCTGGATGTAATGAGGAGCACAGGGTGCAGCCAACTGCATGTGGTTGCTCACGTCGGTACCAATGTTGTGTGTCACTTCGGATCAGAAGAGATTCTCTCTGGTTTCGAGCGGCTAACAGAAGTGGTAAAGACTGTCAGTCTTGCTTGCAAGATGAAAGCAGAGCTGACCATTTGCAGCATAGTCGACTGGACCGATTGCGGACGTCTGGTACAGAGCCGAGTGGAGAGTCTGAATCAGAGGCTCAGACGGTTCTGCAAGGCTAAACACAGTTCGCGGAGGCATGTTTGTTGCTGTCAGAAGTAGTTTAACTAGTCACGAAATTGAAGTAGTTGCTTCCTGTGAGTTAGTATGTGCAGAGGTCATTGTTGGCACCAGAATAAAATAATAATTAGATCCTTTTACCGACCTCCCAATTCAGATGATACAGTTGCTGAAAGGTTCAAAGAAAATTTGAGTTTGATTTCAAACATGTACCCGAATCATATGATAATAGTTGGTGGTGACTTTAATTTACCCTCGATATGTTGGAGAAAATACATGTTTAATTCCAAAGGTACACATCAAATATCATCCGAAATTGTGCTAAATGCACTCTCAGAAAATTATCTCGAGCAATTAGTTCATGAGCCCACGCGAATAGTAAACGATTGTGAAAACACACTTAACCCCTTAGAAACAAGTAATCCTGAGTTAACAATGAGCATCAAAACCAATACAGGGATTACTGAACACAGGGCTGTTGTAGCAAGATTGAATATTGTAATCCCAAATCCTCGAAAAATAAGCGAAATATATACCTATTCAAAAAAGCAGATAAAAATTCACTTGACGCCTTCCTAAGAGACAATCTCCACTCATTCCAGATTAAGTGCAGACCAGATGTGGCTTAAATTCAAAGAAATAGTATTGGCCGCAATTGAGAGATTTAAACCAAATAAATTAACAAACGACGGAGCTGATCCTCCCTGGTACACAAAACGAGTTAGAACACTGTTGCAGAAACAACGAAACAAACATGCCAAATTTAAACAGACGCAAAATTCCCATGATTGGCGATCTTTTACTGAAGCTCGAAATTTAGTGCGGACTTCAATGCAAGACGCCCACAACATTTTCCACAACAAAACTTTGTCTCGAAACCTGGCAGAAAATCCAAAGCAATGCTGGTTGTATGTGAAGTATGTTAGCGGCAAGAAACAACCAATGCCTTCTCTGCACGATAGAAATGGAGATACCATCGAAGACAGTGCTGCCAAAGCAGAGTTACAAAACAAAGCCTTCTGAAATGCCTTCACAAAGGGAGACCAAGTAAATATTCCAGGATTCTAATCGAGAACAGCTGCCAACATGAATAACGTAGAAGTAAATATCCTCAGAGTAGAGAAGCAACTTAAATCACTTAATAAAAGCAAGTTTTCTGATCCAGACTATGTACCAATTAGGTTCCTTTCGGAGTATGCTGATGCATTAGCTCCATACTTAACAATCATATAAACCGTTCGCTCGACGAAAGATCCGTACCCAAAGACTGGAAAGTTGCACAGGTCACACCAATATTAAAGAAAGGTGGTAGGAGTAATCCACTAAATTACAGGCCCATATCGTTAACGTCGATATGCAGCAGGATTTTAGAACATATATTGAGTTCGAACATAATGAATTACCTCGAAGAAAACGGTTTATTGACACACACAGTCAACATGGGTTTAGAAAACATCGTTCCTATGAAACACAACTAGCTCTTTATTCGCATCAAGTGCTGAGTGCTATTGACAAGGAAATTCAGATCGATTTCGTATTTCTGGATTTCCAGAAGGCTTTTGAAACTGTACCACAGACGCGGCTGGTAGTGAAATTGCGTGCTTACAGATTATCGTCTCACTTATGCGACAGGATTTGTGATTTCCTGTCAGAGAGGTCACAGTTCGTTGTAATTGACGGAAAGTCATCGAGACAACAGACGTGATTTCTGGCGTTCCCCAAGGTAGTGTTATAGGCCCTTTGCTATTCCTTATCTATATAAACGATTTGGGAGACAATCTGAGCAGCTGTCTTCGGTTGTTTGCAGATGACGCTGTCGTTTATCGACTAATAAAGTCATCAGAAGATCAAAACAAACTGCAAAACGATTTAGAAGAAATATTAGAATGGTGCGAAAAGTGGCAGTTGATCTTAAATAACGAAAAGTGTGAGGTCATCCACAGGAGTGCTAAAAGGAACGTGTTAAACTTCGGTTACACGATAAATCAGTCTAATATAAAAGCCGTAAATTCAACTAAATACCTAGGTATTACAATTACGAACAATTTAAATTGGAAGGTACACACAGAAAATGTTGTGGGGACGGCTAACCAAAGACTGCGTTTTATTGGCAGGAGACTTAGAAAATGTAACAGATCTACTAAGGAGATTGCCTACACTACGCTTGTCCGTCCACTTTTAGAATACTGTTGCGCTGTGTGAGATCCTAACCAGATAGGACTGACTGAGTACATCGAAAAAGTTCAAAGAAAGGCAGCACGTTTTGTATTATCGCGAAATATGGGAGAGAGTGTCACAGAAATGATCCAGGATTTGGGATGGACATCATTAAAAGGGAGGCGTTTTTCGTTGCAACGGAATCTTCTCACGAAATTCCAATCACGAACTTTCTCCTCTGAATGCGAAAATATTTTGTTGACACCGACTTACGTAAGGAGGAACGATCACCAAGATAAAGTAAGGGAAATCAGAGCTCGTACGGAAAGATATAGGTGTTCATTCTTTCAGTGTGCTATACGAGATCGGAATAATAGAGAATTGTGAGGGTGGTTCGATGAACCCTCTGGCATGCACTTAAATGTGATTTGCAGAGTATCCATGTAGATGTAGATGTAAGGCATATGTGCAAAGAATATTTATCACTCTATGTACGATTTGCTATAGTTAAACGACGATACATCTTCTGTAAAAGTCCTAAAAAAGTTTACTAGATACAGTTTTAAAGTAAGTTCATGCATGTGTTGAATGTGGTCCTGCAGTCAAAGATGCATTGTTGTAGTGTCGAAGGAAGTAGGTTCAAATCTAGGTATGTACTGGAACTTCCTGGTAAATTAAAACTGTGTGCCTGATCAAGACTTTACCTCAGGGCCTTTACCTTTTGCGGTCAAGTGAAAGGTAGGAGGTGGCTTACTGGCAGAAGTGGATCTGTGAGGAGAGGTTGTGAGTCAAGCTCGGGTAGCTCAGTCAGTAGAGCACTTGCCTGTGAAAGACAAAGATCCAGAATTAGAGCCCAGTCCAGCACGCAGTTTTAATCTATCAGAAGTTTCATATCAGCGTATACTCTGCTGCAGAGTGATAAATTTCATTCTGAGTACATCCTAATATTTTTTTTCACCTTCACATTTGTAACACATTCAGGAAATTTCTTATTCATGTAAAAAAAGAATCTTCTGCAACATTCGGTGTTACTCATATATAAGAGCATACTTTCTCAATAACGAGTTCCTTCTATTTTCTGACTTCACACACAGTGTGCAGCTCAAATGGCTGCGAGTAAAAGGTGGGTCATTTATGTTTATAATCTTGATTATCAGGAATACTTAGCTGTTTGTTCGGCATACGTTGCAATTTTCCGATTAAAAAACGAAAAAATGAAACTGCCGCAAGTGAAACGAAAGCAATGACGTTTACATTCATTCTTGTCGCAAATATTTGCGAATGAACAGCATAGATATATGTGCACGGTAAAGATGTGTACACATAAGAAAAATTCAACACAATGTCACTTCACTTAGCCCATTACCGAGTGACAAAATGAGATTATGAGATATTTTCTGTGATATAAAAAGTTGAACTTAGTACCACTACAGGAACATGTAAAAAATATATAAACAGTGACTAAAAAGCAAATTATTTGTTTCAAGCAGTTCCATTTCATATGTTAACTTGTTTTACAAATATATCACTAAAACGTTTATTACACTCTATGCCTGTTACTGTATCTATGTCTTTTTTTAAAAAAAAAAGAGCAAAGACTGTATAAAAAGTGAGTTGTGTTATGAAATCACTGAAGTAAAAAGTGTTACAAGAAAAAAACTGTGTTTGGCGTTATTTGCTATTGTACTAAAAATATGGAATAAGTACCTACAAGTGTTGATCCTGATTTGATCAAGAAAGTACGACAACAACAGATGACCATGAAGACTACCAACGAAAATGCTGTAGTCCCAGGAAAAGTTGAAATGGTCGGTATGAAATTACCGCCATTCTGGGTTGAAAACCCAACATTTAGTTCTGCCAAGCTGAAGCAAAATCCCCGCTGAAACAACGAAATTCAGCTATTTAATAGCGAAAATGGAGAGACGATTTCCAGAATGAAATTTTCACCCTGCAGCGTAGTGTGCGCTGATATGAAACTTCTTGGCAGATCAAAACTGTGTGCCGGGCCGAGACTCGAACTCGGGACCTTTGGCTTTCACGGGCAAGTGCTCTACCGACTGAGCTACCCAAGCACGACTCATGACCCGTCATCACAGCCTTAATTCCGCCAGTACTTCGTCTCCTATCTTCCAAACATCACAGAAGCTCTCTGCATACCTTCCAGAACTAGCACTTCTGTAAGAAAGGATATGGTGGATACATGGCTTAGCCACAGCCTGGGGATGTTTCCAGAATGAAATTTTCACCCTGCAGTGGACTGTGCGCTAATATGAAACTTCCTGGCAGATCAAAACTGTGTGCCGGGCTGAGAAGATTTGTTGAAAAATCTGTAATTTGGTTGCCAGTTCTGGGCCAAATAAATATTTCTTAGCTAAAGAGAAACTCTTAACAGTGTTTCAAAAGAGCAAAAAGTGCATAAAAAAGATTACTTAGTGAACAGCATTTAGGCTATCTAAAACCAAATCAACTGTTACTAAAAATGCAAGGTCACGCAGGAACAGGTGAGCGAAAAGGCTCTGAAAACTTTATGGCTAGATAAATTTCCCAGCCATATTCAAAGAGTTTTAGCTATTTTTGAAGAAGATACAGATAAATTTGTTCTCATGGAATACCAAATAATGGAAATACGATCAGTTAATGAAGTCCCAATTTCATTTCAGAAGTTATCAGCTGCAGATTCGACTTTGGAGCTACACAAAATGTGCGTGTAAATGACTAGACTGGAAAGTCAGCTCAGAGAAGACAGGAATGAAAGATGAAAATGTTCTCATAATACAAGCAGAAGGTGATCAAGATATAATAACAAATGGAAGTATTATTACTAATACTGCTACTGTTTTCGTCTTGGAACAGGCTGCAGGCCAGCAAATATGACTGAGTCTTGTGAATGGCAAAATCAGGAAAACGAGAAGAAGGAGACAACAGCAGTCAGATGTTTTGCCACAAATGTTGTTGCATCTCACTCCAGTGTTACTTGTTTGTATTACAATTCGTGGCAATTGCTCTTGGTAGACAGCAGAGCAGATGTCTCTGTACTAACAGCAACAAAGAAAATTAGCAAATAAAAGAGGCTGAATATAGATGTAACCTTGGATTAAGACACGTTTTTCATTTGGGTACCGATTTTCTTGATATTTATTAGCATTGTTTGACGTCGAAAACGAAAGATTAATTGATAATGTGCCAAAGGTTAGCACCATCATTGAAGTAGAGATGTGGAGTGGATCATGTGACTGGAGCAGGAATATGTGTTGAGTAATGGGAAAGGAGTGAATTCTGGACAGGGCAGCTTTTTATGAGTTGCCCAAGTTTCAGAAGTGTCTGGGTGGCACAGAGTGTAAGTTCATCTGGGTGGAAGCAGTATGATGGGCACATGTGTGCTAAGCACTGTGTGCTAAGCGTGGTTGCCCATGAGTAGAGACTTAGTCTCTGTCGAACATAACTGGTGTGTCCAGTTTCCTGTGACGAATGTGGATATAATGTCACAGGTTTGATCAAAATCGATGTTGTTATAGTGGAGTGGACTCAACATGATTCCGTATTTTCATGGTATTTTCTACATATTAAGCAACATTGGCGTTCTATGGTTGTATGTATGACAATGCAAGTTGTCCATTGTTCCTGTACAGATGCTGCCTGATTAGATTAGAATAATTACCAGTAATATGTGATTGTTTCAAGACTACCCTTCTGGCTTTGCTATCGCAATGGCGAGCAACTAGTGGCGTATGATATCTTGTTTGAGAAAACTACTCATGAAACAATGGGGTGGATGTGTGTAAACCAATCATTTCAACTGTTCCTGAAGTGCTTTTGTTTCAGGAAATGCTGTGCAGTTAAGTAAGAACACAGTCTTGTTCATGTGTGCAATGGACGTGGCCAAGGACCTGATTTCTTGTTAGTGTGGATAACCAAAAGTAATAGATATGGCCATGGACTGATTCCTTGTTGGTTTGGATAACCAAAAGTAGTAGATCCCAAGCTGCAAAGCTACCAAAGTGAGATAGGAGTAATTTCAGTGGGAAGAAGTACTATTAAATTGCCTCTGTACTTCATGTATTGTACTCCTGTGACTGATTTGTTATTGCTTATGGAAAGTTTGAGTTTTAATTAATAGCTGATATAAGGGCACCTATTAGTATAATTAATATCTTGATTAAATTCCTTGTATATGGCTGACTTATTTTGTGTTCTTTTTTTAAAGTTATAATTTCTGGTAAACTGCTGATTATAAAGACCTCATTTGTTAATGTAATATAGTAAAATTCAGTATAGTTCCTTGTCTTTTTAAAATTAGTTCCGGTAAATTTGTAGTAATAATGTCAGTGTTACAGTAATAAATATCTTGAAGTGTTGAAGTTGATAAAGTAAATTCTGCAGGGTTACTATGTTTTAAAAGAATAAATGAAAATTTTACTGTTTTTTATAGATACATTGTTGGAACTTTAGTTTTGTCTATCCTTTTCCCTTATCACTTACTGCTTTCGTCACAGTTGCATTATAATAACTATAGTTAGCTGAAACTGAAAAGAAATGTAACATGTATTGAAGCAACTGATATAGTTAATGGCCAATAGCCTTGCCACAGTGCTCAGATCACCGAAGTTAAATGCTGTCGGGCTCATTAGCACTTGGATGGGTGACTGTCCAGTCTGGTGAGCACTGTTGGCAATCAGGGTGCATTCAGCCCTTGTAAGGCAAACTGAGGAGCTATTTGATTGAGAAGTAGCAGCTCCAGTCTCGTGAACTGATATATGGCCGGGAGAACGTTGTGCTGACAACATACCCCTCTATATCCGCATCCAGTAACACCTGTGGGCTGAGGATGACATGGCGGCTGGTAAGTACCATTGGGCCTTCCATGGCCTGTTTGGACGGAGTTTAGTTTTAGTTTAAATATAGTTAATGCCTTTGTAAAATTTTCTGAAATTTGAAAAAAAAAACGTTTCAGAGATAACAAAATCCTGTGTTATATCCAAAAAAGGAAAACTTGATGTTAACCATTAAATTTCAGTGTTTAGTAACCGTCCAGTCTTCTCCAAATGCTGTCCCACACAATCTGTAAAACGACATTAATTAACCATCTAAATCACAGTAGGGCAATTCACTACATGTGCTTACAAAACCAGGTGATCAATGGTGTGTTTGCACAGAACATTGGCAGCTCAGTTACACATCCTCCTGGACTGCTACCCAATTCCACTAATACACGATGTTGATTTAATCCTTCACTGCAAGAAAATATTTTCAAAGATAAATTTCTTGAAAGTTTATAATCAGATTACACTTGCAGAATAAGTTAAACAACAGATGGAAATTGCCACTACATTTCGCCTTTCTGAATTTAAGATCACACCATTTGGATTAAGGGATGTAACTTTCCAAAGAGTTATTACTAATGTACTGGAAAGATTAGATTTCTGTTTTGCCTTCATAGATAACATTATGACTGCAGCTACCTCAGAAGGAAAACAGTTGCACGTCTAACTACACTTTTCGAAGTCTTGATAAGTATGGTCTAATGACTAATGTGAGCAAGTCTATGCTTGGCACCCAGAAAATAAGCTTTTGGGGACACATCATGAAGTCAGAAGGGATCAAACAGGCAGCAACTGGAAGCAGTCAATTCCATAAATTATCTGGGAGTACGTGTTAGGAGTGATTTAAAATGGAATGATCATATAAAGTTGATCGTTGGTAAAGCAGATGTCACACTGAGATTCATTGGAAGAATCCTCTGGAAATGCAATCCAAAAACAAAGGAAGTACGCTTGTTCGCCCACTGCTTGAATACTGCTCAGCAGTGTGGGATCTGCACCAGATAGGGTTGATAGAAGAGATAGAGAAGATCCAACGGAGAGCAACGCGCTTCGTTACAGGATCATTTAGTAATCGCGAAAGCGTTATGGAGATGATAGATAAACTCCAGTGGAAGACTCTACAGGAGAGACGCTCAGTAGCTCGGTACGGGCTTTTGTCGAAGTTTTGAGAACATACCTTCACCGAAGAGTCAAACAGTATACGAGGTGCGGCTAGAAAAAAACCGGACTGATGCTGGAAAAAACATTTATTTACAATTATTTACAATTTCATGTTATCTCCTTCAATGTACTCTCCTCCTCGGTCTCTACAACGCTCCATACGAATTTTCCACTGTTCATAGCAATGCTGCAGATCATTTTCCGTCGCTTTTTCTTTTACTGCTTCAACAGTCTCAAATCTAGTTCCTTTCAAAGCTGACTTGACTTTAGGGAAAAGAAAAAAGTCACAGGGGGCCAAATCAGGTGAGTAGGGTGGATGATCTAAGGTGGGAATGTTGTGTTTTGCCAAAAACGTCTTCACTGACAACGCACTGTGAGCTGGGGCATTGTCTTGGTGAAGGATCCATGACTTTTTTCTCCACAAATCGTTCCGTTTTCTCTGTACTCGCTCACGTAGGGTAGCCAGGACGCTAATGTAGTAATGCTGATTCACTGTTTGTCCCTCTGGTACCCAATCAAGGTGCACAATCCCTTTGATGTCAAAAAAAAACAATCATCATTGCCTTGAATTTCGATTTTGACATTCGTGCTTTTTTTTGTCGTAGAGAACCAGGAGTTTTCCAATGCATCGATTGGCGTTTAGTTTCGGGATCGTAAGTAAAAAACCACGATTCATCGCAAGTAATAACATTTTGTAAGAAGGTGGGATCAGTTTCAATGTTTTCCAGGATGTCAGAACAAATCATTCTTCGGCGTTCCTTCTGTTCAATTGTGAGACACTTTGGAACCATTTTTGAACACACTTTGTTCATGTTGAAACTTTCATGAAGAATCTGCCTAACACTTTCCTTGTCAACTCCTGTTGACTCAGACACTGCTCTGATTGTTAAACGGCGATCTTGTCGAACAAATTTACCGATTTTTTCAATGTTTGCATCAGTTTTTGCTGACAATGGTCTGCCAGTGCGAGTGTCATCACTGGTGTCTTCGCGGCCATCTTTAAATCGTTTAAACCACTCAAACACTTGTGTTCGCGATAAACAATCATCGCCGTACACTTGTTGTAACATTACAAACGTTTCACTTGCAGATTTTCCTAGTTTGAAACAAAATTTGATGTTAACACGCTGTTCTTTCTGTACACTCAACATTTTCCGACTCACAGGCAAAACGTCAACTACTTAAAACAGACGCCACGGGCAGACTGAGTGCAGGAGGCAGATGAAACTCGAGCAGTAGGCGGAGCGAGAGTCACGTGACAGGCCACGTGACTTTCAGCCTTATTGCATTCGTTTTATTGTTTCACCAGTACTAGTCCGGTTTTTTTCTAGCCACACCTCGTATTGCTCCCTCCTATGTATATCTCGCGAAGTGACCATGAGGATAAAATCAGAGAGATCAGAGCCCACAGAAAAGTATTCCAACAATCCTTCTTTCCACGAACAATACGAGACTGGAATAGAAGGGAGAACCGGTAGAGGTACTCAAGGTACCCTCCGCCACACACCGTCAGGTGGCTTGCGGAATATGGATGTAGATGTAGATAAAGAGTAGTAACCATCACAAAGACACCTTGTCCAGAAACACTGAAACAATTTCGAGCACTTCTTGGCGTTCTCAACTTCTATCATTGACATATACAATATACTGCATAAAACCAAGCCCTTCTAAAACCTAGCCCTTCTAACTTCTGTGAACTGAAACAATATCATCCAAACATTTCAAGACAAACACATTTATTTGTTTCAGAAAATATGTGCTTGTAAATACTTACTTACTCATTTACTGCTTGGCGCTAGAGCCCATATAGGGCCTTGGTCTCTCTGATGATCACAGCCCAATCCTAACTATTTTTTGCTCGTTTCCTCCATCTCCTGACTCCAATCTTTCTCAAATCAAAAACTGGCTCTGAGCACTATGGGAGTTAACTGCTGTGGTCATCAGTCCCCTAGAACTTAGAACTACTTAAACCTAACTAACCTAAGGACATCACACACATCCATACCCGAGGCAGGATTCCAACCTGCGACTTTAGCGGTCCCGCGGTTCCAGACTGTAGCGCCTAGAACCGCTTGGCCAGCCTTTCTCAAATCATTTTCCACATCCTCCAGCCATCGTTTCTGGGGTCTCCCTTTGCTCCTTTTGCCACCTGTTTTTCCTGTGTAAACCGTTTTGAGCTCAATTCTCTGACATTTGCTGTACATGGCCCAGCCATCTGTTACTCTTAATTTCAGTCACCAAGTCAGAATTTCTATAGTTCTTCCAGTTCCTTGATTGTCCTTATCTGCCATTGCCCCACCTCTCATACACAGCTCCAAAAATCTTTCTTAATATTTTCCTATCCCATCTTCTCAAGAGTTCTTCCCCTGCTACAGTCATTGTCCATGTTTCTGAGCCATACATTACCACTGGTCTTATGACTGTTCGATAGACAGTCACCATTGGTTTTTGGCTCAGGCTACGTGACTGAAGGATCTTGATCAGGACCCAGTAAGCTCTATTTCCTGCAGCATTCCTAGCTTTTATTTCTTCTCTTACTCCGCTATCCTCCGTAACCAGCACTCCCAGGTATTGGAACTTCTCACATCTCTCATAATTGCCTCTGTTCAACTTAATATATTTCTCTTTAACAACAGCATTTTTCCTGGAAGCAAAGAGAAACTGTGTTTTTGTGTTGTGTAATCTAAGTCTGCATCCTTTTCCAGTCTACCAAATCCTTCTTCCATTTCTTTCAAACTTCTAGACAGCATACACACATCATCGGCATAAGCTAGATTTTGGTGCATACAGTTAAACAGATTGCCACCTCAATTATCAACCTCCACCCTTCACATCACTCTCTCCAACACTATGTTGAAGACTAGCATGGATAATACATCACCCTGTCTTAACGCTTGGTTGACCTCAAATTCTTTAGAAAGTTTTCCTTCTACTTTTACCTGGCCTTTTGTGCTAGTGAGGGTTATTTGTACCAGTCTGATAAGTGTAGTTGGGAATTCCATCTCCATTGAGGTGTCATATAGCTTTTCCCTTTTAACTCTATCATAGGCCTGTTTAAAGTCTACAAAAAGATGGTGTACATTAACTTTATATTCATAACACTTTTCCATTACGTGCTTTATAATGAAGATCTAGTCAATTGTTGGTCTGCCCCATCTAAAACTGCACTGGTAGTCTCCGAGTATTTCTTCTTTAATTGCTGCAAGTCTCATAGCAATGACTTTGGCTACTACTTTGTACATCACACTGACTAAAGCAGTACCGTGATAATTTTCACAGTTTCCTTTGTCCTTATGAACTGGGCGTATAATGGCCATCTTCCACTGGTCTGGCATCTCTTCCTTTTCCTATATTTCCATCAGCTGATGTACCAATCTTGTTAGATGTTTACCTCCACCCTTGAACATCTCTGCTGAAATGTTGTCATTACCTGGAGCCTTATTATTCCTTAGGCTTTTAATTGCATTCCTAACTTCCTCTATTGTTGGTATAGGTACAGGGCTTTCATCCTGATTAACTTCTTCCACAGTTGGTCACCCTCTGTTTCATTTTCTTCCAGAACTTCTTTTTCTGTAGTGACATTCAGTACCTCACTGAAATACTCGCCCCATCAGTCTAGAACTTGGTATATACATTGTAAATACATTCGATTGTAAATACATTACATAATATTTAGAAGTCATAAATAGAGCGTTTTTCACTTATTCACTGTGGTTTTTTCCTTTCTAGATGGGATTAGATGTGCTTTTCATTCCAATAGGTACGATTTAGATCACACCAGAAATGAAAGAATACACAATAAATATTTACGAAGAGAAACAAATATATTACTGTACATTCCACAGTTCAGAAGTGAAATAGTCGTCAAGGATGTAGAATTACAAAAAAATCTTAAACACATTTTTATTTGAAAGATAAAAAATAACTTGTCACAAAACAAGTAAATGTTCAATATATTCAGATGCATATAATTCTTTGGCTATTGTAGCCATGTATCATCCAATAGAAAAATCGTTTTACAGTACTTATTTAGAATAGCTGCATTACAGCACTGAATTTGTACAGAAGTCAAATTGTACTAATAGTCACATTAGCTAATATTATTAGTAACATATAAAGACCAGTTTGTTCTATTAAGAAATTCATCTATGGAGCAGGAGTTGGCCACCAGTAAATTCATTAGGCTTCTTTTAGTCTGATCTTTATTAGTAGTCAAATTTTTATGGCTACTGGCAAGTGTATTCCTGAGCAATGAACACCTTTTTGGACAAAAGTAAGTGACCTTAAATCTTTGTGAAGATTATTCTCATTTCTAGTACTGATTCTACAAACTCAGCTCTCTCTTTCAAAAAGAGACATATTTCAAGGACAAATTTCAGTAAGCAATAAATATATTGAGAAGCAGTAGTTAATATCTCTTGTTTCCTGAACAGTTCTCTGCAGGATGTTCTTGAGTCCACAAAACAAATAATTCTTATTATACATTTTTGGACCCAAAAAATTTTAATTTGGCTTGATGAGCTGACTTAAAAAATATTACCAAGTGACATTGTGGAGCTAAAGAAAGCATAATATGCACCTTTTTTTATTTTTATAACCCTATGTCTGACAACATTCACACTGCATTTTAAGCATATACTGGTGGGAGATCTTTGATAAGTTCTGAAACTGCATGTAATGTGTTTTTTTTCAAAGTTAACACTTTCAACACTGCCCTCTTTACACCTCGCACTTGTCTGTGAACTGACATATTTAATGGATGTTTGAAATTAGATTTCAAAGAACAGAAAAATGATAGGAATATGGTTCTTGCGTCATTTAAAAGGAAAACGTAAGAGCTTTACATGAATGTGAGTTTATTTTACAATATAAAATACAAATGGGTGATATAATTAAAAAAAGAAAACACAAAAATGTCATGGATAAAAAAGTTTTACATGACCTCTCTCTTGAGTAATGCCATTATTACTGTATCTAAATTTAAAACAAAATATCACTGGACTGTCTCACTGCAGGTACCTGTAAACTAGAGTATTTTAATAGTTCAGATATAGTTAGCCTTTGTGTGAAAATCCTGGAAACACTGTGGGATGCAAAGGCCAACGCCATAGTCCTTGCATCACCATCTACTTTTCCTTCCTGATGCGCTTACCCGCCTCTTTCTGCCCCCTGTCTGAACATACTTTGCAATACCCAATACCTAGTAGTATTCACCTTGTTTGCAGTGACTGGGACCTTCTCTGGAAAGTGCCTTGCAAATGTCCTCTCAATTTGTGAGGATGAAGCAGCTTGTTGCTGAAAAACATTTCCGCCCTTCTCAGCCAATTTCTTCCCCACTCTGTGAATAAATTCTACTAGGGATACATTCTTCCTAGTCTTCTCTTTATATAAAATGAAACTGTTGACAGTTGACACAATAAACAAGTGGAAAAACAGCTTTTACCATCACTTCAAAGCTGGAGAACTTATCTGCTCTGTCAACCCCAGCTTTATTCTTATTGTAATCAATAATAACGTCTGGCTTTACAATTTATGCTATTCCACCTTTGGCCATCACTTGAATACTAGTGCTGGTAGACTTATGCTTTGTGGAAAGACAAAAAACATCTCATTTTGACTTCCACTTCACTGCCAGGAGATGGTGTTTCCTTTGAAAAACTATCTTTTTTTTAGTTTTAGTGTTCTGAATATTCTTCGCAAACCTTTCCTGTTTTTCATTACAGTTCCCACTCCAAGAGCTTTATTTTCCCACAACATGTCCAAAAGAGATGGACTGGTGTAGTACCTATCCATATAAATGCAATGTCCTTGATAAAGTACTGTGAAACCAACCTTTTTACGAGGCCCTTGGTACTACTGTCAATACTGCCTGGAGAACCTGTATATACATCACAGTTTAGCATATAACCAGTTGATGAATCGCAGAGAGCATGCAATTTTATTCCATATTTATTGAGTTTGTTTTTCATGTATACTCTGAAGCTTTTTTTACGACGAAAGGGACACATTGCCTCATCTATTGTCAGATTCGTGTCTGGACGAAAACTATTTTTGCTTTTATTTAGAAAGAAACCAAAGAAAGGCCTCACTTTGTGAAGTGGGTCGTGCTTTTCTTCGCCTCTGCTAATGAATGTAGTATTGTCATTCAAGTGTAACATCGACAATGTAGCGCAAAATCGATCATGACTCAACAATTTACTCACAAATCCTGTCTGCGGAAACGGGTCTGTTGGCCAATAATCACTGATTTTCGGCAATTTGACGACGCACATATGCAAAATAATACTGACAGACCAGTAAATCTCTTGCAATTTTACTGCAGACCACTTATGCCAAACAGAGTTTATTTTCAGGCTACCTTTGCATTTCATTACCAGCGTACCGATTCGTTTCACTTTTGATGAGTCGAATAAGGTCGTCATCAAAGAAATAACTAAAATATCGAAGCTCCTCAGTGGCCTCTGAAAAGTGCGATGCTACGCCGACTACTTCCTGGAAATCCAGCAGTGCTGGCTGATCGTCTAATTCTGACCAATCTTGCTCTTTATGCTCAGTGAGGCACACACGACCAGGTACCACAGATGGTGTGACTGATGGTCTGTACCATTGTCTGCATAGAAAAAAAAAATGCTAAGATTGGTACTACAAGGTACTAAATGCAAGTGAAGTAATGAACATTACTCACAATACAAAATGCGGTAATGAACTCTTCACTTTATGAACAGTTGAGACATATACATACCTGAATCATCACTTGTACTTTCGTCTGGAGAGTACGAATCCTCTTTGTCAGAATCGTCAATTTCAAATCCCGCATCTCCATAAAGAATATCTAAGATCTCTGCCTCCATCAACTCGCTGCGCGATATTTTCACGATCGTAAACACCTGTGAATGAACTGCAGGTAACTTCGTCTTTGCAGTGTTCACAGCCGCTACCAGGATGAGATAATCGATAAGTACTTGCCCCTTGCGGAAGAAGAATGAACTACCTCCACATTAGTTGACGAAACTGCTACGGAGACCCGCTAAAAGCGCTTACGGAGCCAAACAAAGGCTTGCCCGTACGGTATACGGGCGCCGTCGCCAACGTCAAGGCGGCCGCGCCCGTATGGCGTATGGGCACTGTGCTGAAAGTGTTAATGGACAAAGAATTGGCTAGGAACTATTTATTAATACCTTTGAAAATTTCATTAACCAATCTTTCTAAGAGTATACTTGATTTGCTATTTATTGCAATGTTTACATAACCTGCAAATAAAACAAACCTGATATCTGATAATGTTACAGATAAAAAATCACTGACATACACAAGAAAAAGTATGGGCCCTAAGATAGAACCTTAAGGGACACAACATGTAATTAGTTTCCATTTGGATGATTCCACACAGCTTATCTCTTTCCTAATGATGCCCTTTGTTTCTGTCAGAGATATAGGATATGAATCATTCTGCAGCATTTCGTGTTACACTGAAACATTGTAATTTAATTAAAAAGATAGTGTGATCTACACAGTAAAATGCCTTTGACAGATCTCAAAATATACCAGTAGCTTGTAAGTGGTTTTCTAATGAATTAAGTATATTCTCACTGTATGTATAGTTAGCCTTCTCAATATCAGAACCCTTCACAAATATGACCTATAGCTCTGGCAATATATTGTTTGCTGTTAACTGGTTAAGAAGCCGATTGTATATTACCTCCTGGCAAAAATGAAAGTGGATGAAAATTTGATGGTATTTCTTTATCTCTTTTCTTAAACAAAGGCTTAACTTCAGTGTTTTTCAACCACCCAGGAAATGATCCGCTGGTAAACAACTGGTTAGACAGATAGCTCAAATATTACTACACTCAGAAAAGGAAGTAAGATTGTGTTTACTGTCCCAGTGACATCGAGGCAATTGAGATGGAGCACAAGATCGGATTGTGTCATGGATGGGCAAGGAAATCGGCTGTGGCCTTTCAAAGGAACCATCCTGGAATTTGCCTGGAGTGATTTAGGGAAGTCACAGAAAACCTAAATCACGATGGTTGGATGCAGGTTTGAACCAACGTCCTCCAAAATGTGGTCCAGTGTGCTAACCACTCAGCCACCTTGCTTGGTACTGCAATCAGATTCATGTTCTTTATTTAACTTTGTTGATAATTATTGTAATGACTAGAGTTTTTTAATTATTAAGATTTTATGTTGGGCATTGCATCTGCTGGTGTAGTGTGGGTCATATTCACATTAATGAAGTTATTTGCAATGAGTGGTCTGAGGTGCTTGTTAGTGTAGCATGTACTTCATTAACAACCCCACTTTTCAGTAACAAGAAAGAAATGCCTGTTAAACTGTTTTACAACACTGCATAGATCTGCCACCAATGAAATATTTTCTGTTAGTTACTATTAATGCTATTTGCCCATCCTCATGTCTGGCTCTATCTGTTGCCTTCTGCACTACATATTTTTTCTTTGTTTCTTTATTTTGTTACCCAATGTGATTATCTTTTTATTGTAATTCATTTAATTTGATGTCACTATTACTATATTTATTATTTTGCAATATATCTTCTAATGTACTATAGCATTAACATCAGATACAGTTTCCTTTTTGTTTGACAAGATACCATTATTCCTTGAGTAATCCATGGATTCGTTGTACATTAATCTGGTTTAGTTTTGAGGGAAAAAAGTATTCAAATACGTCACGCCCTTTATTAATAAAAGAGCTGTATTTTTCATTCATGTCATGAGAAATGTTCTAAGATAATCCAGTTTTAGTTTACTGACTACCTTCTTGAATTTCAAGTTGATAGACTTAATCCTGTTCAGTATTAACATTTAGCAAAATGTCACTGAATTTCATGGTCAGATAGGACACTGACTATTGATTTTGTAACATAATTTTGTTCATTATTCCTTTCTATAAAGATTTGACCAATGGCTGTCTGTGAGCAGTTAGCTATCCTAGCTGGAAAGGCTATGGTAGGAATTAAGTTGAATGATAGTATTATTGACACTAACAAACTCCCACTGGAAGAGTTTTAAGAAACCTACATTAAAATCAGCAAGAAGCATTACTTCTTTGTTTTCGTTCTTAAGTACGTTAGTACAGCTTCAAGGTGGTTTATAAATAGATTAAATTTATGTAGTGCTTGGTATACACTTATTGTTATGAAAGATTTATTATGAAATTCTACTTTTGCTGCACTGCCTGCTTCGATTTACAGTTTGGGCCAAATTTATGAATGTTTATGGTCATGAGTTTATGACAATTCGTGATGAATGTGGCAGCAACTTATTTCTGCATTTCTGCTGTACAAAAGTGAAATACGAACCTAAATTGTGCAAGACTTAAGGCATATAGACCAGTGATCATATAATGTTCAGAGTAGCAGGCTGTGGCAACTAGCTTTGATGACTCTAATTCATTAATGTAGATCAGCAGTTTATTAAATTTACTTCTTAATCATCGAATTTTTGAATGCAATTAAGGTAGCTGGCATTTTACCTTTACTGACTTAAAATTAGAGGAACATAAAATTTTAGCTAATTGTAAAAACTTTTTATCAATAGCTGTATATACTGATTCACTATGCTACAATTATGTTGATTGATTTCTGTCTTTCAAACTGAAGACTGGTTTCAGTCAACTGCTCACGGAGGTCTAGTGTGGGCTGTAGTTATCGTATGACAATGAAATTTGGTAGATAGTATAATGTGTTAATGTGGAACCAGTTTATAGAGCAAAACATTAGTTCGAATATAGACCACCAGGTGGAAATCTTGCGCTGTACAGTATCTCATTGACGTCTCCTGTGCTCATTTTGAACATACTGTGTAGGCAGCAGTTAGCAATAAAATCAGTGTTTACCTTTCTCACTTATTTGATTTTTTTCTGCCCATCTCATGTTCCTAATCCACTACATATGGAAATATTTCTATACATCCTTCTTGCATCCACAGTGCCAGATTAGCACTGGGTGGTCAAAACTGAAACTAATTGTTTTCCAGTGTAAATTGTTTCGCATTAACATGTTATACTGCCATTTGGTAATTACAGCCCACATAAGACCTCTGTTAGAAGCTGCACTTTAATTATAACCACCCTGGTTTTTGATTGTATCTGTACTATTCTTTATTATCTTTGGTGTTAAGCTTTTGTTTATTTTCTGGAGTCATATGCTGTGACAGCTGAGTAACTTTATTAAAGGAGATTAAGTATTTAACATTCAACAAGTAAAGACTGACTGTCTAGCATTCTGAGAGTCAGGCCAGCAATTTTTCTTCACAAAACAAAAAATGTGCATTTCCTACTTTGTCCTGAATTGTAACAAATGTCATATTATAGTTACACCTGAGAAATGCCAGCCTGATTTTATGCAGACTGTAGGAAGTAGAACCGAACTTTTTGGTGAATATGGATGTGAGGTGAATCACACAGGAAAACAACATTAATTTTAATGAGGAATAGGCAGTCTTGGTTGCAAAATGTTTATTTATTTATTTATTTAATTTGTGATATGTTTAGCCCTCACAGGAGCATCATTAACCATTGGCGGAAAAACAAATTTCCTCAATACAAATTTATGAGCCAGAAATCAACTATAAAGCTACACTGCCAGTTAAATAAAGCAACTGGGGAACTACGACCTGAGTTATGAAAAGAGTGTAACCAAAGACAAACTCACTGGGTAAAAACATTCGAGGACGATTGGCAAATGTACAGAAAGCCCGACAATCACCAAAAATCGCATGTCATCCAAAAAATGTACAGTACACATCCACCAAGTAAATACGCTCAAGGACCACTTGTAGGAGTACAGAAAGTCCCACAATCACCAAAAATGTCACATCATTCATTAAAATATATGTGACACATTCACCTATGGAAATAAATAAGAATATGTTTCAAGGTGAAGAACAGTAAGTGGATCAAACATGAGAAACAACGTAAATAAGACTGGAGATATGGGAACAAATATTGAGGGCTAGGGACCTTGGCTCACAAAGTGGAATATAGGGAATAAAATCGTACAACAGCCACACATTACCTGTGCTTATGTATATTCGCTCTTAAGAAAGTACAGGGCATGTTTACGACATAGGCCAGGTGTATAAAGCGCCCTTATGGCAAGTTTTTTGGGTTCCTACTTCAGAACTATGAATCAAAATAACCGACACAGTAGTAGAAGTCGCGGCCAGACGGGAAAACAGAGAATGTGTTTACACAGTATGATAAATTAGATCCATTATATAAGATAAAAACAAGGAAGCATAACTAAACCATATCGATGTATAAACTAAAACCACTTGTGCATACACATTTATTTAAAAAGTAACATCATAGCATCAAAGTAACCATGGTTATGAACAGTCAGTTGTTTGATAAGCAGGCCTGGGCTTTTGAAACAGACTCTTTTCGAAATTTCAAATTCTTCAAGGATATTCATTTTCTTGGGTTTTTGGGCAACATGCAAACTTTCGAGATCATTTATGGATGGTGGGCGATGGAGAAAAGTTTTCAAATGTTGCTCAAAGTCAGAATATTTTTTACGTTGCCCTTAGCTTGTTAAAACATGCTCATTGAAATGGGTTATAAAGAACCTCCCCATTTGTCCGATATAGTGTGTGTCGCAATCAAGACACTCAATTTTATACACTCCCGATCTCGAGAAGGGGAAATACTTAGCTTTCTCATTGTGAGGAAGCAGTAACTGTGTTCCCACATTTCTGGAGAACACAGTTTGTACGTCAGTGTTCCTAAACAGTTTGGCCAAGTCATAACAAAAGGGGCCCAAAAAGGGAACAGGTAAAAGCATATCAGCGATAACCGTTTGTGATTAAGAACTCATTGCCTTGACCTCCACTCGTTTCCGGTACTCGTTGTGTAGACGACAGACCAAAGTTGTATTAAAAACATTTTAGTGTGCTATGTACGAAAGGTTGCCAATTTCTTTTTCAATAGAGTCCGTCTGTCATCAGTGATGAAGTGGATAAGATAATTTTCCTCATGGAGTTACTTGCTTCACACAACTGGTTTTCATTTGCTAGTAACATTGTCTCTCAGACTTTCTCACCAATGTATTCATAAAAAATTTCCAAAATGGATATTTTTTCCATTAACTGCTTCGCATTCTCCGCTTCTGTGTTATAGGAGGTATGGCGAAGATATATTGATTGTTTTTAAAGGCCAAGAAGTAGATATCGATATCCTTTTACTCGATTTTAACAGTGTTCACCCTAAACTACTTTTTACATATTCAAGCAATGGGTCAGCAGGGTGTGCTAAATTAGATTTATAATTCCAACTGGTTTGTTCCGATATTTATAGGAAACCTACCACTAGCTCTTCAGTGATCCACGCTACATCAGCCCAACCAAGGCAGCATAAGTTAAACTTTTTTAGGTTGTCCATTGTTCGAATGTTTGAAGTTCCCCTCATTTTGGAATGTATTGGAAAAGAAATTGGCAACTTTTCATATATAGCACACGAAAATGTTTTTAATGCATCTTTGGTACGTCGTTTATCCAACAAGTTCTGGCAATGAGTGGAAGTCAAGGCAATGAGTTCAAAGCCACAAACTGTTGGCGCTAATGTGTGTTTAGCTGTCGCCTTTTTGGGCCCCTTTTGTTATGACTTAGCCAGATTGTCCAGGAACACTGAAGTACAAAGTGTGTTCTCCGGAAATGTGGGAACACAGTTTCTGCTTCCTCGCAATGAGAAACCTATGTCTTTCCCCTCCTTGAGAACGAGAGTGTATAAAATTGTCTTGATTGTGACACACACTATATTGGTAAAATACAGAGGTCGTTTATAAGCCATTTCAATGAGCATGTTTTAACAAGCAAAGGGCAACTTAAAAAATATTCTCCCTTTGCACAACATTTGAAAACTTCTCTCCATCTCTCACCATCCATAAATGATCTCGATAGTTTGCATGTTGTACAAAAAGTCAAGAAAATGAACATCCATGAAGAATTTGAAATTCCGAAAAGCCACAGCAATGCCTCTGCGACGTGCATGGCGTCGTCGCTGGCGGCGAAGCGCACCTGTGTATCGCAGTTTGAAGGCGATTGATATTGACTTGGCTGGACAGTTTAATAAACAGTAATTGATTGGAGGTCCAAATGTTTTTCGTGGACTCCATCTGAACTTCACCTGTGATGTACAAGCAGTGTTTGGAGGTAGTACCTGGCTGACACTTGCTGTTGTATGCGGCAATCAAGCTGATTATGGTGGCCCTGAAGCGTTTCCAGATGCTAACATTTTGGCTTGGAAGACATGGAGTATAGCTGAGACTATAGGACTCTTGGCTAAACAGCCTTATGGAATGCTTGTTCCTAGTATGCCATTTGTTTTGACTACGCGCAGGACCATTCATAACCAGGGTTACTTCGATGCTATGAAGATATAGTGTAGTTGCGCTTCCTTGTTTTTATCGCATATAATGGATCCAAGTTTATCGTTACCCTGTAAACACATTCTCTGTTTTCCTGTCTAACAGAGCAACTTGCTTATATGTCGGTTGCTCTGTATTATAAGCCCAAAACGTTTGCTGTAAGGACGTTTTATACATCATTCCCGTGTTGTAACCATGCGCTGCGTTTTGTTAAGAGTGAATAAGGATAAACATAGGTAAGGGGTCGCTGTTGCTCTGTTTTACTCCCTGTTGTTGTTGTTGTGGTCTTCAGTCCAGAGACTGGTTGGATGCAGCTCTCCATGTTACTCTATCCAGCGCAAGCTTCTTCATCTCTGAGTAACTACTGCAACCTACATCCTTCTGAATCTGCTTAGTGTCTTCATCTCTTGGTCTCACTCTACCATTTTTACCCTCACGCTTCCCTCCAGTACTAAATTGGTGATCCCGTGATGCCTCAGAATGTGTCCTTCCAACCTATCCCTTCTCCTACTCAAGTTGTGTTACAAATTCCTCTTCTTCCCACTATATTGAGTACCTCCTCTTTAGTCACGTGATCTACTCATCTAATCTTCAACATACTTCTGTAGCACCACATTTCAAAAGCTTCTATTCTCTTCTTGTCTAAACTATTTATCGTCCACGTTTCACTTCCATACATGGCTACGCTCCATGCAAATACTTTCAGGATGGACTTCCTGGCACTTAAATCTATGCTCGATGTTAACAAATTTCCCTTCTTCAGAAACGCATTCCTTGCCATAGCCAGTCTACATATTATATACTTCGACCATCATCAGTTATTTTGGTCCCCAAATAGCAAAACTCCTTTACTACTTTGAGTGTCTCATTTCCTAATCTAATTCCTTCAGCATCACCTGACTTAATTCGACTACATTCCATTATACTTGTTTTGCTTTTGTTGATGTTCATCTTATATCCTCCTTTCAAGACACTGTCCATTCTGTTCAATTACTCTCCCAGGTCCTTTGCTGTCTCTGAGAGAATTACAGTGTCATCCACAAACCTTAAAGTTTTTATTTCATCTCCATGGATTTTAATTCCTACTCCGAATTTTTCATTTGCTTCCTTTACTGCATGCTCAATATACAGATTGATTAACATTGGAGATAGGCTATGACCCTGTCTCACTCCATTCTCAACCACTGTTTCCCTTCCACACCCCTCGACTCTTCTAAGTGCCATCTCATTTCTGCACAAATTTTAAATAATCTTTTGGTTCCTGTATGTGACCCCTGCCACCTTCAGAATTTGAAAGAGAGTATTCCAGTCAACATTGTCAAAAGTTTTCTCTCAGTCCACAAATGCTAGTAACGTAGGTTTGCCTTTCCTTAATCTATCTTCTAAGATTGCCTCATGTGTTAAAACATTTCTATTGAATCCCAACTGATCAACCCCAAGATCGGCTTCTAGCAGTTTTTCATTCGTCTGTAAAGAATTCATGTTAGTATTTTGCACCCGTGACTGATTGAAATGATATTTTGGTAATTTTCACACCCGTCAACACTTTCTTTCGTTGAGATTGCAATTATTACATTCTTCTTGAAGTCTGAGGGTATTTCGCACCAAGGCATCAATAGTTCTAACAGAATGTTGTCTACTCCTGGGCCCTTGTATCGACTTAGGTGTTTCAGTGCTCTGTCAAATTCTTCATGCAGTATTATATCTCCCATTTCAACTTCATCTATGTCCCCTTCAATTTCCATAATATTGTCCTCAAGTACATCGCCCTTGTACAGACCCTCTATACGACCCTTTATACGACCTTCTATAGGGCCCTCTATATGACCCCCATACACTCTTTCCACCATTCTGCTTTTCCTTCTTTGCTTAGAACTGGTTTTCCATCAGAGCTCTTGATATTCATACAGGTGGTTCTCTTTCCTGTAGGCAATACCTGTCTTAGCCCTAGTTATATATACCTCTACATCCTTGTATTTGTCGTCTAGCCATACCTGCTTAGCAGCTTTACATTTACTGGCGATTTCATTTTTTAGACATTTGTACTCGTTTTCGCCTGCTTTATTTACTACATTTTAATACACTCCTGGAAATGGAAAAAAGAACACATTGACACTGGTGTATCAGACCCACCATACTTGCTCCGGACACTGCGAGAGGGCTGTACAAGCAATGATCACACGCACGGCACAGCGGACACACCAGGAACCGCGGTGTTGGCCGTCGAATGCCGCTAGCTGCGCAGCATTTGTGCACCGCCGCCGTCAGTGTCAGCCAGTTTGCCGTGGCATACGGAGCTCCATCGCAGTCTTTAACACTGGTAGCATGCCGCGACAGCGTGGACGTGAACCGTATGTGCAGCTGACGGACTTTGAGCGAGGGCGTATAGTGGGCATGCGGGAGGCCGGGTGGACGTACCGCCGAATTGCTCAACACGTGGGGCTTGAGGTCTCCACAGTACATCGATGTTGTCGCCAGTGGTCGGCGGAAGGTGCACGTGCCCGTCGACCTGGGACCGGACCGCAGCGACGCACGGATGCACGCCAAGACCGTAGGATCCTACGCAGTGCCGTAGGGGACCGCACCGCCACTTCCCAGCAAATTAGGGACACTGTTGCTCCTGGGGTATCGGCGAGGACCATTCGCAACTGTCTCCATGAAGCTGGGCTACGGTCCCGCACACCGTTAGGCCGTCTTCCGCTCACGCCCCAACATCGTGCAGCCCGCCTCCAGTGGTGTCGCGACAGGCGTGAATGGAGGGACGAATGGAGACGTGTCGTCTTCAGCGATGAGAGTCGCTTCTGCCTTGGTGCCAATGATGGTCGTATGCGTGTTTGGCGCCGTGCAGGTGAGCGCCACAATCAGGACTGCATACGACCGAGGCACACAGGGCTAACACCCGGCATCATGGTGTGGGGAGCGGTCTCCTACACTGGCCGTCGAGGGGACACCGAATAGTGCACGGTACATCCAAACCGTCATCGAACCCATCGTTCTACCATTCCTAGACCGGCAAGGGAACTTACTGTTCCAACAGGACAATGCACGTCCGCATGTATCCCGTGTCACCCAACGTGCTCTAGAAGGTGTAAGTCAACTACCCTGGCCAGCAAGATCTCCGGATCTGTCCCCCATTGAGCATGTTTGGGACTGGATGAAGCGTCGTCTCACGCGGTCTGCACGTCCAGCACGAACGCTGGTCCAACTGAGGTGCCAGGTGGAAATGGCATGGCAAGCCGTTCCACAGGACTACATCCAGCATCTCTACGATCGTCTCCATGGGAGAATAGCAGCCTGCATTGCTGCGAAAGGTGGATATACACTGTACTAGTGCCGACATTGTGCATGCTCTGTTGCCTGTGTCTATGTGCCTGTGGTTCTGTCAGTGTGATCATGTGATGTATCTGACCCCAGGAATGTGTCAATAAAGTTTCCCCTTCCTGGGACAATGAATTCACGGTGCTCTTATTTCAATTTCCAGGAGTGTATTTTCTATTCTCATCAATTAAATTCAATGTCTCTTCTGTTACCCAAGGATTTCTTCTAGCCCTCGCCTTTTTACTTACTAGATCCTCTGCTGCCTTCACTATTTCATCTCTCATAGCTACCAGTTCTTCTTCTACTGTATTTCTTTCCCCTGTTCTTGTCAGTAGTTACCTAATGCTCTCTCTGAAACTCTCTACAACCTTTGGTTCTTTTAGTTTATCCAGGTCCCAACTCCTTTAAGTACTACAATTTACAATCTTTTTCCTAAATCTCTGTTTTACCATTATATAACCTATCTGAAACCTTCCTGCGTCTCCAGGCCTCATCCAAATATACAACCATTTTTTATGATTCTTAAACCAAGTATTAGCTATGATTAGCTTAATCTCTGTGCAAAATTCTACCAGGCAGCTTCCTCTTTCAGTCCTTATCACCAGTCCATATTCACCTACTAGTTTTCCTTCTCTTCCTTTTCCTACTATCGAATTCCAGTCTTCCATGACTATATTTAATTTTCGTCCCCCTTAACTATCTGTATAATTTCTTTTATCATATCATACATTTCTTCAATCTCTTCATCATCGGTGGAGCTAGTCAGCATATAACCTGTAGTATTGTGTTAGGTGTGGGCTTTGTGTCTGTCTGGAGATTCGACAGAAACGAATATGCAGAACACATTAACCAGAAGAAAGAACAGGTTTATAGCAACTAGAAATGTAATGCACATTCCAGCACAATATTCAAAACAACACTTTTTCAATACTTTTTGCCCTGCTTCCAGGTTATTATCACCAAAATAATTATATCAGGGCCTGTTGTTTTAATAATAATGACCTGTACAGAGGGACATTTTTGGTCAGTCTCCACTATGATGTGATACATCAATTGCATTTTGATATTGTGAAATGTAAATGAATATACCTATCAAATTTACCATATTCATTATTCCTAATATCCTCAGCATATCTAGTACTTCTGACATATTGATTGCACATAAATGTACCTATCAAACCTATCATACTTAAAATACTACCTATTAATAACAGCTTATACATTTTATTAATGTTGTTGCTGTTATCTTCAGTCCAAACTCTGGTTTGATACAGATCATCACAATTTTTATTAATACAATACATATAAAATAATATGAGTACTAATACAGTAATATTGTATAATGAATATCAATACTTAGGTTTAAAATAATTAAACAACCATACATCATTGAAATATGAATTAATTGAATTTATCACATCTAACATTAAGAACATTATTGATCTGATTTAAAATATTTATAGTCCTATAATTCATGGGAATAAAAATTTATTTAACTTAATATACTTAACATTACTAACTACATAAAGCAAATGATATCAATTATTTCATGTATAATATTTATAGCGCTGTTGTCCATGGAAGAATAAATTTATTGAGTGTAATATAACTAAAATACCACTATACCTAACACATCTTATTTGATTTAAAGTATTGGAAGAGCTATAAATTAATCGACTACAAATTTAATGGGTGTAATATATCAGAATAATCACCACTGAAAATTTGTTTAAACTACTTACCCCCAAGGAAGTTTGATCTATGGAAAGTAATTGATTTCAGTCATGGTTGGCGATGGAGTGCAAAATTTCATGCACACACAATGTTGAATGCATGCAATCTTGGGATTGGTGTGTCCCACTACTTCTCAGTATGTCTTGGGTTAGTTAGGTCTGTCCCAACTGTCCTCAGAATCTGTTTAGTAAAATTCAGTTGTTGTGTCATATTTATAAGTGAGCACAATATATTGGAAGCTATACATCAATTCTTTTAAGTGAACTTAACTTTTGCCTTTTTTATATCGACTGCTGTGATATTATTATTAACTATTGGCTTCAAGTTTCTCACACATTTTGCTGTTGGAGACTAAATTTATATTCACTCAATTTCAAATGTTTTCCATTTTCTTACCAAAGACTCTGTCGTTCATGAGTTTATAAAAGCTGTCTCAAAATAGTTTATTGCACTGATTCACCTTTATTTGTTGAGGTCAATGCACTTTTTTAAACTGTGTTCTTTTTTGTAAGTACAGTAAACAACATAATTAAATTTATCACACAGGGTAGCTAAAACTTCATGCAAATTCTCAGGCACTGCTGGTAAATCATTACACTTATCATGAAGTTCTTTTGGATACAAAAAATAATTTTCAACTCTCATTAATATCTACTTTTCACTCCCATTTGAAATCAGTCATACAAATTATTTGCATCAACAAATGTAATTCATTTTGGTGATTATAATCATTCAAAAATTTAGTGTTTGAGTCACCATATTTCTTACAACTTTGTGATTTCTCATCTCATATTCCTTTGTAAACGGTAGCAGTTATGTCATAATCAGGCAATAATTCAAGTTATTACATTGTCATTTTCAACATTCCATTCTGTAATGTGCTGGTACAGAGCAATTCTATATGGGCTCTAATAAGTATGCATTTATACCCATTTTCCAAAAATTTTAAAATGTGTCGCTCATAGATTGGTTTTGAGATACAAATCATAACATTCACCCTTATCAGTTACATAAAAAGTATTCCTAACTATGTTTACATGATCATAGTCATCATTACTCATACTACACTTATTTGATTGCCACAGAATTCTTTCTCAGAAGGTACATGAAATAAAATCAAATCTATTCCATTCCTCTGTGTACTCTTATGGCTAATTTCTTAGTAACCAAGTTCTCTTTGTCAAAAGCAAAAACTGTTCAGTATTTATTATTTTACTTGTCGATGAGTTTAGTTATAGAATGTCCAATTATGATGTTATAAATAAAAATATATCAATGAATCCCCTTTTTTTGTTACTTGTTTCATTATAACATCTTATATGCATTTTTTTATTATTTAGAATCAAATCAGTTTCTTTATCTTCTCTCTGACAAACAAATATGAATCACATCCTATGCACTGTTACAAAAATATAGGAGCAAATGTCAGTTGTTTAAGTTTAAAATTACACTCAGTTCACAACTGCACAACTGAGCTGTTAATATCCAGTGAAACAATCACTATGATGAATCTTATAATTGTTTTGAACGTGCAATGTTTAACACAATGGACATTATTTAGATTTAGAATGTATTAATTTTTGTTCAGATGTTAATTTATTCATTGATTAAATCTCTGAACATATATGTTCAATAGTTTGTACCTCTTTTTAAATTAATGCAGTAAGCAGTTCACATGCATCAAAGAACCTGTTGACTGCTACAGCATAGTAATGGTCATGAATATATTTCACACTGTAGCTAAAGGATAATGGTTCATGGTTTTGATATTCCACTGCATGTGATCCAATGAGATTTGGTTGAGATATATTGATCTTAAAAATCAATCTTTCAAAACTAGCATACATCACAAACTGAACATGTATTTCATGTTTATAATAAATGAATTATATGTTTTCATTAGGTAGTATAATTTTAACTGGTTCATTTTGTAAGCACTCATCCTTATGCGTGTCTGGATTATCTTCTGAATTAAAATGTTATTTACACATTTTACATAGCTAAATTTGTATATTAAGTATGATCAAAGGCAGAAAAGTTTTTAATCCAACAACTGTGAGTATTTGTTCCATTTTTTATGAAGAGTACATCTATTTGCATTATATTTTCATATTTTGTAAGCTTTTTTGATTATATTAGATACTTCCCATCATTTGCATATACATTAATTGAGGTATCAAATTTTAAATTCATTTTTAGGTACATAATAAACTGCAACTAGATATTCTGTTGGACAAGGTTTTCTCTCTGATTCTTCCACATGTTTTTTATAATTGCTAGTTGAGTTAAGATTGCAAGCAACTGGATATATTTCTGTCACTACTGAGCAACTGAAACATTTGTGACCAGTTATGCGCAGTTTATTGCTATGTATTTACTTTATTGATTGCAAATATGATGAACTACAAAGTATTGAGTTGCTACATTATTGCCTTAGTGGAATCTAATGATCCAATCCAATGTCCATGATGATCCACTGCCTCAAAACTCTTGTATATATGTTAACATACCTCATACACCATTTGTGCAAGACTTATTAGGTCTCTTTTGTTTGATACTGACTAACACGTATTGGATTCATTTTTGTATACTTTGTGATGTACTCATTAAATATTTTAACAATATGTCAATCCCGAAACTGTTTCCACATCCTCTGTTTCAACATCCTGTTACATATTTTTGCAATATTTTCTTTGGTCACAGGAAAAAGGAAGTAGTGATTAATGCTATGTATTTTCTTTATATTGTCAAAATTTTTGTTATTACATTCTCTCATATTATCAGTGCAACATAATTTGGTTGTTTTTCCTATAATTCACATATCAATGCATTTGCTAAATTATCACATTTCTTCTCATTACCAGGTACAGTTCAAATATGTTAGCATATAGTTACAATATTATGAAAAGGAAAGTTGTCAGTTACCATATAGCAGAGGTGATAAGTCGCAGATAGGCACAACAGAAAGTCTGACAGTCTTCTCGTTGAGCTATTTGCAACTCAGCATCCCTGCTATATCGTGAGTGGCAACTTTGCTTTTCGTAGAACTGTTACATTCCATTCTGGATTTTTCATTGTTTGATTTAGCATACAGTTATAATCTTTATTAATTTTTACAAACTTTTGAAAATATTTGAATCCATCTCAACTAAATGAGCTATAAATAATTAATGTCACATGTTATTCCCTTTTGGTTATTATTGGCTTATGCAATTAATTTATGATATCTTCTCTACTAACCCCATCTAAAATAATTTCTTTTACGTCTTTTTATTTTCTTGGTCTTACATAATGCATGTGCATTCTCAGTCATGTTTCAACAACTTTTGATTATTTTCCCATGAGGTTCATTTGATTAATTTTTGCACCTTAGATACCATATATGTTAATTCATTTATATAATTTAAAACTATGCTTCCAAAGATGCACCATCATGTTGTTGTTGTGGTCTTCAGTCCTGAGACTGGTTTGATGCAGCTCTCCATGCTACTCTATCCTGCGCAAGCTTCTTCATCTCCCAGTACCTACTGCAACCTACATCCTTCTGAATCTGTTTAGTGTATTCATCTCTCGGTCTCCCTCTACGATTTTTACCCTCCACGCTGCCCTCCAATACTAAATTGGTGAACCCTTGATGCCTCAGAACATGTCCTACCAACCGATCCCTTCTTCTAGTCAAGTTGTGCCACAAACTTCTCTTCTCCCCAATGCTATTCAATACCTCCTCATTAGTTACGTGATCTACCCACCTTATCTTCAGCATTCTTCTGTAGCACCACATTTCGAAAGCTTCTATTCTCTTCTTGTCCAAACTAGTTATCGTCCATGTTTCACTTACATACATGGCTACACTCCATACAAATACTTTCAGAAACGACTTCCTGACACTTAAGTCTATACTCGATGTTAACAAATTTCTCTTCTTCAGAAATGATTTCCTTGCCATTGCCAGTCTACATTTTATATCCTCTCTACTTCGACCATCATCATTTATTTTACTCCCTAAATAGCAAAACTCCTTTACTACTTTAAGTGTCTCATTTCCTAATCTAATTCCCTCAGCATCACCCGATTTAATTAGACTACATTCCATTATCCTCGTTTCGCTTTTGTTGATGTTCATCTTATATCCTCCTTTCAAGACACTGTCCATTCCGTTCAACTGCTCTTCCAAGTCCTTTGCTGTCTCTGACAGAATTACAATGTCATCGGCGAACCTCAAAGTTTTTACTTCTTCTCCATGAATTTTAATACCTACTTCGAATTTTTCTTTTGTTTCCTTTACTGCTTGCTCAATATACAGATTGAATAACATCAGGGAGAGGTTACAACCCTGTCTCACTCCTTTCCCAACCACTGCTTCCCTTTCATGCCCCTCGACTCTTATAACTGCCATCTGATTTCTGTACAAATTGTAAATAGCCTTTCGCTCCCTGTATTTTATACCTGTCACCTTCAGAATTTGAAAGAGAGTATTCCAGTTAACATTGTCAAAAGCTTTCTCTAAGTCTACAAATGCTAGAAACGTAGGTTTGCCTTTTCTTAATCTTTCTTCTAAGATAAGTCGAAAGGTCAGTATTGCCTCACATGTGCCAACATTTCTACGGAATCCAAACTGATCTTCGCCGAGGTCCGCTTCTACCAGTTTTTCCATTCGTTTGTAAAGAATTCGCGTTAGTATTTTGCAGCTGTGACTTATTAAACTGATAGTTCAGTAATTTTCACATCTGTCAACAACTGCTTTCTTTGGGATTGGAATTATTATATTCTTCTTGAAGTCTGAGGGTATTTCGCCTGTCTCATACATCTTGCTCACCAGATGGTAGAGTTCTGTCATGACTGGCTCTCCCAAGGCCATCAGTAGTTCTAATGGAATGTTGTCTACTCCCGGGGCCTTGTTTCGACTCAGGTCTTTCAGTGCTCTGTCAAACTCTTCATGCAGTATCTTACCTCCCATTTCGTCTTCATATACATCCTCTTCCATTTCCATAATATAATCCTCAAGCACATCGCCCTTGTATAAACCCTCTATATACTCCTTCCACCTTTCTGCCTTCCCTTCTTTGCTTAGAACTGGGTTGCCATCTGAGCTCCTGATATTCATACAAGTGGTTCTCTTCTCTCCAAAGGTCTCTTTAATTTTCCTGTAGGCAGTATCTATCTTACCCCTAGTGAGGCAAGGCTCTACATCCTTACATTTGTCCTCTAGCCATCCCTGCTTAGCCATTTTGCACTTCCTGTCGATCTCATTTTTGAGACGTTGTATTCCCTTTTGCCTGCTTCATTTACTGCATTTTTATATTTTCTCCTTTCATCAATTAAATTCAATATTTCTTCTGTTACCCAAGGATTTCTATTAGCCCTCGCCTTTTTACCTACATGATCCTCTGCTGCCTTCACTACTTCATCTCTCAGAGCTACCCATTCTTCTTCTACTGTATTTCTTTCCCCCATTCCTGTCAATTGTTCCCTTATGCTCTCCCTGAAACTCTGTACAACCTCTGGTTCTTTCAGTTTATCCAGATCCCATCTCCTTAAATTCCCACCTTTTTGCAGTTTCTTCAGTTTCAATCTGCAGTTCATAACCAATAGATCGTGGTCAGAATCCACATCTGCCCCTGGAAATGTCTTACAATTTAAAACCTGGTTCCTAAATCTCTGTCTTACCATTATATAATCTATCTGATACCTTTTAGTATCTCCAGGATTCTTCCAGGTATACAACCTTCTTTTATGATTCTTGAACCACGTGTTAGCTATGATTAAGTTATGCTCAGTGCAAAATTCTACAAGGCGGCTTCCTCTTTCATTTCTTCCCCATATTCACCTACTATGTTTCCTTCTCTCCCTTTTCCTACTGACGAATTCCAGTCACCCATGACTATTAAATTTTCGTCTCCCTTCACTACCTGAAGAATTTCTTTTATCTCATCATACATTTCATCTATTTCTTCATCATCTGCAGAGCTAGTTGACATATAAAGTTGTACTACTGTAGTAGGCATGGGCTTTGTGTCTATCTTGGCCACAATAATGTGTTCACTATGCTGTTTGTAGTAGCTTACCCGCACTCCTATTTTCCTAATGATTATTAAACCTACTTCTGCATTACCCCTATTTGATTTTGTGTTTATAACCCTGTAATCACCTGACCAAAAGTCTTGTTCCTCCTGCCACTGAACTTCACTGATTCCCACTATATCTAACTTTAACTTATCCATTTCCCTTTTTAAATTTGCTAACCTACCTGCCCGATTAAGGGATCTGACATTCCACGCTCCGATCCGTAGAACGCCAGTTTTCTTTCTCCTGATAACGACGTCCTCTTGAGTAGTCCCCGCCCGGAGATCCGAATGGGGGACTATTTTACCGCCGGAATATTTTACCCAAGAGGATGTCATCATCATTTAATCATACAGTAAAGCTGCATGTCCTCGGGAAAAATAACGGCTGTAGTTTCCCCTTGCTTTCAGCCGTTCGCAGTACCAGCACAGCAAGGCCGTTTTGGTTAATGTTACAAAGCCAGATCAGTCAATCATCCAGACTGTTGCCCCTGCAACTACTGAGAAGGCTGCTGCCCCTCTTCAGGAACCACATGTTTGTCTGGCCTCTCAACAGATACCCCTCCGTTGTGGTTGCACCTATGGTACGGCCATCTGTATCGCTGAGGCACGCAAGCCTCCCCACCAACGGCAAGGTCCATGGTTCATGTAACTCAACATATATGCAAACTTTAGCTCCAATCAGTTGTACATGCCAGGATGGTATAAAGAGCTAAGGTGGGCATCCAGGATGTTTTTCCTGCATGTAAAATGCGAAATGCCACGATTCAGGGAAAGATGTGTTTAATTTCCTGAACTACCACTAAGGTGTACAATATTCACGAAAACTGGGTATGGTCGCAGACTGAACTGCATGTGGTATAAAGGGAGCATTTCACCCTCAACAGGAAGGACTGGTAGACACATCCAGGTGGTAAGGAAGCTGGCAGGCAAAAGAGTGAGCCGCTGTTGTGGCCTTTACCTCACAGACCTTCTTGTGTACCTCACTTGATAGCACCCAGTCCTCCCATTGGCGGGTTTGTGGCTGAAAGTTGGCGTTTCTCACTCAGGAATTACCCTAGTTCAGCCTAATAGCGTGGGAGCTGGCCACATGTACTGCACAGTAGTTTATGTAATTGCTCACGTCACGGCCTGAGGTTAAGTCAAAATGATGGAAGTAGAATACAATAAAATATTTTTGCCATTGTTACCCGCCCATTATCATGTGCAATTCATTACCCCTTCAATGAGAGCCGGTTACAGGTCTGTCTGTGCTTGTTACAGAGGCTGAAAGTAATCGCTCTTAGTGACCAATTCAAAACACAAGAAGTTTTTCTTTTGACTTACATGGAAGACAAATGACATTTGACATTTTTTATTCAAAAGAGGAGTCTTAAAAGTAATGGAGGATTTAATTCTCATTTTAAAACATTGATTATGAAACATGCCATTTGGGCAGGGGATACAAAGTTTGAGTTTTTACTTCGTGGTATTATTATCTATTGGTCTCACTTGAATCGTTCACAATTGGAAGTCCCTGTTACTATAGTTAAGGTTTTTTTTTCACATTGTGAAGCTGGCCAGTAATCGATGTATGATACATGCATGGAGCCAAGGTGGTGGTGGGCGCAGTGGCGGCGACCAGCTGGGCCGCAGCTGAGCCAAAGTGCACGGTCAGCTGGGCGCCGTAATGTGGACATGGAGTCGAGATGGTTAGGGGTCCGGCTGGCCGAATGAGAGCGTGTCAAGTACCAGTGACTGCGACACTCGTAGGCGGGAATCGCGCCAATGGAGGCTCAAGCGACTCACAGTAAACAGAAGGTAAACTAACAGTAAGTGATAGTTACGAATACAGAAGATGCCTGAAAGAGGCGTAATTGGCAACTGAACAAATCAGATATCAAATGTTTTCATTACAAATAGTTTGTTTTTATTCCTGGCATCAGAAAACTGCATACCCATAAAATCGTTCTTAACAAATTTGCATAAAGCTTGAATTGACAGTTACACAAAACTTGATAACTTAACATATAGGGAGGGCCATGCCTGCGAGGTAGTGTGACCCATCATACGTTACCCCCGCATCTAGCTGGAGATCTCATATAATCTGTTGTGGAGGTTTGTAGGATTTACAGTAGCCACACTTATACAAAATCCATTGAAAGAATCGAATAACCAGTAAAGCTACAGACATAGACGTAACGCTTGAAATGACCACTCGATTGGAACAATTGCCACTCAGCAATGTGCGCGGTAGCAAACGGAATGACGAAAGGACACAGTTTGCGACAAGTGACAGGCAGCAAAGTTCTATTTCTATCCCTTAAGGTTAGGAATGCAGTGGGTTACCGAAGTACAAAGCGTTCAACATCTTCGTAAGGCTTTACTTTCTGACATGTAAGTGATATACTTGGTTAATTACTTCTACCTGAAAAAGCAAGACGGATCAATGCAAAGAGAGAGGAGCGATACCTTGGTATAACGTGGCTGGAAAAGTATTTGACTGCGACAGTACTGTCGGAGGCCTTAGTCCCGATTAATCCAGCTAGCTCCTCATCGGCAGAAGAAAAAAATACAGAACAGAGCTGACAAAATGGGAGGGTTAAAAAATTAAATGCAGGGGCATGCGGTCACGGACGCCCAATACCAGCAGAAAGGACGCACACGCACACGCACCGTGCCCCATCAGTAGCGTAAATAACCGTGTCCTCTGAACCGATCCAAACTTACTCGGTCCACTGCAGAAACCAACAGGTGTCTAGTCTTGCGCCAACCGACAGATTACGCGTTTCGGCCTTTCCGTTTGCCCGAAGGCGTACTGACGCGGCCACAAAGCGAGTTCTTCGCAAGTTGGTATGCGTTACTTCGGAACACGCGATAAAGCTTGTGGAGTCACCGTTAATGACAATGATTCTGAATGTTCATCAGTGCAGGTAACTGCTAGCAGTTCTCATGGGCTAATCTTTTCCTGTCTCCCTTTCTACTGGGGATTGTTCCTGTACCTGAATGATTGAAGTAACATGCCTCATGGCCAGCAGACTGTGCTTGGATTCGGCACGAAAAACATTCTTTGCTTTAAGAGCAGCGCGTGCGCGTCTCTCAGTGAGAGCAAATAATTATTTACAATATTCAGATAATGAGGTATGTCCTCCTATTTGGAATGTTTCCCTCAACTGCTAGTTTCAGATGAACAAAGTTGTAGTAATATGGTATATTTATATCTGTTATTTCCCAATAGCTCAGTTTGAGCGTCTTCTTAACTGCATTGAACATTTTTATACATAACACAATCAAATGAAACTAAAGATACATTTCAAAGTGGGGAGGCAAGTTCAGAGAGAGGGGGTAGACTTTCAGATAAAAAATACTTAAACACTTCATAAAATACAAAGGCGTGCAGCCCTAACTCCAAAATTTTATGCTAAACACAGTAAACATTTTTACATATATTTTTTAGTAGCTGGAGTAGAGGCTGTTGCGATAACTTTTCTCTCGTTATCTCTGTTGACATGTACTTCTGGTTGTAGGTTGATATGTTTCACATGAAAGTATTGAGCAATGTGCACCTAACGGTTCTCCCTATACCTTGCAGTGCGTCATCAGGTCCAGTATTACTTCTACTTGTTACTAAAACACGATATTCAACAATTTCTGGCTCTCTCAAATCTTTTAATACTGGGGTGACATATTAATTGATGACCTTGCATCACTGTGTTGAAAAGTGTCAAAGCTTTTCATGTTTATAATTATAGGAGATAATTGCTTTTAAAATGAGTCATTAGTTTATTGCAATATATGAAGTGTGATTGAGGTGAATTATTGTGTCATTAAGCACCGGTAAAGGGCTATGATTCTTCTCTTTGCAAACTTGGTACACTTTGTGCATGAAAGGAATTCTTCTGATGCGTTCCTAGCTGGTAAGCCCGGCGACCAGGTGGACACGGGTAGTGCCCACGGGCGAGCGGCGGTCGCGCGCCTATGTCGGCACGCTTCACAGAGGTCAGGCCCTCAGAGGATGTAACTTTTATATCTGAATTGAGTAAAGTAACTCAGTTCTTCTAAATGAGAATAATGATGGAACGATTGACAAGTTCAGCAGTAAATTGTAATGTATGGAAAGGTTACGGGAGGTGACCAGCAACAAGGACTTAACTGTAATAACATCTAAATGAATGAAAGTAGGGGAGATTTGTATTTGTTTCTAAAATGTACTTCAAAGTTATGTACGCAGAAATGAAAAGGAGCTTTGGGAGGCTGAACACAACATAGAGAGAGAAAGGGGAGCTTACCGGTCACAAAGGACCAGGCGGATAAACTAGGAGGGCTTCGCAGCGCCTGGGCATAAGGGTCGAGCTGCCGCAAGAAAATACCTTGTAATCTGGTTACCGCCGAGCAGTGACAGCGTAGCACGATGGGCGACGCCGAAGGCGACAATGCCGAGCCACGTGCAGCCAGTTCAACGCTCCAGACAGATAAACACAGCGGACGCACGTCAGTGTCCAAGGAGTCCTTGGTGAAGGCGCAGAACAACACCACAGGAGAACTGGAAGGCGGAAACCTCACCTAATATTCCGGCTGTCGATCTGTATTCCTATCTGCCATCGGAAATCTTGAACCATCTGGTAAATCCCATATACCTTCCCGGTGCCATACCGCGCAAATGGGGACAAAAGGCGCCTACCAAATTGTCCTCTCGCACATCAAGAAAACGTTCAATGCCCGACATACTATGGGCGTCAACAAGAAGAAAACAAGAGCATGGAAAACACACATGGTGGTGACACTTAGATGTCGTACAGCAGCGGACAGCATAGGCTGGTACGCTTACCAACTTGGGCACGTCACAAAGATGGCTCTGAGCACCATGGGACTTAACATCTGAGGTCATCAGTACCCTAGAACTTAGAACTACTTCAACGTAACTAACCTAAGGACATCACACACATCCATGCCCGAGGCAGGATTCGAACCTGCGACCGTAGCAGTCGCGCGGTTCCGGACTGCAGCGCCTAAACCGCGTGGCCACCGCGGTCGGCACGTCACAAAGACTTGGCTTGTCTATCAAGAGGCCAATCATAGCAGTAGAACGTCACCATGTTTTTGGCTTGTCTACCAAGAGGCCAGGCAAAGTGCTTCAATGTTCAGCGAGCCACAGGAGAGTTGAGTGGAGTGCCATCGATGCAGAAAACGAACTGCACCCTTACCTAGCAGTCTGCAGTTGCTTCATGGCCCTCTCCCTCTTAACAGTGATCTCTGATTAATGCAACAGCAGCACCAGGTGACCATTAAAAGTGAAACAAATATGAGAACACATTTTTTTTCATATGTGCACTAAGTTACACACACAGAAATCAAACATCCCAAAGAACCACATTTCAGACAACAAATACGACTGCCAGCATGAAGTTTTGCATTAGTTTGTTTGTGTGTTCTCTTTCTACGTGTTCACGTGTTAGTTAAGATGTTCCTTTTATGACAGTTATGTGTTTATATGTAATTGATGCCTACTATGTTTCATATGTTTTATGTGTTTAGTTAAGAGTTTTCTTTCATAACTATGATGTTTTTATATGTTCTAGTGTTAGGTATAGGTGAGGTACAGAGTTTTATTGTTTTGGTGTTGTATATGTGATTAATTGTATATACTGAAAAAAAACTTAAAATGAATGAATGACTGCAAACAGAATGCAGAGTTGGTATGGATGCTGTAAGTGTACAACATAAAACAAGTGTTGCTCATGTGAATGTATGTAAATACTAATAAGGATGCTCGTAATCTGTTAAATATAATGTTAGGCACTCTGCCGAAAGAAGTAGGACATTTGTAATATATTTGCCTCAGTTTCAATTTTCTTTTATTAGCTTTAAAGAGCGCAAATTGAATTTTAATGTTTTAATGTTTTTGCAGAAGGTAAAATTTTCTTGTCAGTCAATAATCGACATGCTTTTCATATTTTCTCCTTAAGGCACATTGGCTAAGAAACTCAGTTTTTAATACTAACGTAAATATGGTGACGATAGGATGTAACCTTTATATGCTCACATTTTTGAAGACATTTCTGCCAGAGTTTTCGGGAAATTTCATATGTTTTTCTGTTAGACATTCAATAGTGGCACTTAGCCAAGTAATAAGATTTTGATAGGATGTCAGTGTAAAGGTATGAATGCTGTGGGTGAGTGGGAAACAAATAATGTATTTATTTATGCTGGTGTTGGCCAGGTGTAAATGCTTGCCAAATCCGCAGAAACAGCTGTTCAATGATAGAAATTTGTCTTACACACCCAGAGATAGAGAGTTTAAAATTTTTATTTGTATGTATGTCTTACTACGCATGAAATAAGCCATACTCCCTATAAAAATTCTTTGCAACAGGAGTCTGATGAAAAGCATCAAAGTTTTTCATGTTTATAATTAAAGGAGATAATTGCTTTTAAAATGAGTCATTAGTTTATTGCAATATATGAAGTGTGTTTGAGGTGAATTATTGTGTCATTAAGCATCAGGAAAGGGCTATGATTCTTCTCTTTGCAAACTTCGTACACTTTGTACGTGAAAGGAATTATTCTGATGCGTTGCTAGCTGGTAAGCCCGGCGACCAGGTGGACAAAGGTAGTGCCCACGAGCGAGCGGAGGTCGCGCGCCTATGTCGGCACGCCTCACAGAGGGCAGGCCCCCAGAGGATTAGCGACAGGCGAAGACTCTGCATACATCAACACGCTGCCAAGGCAAGCCGTGGACATTCGCACGTATGCCCAAGGCAGCGGAAACTACAAACTTCGAGCGAAAGACAGTTTTGTCACCATTCTAGGTAATGTGGACAGAGCGGCGAGTTGAATAGCAACAGCACGACTTGGGTGTACAAGAATCTCAAGTGGCCCGGGGAATTTTGGCCGTTTCCCACGAGCAGAACACCTGGTAATGTAGCGGCAATACTCAAAGGGAGAAGTCTTGGTTTATTTGTATACTCTGTCTCACACAGAGTATCGCTCTCTTTTCCTCACAGAATACGACGGCAAGGAGGGAGGAAATTTTGAAAGGGACTTCTTCGTTGGCAAGAATCTAATGTTTACTTTGAAAAATAGTACGAGCTACGTAATTTGCGGAAAGGTGGAGACAAGACGCTGGAGGGGAGCGGCTCTCTCTCTCCTGGTGCGAGGAGCGCACTAGTATTGGGCATTCCGAATGTTGCTTCTGAGGAGGCAGGAATTCACTCTTGACTGCTTCCGATAAGTCGCAACGATTCTCTCATCGCTTGTCATGAGACAATGCACTTTGTATTCGTCGCAAACAGCGTAGAGAGAAAAGTTTGTTAGATCCAAGTAGGCGAGCTTCACTCACTGTGCGCGTTATCAAGAACTTAACTCAGGATCACTTTTTGATTTACTAAATGTCCGATGACGGTAGTACTTTTAGAACAGTTTTGAGCTTTGTTTAATGCAGTTTCACGTAGGTTTTGCACTTGCAGATGGATGCATACCATCGTCCAGTAATGATAACTTCCAGTAGCAGGTATCGTTCACTATTTTTAGCGTAGGGAATGTTAGAGACTATCCACTATGTCGCCGGCAGAGTCTTGATGCAGCCGCACGTAATCAGCCGACTCCACCGCCACGCCGCCCACGCTATGAGCATGGTAATACAGAAAACTCCCGCTTTCCTAGCTGCGCGTTCTTCTTTCGCTTTCTTCAGTTTCTTTGCAATATGTTAGATGCTCATAAAGACGCAAGGCACAGTATTCACCGTTTGCCCGCTAAGAGCTGTTCTTTTTTTTTAATTAATTCCTCATTTATTACACCAGGTCAACTTGTCTCGTGTAATTTATTTATATGTTAAATTAGAATGAAGTCATACATAGTTTGAAATCTCTGCTATGGATAGGTTTACTTGGGCAGGATCTGATTATATTGGCATATTATACATTGTCGCTTTCTCACGTATATTTTCTATCAGGAGAGTGGAAAGACATTTACCAGGCAGTCGGTATATGATCCCACGGTGTAGAAATCATTAATGACATGCTTATGGCCATGTTGCCTCCAAGCTGACGAAAGGAAGCTTATCTTTATTAGTCTCCTGTTTTATAACAAATTTTCCTTACTGTCAGATAGTAATCGACAATCTTAAACCTAAATGAGATTGAATTGCGTGCGAAATCTGAGCGTAAAATAAGAGTCATTAATGTGTTTAAAAGTATGGTTCTAACTCGTGTAAGTTTTAAGAGTTGTATACAAGTCAACTGTTTTAATGAACTATTTCATCTTCCTGTAAATAACATTGGTTGACATCAGAAGTAATGGCAATGGGTAAGATGTTACATTTGTATTATACATAGCAATCTGCTCGTAGGGCAATATCAATAAAAAATCTCGTTATACTTGTTAAGAGATGGAACTGCATTCTGCATGAAGCACTGTAGGAAGAAATAGAACACTTGACTGACTCTCGAGTGGAGCATGACTTGTGTTCTTCACATGTTTCTAACACTTGCATTGACTTGTGACCACATGTGTTTCTCAGAAACGTATTACTATTAAGCAATTGAGCGGCCTTTTGCTACGTTTAGCGTCTGTTTCACTTATTGTGACATTATGCAAGCTGATTCTGTTTCTTATATGCCTCGTAGATTAATTAAAGTTGAGCTATGTGTTACTATGCATTCGAAGCAACTTATTGTCTTTAGCTTTTCTGTTCATGACCAAGCGTAAGTGGTAGGCAACGTCTAACTTATCTAGTTTGTGCCTCCTGTATCACATATTTACACTTTCACGTTTTCCTGTAACTGGCAGATACTTGCCACAAATGAAAGAGCGTTTACTAATTGTCTCGCTTATCAATTAGTTCTGATGACTTGAATCTCATCATTTTCCTCTGCGCTACTGCGCTAGCTGCTGCTGCTTACCACTGCGACTTATATTATAACATGACATGCATAAAAGGGCACAAGCGGATATTGCGAATTTTTTGTTTTGTTTCAGCGGAACACCATGCATCTCTGTTGCACTCAGTTCTGCCCAGTTAATGCATTTTATGTCCTGCTGTGGCATTTTTATCACTACATCTTTCTCATTTAATCCGTAGACCTCACGGCGCAGGGATGCTCGTTTCTTAAAGCATAGTGAGCATGTGCTGGTAACACTCTACCTTTCTTCTTTTTCGGTTTTATTATGGGTACACCTTGACCCGTCAGTGCGACTTTAGGGGCAGAAGCAGGCGGTACTGCTTGACGCAGCACACCTGGGCTACGATACGGCTTCCGCTGATCAAAAGTGTACTCTTGTAGTACGACCAGGTAACTGAATTTCAGCATTCACCTGGGAAGAGATGCACAACAGAGGGAAGGGACCCCCCATAGAGAGGAGTGAACTTTTTAGTTCGTCCCTTTTTTACCACGGGATTTCGGACCAATACCAAATCACCGGACTTATAGTGAGGAAGCGTAGTGCCTTTGTTGCTATGTTCTAGCTGTTATTATGTGGCTTGGAAATTGCCGCATTTAAGTTTGTTTCATTTGACTCTGAGACGGCGGGCTAGCCTTTTCACTTCGCCTATATTGACGTCAGTTGGCAATTTGTTAGTCTCAAAGAATGAATTCACGAGTCTCCCATAGACTGCTTCGTATGGGAAGTATTCCGATGCCCTCATGGACACGGGTATTGTAAGCTGAGGCGACAAATCATACGTATGTATCAAATCTAACGGGGTCTTCGTTACATAATACAATAGCATTCGCACAATAATTTTGTGCACTCGCTCTAAGTGCTCGTTGGTTTTAGGTTGAAATGTCGCAGTTCGCCGTTTTTTGATTCGTGACGTTTTGCAAGCTTGTGTAAACAGTGCCGACGCAAAATTTGAGTCTAGGTCGATGAGTATTGTGTCGGGACTTCCGAAAGGCAGTACCAAGTGATTGACAAAGGTTCAAGCAACAGTTTCAGCGGTCACATCCACAAATAGTGTCAAAATTAAGTACCTTGAAAAGTGATCAATACTGGACAATATATATTTATTATTCTTGATGCTTTGTGGAAATAGGCCACAGATATCCAAGGCCACAATTTTAAGTGGTTTCGATGCTTCTGGTAATGTTTGCAAAGGAACTTTAGTCCTTGGTGGAGGCGCTCTTTGGGCAGACAGTTTTTTACATACTTCCTAACGTCGGTTTTTCGACCTTTCCACCAGTAACTTGAGGCTATTCTTGCATTCGTGGCTCGTCGCCCATTATGGCAGGCCTGTATACTGGTAATACTGTGCTATTATTTGTTGCTACAATTCTTTGGGTATTACTAATCTGTTACCCAATGGGCTCTTGCGATAGAGTATACCGACTTCTGTAACAAAAAATGAGAGTGATGCATACTGGTGGCATTCTATATCTCTCTGATTCTTTCAATTCTCCTATGGAAACATCATCTGCCTGCGCAACTCTAACCTTTCTGCATTGGCCGTCGGCATTGCTGTGCAGGCTGCCAGGCTAATGCCGAATAGTGTAATTCTGATCATTTTAATGGCCATCTAGTCAAGCGACTGCTGATATCTTTTAAACCTAACATCCATACTAAAGCAGTGTGGTCCATGACCACACTGAACTGACGTCCATTCAAGTAACACAAAGTAATTTACTCCAAAATGAGAGCTAGCAGCTCCTTTCGGTAGTACTGTACTTAATTTCTGCTGAGTTCATTTGTCTGGAGGCGTAACTAATTGGTCTTTCCTTACCATTACATCCCTGACTTAAAGGAGCTGTGACAGCTTACTCTGATGCGTCCGTCGAAAGAATAAAAGGTTTTTCAGAATCTGGATATATTAATAAAGGTGAACTAGTCAAAATTTATTTAATTTTACCTGTTAATATTTCGCACTCATTGAATTTTTCTTTAGTAATTTTGTTAATGGCTTTGCTGTTGTATCATAATCCTGCACAAAACGCCTATACTAGTTGGCTAAATCTAGGAAAAATTGTAACCCTTTAACAATTTTTGGGGCTAGAAATTATTCGCTGCTTTCGTCAGCCTGGGATCTGGCTTAACTCCATCTGAACTAACGGTGTGCCCCACGTACTGAGCCTGTGACTGTGCAAAAGAACATTTTTCTAGTTTTAGACTCAAGTGTGCACTTTGAAATCTGGAGAATTCTTAATCTTTCAGAATGCTCTTCGATTGTTTCTGCAAAAATTATGATGTCTTTGAGGTACATGGGACACATAGTAGGCTTTAACCCTCTCAATAACAAGTCAGCATATCTCTGAAAAGCAGCAGGAGCATTTCTCAGACCAAAAGGCATACGTAAGAATTCACACAGTCCAGATGGGACCACAAAAGCAGTTTTAGGATTTCTGGCAGGTGTCAGAGATGTGGAGATGTCAAGACCCGGAAGAAGAGCTTGCCCCTAGGTGTGATTGGTGAGTGCTAGAATGTTCGCCCAAATGGTTGAGCATGGAAGACTGCACCTGCCTGGACAGAAGATCAGCCGCTGCTGTTGAGAGCCAGGAAGCAACCCATACACCACATGTCAACAAGTACACATGTGGCAGACTTACCACTCGGAGTTGGTACAGCAGAGGTGACAGGACTGTGTGACGTTGACTGCTTGTAATTCCATTACCTGATGGTATCTAGTACGATTATTGGGGCAAAGAGAGCACCACCCCACTCGGAATTGTTCCCAGATGCATCCAAGATGGCGGCGATGACGTCATCCAAGATGGCGGTGTGTAGACTTGACAACAGTGCATGACATCATTCAATAAAGCGGCCAGACGTCATTCAAGATGGCGAGAAAATAGGTCAATTGAGCTACCTCAACTAACCTAAGTCATCCTACCGCCACCTCATCCTATGAACTGGTGGGAAGTTTTAATTTTGGCCAGAAGATACGTCAATTCGGGTATCTCTACTAACCTAAGAAAATGGTGCAAAAGGAAGGGCACTTGGACTACCTCTACTAACCTAAATCACCCAACTGCCACCTCATCCTAGGAAATGGCGCGGGGGAGGACTCGAACTGTGCTCGATGTAAGTCTTTATTATTTTGCATGCACCAGTCTTTAGTTGAACAATTTGATGCAGTACAGCCATCCAGTGTGTTCACCTTGATGTCTGGACTCCAACTGACCTAGTACACAGTACCACCACCAGAGGGCGCTCTCATCCATGATGTAATCCAGGATGGCAGTCATGACGCAAGTACCATTATGCAAGATGGCGGAACCACGAGGTCCAAGTGCCCTAGTACACAGTAACACCACCAGAGGGCACTGTCATCCATTCCATGATGTAATCCAAGATGTCGGTCTGGTGTGGGAGAAAATGGTGGGAACCAATAGGATCCCTTAACCCAGTCATGTGTTAGATTTCAGCCAATAGTATGGCAGTATCTAGTGACGTCATTGGACGGGGTATAGGGGAGACTCAGCAGCTCTGGGACCTCACTCTTGCTTGGTCAGTCAGCAAAACAAGAAGAAGAAGAAGAAGAAGAAGAACTATGAAGTGTCAACAGCAGTCGCAATCCAACACGGCCCTGCAGAACAGGAGGAAATGGTAAAGTATCCCACATCACATCTTTCTCTGTGGCTAGCATTATTATTATTATTATTATTATTATTCATTGTTTCCTTGTATTTGTCCATGTCTAATGCTTCCTCATCTTTGTTCAGCAGTAGCAATCGATGCATCCAAGCCAGCAGGGTCGAGCGCCAACAAGCCAACCTCTGCCATGCCTGGACCTGTAGCAACCTCGGCTGCCATCCTGTTGAGACCTGCAGCTGCCTCTAGACCTGAGATGGTGACAACCTCAAGCATGTCTGAACCTGTAGCGGCCTGGTGGGATCCTGTAGTGCACTTACCCACTTGCTGGAGCAGGACAAGGAGCTGCTATTGTCCATCCCACTCATCGATTTGTGTGATGAAGACACGTGATCTGCCCCCGACACATCAAATGCTGGCGGTGGTGGTCCTAAACAACATCAAGATGGAGGACAGTACTGGTCACCGACATATGACCCATCCCAGCAGAACATCTCTGTGAAAGTGCAACTACAGAGTGCAGATGCTGTGGATAAGACGGCGTCGAGTGCACCTGTTCTTTTCACTTCTAAGTACAATTTGACTCCCAGTGGAACGAAATGTGTAAACATTGGTATAGAAGCACATCATGTGTGAGGCTTCCATGCGAGAATGAAATTTGAAATGTTTCGAGGGGTGTTAAACTGCCAATTCCTGACTTTGACTGGAATGAAATATATCGTGCAGAGCGCTACATCAATCAGCAAGTGACTACAGAGTGTTATCCTACTCGTTCTCCTCCAGACATCTGCCTTACTGGTGTGACACTGTAAGACATCGTGGTCTCGTGACCTTTATTGCTTACATATTCCGCCCTCACAGTCATATTCCACACATCAAGACGCTTTATTCGAACCCAAGCTCGATAACATAAAGTCAAAGTTGTTTGAATTCATGTAAACGATATGCAAATAACTAATAAATCGCAAGTGCGCACCGTGGTTGAAATACTCGAGACTGCCATACACACATACATACCAGACACGATGGTCACAGGAACTTTTAGTTTGAGAGAGGCAACCACACGCGTTGAGGCTGGTCCCAACCCATCTATGTCTGCCAGTGACTGCCCGTAGAGCAGACAGCATTTGCCAGAGTGAAAGGATGACCCCGTGATTGGCTTAAAAGCAAATTCCGCTACATTGTCTGGGAGTGGCCAGCCTACGCATTCTTTACAATATAGCAAGCAGTTTCAGAGATTTCCACAGGGAGACAGCAAACGCCAAACGCCGATACTACAGATTTCTGGATTGATTGCCTTAAATGAAACTACATTCTCCTGTTTTAGAAGAGTGATGATGATTGGCAGACGATATTTCTGACGCCTTTAGCTGAAGGAGTAATGGAAGAGACTGAAAGATATATCCCTTCACGTCTGGCATGGATAGGGGCTGTTGTGTTGTCGCTCTTGGAGCAAGAACACGTATTGAGAGCGTGCGCGCTCGTACGTGTACTCAAAGAGTGAGGAACAAGTCTCTCCTCAGTACTTCACTGGGAGAGTACCTCTGTCAAGAGTGAAGCGAAGTGTGACTCTATACTGAGTCCTTGCGATTAAGTGTTGTTCACTGTATTGGCCGCCACACTTATTGTGCGATGTAAACAGACAGAGTAATAGTTAAATGCTTGCGAGCGAATTTTTGAGTGGTATCGTGGTGGATTGGTTATCTGACTGGTGAACCACGCCAATAGATAGACTAGGGGCGAATAGGAGTCCTTGACTTCATCAAGGCATAGGGAGAGTTTGATCGGCGAAGGTCAATCCAGATAGAACGAGAGTTATCTTATTTTTCAGCAATGAGCGGTGCAGAAAGCAGTCATGGCAGCTTACAGTATTGTGTGCTACAGCTATTGTGAGCCCCATATTTCCTTCACTGCATTTCACACGCGACAGTCTCGACCGTACCTAGCAACATTCTAATGGATAATTATTCAAGTTGAGTAGGCACAACTCTCAGCCATTCTGCCAAGTCAATAACAATCTTAAACTTTGTATAGAAATTTCATTAGCGAATCCTATCCTTGAGAGGTAAATTCACATTCCGAAAAGAACCAGGAAATAATGTGTTAAGTTCATAAGTAAAAGTGCCATTGTGATTTCTAAGAATTTTTGCAAAATAAATAATAATTCTCGTTAGTTTCATGTTTTTCTTACACTAACTAGCACTATTCCAGTACCCAAGTATCCCACTAGTTATGTAAGAAATTTTGTATCATTTCCTTACAGCGGACAACTCCAGAAGATATTTATTGCTGAAAGTTTTTCAGACATTTCTGTTTAGAACGTTAGGAGGGTCAGTCTGACTTCTGCAGTAGTGTGGGGGTGGAAATTGCATCTTGCAGGAGCCACAAGGTAAACATCTGTTGTGCAGGATTACAGAATAGCACCCACACACTCACAGAAAATGGCGACCCTACCAGGATAGGTAAAATAGGTAACCTGTCAGGATGGGTAAAATAGGTAACCTGCCAGGATAGGTAAAATAGGTAACTTGTCAGGATGGGTAAAATAGGTAGCCTGCCAGGATAGTTAAAATAGGTAAGCTACCAGGATAGGAAAGTGTCGGGATAGTGAGGTATGGCAGGTTGCAGCAGCAGCACTTTGAAGATCTTTCTTTCATGTAGTAAATAGCTATTTGCAAAGATTGGGATCAGAATAGATACAGGTAATGAAGAAAGCAGAATTGTAGGGAAATGGGCGTGTGTTATAGTGTTGGAAAATTTTGCATTGTTTTTACGACTTTTGTGTAGCTGTTAGGGCATAGGAGTTTCAGGTGATAGGCACAGACGCAGAGTGACGCAGAGACGCAGTGTGACGCAGGATCATATAAGTTAGAATTAAGAAATAACATTTTTCTCCCTTTGCAAGCGAGCAGGTGGAGACTGGAGACTGTAGCAGAGCAGACAGAACATCAGCCGAAAAGTCACGACGTTGTTGTTGTTGTTGGTTCAACTAACTGGTAAGTGGTCATACAGTTTTGTAGATAGGGTTGTGGTGTGCTCAAAGAATTTCCATGTTAACGAGAGCACCAGCCAAAAGGTTACGTGAGAGACAGCAAGTAGACATGATGGGGAGAATCAACCAGATAGACAGCAAGTAAACGAACTTATTGAGAATAGGACAGAAGGTGAACCAGAGAATGGGACAGACGGTGAATCAGAGAATAGGACAGTCGGGGAGCTGCAGAATCAGCAGGCTCAGTTAGACTGGGATAAAATTGAGACAGATCAGACAGATGGGAATCGAAGGGACGAGAACATCGAATTTCCAGAATATGAAATCCCAGGTAGGGTACATTATGAGCCAGAAATAGACAGCCCACGTAGGAAATGGCAAAGATTAGAGGCGAAACGAGCACAGGAAACGCGTTTGTTTGCCGCATATTCAGGGACAGAATACGCGTCAATACAGTCCATGAACTGGCAGTTAGCTAACGTTCAAAGAGAAGTAGACAGTGAGGAAGAGGGGGAACATTTAGAATACGTCGAACCCATCGTACACATTCTAAATGTGCCCCAACAGCAGACACAGAATTTTGCGGAGTTACGAGCGCCACAAAAAGGTTCCGTAACAGACGCAACTGTACCTGTAAACACTAGACATACACAACAGAGAGGTCAGAATGCGGAGTTGTTTGCGCCACGTAATGGTTCTATGACGAAGGCAACTAGTCCTCAAAAGTTATTGCAGTTATCAAACTTAGAAACGCCACAGCATAGCCCAGTAAACGACGTAACTGACCGAGTAGAAAACAATAGATCGAGAATACATAGTTCAACAGAAGGTACTGTTACAGGACAGGGCGCAATCATGGAGATGTTACAAAAAATGAACGCTAGTATCACGAAACAGAATCAGGATATTAATAATATTAATACACAGATGACAAAACAGTATCAGGAATTGAAACAGGATAATCAGGCTATTAAGACACAGATCCAACAGGTTAAAATCCAGATGGAAGAAGGGATCGCTAGAATTGATGTCAGATCACACATATAAACAAAGACGCTAAAGAATCTAGAGAAGGAATGCAGGTACTAACACAAAGTCAGTAGCAATTACGCACTGACGTGGACAAGGTCCAATTGGACATCGTAAACGTTGACAAAAAGGTGGAAAGTTTTACGAAAAAAGCCACTCGAGCAGCAATACAAATTTCGGAAGAACAAGCAATTCAAAGCAAGGTCGCAAAGGCTGAACTAAAGAAATATGATCAGCGGATCAATAAAACAGAACTTAAAACAAAGATCAGCTCTAAAAGCTTCGAACAGAGTTGATACAAACTATCGAACAAAAGATCGAGACCGATTACACCTGTAGTGAAACAACTGACACGCCAAGCACTAATTCAGTACACGAACACGCGCCGTCTAAGAAAGTTCAGATAGAACCAAGGCTAGACGTAACACTCGCGCAGAAATCGAAACAGAAAACCCCGATTAAAGTAATACATGACATGCCACAGGACCAGGCACAGTACCTAGAAAAACGGAACACATACATTCAGCCGATGCCAATCGAAAGACAGGCAACTGAACCAGTAAATCCAACGACACAACATAATAGCAGCACAGGTACTATACCGCGAACGACGAGAGTAGAAACACGCAAACAACACTTTTGTTCACCAATGATACGATATGACGCTGATATGAGTCAGGAAATTGAGAATAGGCAAACAGGCTGTAGATTTCCAGAGAATAAACACGACGACACAAGCAGTGGCAGATTATTTGAGTCCGTGAATCAGCCACAAACCGGATTTATGAGTAGATATGATACAGACCACTTCCTTACAGCTAGAAAATTTCATCATTTCAAGGAAGAAGGCGGTAACTTGCATCCACGCACATTCATCTATCAGTTTCAAGTAGGTTTACCAAACTACTGGAGCGTAGCTCACAAACTTGACTTCATTTGTGCACACATGTCTGGAACAGTAGCAGAGGTGATGCAAAAGATCGCAGCTGCCTTTACGTCTTACCTACAGTTCAGAACAGCATTTCTCGAAAGATATTGGTCTAAGGAGGCGCAAAACAAAATTAAACACTAATTACTTCAGATGACACCACATGAAAACTCAGGAGAGAAAAGCGTGGTAAAATTCTTTGATACAATGGACAGAAAGAATCAATGCCTAGACAAACCATACAGTAACGGAGAGCTGATACGTCTATGTAAAATGAAATTACCAGTAAAGTATCAACAGGAGACAGTAGGAAAAAATAAAAATACCGAAGAATTCAAAGAGGTTTTAAGGGAACTTGAATTTATGTTTAAAGAAAACGAGGTGAAAGAAGAAAGAAAGGAAAGGGAACAACAAAAGGAGAGGACTAGGAACGAATATTCCAATAATAATAATCGTAATCCTAACACCAATAATTTCAGGCAATTTAACAGACAAGGACAGTGGCACAGTGGAGACAATTGGCATAGAAACGATAACCAGAATAATTGATACCGGAATAGGAACGGTAATGGACACTCATACAGTGGCGGATAGGGGTTTAGGAACCAAAATGCCAACGGTCAAGGGTACTTTGGAAGAGGTCACGATGTTAGAAACAGCAACTGGTGGGACCAGGACGCGAATAATTACCGAGGAAATTCTGGTCCACAGAGACAAGAACAACACAGCAAAGAGAAACCAGATGTAGAAGTTAGGCCACCGAATACTACAAAACGTAAAGACTGAATTGAAAAATGCGGAAGAGGTTAGGCAAACTAACGTCCACCCTATCTTATACTAACCACTAAATAAAAGTTAAATTAATAGATCAACAAAATAACACATGAATCAAAAGAAAAAAAGAGACAATACACACTAACAATATCTTCTAATATCAAGTACACTACAACATGCACACAAACAATAAATGGAACACAACGTTTAAAAGAATGAAGAAGTGGTAGGACATAATTAGAATAAAGAAAAGAAATCATATATATATACAATAATTCTTGCGACTATCAGAACATTTTTGCATTAGATAAAATCAGGGTTTTTTGTAAATAACAAATATATGTAAAACAAATATTGTAAATGTTTCTACGTGTCAAAGGAACATCGCCACCAACACCAATCAACCCTTAACACCAGATGCTTCAAGATAGCGATGGAGAGGGTACAGATATGTTGAGAAAGCACTTAGCGCAATAACAACAACATGAAGACCAACGCCACACTGGAAATGCAGGTTGCAACCAGGTTGGACTTCAGGATGACAACACGCAGAATGGACATTTCATATGTCACGACACTGTTACACAACGGAAGAGTGTGGGGAGAATCATAATACGACGAGACGACAATGAAGGTACAAAAAATTACTTAGATCTACAAATTCATCAACTAACATTTGGAAAGGCAGTCAGATCCAACAAATCGTATATTACGCCTACACTAAAATTCACATATTCCTAGCCCAAGAAGAACAGAAGAATGCAAGAAAGAAGAAAAGAACAGAAGATGCAAGATGAAGAAGGGCAGAAGACAGCAAGACACCTTTCTCTCCTATCCTACAAAGCAAATTGCTACAAATGTCTTTCCATGAACTTTGAGGCATGGCAACTAGTACAACCACCACTCCAAAAATAAACCTTGAATCGTCAAACAAATACAAGCGAACGGCAAATGGAATATTAAGTAGTACCAACCAACATTATCTAGAAATAGATTCAGCAAAATGAACAGTATTCTCCCTACCACATCATCAAATTGCCATACCGAACCAGGTGTGACAGCAAAGGAGTAACCAGACATCACTGTTTATGCAGTAAACGACAGTCATCATCATCGATTAAAAGTACCACTCCATGATGACAATGTCAACAAGTAAGACCTGGCATCGCATGCTAGAGTGCTTCTCTCATGATTTGTGACACCCATACAAATGAGTCGACACCTTCCAGTATTTCAGTGGGGATCGTCGAGCACAGAAACTGACGCAGCCAAAAAGGAAAAGACTGATATAACACAAATGTAGAGTTAAGGAAATGATATATTTGTAAAAGTGCCTTTTTCCTTTCTTATAAAATTAATTATTTTTATTATGTATGTAAAGTCCACAATTTATAGATACCTTTGACCTTTTGTAAAGAAACTTTGTTAGTACAGTTATATAATCTCACAAAATCATGGAAAGTCTATTTATTTCTTTTATATGTAAAATTAGAAAAGGATTTATACAGGAATTTTCTTCTTTAAGTGACATTCAAAAACACCTTTTTGGGGTAATAATATTAATACCGAGGATAGAATTAAGAAGAAACACTTCTTCACTCTTAAAACAGTGATACAAATAGTGCCTAAATAAATAAAACAAAGTCACACAATAGAGCTTTTGGGAACATTTACGCAAAGCCAAACTGAAGAAAAGAGATAAACACACCAAGACATAAATACACTGTACACTTACGAGTTTAGAAAAATTAATATTGTAAAAACAATTTTTGGAAATGAAAAAGAAAAACAGAGACACGTACTGGCAAACGACAAAGAATAATAACCTTTGTAAAGTCTATATTTGCTTAACAACAAAATATAAATTGTAGAATTCAAAAAATTGAAACAATAGCTATAAAGAAATCATTAGAAAAAATTGTTAAGAATGGCTGATAAAAGTTTATTGGAAAATCTAAAAGAACAATTTTTGCCTGACTTTGTCAAAGTTTTTCTCAGCATTGACAAACCCCAGACAAAAATTTTGTCTGAAGGAGGGAGGTATGTAAGACATCGTGGTCTCCTGACCTTCATTCCTTACATATTCCGCCCTCACAATCATATTCCGCACATCAAGATGCTTCATTCGAACCCAAACTCCATAAGATAATGTTGTATGAATTCATGTAAACGATATGCAAATAACTAATAAATCGCAAGTGCGCACCGTGGTTGAAATACTCGAGGCTGCCGTACATACATATATACCAGACACGATGGTCACAGGAGCTTTTAGTTCGAGAGAGCCACCGCATGCCAGGAGGCCAGTCCCAACCCATCTATGTCGGCCGGTGACCGCCCGTAGAGCAGACAGCATTTGCCCGAGTGAAAGGGCGACCCCGTGTTCAGCTTAAAAGCAAATTCTGCTACATTGTGTGGGAGCGGACAGCCTACGCATTCTTTAGAATATAGCACGCAGTTTCAGAGATTTTCACAGGGAGATAGCAAACGCCAAACGCCGATACTACTGATTTCAGGATTGGTCGCCTTAAACAAAACGTCATTCTCCGGTTTTAGAAGAGCGATGATGATTGGCAGATGATATTTCTGACGCCTTGAGCTGAATTAGTAATGGAAGAGACCGAAATATATACCCCTTCACGTCTGGCGTGGAGAGGGGCCGTTCCATTATTGCTCTTGGAGCAACAACCCATAACGAGAGTGTGTGCGCTCCTACGTGTACTCAAAGAGCGAGGACCAAGTCTCTGTCAGTACTTCATTGGGAGAGCACCTCTGTCGAGAGCGAATCGAAGTGTGACTCTATATTGAGTCCTTGCGATTAAGCGTTGTTCACTGTGTTGGCCGCCACACTTATTTTGCGATGTGAACGGACAGAGAAATAGTTAAACGCCTGTGAGCGAATTTTTGAGTGGCATCACGGTGGACTGGTTATCTGACCAGTGTACCACGCCAGTAGTTAGACTAGGGGCGAATAGGAGTCCTTGACTTCATCAAGGCATAGGGAGAGTTTGATTGGCGAAGGTCAATCCAGATAGAACGAGAGTTATCTTATTTTTCAGCAATGAGCGGCGCAGAAAGCAGTCATGGCAGCTTACGGTATTGTGCGCTACAGCTATTGCGAGCCCCATATTTCCTTCACAACAGTACCCTTCGCTGCATTTCACACGCGACCGTCTCGACCGTACCTAGCAACATTCTAACGGATAATTATTCAAGTTGAGTAAGCACAGCTCTCAGCCATTCTGCCAAGTCAATAACAATCTTAAACTTTGCACAGAAATTTCATTAGCGAATCCTATCCTTGAGAGGTAAATTCACATTCCGAAAAGAACCAGGAAATAATGTGTTAAGTTCATATGTAAAAGTGCCATTGTGATTTCTAAGAATATTTGCAAAATAAATAATAATTCTCGTTAGTTTCATGTTTTTCTTACACTAACTAGCACTACTCCAGTACCCAAGTATCCCACTAGTTACATAAGAAATTTTGTGCATTTTTGTGTCATTTCCTTACAGCGGACGACTCCAGAAGATATTTATTGCTGAAAGTTTTTCAGACATTTCTCTTTAGAACGTTAGGAGGGTCTGTCTGACTTCTGTAGTAGTGTGGGGGTGGAAACTGCATCTTGCAGGAGCCACAGGGTAAAGGATACATCACAGATTAATCCGTTGCGCAGAATAACAGAATAGCACCCACATGCTCACAACACTTTCTATTACAACTGTGTATGATGACTGTGTATTATGTGTTAAATCAGGTGACAACTCTGTTTAGCTAAGGTATGCCTCAGTTATGAAGTTATACAATCTGGATACTACGCTACGTCTTGCATTGGAGAGACTGAATCGTTGGCTGCCTAGCATAGACTCTGCATACAATGATGTTGTAAATTACCTACATGTGCATAGTGCACATGTTGATGGTCTTAAGCAGCACCTTTGTTTACACATGAAAACTGAACCTGAAGAGAAGCAGATTAAATGCATGTGTGAAAAACCTGAGTACTGTGAGGCATCTGTTGGCCTGAGTGAGGTAGGTGCTGAATTTATTACATGTCAAAAAGCTTTATTTAGCAAATACTGTACAAGTGCGAAGAAGAAGATAAATACAGATTGCAATCATATTCCTGAACTACTACATCCTGTGTATGATATTTCAATAAATAAATAATTTATGTTTATATAATCTCAAACCGAGTTTGTGTTTTATTTCATACCTTTCTCATTATAGTCAAAGTACTACAATTATTAATTTTTTTCAATGCTATATCAGTTATTGACATGATGATTGATCAAGTTACTCTTCATGGGTAAATTATATAGCTGTTTTCTCCGTGTAGTCAATATAGCTCAGTCAGTTAAGTGATGGAACTATAGTTGCTACACATACTATTATTATCCTTTCCAATGTATCTTTCTATATATGTCAACTACTTGTCGGCACCTGGTGTAGGCAGGGTGGATGGAACATCATCATAAGGACTTTCTTGTCAGTGACTGGTCCTGTGAAGATGCGAAAGAAGAAGAACAAGAAGAACGGAATTCTCCTTCCTGATAATATACGAGCAATTATTGTAGGTCCATCCAACTATGGGAAGACTAATGTCCTCATGATTCTGTTAACACATGTAGGTGGAGTCCGATTTGAGCATGTTTGTGTATTCTCAAAAACTCTGTTTCAACCCAAGTATCAGCTACTGCAGGAGACATTGCGTGGTGTAGATGGTGTTACTTACATACACGACATTCAGTGAAAGTGGCGATATCCTCCCACCTGAAACAGGAAAGCCAAACAGTATCTTCATATTTGACGAAGTTGCTGTGGAAAACCAAGACCAAATTCGAAAATATTTCTGTTTCGGTCATCATATGGGTGCTGATGTATCTTATCTAAGCCAAACATCTTCCAGAATGCCGAAAAAGTTGGTTAGGGATAATATAAACCTCATTATAGCCTTCAAACAAGAAATCTGAATTTAAAACACGTTTACCAGGCACTTATCTGAATTGACAAGTCGTTCAATGATTTTGTAAAGATATGCGCTCATTGCTGGAATCATTCGCGGTATTGGTTTCTCTTTATTGATAAAACAAGAAAACTGAATGACAGAAGTATGAGAATGAACCGCCTTTTAATACAATTCATTATCTTCCTTTGATTTGGTCATGGGAATGTCGGTGCTATAGAGCTTATCAACTTCCCATGAACGTTTTTCAAGCTCAGTGAGAAGCCAAACTGCCAGATCGTCCCCAACATATGACTCATAGCAGTTAAGTTTAGAATCATATCCACATACAACTTGGAACGCTGCCGCATATGGTAATTGTTTTTGTGTGAAGGTTGTATGTGAGGCTAAGGGGTTCCCTTCACAACGAGTAATAGGAGCCAGCAGACATTCAAAGTCAGCGTACACTACAAATGGATATCGCTGCTGGTGGTAAGCATTTTGAAATTTAATGAAGTTATTTTTTACTGTGGGCAGAGTAATATGTACAGGGTCGTTGGAAGCACAATCTAATAGATGTATCGCTATTAACTCTTCTGATGAAAAATAATTCATGCACCTTAAACAAATATGCTTTTTATTGCTATTTTTTGACAATTAATTGAAAAGGAGTCGCGACATGTGTTTGATCCACACATAGTGATAATTATCACCTTCAGAGAAGAGCAGCAAGTTTACTTGCAGCTCTCACTCACCTGCAAATTTCGAGAAATGGAGCGGGCAGACGGCGGTGTGCTTGTCTTCCTCATCTGACCTGCTTTTCTTCTCCAGGCCATAAACGTGAACAGATGTGCCGGTATTCTGCGCCTCAAATTTAGGTATGTCCTGGATCTTTGGGTAACTCTATACCATCAAAGTTATAACACCAATGAATATTATCTCCTACATGGTATGTATGGTATGTACTCAGACTCTGGATGATCTCTGTAACTGTACTTTCATTCGCAAGCCAGAATTGACCATGAAAAACAAGTTTGATCCTTTCTATTTTCGACATTAATGCATGCCTGCTTCTTCTTAATAACCACAGGGAGCTTGATATAGCTAGACCCAGCATATACCGGATCATAGACATGTATATGGATGTCGAGGTGTGGTATCTTCCATCTCGGAAAACCGGGCCATAATAGTGCTCAAGGTAGATTCATGATACCACTCAGCAATGGATGTGCTCCGAGAAATAATGCCATCACCAACCCATATATAGTGCAGAGTTGTAGCCTCTGCATCACCAGGACGTTAAGGTTGAAACGTCCCCTTAGAAAAATTATACATGACTGTGCTTAAACTGAACACAATATTTTTAGCGCAATGCAATCTGACTTTCAAAAATCCCTACAAAAGAATTGCCCTGACTAACATTAACCTATACCTTTCACAAATCACTTACCTCACAAAAATCTTCGTTACTCAAGCTACTGCAATACAACGAGCGCCACTACTGCCAGCTAAATAAAAGATTCAAACTACTGAAGGCACTAACTACTGATAGCCATAGTTAGCAAATGAAAGATTTTGATAGAGAACAAACAATGTATTTACCTTAATAGTGTTCAAAAGTGGTAATATATATAGCAGTTCATGACATCCAGTCTTATAAATTTCAAAACTCCGCCATTTCTCTACCCACATCCACCACTGCTGGCGGCTCACCTCCAACTGCGCAACGCTACGCGCTGTTCACATCCGGCTGCCCAAGACTACAATGGCAGACAACAATGCAAACTAGCCACAGACTGCACACAGCACAGCCAGTGATTTTCATACAGAGCGCTACATAAAGTTGCCAATAAGAAAACATAAGCAGCCTACTTACATAGCCCCCATGCTCCGCACAAAAAATTTTACAAATTGTTTTGGGCAGTGGCCAATAATGATTTGACAAAATTTTTTATAATTACAATAACAAAGATATCAAATGCACACGCTTATTGATACAATGTTGGTCAAAAGCTAAAATTTTCTCACAGTCCATAAGGACCGTCCTAATCCTTCATCACAGTAAAATTGCAGTGTTTTTCTCAAAGTCTGAGCAGTAAAAGAAGATGCACACGGAAGTGGTGGATTTCCGTGCAGTCTTGAAGAAGTAGTGTTGTCCTTCCAACGGAAAGACAGTGCTGACTCTCGACATGCAGCCAAGTAATGGGCCACAACAGAGCAAACCCACAGCAGAGTCATTCGAAGTTTTGAAGAATATTGGTAGGTAGGTCATCACAGAGCAGACCCACTGTAGTCCTGGTAGAGAGTATGGTATTGGTGGGCCACCAGAGGTGCAGACCCAGTGCAGTCCTTGTAGAAATAATTGTACTGGTGAGTCAGCAAAGGTGTAGACCCACTGTAGTCCTTGTAGAAATAATGGTATTGGTGAGTCATCAAAGATGCAGACCCACTGTAGTCCTTGTAGAGATGGCCAGCAGCCATCTGTTGTTACTGTGCAGGTGCACAATCACCATTGAAGAGTTTTGCGGATAATGTAGCAAGTCCATAACCACCACTTGTACTCTCACAAAGTTTTTGGAATTGTCGTTAGAACCAACAATGCTGTTAATCAGTTCCTTGCTGAATTATTAACACACCTGCAAACACTATCAATCCCTACTTCTCACATAGTGTCCATATACTATGACCAACAGAAACATGTGCAGTGAAATGTAACTTACAAGTTACATAATTTGATGAAGTGGTGTCAGTTACAATTTCATAACATAAGAATACAATAACAAAGGTACAAAATACATCATTGAAACATAATAATACAGATAATATTTGTAGTAATACAGGCTTTACAAAACAATAGAAATAAACATATACATCAGTGTTACAAGAATTATGACATGAGTAAATACATAAAAGATCAGAATAACTTTCGAAACATCAACTTCACACATGAGCATTAAAACAGAACAGAATAAATAATGTCTAAACATCTTTACAAAGTAAATAACATATTATTAGAAAAATTCCACAACATAACTCGTATCAGCTAAACACATAAAGACAGGAAAAACACAAATATACATAGTGTAATAACACAAAAATACAGGACAGGGTTGGTTTTCAGTATGACATTTGGTACTGCAGTCCAACCGAAAACTTCATTCCGTAGATCTTTCTGCTTATTTCAACATTTGTTTCCACCAAAAAAATCCTATCCAAGCATGCTTTCTGTATTTATATGTTCACATATTTCTTACCTCATTATTTATTTTCCGTTATCTTACCTCATCATTTATTTCCAAGAAAATCCTACCTAAACCTGTTGTCCCTAAACCCTACTTTTTTGTTCATATCCTCTTTCAAAATATTTTTCTGGCGAAACCATTTTATTATAGCTTCTCAATGCATTTCTTCCAATTCATCACAACTCGTTCTCTTATATAGCCTACCCCATCTTAAGCTAACGTAAATCTACTGAGCTCAGATGCTAAACTAAGGGGCAAGGCAATGCAGCAGCACAAAACAATTAACACAAACAGCAATGATAAAAAATACAAATTGGCAAAGGAAGCAGCATAAATTAGCAAAGCAAATGCAATATTACAACTAATGTAAGGCAATGCGCAGCAAACAAGAAGAATAGATCCATAGTAAAAATGGCTTAACAGAGTAATACAAAGTCAAATTCAGTAACATTATGCCTGGCAAACAGCAGCAGCAAATGCAATAACTTATATCTAAACATGACAAAGCTCAAGCAGAAAAAATATTGCAGTAAAAATGGCCATGTTTAATACCTATGTCACATCTTAACACTAGGGTGACGCATCACCTTAACTTACACTACTAAATAAGTTACCCAGTCATTGACAAAAATTATGTATGCAATTCCTGTGAAGGGAAATGTCTTTTTGTGCTCCCTCGTTTTTTTTTAAGTAGATTATAAAATGGTTATTTACTGGATCTGTAGGCATAAAATATCTATACTAGTACATCTATTAAATTTTATTTTAACCAATGCTGCAGTGCAGCTAGAAACTAGATATCAAACAAAATGAGCAATCTCTCAACTAGAAAGACAATAGATGTAAAATGTTTCTCATCATTTCATTAGGCATTTTAGTAAATATCATAAATTAAGAGCTCCACAGTGTAATCATATACACTCCTGGAAATTGAAATAAGAACACCGTGAATTCATTGTCCCAGGAAGGGGAAACTTTATTGACACATTCCTGGGGTCAGATACATCACATGATCACACTGACAGAACCACAGGCACATAGACACAGGCAACAGAGCATGCACAATGTCGGCACTAGTACAGTGTATATCCACCTTTCGCAGCAATGCAGGCTGCTTTCTCAGATGGAGACGATCGTAGAGATGCTGGATGTAGTCCTGTGGAACGGCTTGCCATGCCATTTCCACCTGGCGCCTCAGTTGGACCAGCGTTCGTGCTGGACGTGCAGACCGCGTGAGACGACGCTTCATCCAGTCCCAAACATGCTCAATGGGGGACAGATCCGGAGATCTTGCTGGCCAGGGTAGTTGACGTACACCTTCTAGAGCACGCTGGGTGGCACGGGATACATGTGGACGTGCATTGTCCTGTTGGAACAGCAAGTTCCCTTGCCGGTCTAGGAATGGTAGAACGATGGGTTCGATGACGGTTTGGATGTACCGTGCACTATTCAGTGTCCCCTCGACGATCACCAGTGGTGTACGGCCAGTGTAGGAGATCGCTCCCCACACCATGATGCCGGGTGTTGGCCCTGTGTGCCTCGGTCGTATGCAGTCCTGATTGTGGCGCTCACCTGCACGGCGCCAAACACGCATACGACCATCATTGGCACCTAGGCAGAAGCGACTCTCATCGCTGAAGACGACACGTCTCCATTCGCCCCTCCATTCACGCCTGTCGCGACACCACTGGAGGCGGGCTGCACGATGTTGGGGCGTGAGCGGAAGACGGCCTAACGGTGTGTGGGACCGTAGCCCAGCTTCATGGAGACAGTTGCGAATGGTCCTCGCCGATACCCCAGGAGCAACAGTGTCCCTAATTTGCTGGGAAGTGGCGGTGTGGTCCCCTACGGCACTGCGTAGGATCCTACGGTCTTGGCGTGCATCCGTGCGTCGCTGCGGTCCGGTCCCAGGTCGACGGGCACGTGCACCTTCCGCCGACCACTGGCGACAACATCGATGTACTGTGGAGACCTCACGCCCCACGTGTTGAGCAATTCGGCGGTACGTCCACCCGGCCTCCCGCATGCCCACTATACGCCCTCGCTCAAAGTCCGTCAACTGCACATACGGTTCACGTCCACGCTGTCGCGGCATGCTACCAGTGTTAAAGACTGCGATGGAGCTCCGTACGCCACGGCAAACTGGCTGACACTGACGGCGGCGGTGCACAAATGCTGCGCAGCTAGCGCCATTCGACGGCCAACACCGTGGTTCCTGGTGTGTCCGCTGTGCCGTGCGTGTGATCATTGCTTGCACAGCCCTCTCGCAGTGTCCGGAGCAAGTATGGTGGGTCTGACACACCGGTGTCAATGTGTTCTTTTTTCCATTTCCAGGAGTGTATTTTCAAGTTTGAGCGTGTCATATTTGTGATGCTTTCTACAAAGAAATGTCAATAGCGAGGATAATGGCCTCCTTTTTTCTCCACCTGTACCTCTGAAAAGCACACACTAATGGCTTTTTTGCAAGTGACTGTCACGCAGCTGCCCACGTAATGCGTCGTGCCCATGACACATTAAGTGAAGGTCACTTAACTTTCTTACCGAAATATTTACAACACCAGTTTGCACTACAGTGGCAGTCTCATATACAAAATTTCACGGGTCGAGAATTTGCATTGCAAATGTGTAGAAACAAAATCTTATGAATATAACAGTGTCCAAAAAATTTTCGCCGGCATTGTGATACATTCAAGCATTTACACACATTTCATAACTCTTAAAGTACAATTCTTGGTTTCCAACATCCTTTTTCACAAGTCAGAGTCCCTAACCACTATTCGTTACTCATTACCTTATTACACATATACATATTCGTCGACACGACAATCTTGCGATGACACTTCAATATTTCATCATAATAAATATATAGCATAATCAAACTCCTCATATATCATCAGCTTATTGATCATAAACATACCGCAAGAGCATAATACACATTGTTATCGTAATAATAACAACATAACACCTCAGTCATATCTCAAAATCGTCGTAGCTTTCTGCAATAACTTCAAAACCTAAAAAAAAATTCTCTGCTCATTTCAATAGTGTCATCTACCTCAAATGTACTTTAAAAATCATGATCTCACACCAAATACATCATTCAAAGCTCTCATAGAATCACAATGGTTCCGAAAAAAATATGAACATTTCACAAAGTACAGACAAAATACAATTTCATAAGTGTGAAGTTATCCAACTGTGTAATTGCGTAAATATCTGTCACTGACGTAGTAAAAAAAATGTTTGTTTCTCTGTTAAATAATCAGATAGCTATGTAATTCTGTGTTAGAGGAATATGGTACCGATGTGTAAAGTTGTATAAGCAAATACCATATTAGCTAGAGCTCCTTATGCTTGCCAAACACATGGTACACAAAGTACGTGTGTACCCCCCTGAGGATTAATGTAATTATACCCTCAGGTGTTACAGATTACAGCAATGGAATGAACTGTATCACGGAAAACCTTTGTGTCATTGTAATTCAAAAATCTTTAAAAATAAATGTTTTAAGTACAAAATTAATCACTCAAATGCGTGTCCTGTAGAGCTAAATTGTGCGTCTTGTTGTAACATAATCTCTGTCATTACTTAAGGGTAAAAAATGTGCCAAGTGTCGTAATTATCGTCGTCCGTAAGCAAAGTTCTGTGGAAGTCAATGTACTTACCTCATGATAAACAAAAGTGAAATGCTTTACGTATAGATATCTTACTTATTACGCTTATTGCCGTGAAGCACAAAGTACTGTGCTGTAACGTATTGTTGTGCTACAGAAAAGGCTGTCCTATTGTAGCTATACCAAAAAAGTTACTACTAAAACATGTTTTACTTTCCAGAATAATACAGAAAAACTGTGCAGATATAAAACAGAAACACTGCAAAAGCAACATTGTAAAATGTCACTCATTAGTAGCGTCGTGATATAATCGTGTAGCTGTCAAAGAAACCAAATACTAGGTCTTCTTTAATCTCACAGAAAGTACTTCAAATAAAGAATGTCTTTTCAACTAAACCAAAATGTTGCATTAAAATCTCATTAACAGTATATGTTCTAAGTATGTAAGCCATATATTCGTTACGTAATCGTGCAACTAACAAGGAAGAATGTACAAATAACAACACTGTGTCGTCTGTTCATTATAACAATGCATTTGTAATTACTTGTCTAAGTTCCCTAGGTTCTTTACTGGATAGTTAATTTTAAAACATTGTTGCAAGTTAACAGTTTCTCAGTGTGACAAATAGTACTAGTAGCGTGAAGTGAAAAGTTTTATGGCAAAGACTAAGTTAAAAAAGCAGATTATCTCTCAATAAACGGTTTTACATATGAAATGTGGTGTAAACCTTTACTCTTCCTAGTACGCAGTGTTCCAACTTCGATGCAATTATCATGTGGTATACGTCGGTAAAGAATACTGGAATTTTTCTTAAGGTTAGCGTCTATGTAATTTTTCCCTGAGTCAGCCGGCACTCGTGGCTGCCTGCAGTGCGAGTCATTGTCTGTCTCTTTGTTGGCGTGCGTCGTTATTGGGATTAGGAGACCTAACTTCTACAAATTCACCTTGTCGAGAGTGCCCTGCTCTGTTTGAATCCCGCCAGTTCTGATGGAATTCAGGTCTGTCGTTTTGTCGGTAGTTTATATAGTTTCTTGTTTGTCGGTCATGTGGTGGAGAATTTCTCCCGGAATCGTAACTGCACGCTGAACTGTTGCATCTGAAGTTATTCTGTCTCCCTTGATAATAATTGTTTTGGTTTCCATATTGTCTGTTTCTATGGTTATCTGTGTCATATTCATAATTACGGAAGTGCGATCTTTCTCTGTAACTATTACTACTCTGCCAACGGTTGTCATACGGGTGGTGTCTGTTTTGGTCACGATTTGTGTTGTGAGAATAGCCTTGTCATGTCCAGTTGTTATTTCTTTCATCGCGGAATTGTGACGGATGTGACCTGTAATTCTTGTGTTCCTGTTTCCGCGTTCCGCGATTGTCAGTGTAATTTCCAATTCTTGTAACAGTCCCTGAAAAGCTTCAATGTCATCTTTGCAACGTCCTGCCAAAATAATATGTCGTAAATGTTCAGGTAGTTTGATTAAGCAAATGCGGATGAGTTCTGAGGGGCTGTATGGGTTTGAAAGGTACTGATTCTTGTGCAACATGTCTTCACAATATATTTCACAATACTGGAAAATTCAGATTGTTCGAAATGTTTCATCATTATGATGCTATGTTTTACTCGGTCTTGTGTAGCTTGAGACCAATATGCTGAGAGGAAGGCATGATAAAATTCTCCTTCACTGTGGCAATCGTGAATGACCGATCGCATTCTTACAGCTGGTTCATTCTCTAAATAGCCACACATAAATTCTAATCTGTGCTCCAATGACCAGTTGGGAGGAAAACAATGAGAGAATTGATGGAGGCACGCTTGTGGATGAATGTCGTTGCCAGAATTCTTAAATGTTTTAAATTTACGTGCAGTAATGAACAGCTTATAGTCAAAATCATCATGTCGGCGAGTCGCATATCGGTGATTGTTACGTCGTTTCGGCGGTTCCATTTCAAAATTCGTTGCACCTTGCCAATTTCTTTCATAATTTCCGAAATGCGCTGTGTTATTATTTTGAGACTGTTCCGTACTTCTATGTTCCTCTTCCCGTATTGGAGCGCGAGTGTCCTCTGAAATACGTAATTCTTGTATTACCTGTGTCAGCTGATCTTGTACTTCCCGGATTTCTCTTTGGTGTTGCGTATTAATTTGATTCTGATTTTGTTTGAATTTCCTAATTTGTTCACACTCTTCTATGTCATTAAAGACTACCGGTTTTGTGTCATTCGGATTATCATCTACCTTCGTAGATAAATCATTTAGGTGATCCGAAAGTTCAACTACTTTCTCTGACAATGAACTAATTTCCTCCATGTGTCTTTCTGAACCAATTTTCAGAGTATCTACTGTGTCCTTTAAGTTTTCCTGAGTTTTTGCAAGTTGCGTAACCGAATCGGTAGATGCAACTGAGTCAATTTTAGCTTGCAAGGTCTCATGATTTTCATGAACAGTAGTTTGCAGTTCTTTTATGGCTGCTTCGTGATGCTGTAATGCATTTTCATGCCGCGAAAAAATAAGTTGAAAATGCTCACAAATTAGTGTTTTTACGTCATTACAGACTTTTTGACATTTAGATTCAATGTTACGTAACTCAGTAGTTAAATCTTCACGTGTTTGTTCAAGCCTTGTGTCTAACTTCCGAAGATTTTGTTCCATTGTGTCTAACTTTTGAAGCTTTTGCTGTGTTTGTCTCTGACTTTGTTCCATTGTGTCTAACTTTTGAAGCTTTTGCTGTGTTTGTCTCTGATTTTGTTCCATTGTGTCTAACTGTTGCTGTGATTGTCTCTGATTTTGTTCCATTGTATCTAACTGTTGCTGTGTTTGTCTCTGATTTTGTTTCATTTGTTGCATTAATTGCAATAACAATGTATTAGTGTCTGGAATCTGTTCTCTATGCTTTTCGGCAGTGCATTTGCACCGGCAACATTCACATTTTGACAAGCAGAAAATGTGTCTTGACTTATTTGAGGAAACGGTGAGGACCCAAAATCTGAATCTGCAGTATTTGCGAGATTGTGTCATGTCATTTCGGATTCCTGAGGCGAGCTGTTGCCGACCGATCGATCGATAATGATTCCCTGTTCACTAATTGTTTCACTGCCTACACCATTATTTGCAGCCCGCTCCATTTCCCTATGCACAATTACTAAATTACTACTTTGAACATTAGTTAATTCATTACTCGGCGGCGCTAACACACAGCTTTCGTCTTCACTGTCATTTCTCAGTTTACTTTGGAGCCTAGTATTACGTTTTTCACACGCCATTATTGTCACAATATTTCACACAACACAGAAAAGCACAATTTGAAGAGCAAAATAAGAAAACACATTAACGTAGCACTGAAACCAATATCTAGTTAATTGCAAGCGCAGCTGCGAAATACTTGGTGCAAATCTACATGCATGCCACAACTGTTTTACTGTACAACAATGAAAGACTGCAACTACAAAGGAGATTCTCTCTACAATTACGCGCTAGGAATAAACAAACGCTACACTACTTACACAAACTACAAGAAAAAATCAGAAGATTCCAGTGAGGTATCCTCGGCTAAGGGTCGACATATGAAACGTCCCCTTGGAAAAATTATACATGACTGTCCTTAAACTGAACACAATATTTTTAGCGCAACGCAATCTGACTTTCAAAAATCCCTTCAAAAGAATTGCCCTGACTAACATTAACCTATACCTTTCACAAATCACTTACCTGACAAAAATCTTCGTTACTCAAGCTACTGCAATACAGCGAGCGCCACTACTGCCAGCTAAATAAAAGATTCAAACTACTGAAGGCACTAACTACTGATAGGCATAGTTAGTAAATGAAAGATTTTGATAGAGAACAAACAATGTATTTACCTTAATAGTGTTCAAAAGTCATAATACATATAGCAGTTCATGACATCCAGTCTTATAAATTTCAAAACTCCGCGATTTCTCTACCCACATCCACCACTGCTGGCGGCTCACCTCCAACTGCACAACGCTACGCGCTGTTCACATCCAGCTGCCCGACACTACAATGGCAGACAACAATGCAAACTAGCCACAGACTGCACACAGCACAGCCAGTGATTTTCATACAGAGCGCTACGTAACGTTGCCAATAAGAAAACATAAACAGCCTACTTAGAAGGTGGATGATTCAGCTCGCAGTAGAGTACTGCGCTGCATTTAATGGCATTAAATCTCGGATCGTCTAGGACTTTGAGGAGCTCGGTCTCCAAGAGAGGGAGGCACACTTCTTAAAACCCGACAGGGTCGTGATACCTCCCGCTCGGATTCCCAATCCTTGTGAATGAGATACGCCTCTCAAAAGCCCTAGCAACTGCTGAGTATTTTAGAGGGTTCATTATACTTCCTGATGTCCTTCACTATCAATAGGACAAGGGAGAGCACTACCGCTAGCCATAGAATAATCAATATTACTATTACTAATGCTACAACTAGGGGTCCATCCTGTCGATGACGGGGCTGGCGAGGGTGCGTTCGCTGCAGGGAGGGGGTGTGCACTAAGGTGAGGAGGGGGAGGCGGTGATGGTCGGTGGAAACAACCGGGCTGCGGCGATGGTTCTCAGGGTCTGGTGTTCCATTACTGACCTGGGAGGCTTCTGCCGGCTGAGTTGCCCATGGGCGCCGGAGGGCTTGTAGCGATGCGTTGGCGGGTGTTGCAGCTGCAGCTGCCGCCTTTCACGCAGCCGAGAGGCTCTACAAGGCGCTGAGTGTCTCTGGGCAGTGTGGCCAGATCCCGCCCCCGCAACCACCGCTCTAGATATTCGGTGTACTTCGTGTGATACCCCTGTAACATACAAAAAAATTAATGATCTTCATTTAAAAAAATAAATAATAAGAATAAACGATCTTAACTATTTGTTGTAATGATAGAGTTCGAAAATATTCACCTTCTCCACTCTAGCTCCATGGCTTGAGCAACTCAACAGCACATTCACTGAGGTCTCTCACCCACTGTGGTATCTCTAAAAGAGTCAGATAGCCGCGCCTTTCGGATTCTTCCTCCGTAGCGGCCGCCATCTAATGAACCCAATCAGGGATTTCACCCCCGCCTTGGTCATAGCATCCACGGTGACTCGCTCCCTATCCACAGAATCATCTACAAAGAAACGAAAAGAAAATGTCTCACACAACTCAATGTATGCACTTAGAACACTCTTATATGTTACACGAAATTATTTTATCTAACAACTATACTTTACAAATGTACTTACATTCTCTATGTGTTTCAGCCTTCTCAACCTCTAGCTGATGGGCCAGCTCCAGCAGGATGCGAGGGATGAATTCTACAAAGACGGAAAAGGCTGACATTAACATCCAGTACGGAATAAAATTTCTGTAGCACACAGACATTGAACACACAGACACAATCCGTTAAAAGACACATAAGTCTGTGGACTGTGGTCCAAACAGATATCTGAACACAGAAAACATTCGACACAACACATAACATGGACACAGTCCGTTAAAGGACACAACAGTCTGTGAACTGTGGCGGAAACAGAGATTTGAGCACAGAAAACATTTGGAACAGCACATAACAGAGGCACAATCCGTTAAAGGACACAACAGTCTGTGGACTGTGGTCCAAACGGATATTTCAACGCAGAAAAAGTACTTACCAGGTAATTGATCCTCATCTCCTCGGAATCACTTACCACTGCTGCTGCTGTCGCTGCTGCTTGTACGCTTCATGTTGATTGAAGTACAACTGATAGACCTGGAAGGAACAAGCTGTGGAATACTGAGAAGCACAGAAGCAGAATGAGGGCGAGTTCGGTTGTGAATTGACTTATACACCTTCTATGACGTCGAATCACGTCACTGATGCAGTAGCCAATAGGATCTCTGCATTATAGGGATGGGGGTGGGTGATGCTACGTCATGAATGAGTGATGACCGAGAAAGCGAGTGTTAACTATTTGTGAGACACTATAGAATTTCCAAGCGTTCGAGTTGGTTCTTATTTTTACATAGTGATGTGACTTGAGAACCTTGTCAGATGTCCTGTGTGTCAGCTACACATAACATGTGTTCCGTTAGAATTGCTAGCCTATTTCTAGAACACGATCTGTGATGTCAGAATGGACGTGCGCACTAGACGCTGTGATGTCAGCATGCGCCCTCGCCTCGGCTATACACGTCAGGCGTGTTCCGTTGGAATCCCGCGAGAGAGAAAGCTGTCGAACAGATGTGAGGGATGACACTGCTCTCTGGTGGTGGTACTGTGTACGAGGTGGCTGGCCGCTGTGGCCGAGCGGATCTAAGCGCTTCGGTCTGAAACTGCACTGCTGCTACGATTGCAGGTTCGAATCCTGCCTGGTCATGGATGTGTCGTGATGTCCTTAGGTTAGTTAGATTTAAGTAGTTGTAAATCTAGGGGATGGATGACTTCAGATGTTAAGTCCCATAGTGCTTGGAGCAATTTGAACCATTTTTACTAGGTAAGTTGGACTCTGGACCTCGTGGTGAACACACTGGATGGCTGTACTGCATGAAATTGTTTAAATAAAGACTGGTGCATGATTTCGAGAGTTGACGATTAGCAAGGGTGTTTGCATAGTCTTTCAGATGGATTATTATTTCGAGGATTTGCGAGTTGTTGGGGTCCCTGGACATAAATGTATTTAATTATTTTATGAGTGGTTTGCAGGTCTTTAGGCTATGCAATGCATTATTTTGGGTGTTTACAAGTAGCAAGTACGTGTGCACAGTATTATACATGGGTTATTTAGGAGTAGTTTGCAGGTCTGTATGTTGCGTGGCGTGACCCCAAGCATCTCAGAGCGTGTGTTCTGTATCACTGTGATAAATATACTCCATCCCTAAATAAATTGTTCTGAAACAAATAAAGTACAATCCTTCCTCTCTCCAGCACCCTAGCACAGGTCGAGCTCACCCCCACGCCATTTCCTAGGATGAGGAGCGGTCGGATGACTTAAGTTAGAGGAGGTAGCCCAATTGACCTATTTTTCCGCCATTTTCTTAGGCTGGTAGAGGTGTGTTGCGCTATCCTGATGGAATTTGAACTTCCCACCAATCCTTAGGAACAGGTGGCGGTCGGATGACTTAGGTTAGTGGAGGTAGCCCAATTGACCTATTTTCCTGCTGAAGTCAGCTATCTTGAATGATGTCACAGTCGCCATCTTGAATGATGTCATGAGCTGTTGCCAAGTCTACATGCCGCCATCTTGTATGACATCATGGCCGCCATCTTGGATACATCTGGCAACAGTGCAAAGTGGGATGGTGCTCTCTTTGCCCCAATACTAGCACAGTCCTCGTTTCATGGAGGGTGCTACTGGACTGCCCACATCTTTCCTAAATTCAAAGAGTACTTACACTGTTTAATGACATGTTTGTTATGCTGATGCACAGTTTCCAACCACATACAAATCAGCACTCTTGTCCCTCAACCTCACAGAAAACCCCTGGCCTGTCCTGCAGTCTTGGTGTGCATCTGGTATGTCACCAGGACTGCAAGGCACAGTTTGGCCCACCTCATGGTGGGTTAACAGACCTGTTGATGAAGTCTGTATATCATTGTCTTTGTACCTGTCAGCTACCCATAAGTTTCAATGTAACCATATGGAGATGGTATTTAGTGCCCAAAATGTAGCACTTTTCTCCTTTGAAAATACTTGACCTCTGGGTCTCTATCCATGACAGGTTTGTAAAAAAATACTTCACGTACCTAAACACAACATACATCATTTACAGTTTCTTTCTTACAATTACTCTACTTGGACTGCAAGGTTGAGAGGCTGCACATTCTCTCTACATTACCAGTCCACTGTCTGTTGCTCATCCCTTCCCATTCATTCCTTCAAGCATCATTACGTTGAACTTACGCTCTTATTGTTTACTTCCCAATATGCATTACTCCTTATAACAGCTTCCAACATCATTTCTCACTCGTCATGCCATCACGGTTCTTCTCCATTTGAACAACCAACTGTGCACATAGCACCAACTTACCCAGGTCCCCTTGTTTTTTTACACAGTCCTTATATGAGAATTCACACCTCCTACGACTACATTTACACTTATCAGAAGTTACCTGATTTTACTTAAAAATAGTCAACCTGTCTAGTAGTATCTGCTACCCTGGAGGGTCATACTGACGAACAGTCGTCTGCCTCAGGTAGATGAAGGCTGTGTAAAACAGCGTCAAAGCTACTGCTGTGGCCGTTATTGTTAAGCTCATTCTTCTTCTCCTGGTATTGCTGCAAATATTGAAACACCCCTTCTGACAAAATTCGTCCCTCTTGCATGTTTATCAGCTGATTCAATAGAAGAATTAGGTCAGGATCTAATGTTTCATTCAAATAGTTCAAATTCGGCATTGAGAGCACCTCTATCGGCTTATCTGGCCAGTACAACTGTGGCAGCATATTGTTTAACTTGGTCTCTCCTATAACAACGGCTAACAGGTGAAACGTCGGTGTTACGTTAAATATTAATCCTTTGCCACGCAGTTCCAATCGGTTAGTTCCTGTGAGCCTTCCTGTAGTATCCTGCCTAGGATTTACACAGTAGTGACTAGGAAGCTGTTTTCTCTGATCGCTGGACAACAATTCAAGCAAATAACATTAATGGAGTTTATTACAGTAAGTCACACTGACGATATTTAACTTTACGTACTCGCAAAGGTGTGTCTCAAGCAAATGACGACATGCAAGTAGTCAGTGTCCTTTGTTATAGGCAATTTCAATGCAAGCAAAACAATACTGTTCATAAGTCACTGCTGTTGCGTTTGTATGACGGTTTGTCTTCTACTGCGCAGGGGCTAGGCGGCGCATATTTTCTCTTCGTATAGACGCCGCTCCTGTCTGGGTGTCGACCTAGTGAAAGTACTGTCGGCAGCCCTCTGTGCTCTTCCATTCTGGATCGTCGTGCTGGCGCTTGCTGACACGCCGGAACATTCCTCCCCCCTAAAGCGTCGGACCATCGTCGTGTAGAGATGCCGGCAACGGCGGGGGAGGCAGGAGGGTGGACGCTTCGCTGGACCTGAAGCTGTGGCTGTGGGGGACGTCATACCCCGCCATCCGGCCTTCGCTCTGCTGGAAACGTCCTCTGCAAAACGACCAGAAGGGTACGAGTCCACCTCCCGAGGTCAGTAACCACATGTAGAAGGCGTCGGCTGCTGCGGTGTGGGCGGGTCCAGCTCCATCGGTAGGGCGACAGGAGGCGGAGGAGGTGAAGGCTCCGTCTCCACGGGGTCGTCCCGCGCTGTCGCGACGACACCCTCTGGCGGCTGCTGTGGCCGCGGCGGCCGTGAATCTGAGTAAGAGACACAGAAGGACCACCGTGCACATGGCAGTGGCGAAGCTGATTGTGGTGTCGGCGCTGCAGTCCTTCTGGACCAGAAATGAGGTACATGCAAGCGCCAAGTCAACGGACGACCTCGCCTCGCACCCACAGTCTGCTGCCGCTAAAATCCCTGTAAAACGCGAAGCGATAGCTGCCACCTTACTTCGGCGCCGAATGCTGAAGAGGGTGGAGCAGATAAAGCAATGTCTGATGGCGGCGGCCGTGAAGCAGTTCCACCCGCGATGGTCCATCTCGTAGGTGCGAACGATATGAGGCGAGAAACAGTTGCAATGGTTGATCTCTGGAGTGTGTGGAACGAAGTTTGGCCATCTACTGCTTCAAAGTTCCATCAAAACGTTCCGCTTCGCCGATTGGCTGCGGATGGATCGGTGCACTAATTAGATGCTGTATGCCATTGCGTTCACAGAATGTTTCGAATTCATTTGAAGTGAACTGATGTCCTTTGTCCGACGCTATTACTTCAGGTAAACCTTCTAGGCGAAAAATCGATGACAACCCCTGAATTGTACTACGTGACAATGTCGAGTTCATTGGCACAGCTAAAGGAAATTTCGTATGCGAGTCAGCAACAACCAACCAACGAGTGTTCGAAGAAGGTCCCGCAAAGTCTATGTGCACACGTTGTAAGTAGGCTGGTTAGGTTCTTTTATTGGTAACGCCAACTCTGTATGAAAATCACTGGCTGTGCTGTGTGCAGTCTGTGGCTGCTTTGCATTGTTGTAATACTCGCCATTGTAGTGTTAGGCAGCTGGCTGTGAACAGCGCGTAGCGTTGCTCAGTTGGAGGTGAGCCGCCAGCAGTGGTGGATGTGGGGAGAGAGATGGCGGAGTTTTGAAATTTGTCATGAACTGCTATATTTATATATGATGATATCAAGCTGGCAGTAGTGGCGCTTGCTGTATTGCAGTAGTGGGAGAAACGAAGATTATTGTGAGGTAAGTGATTTAGTGATTTGTGAAAGGTATAGTTTAATGTTAGTCAGGGCCATTCTTTTGTAGGGATTTTTGAAAGTCAGATTGCGTTGCTCTAAAAATATTGTGTGTCAGTTTAAGCACAGTCGTGTATAATTGTTTAAAGGGGACGTTTCATATGTCGACCCTTAGCCTAGGATACCTCACTGGAATCTTCTGATTTTTTCTTGTAGTTTGTGTAATTAGTGTAGCTATTGTTTATTGCTAGCGCGTAATTGTAGAGAAAATCTCCTTTGTAGTTGCAGTCTTTCATTGTTGTACAGTAAAACAGTTGTGGCATGCATGTAGATTTGCACCAAGTATTTCGCAGCTGCAATTAACTAGATATTATTTTCAGTGCTATGTTAATGTGTTCTCTTATTTTTGATCTTCAAATTGTGTTTTTCTGTGTTGTCGTGTGAAATACTGTGACATTAATGGCGTGTGAAAAACGTAATACTAGGCTCCAAAGTAAACTGAGAAATGACAGTGAAAATGAAAGCAGTGTGTTAGCGCCACCGAGTAATGAATTAACTGATGTTCAAAGTAGTAATTTGGTAATTGTGCATAGGGAAATGGAGCGGGCTGCAAACAATGGTGTAGACAGTGAAACAGGTAGTGAACAGGGAAGCATTATCGATCGATCGGTCGGCAACAGCTCGCCTCAGGAATCCGAAATGACAGGACACAATTTCGCAAATACTGTAGATTCAGGTTTTGGGTCATCACCGTTTTCTCAAATAAGTCAAGACACATTTTCTGCTTGTCAAAATGTGAATGTTTCCGGTGCAAATTCACTGCCGAAAAGCACTGAGGAACATGTTTCAGACACCAATGCATTGTTATTACAATTAATACAACAAATGGGACAAACACAGCAAAAGCTTCAAAAGTTAGACACAATGGAACAAAATCTTCAAAAGTTAGACTCATTGGAGCAAACTCTTGAACAAACACGTGAGGATTTAACTACTGAGTTACATCACATTGAATCGAAATGTCAAAAAGTCTGTAATGACGTAAAAACACAAATTTGTGAGCGTTTCCAACCTATTTTTTCGCGTCATGAAAATGCACTACAGAATCACGAAGCAGCCATAAAAGAACTGGAAACTACTGCTCATGAAAATCATGAGACCTTGCAAGCTAAATTTAAATCAGTTGCATCTACCGATTCGGTTACGCAACTTGCAAAAACTCAGGAAAACTTGAAGGACACAGTAGATTCGATTTCAACACAAATGGACACTCTGAAACTTGGTTCAGAAAAACACACTGAGGAAATGTGTTCACTATCGGATAAAGTAGCCGATCTTTCAGATCAGTTCACTAACTTATCTACAAAGGTAGATGATGATCTGAATGACACAACACCTGTAGCCTTCACGGACACTGAAGAGTATGAACAAATTAGAAAATTCAAACAAAATCAAAATCAAATCAATACACAGTACAAAAGACAAATCCGGGAAGTGCAAGATCAGTTGGCACAAGTAGTACAAGAATTACGTATTTCAGAGGACACTCGCGCCCCAATACGGGAAGAGGGACATAGAAATACGGAACAGACACAAAATAACAACACAGGGCACTTCGGAAATTGTGAAAGAAGTTGGCAAGGTACGCCGAATTTTGAGATGGAACCGCCGAAACGACGTAACAATGACCGACATGCGACTTGCCGACATGATGATTTTGACTATAAGCTGTTCATTACTACAAGTAAATTCAAAACATTTAAGAATTCTGGCAACGACATTCATCCACAAGCATGGCTCCATCAATTCTCTCATTGTTTTCCTCCCAACTGGTCGTTAGAACACAGATTAGAATTCATGTGTGGCTATTTAGAGAATGAACCAGCTGTAAGAATGCGATCGGTCATTCACGATTGCCACAGTGAAGGAGAATTTTACCATGCCTTCCTCTCAGCATATTGGTCTCAAGTCACACAAGACCGAGTAAAACATGGCATCATAATGATGAAACATTTCGAACAATCTGAATTCTCCAGTCTTGTGAAATATTTTGAAGACATGTTGCACAAGAATCAGTACCTGTCAAACCCATACAGCCCCTCAGAACTCATCCGCATTTGCTTAATCAAACTACCTGAACATTTACGGCATATTATTTTAGCAGGACGTTGCAAAGAAGACATTGAGGCTTTTCAGGGACTGTTACAAGAACTGGAAATTGACACTGACAATCGGGGAACGCGGGAACAGGAGCACAACAATTACAGGTCACATCTGTCACAATTCCGCGATGACAGAAATAATACACGACAAGGCTATTCTTATAACGTAAATCGTGACCAAAACAGACACCACCCATATGACAACAACTGGCAGAGTAATAATAGTTACAGAGAAAGATCGCATTTCCGTAGTAATGAATATGACAGAGACAATCATAGAAATAGACAATATGACAACCAGAACTATTATTATCAAGGGAGACAGAATAACTTCAGACGCAACAGTTCAGCGCGCAGTTACGACTCAGGGAGAAATTCTCCACCACATGACCAACAAACAAGAAACTATGTAAACTACCGACAAAACGACAGACGTGAATTTCATCAGAACTGGCGGGATTCTAACAGAGCTGGGCCCTCTCGGCAAGGCGAATTCGTAGAAGTTAGGTCTCCTAATCCCAATAACAACGCGCGCCAACAAAGAGACAGACAATGGCTCGCGCCGCAGGCACCCACGTGCGCCGGCTGGCTCAGAGAACAATAACATAGACGCTAACCTTGTGAAAAATTCCAGTATTCTTTACTGATGTATACTGCATGATAATTGTGTTCAAGCTGAAATTCTGAGTACTTTGAAGAGTAAAATATTGTACCACATTTCACATGTAAAACCGTTTATTGAAAGATAATCTGCCTTTTAACTTTGTCTTTCCCACAAAATTTTTCACTTCACATTTCTAGCATGCTTTGCCAGACTTAGAATCTGTTAACATGCAACAATGTTTGAAGTTAAATATCCAGTCAAGAACCAAGAGAACTTATTTAAACAGAAATTACGAATGCATTGTTATAGTGAACAGACTACACAGTGTTGCATTTGTACATTCTTGCTTGTTAGTTGCACGACTACGTAATGACTATCAGGCTTACATACTTAGGACACATACTGGTACTGCTAATAAGATTTTAATGCAACATTTTGGTTTACTTGAAAATACATTCTGGGTTTAAAGTACTTTCTGTGAGATACCAAAGGACACAGTGGTTAGTTTATGTGACAGCTACATGATGTTATCACGACGCTACTAATGAGTGACAATTTACAATGTTGCTTTTGCAGTGTATCTGTTTTATATCTGCACAGTTTTCTGAATTCTTCTAGGAAGAAAAATATGTTTTAGTAGTAACTTTTGTGGTATAGCTACAATGAGACAGCCTTTTCGTAGCACAACAATACGTTACAGCACAGTACTTTCTTCATCATGCCAATAAGCATAATAACTACGATATCTATACGCAAAGCATTTCACTTTTGTTTATCATGTGGTAAGTACATTGACTTCTGCAGAACTTAGCTTTCGGAGGACGATAACTACGACACTTCCACAGAGATTATGTTGCGACAAGATACACAGTTTAGCGCTACAGTACACGCATTTGAGTGATTAATCTTATACTTAAAACACTTATTTTTAAAGATTTTTTTAATTACAAAGAAAGTTTTCCGTGATATATTTCATTCCATTGCTGTAATTTGTAACACCTGGGAGTATAATTACACAGCTATCTGATAATTTAACAGAGAAACAAACATTCTTTTTACTACGTCAGTGACAGATTTTTACGTAATTACACAGTTAGATAACTTCACACTTATGAAATTGTATTTTGTCTGTACATTGTGAAATGCTCATATTTTTCAGAACCATTGTGATACTATGAGAGCTTTGAATGTCGTATTTCTTATGGGATCATGATTTTTAAAGTACGTTTGAGGCAGATGACACTTTTGACGTGAGCAGAGAATTTTTTTAGGTTTTGAAATTATTGGAGGAAGCTATGACGATTTTGAGATTTGACTGAGGTGTTATGATGTTATTTTTTTTACGACGACAATGTGTATTATGCTGTTGAGGTATGTTTTTGTCAATAAGATGATGCTACCATATATGAGGAATGTGATTACGTGTTTATATGTATATGAATAATGAATAGAAGTTAGGGACTCTTGACTTGTGAAACAGGTTGTTGGAAACCAAGAATCGTACTTTAAGAGTTATGAAATGTGTGTAAATGCGTGAATGTATCACAATGCCGGCGAAAATTTTTTTGGACACTGTTATATTCATAGGATTTTGTTTCTACACATTTGCAACGTAAATTCTCGACCTGTGAAATTTTTATATGAGACTGTCACTGTAGCGGAAACTGCTGTCGTAAATATTTCCGTAAGAAAGTTAAATGACCACCTGCACGTGCGTCGTCGGCACACCGCTGTGTCAGACACCTGGAGAACAAGCCATTAGGGTGTGCCTTTCCGGAAGCACAGGTAGAAAAAAAAAAAAGGGGGAGGCCATTATCCTCGCTATTGACATTTCCTTGTTGAAAGCATACTGTGGAGCTCGTAATTTATGATATTTACTGAAATGCCTAATGAAATGACGAGAAATATTTTTACATCTGCACACCTGATTACGACAAGCGTCTTTCTACGAGAGTTGAGAGTATTTCTACTAACTTATGAAATGCCACATAGCTATTGAATGATGTTTTTATGCTTTGGTTTGCGTAATTGCTTATTTCATTTGATACCTGTTTTCCAGCTGTGCTGCAGTATTAGTTTTATAAAATAAACTTAGATGCATTTGCTAATGTGAACACTTTCTGTCAACAGATCTATTAAATAATTATTTTATGATCCACATTCTTCGAAAAAGGAGCTTTTGGAATGGAAAGAACAATAAGAAGGGACTAGTAACAGTAACTGGACACATAATTTTCTTTTCAAGTACTTGGTAATATTTTTCGTAGAATAAGTTGTGGTGCACCACTTTAATTACATAGACATTAAGATGTGAATATGCATTTCCCTTGTCTGCATTGTTGTCTTTAGTGTAATGTTTTTTTTGCTTGAGCTATGTCATGTTTAGATATAAGTTGCTGCTGCTGTTTGCCAGGTATAGTGTTACTGAATTTGACGTTGTATTACGCTGTTAAGCCAGTTTTAGTACGGATGTATTTTTCTTGTTTGCTGCACAGTGCCTTATATTAGTTGTAATATTACAATTGCTTTGCTAATTTCTTAATGCTGCTTGCTTCGCAAATCTGCGTTTTTTTATTGCTGTTTATATTAATTGTTTTATGTGATGCTGCATTGCCTCGTCCCTTAGTTTAGCATCTGAGCTCAGTAGATTTAAGTTAGCTTAAGAGGGGGTAGACTATATCAGAAACTGACTATGGAGAATAGGTAAAGAATGCATTGCAAAGTTATACAAAAAAGATTTGGGCCCAAATGAGTATTGTACAATCAGAAATAATTATTTTGAAAGAAATATGAACAGAATACAGAAAGCAGGCTTAGATAGGACTTTTTGGGAATAATGATGAACAAAGGGAGATCTCCATGCAAAATACTGCAGTAAAACAAACCCTGTCCTTTCCCTTTTGTGTTATCCCACTATATGTTTGTGTACCCTTGTGTATTTGTTTTCTTCCTGTCTCTGTGTACTGTTTCATAGAACTTTTTTCTCTTCTAATACTAAGTTACATTCACTATGATGAGGAATACTGTTATCCTCAAATACAATTGGCATTAATAATGTGTTATTTACTTTGTAAAGATGTTTAGACATTATTTATTCTGTTTTGTGTTAATGCTCATGTGTGAAGTTGATGTTTCGAAAGTTACTCTGATCTTTTATGTATGTACTTATGTCATAATTCCTGTAACACTGATGTATATGTTATTTCGATTCCTTTGTAAAGCCCATATTACTACAAATGTTATCTGTATTATTATGTTTTTAATGATGTATTTTGTACCTTTGTAATTGTATTCTTATGTTACAAAATTGTAATTATCACCAGTTCATGATATTATTAACTTGTTAGTTACATTTCACTGCACACGTTTCTGTTGGTCATAGTATATGGACAATATGTGAGAAGTAGGGACTGTTAGTGTTTGCACGTGTGTTAATAATTCAGCAAGGGACTGGATAACAGCATTGCTGGTTCTAAGGACAATTTCAAAAACTTTGTGAGTGCACAAGTGGTGGTTTATGGACTTGCTATATTATCCGCAAGACTCTTCAATGGTGATTGTGCACCTGCACAGTCACAACAGATGGCTGCTGGCTATCTCTACAAGGACTACAGTGGGTCTGCATCTTTGATGACCCACCAGTACCATTATCTCTACAAGGACTACAGTGGGTCTACATCTTTGATGATCCATCAATACCATTATTTCTATAAGGACTGCAGTGGGTCTGCACCTCTGGTGGCCCACCAATACCGTAATCTCTACCAGGACTACAGTGGGTCTGCTCTGTGATGACCTACCTACCAATACTCTTCAAAATTTCGACTAACTCTGCTGTGGGTTTGCTCTGTTGTGGCCCATTGCCTGTATGCATGTCAAGAGTCAGCACTGTCTTTCCGTTGGAAGGACAACACTACTTCTTCAAGACTGCATGGAAATCCACTACTTCCATGTGCATTTTCTTCTACTGCTCAGACTTTGAGAAAAACACTACTATTTTACCGTAATGAACGATCAGGACTGTCTTTATGGACTGTGAGAAAATTTGAGCTTTTGACCAACATTGTATCAATAAGTGTGTGCATTTGATTTCTTTGTTATTGTAATTATGAAAAATTTTTTCAAATCTGTATTGGCCACTGCCCAATCCAATTTGTAAAATTTTTTGTGGGGAGCATGGGGGCTATGTAAGTAGGCTGGTTAGGTTCTTTTATTGGTAACGCCAACTCTGTATGAAAATCACTGGCTGTGCTGTGTGCAGTCTGTGGCTGCTTTGCATTGTTGTAATACTCGCCATTGTAGTGTTAGGCAGCTGGCTGTGAACAGCGGGTAGCGTTGCTCAGTTGGAGGTGAGCCGCCAGCAGTGGTGGATGTGGGGAGAGAGATGGCGGAGTTTTGAAATTTGTCATGAACTGCTATATTTATATATGATGATATCAAGCTGGCAGTAGTGGCGCTTGCTGTATTGCAGTAGTGGGAGAAACGAAGATTATTGTGAGGTAAGTGATTTAGTGATTTGTGAAAGGTATAGTTTAATGTTAGTCAGGGCCATTCTTTTGTAGGGATTTTTGAAAGTCAGATTGCGTAGCGCTAAAAATATTGTGTGTCAGTTTAAGCACAGTCGTGTATAATTGTTTAAAGGGGACGTTTCCCGGTATGCGAGTCAGCAACAACCAACCAACGAGTGTTCGAAGAAGGTCCCGCAAAGTCTATGTGCACACGTTGCCATAGCAATTGCGACTTAGGCCAAGTAGAGAATTTTGGTGTCGGAGCGGTCTGATTTTCCGAACATACGTGACACTGTGACGTCATCTGTTCTACTTGGGTGGCCATACCCCGCAAAGTACAGTGTCGACGCGCTAACTGTTTCGTGCGAACAATAACCCAATGTTCTTAGTGAAGTAACTGCAACATTTGTTTTTGCAAAGCTTTAGGGATCAACACACGTGATTGTCCACTGTCCATTTTGAACAAGAATCACACCTTTTTGTACAGCGAGGCTATGCCGACGTGCAAAGTATCGCTGCACTGCAGAGTTCTTTATGCTGTTCAAATGTGGGTCAGCTTCCATGCCCTGTGCAATTTTCCTGTAGTTCAGCGGAAAAGATTGAAGCAATTCAGAATCCTGTGCATCGATGTGACAACACGATGCAGCAGAAGCATCAAAGTCTGCAACAGGGTCAATCGGAAAACGTGAAAGTGCGTCCGCATTACCATGTTGAGCTGTCGGACGATACACAGTCTCGTACTGGTATTGAGACAACAAGGCCCATCTTTGCAATTTTTGGGCAGTTCGTACAGGAACCTTTTTCGTTGGATGAAACAAGCACTGCAAAGGCTTGTGATCTGTTACTAAGTAGAATTTTCTGCCATACAAATAGTGGTGGAATTTGGTGTCACCATACACAATAGCCAAAGCTTCTTTCTCAATTTGTGAATTCAGGGCTATTACAAATGATTGAAGCGATTTCATAAATACACTGTAGCTCCATTCATTGACATATGGTCACGACACACTACAGATACGTAGAAAAACTCATAAAGTTTTGTTCGGCTGAAGCCGCACTTCAGGTTTCTGCCGCCAGAGCGCTCGAGAGCGCAGTGAGACAAAATGGCGACAGGAGCCGAGAAAGCGTATGTCGTGCTTGAAATGCACTCACATCAGTCAGTCATAACAGTGCAACGACACTTCAGTATGAAGTTCAACAAAGATCCACCAACTGATAACTCCATTCGGCGATGGTATGCGCAGTTTAAAGCTTCTGGATGCCTCTGTAAGGGGAAATCAACGGGTCGGCCTGCAGTGAGCGAAGAAACGGTTGAACGCGTGCGGGCAAGTTTCACGCGTAGCCGCGGAAGTTGACGAGTAAAGCAAGCAGGGAGCTAAACGTACCACAGCCGACGGTTTGGAAAATCTTACGGAAAAGGCTAAGGCAGAAGCATTTCTTAAACAGGAGATTGGAAAACCGATGGATCGGTCGTGGTGGAGATCATGATCAACAATTCATGTCATGGCCTCCACGCTCTCCTGACTTAACCCCATGCGATTTCTTTCTGTGGGATTATGTGAAAGATTCAGTGTTTAAACCTCCTCTACCAAGAAACGTGCCAGAACTGCGAGCTCGCATCAACGATGCTTTCGAACTCATTGATGGGGACATGCTGCGCCGAGTGTGGGAGGAACTTGATTATCGGCTTGATGTCTGCCGAATCACTAAAGGGGCACATATCGAACATTTGTGAATGCCTAAAAAACTTTTTGAGTTTTTGTATGTGTGTGCAAAGCATTGTGAAAATATCTCAAATAATAAAGTTATTGTAGAGCTGTGAAATCGCTTCAATCATTTGTAATAACCCTGTAGTTGTACTGAGTTTTGGACAACACTTTTGATGCGAAACCGATAGGCCTGTGCGAAAGCACTGCACCGATTCCGTAAGTGGAAGCGCAACGAGCAATGCAACTGGTTTGTCACGATCAAAGTGAATTAAGCATCGATCACTGAGCAATGCATCTTCAAGTTTTCTAAAAGCTACTTGGCACTGATCTCTCCCAACAAAGGGAACATTCTTGAGACGCAAGCGATGGAATGCAGCTGCGATTTGTGCAGGATTCGGTATGAACCGAAAATAATAGTTCATTTTAATATATAAGAACCTATCAGCCTCGATTGGGGTAATGAAACCAACCTTTACCTAGGTTTCAGCCCAAATACTTGAACCTTCTTCAGAAGATATGCCTGAATCTATAATTCGTCTAAGAGGGCGTGGTCTAGAAATAAAACTAAAACATCCTGAATAGGTGTAGTCACATTTTAAAAATGCGGTACATAAGTAGTAAGTCAACACCAAGACAGATATCGATCCACCGCACAGACCAGTTTAAAGTTTCATCACCTGTACTGTAGGAGGATGACCGATCTCACAGACTGTACTGTAAGCCGCAAGACACGCTTCCTGTGACCCTGTGTCATTTTTTGAAACATTGTCTTTTATCTGCTGTAACATACTTTGTTCACTGCCACACATTTTGTTTTTCTACCATGACTACGAGGTCAGTGTCAGGTTCCAAACTGACATTAATACGTTCTGATCCATTGCCTCTCGCAGAAAACTAGACGTCGCACGGTGCGAATCATGTTGTTACTGTGGCTACCATAACATGCCACACACATTGGATGATTTTAAATAAAAGACAGTTACAACATAAGGAAACTGGAAGAGTTTGGCGGCGTTGTGGAGAGTTTCCAATATGCTGTCCGAAAGTGCCCGACGAACTCTACATTTAAACTCATCTGTCACAATGATGGAATCGCTGATTGCTCTGCGTTCCATTTCGACTGATTCCTCATATTGCAGTCATGTACGCGATCACTGTTTCGGTGCTAGCCATCGCCAGAAGGTGTTGTCCCTCCAACCTTTCTCCAACTCAAACAAGCGATGTCAGTCAATCATTGTGTGGTAACCAATAGTGTACCAGTGGATGGATGGGGTGGTTCAAATGGCTCTGAGCACTATGCGACTTAACTTCTAAGGTCATCAGTCACCTAGAACTTAGAACTAATTAAATCTAACTAACCTAAGGACGTCACACACATCCATGCCCGAAGCAGGATTCGAACCTGCGACCGTAGCGGTCGCTCGGCTTCAGACTGTAGCGCCTAGAACCGCACGGCCACTCAGGCCGGCGGGATGGGGTGGAAAACACACCAGCAATGTACTCTAATAATAAGCATCACAACTGATAGTGTGAACTATTTTAGCAATTTTACAGTAATTTCAACAGCCAGCAATGATGCGACAGCGTGTTTCCCAATTTCAGTATCATATCTAAACCGCCACCTTTCTACTTTGCGAGTATCATTGCAAATGTAGATAGATGACTGTGCAGTACCGTCCATTCATTGTTAATTGTTGAACACATACATCATCAGAGTATAGCAGACAGCACTCTACATATTTCTAGCACCTCGAGCATAGCGCGTAATTTACGATCTATCTCTATGCGGATGGGAGTCACAGAGTATTCTGGCAGTCTTAGGATAAAATTAGAGACTGAAATCCCCCTCCCCCCCCCTCCCTCGCACTGTCTATGGCCAGCCCAGCCTGCAGCACCATTACTGATTTAATCTGCAACTGACTAGAAGTAGACCGCTGCATTCCGCGTCTCATGAGTGAATGGAGCTAGCCGAGTCCTCGCCCATCCAAGTACACAAGATTTCTCCAGATGCGCCCATGTCGAGGAGGCTAGCAGGCCTTATCGGTGCATAGTAACAGATTTGAAAGTGTCGTGATGTAATAGCAGACGGTTAAAAAGAGCAAGAAACGGGTGATTTTTATGCACGATGGAGCTCCAGACGGATGGAGTTCGAAGTATTTAACATAAATCAACTACGCTATCAACTCTGAAGTATTGTTCTTGAGTCTAGGATCAGTAGCTGGAAGGTAATGGTAAGAGAGAACATAAACACCTGCTCTCCTAAGACTACAACGTTCCGCACTTAAAACAGGCTATAATGTTAGATCGCTTGAGTTTCCGCCCTGTCAGTCATGTGGAATGCAGCGCTGTTAATATTCCAATGTAAAGAAATATGTTTCCAGCGCATGACATACATCCTTCTTGCAGGTTTCTCTACGATAAATTATGTTATCGAACCGTAAAACGAGAAAACTACTTCCTTAAAACAATGGCTCTGTGTGATACATACACAATACAGCTTTCCAGAGAATGTGTAGCGTCCACTTTCCACATCCGATCACGTTTCAGAAATTATACTGTGCTCACATCAGTCCTACATGAAATGATCGTTAGTAATGGAGAATACCTCTTACAAGAAAACAGATAAATGCATAGCAGCGGCGTCCGATATGTGAAATTACAAGTAATGCCGCCACTAACTGTAAACAGCACATCTGTCAAGCAGATGTATACACAGGGGATTACAGTGTCTCAAAAACACCTATCGCTAACTTAGTTATGAAACTGAAGTATCAATTTTACACTTAAGATGCGACAGGGGAATGGAGTACATCGCATAAATCTTCGTTAGTTTTCCGCCCCGTTAACTGAACGGTCGGCAAGTTGGAATGTCACGCACAGGAGCCCAGGTTCGATTCCTGGCTGGGGAGGGAGATTTTCTCCCCTCAGGGACTGGGTGTTGTGCTGTCCTCATCATCATTTCATCCCCACTGTCGACGCGCAAGTCGCCCAGTGTGGCGTCGTACTCAGTAAGACTTTCACTTGGCGGCCGAACTTCCCGCCTGGGAACTCCCGGCCACTGACGCCATACTATCATTTCCATCTTCGTTCGATTACAGGAATGTGTCAAGTTTCATCACACGTGAGATGGACGTCCTCTGATAACCGTGACCGAGAGGTTTACTGTTAGCGATCGCAAGTAGACACTGCTCTTAAGACCGACACAGAACAAGCAGTTGTATACGAGTCGAACGCAGGCCATGTCACACAACTGATGCATTCTCACGAAACAACTGGAAAAGAATGGTCAAATGACCTACAGAAACTTCTCCCTCCCCCCCCCTCCCCCCCTCCCCACCCCTCTCTCTCTCCCTCTCTAGAATGCATTCCACTCCATCTCGACCGACCAATCCATCCACTCCATGTCATCATTTAACGCAGATACAAGTAAGTTTAGAGGCAGATGGTTCCTGAAAAGCGTCAAATACAGTAGTCAACTCGCGTATATCACTGTTACCTCAATAGGCATACAGTAGATTGCTGCCTCGACGGAAAAAAGTGACTGTTTCCCTTCGCTTCCATGTCGATGTTTTCTCGGATACCACTTGCTGTCGCCTGCTTGTTCCCATGTACAAATTGTTCTGCCCAAGCAGATGACTCGCAAGTAATTCCTCAATTTCCCTGCATTTCGGTGTACTTCCTTGCAGCATGTCATTTCACTTTTTTGGTGCGTCCATTTTATCCTATGCACAGTTACATCGTTAAGGATCTGAAGCACAGACATATGCTAGCAAAACTATAACAGTAAGTCTTCATAAAATTGTAACATCTATTACAAAACAAATTTTGTAAAAATACGAACATACACTGACTATGTGATCAAAAGTATCTGGACACCTGGCTGAAAATGACCTATAAGTTCGTGGCGCCCTCCATGGGTAATGCTGGAATTTAGTATGGTGTTGGCCCACCCTTAGCCTTGATGACAGCTTCCCCTCTCGCAGGTATACGTTCAATAAGGTGCTGGAAGGTCTCTTGGGGAATCGAAGCCCATTCTTCACGTAGTGATGCACAAGGGAAAGGTATGTATCGATGTCGGTCGGTGAGGCCTCGCAGGAAGTCGGTGTTCTATAGGATTCAGGTCAGGACTCTGTGCAGGCCAATCCATAACAGCGATGTTATTATCGAGTAACCACTCAGCCAGAGGCCGTGCATTATGAACAGGTACTCGATCGTGTTGAAAGGTGCAATCGCCATCCGCGAATTGCTCTTCAACAGTGGGAAGCACGATGGTGCTTAAAACATCAATGTAGGCCTCTGCTGTGATAGTGCCAAGCAAAAGAACAAGGGGTGCAAGCCTCCTCCATGAAAAACACGACCACACCATTACACCACCGCCTCCGAATTTTACTGTCGGCACTACACACGCTGGCTGATGACGTTCACCAGGCATTCGGTATACCCATACTCTACCATCAGATCGCCACATTGTGTACCGTGATTCTTCAGTCCACACAATGTTTTTCTACTGTTCAATCGGCCAATGTTTACGCTCCTTACACCAAACGAGGTGTCGTTTGGCATTGTTGTTGTTGTTGTTGTTGTTGTTGTTGTTTTTGGGGAAGGAGACCAGACAGCGAGGTCATGGGTCTCATCGAATTAGGGAAGGACAGGGAAGGAAGTCGGCCGTGCCCTTTGAAAGGAACCATCCCGGCATTTGCCTGGAGCGATTTTAGGGAAATCACGGAAAACCTAAATCAGGATGGCCGGACGCGGGACTGAACCGTCGTCCTCCCGAATGCGAGTCCAGTGTCTACCCACTGCGCCACCTCGCTCGGTGTCGTTTGGCATCTACTGGCGTGATGTGTGGCTTACGAGCGGCCGTTCGACCATGAAATCCAAGTTTTCTCACCTCCCCCCTAACTGTCATAGTACTTGCAGTGGATCCTAATGCAGTTTGGAATTCCTGGGTGATGGTCTGGTTAGATGTCTGCCTATTACACACTACGACCCTTTTGAACAGTCGGCGGTCTCTGTCAGTCAACAGACGAGGTCGGCCTGTACGCTTTTTTGCTGTACGTGTCCCTTCACGTTTCCACTTCACTATCACATCAGACACAATTGCCCTAGGAATGTTCATGAGTAAGGAAATCTCGCGTACAGAAGTATGACATAAGTGACACCCAATCACCTGACCACGTTCGAAATTCGTGAGTTCCGCGGAGCGCCCCATTCTGCTCTCTCACGGTGTCTAATGAATACTGAAGTCGTTGATATGGAGTACCTGGCAATAAGTGGCAGCACAATGCACTCAATACGAAAAACATATGTTTTTGGGGGTCTCTGGATATTTTTAATCACATAGTGTATTATAATACAATATGCGGTGTCACTGAGTATCGAGAGGGGCGCAAGTATCGACCACCGCAGAGCTGCTGAACAGCACACTGGCATCTGGAGCCGCCGTTGAGCTGGTAAGAACCAGCCGCGCCTCCTGTAGTTGCGAGGCGCCAGCGCCGCGCCCCTGCCCTGTATCAGCGTCACCAGAGGCCAGGAGGGCAGTCCTGTTCGAGGCCGGATCCTGCCCACCTCCAGGAAGTTCCTGTCGGAGTAACGGCGCCGTACTCGCCGTGGCACAGCCGTGTCTATCGTCGGGGAGTGAAGACACTTCCGTCTGCTGTGAACTGTGCCTAAGAGCCAATGCTGTCAGAACGGTGTCAAGAGGTATCTGTGAACTTGTTTTCTGGTGACTGTAATGAAGCCACAGTACGGCCATTGTGAACTGGTTATCAATTCGCCACTCAGTAATCGTAGCTCTATTAGTGTGTTCTGAACACTAAGTCCACGTGTGTAGTTCCATAGTTAGAGTAGAGCCCGGCGAGGAAAGATAAGTTTTATTGTACTTAATTATCACTAACCACCTCGGTGTTCAAGAAGTCAACGAATCAAGTGTCGCGGAGGATGCAGCTCGCGATTAGCTGACTGTGGCATGTTGTGTAACTAATCCTGTCCTGCGCCAGAGCTATTTTTCCGTTTGTGCGTGTTGTTATATTGAGTGTTCACGAAGTCTCTTCCAGATGTGTCTTTAATATAAGCTGTAAAACTACTATGTTCGAGTATAATGACTTTTCTGGAGACTAGAAATCTACTCTGTAGGAATCAGCATAGGTTTCGAATAAGACGATCGTGTGAAACCCAGCTCGCGCTATTCGTCCAGGAGACTCAGAGGGCCATAGACACGGGTTCGAAGGTAGATGCCGTGTTTCTTGACTTCCACAAGGCGTTCGATACAGTTCCCCACAGTCGTTTAGTGAACAAAGTAAGAGCATATGGACTATCAGACCAATTGTGTGATTGGATTGAAGGTTTCCTAGATAACAGAACGCAGCATGTCATTCTCAATGGAGAGAAGTCTTCCTATGTAAGAGTGATTTCAAGTGTGCCGCAGGGGAGTGTCGTAGGACCGTTGCTATTCACAATATACATAAATGACCTTGTGGATGACTTCGGAAGTTCACTGAGGCTTTTTGCGGATGATGCTGTGGTATATCGAGAGGTTGTAACAATGGAAAATTGTACTGATATGGAGGAGGATCTGCAGCGAATTGACGCATGGTGCAGGGAATGGCAATTGAATCTCAATGTAGACAAGTGTAATGTGCTGCGAATACATATAAAGAAAGATCCCTTATCATTTAGCTACAACATACCAGGTCAGCAACTGGAAGCAGTTAATTCCATAAATTATCTGGTAGTACGCATAAGGAGTGAATTAAAATGGAATGATCATATAAAGTTGATCATCGGTAAAGCAGATGGCAGACTGAGATTCATTGGAAGAATCCTAAGGAAATGCAATCCGAAAACAAAGGAAGTAGGTTACAGTACGCTTGTTCGCCCACTGCTTGAATACTGCTCAGCAGTGTGGGATCTGTACCAGATAGGGTTGATAGAAGAGATTGAGAAGATCCAACGGAGAGCAGCGCGCTTCTTTACAGGGTCATTTAGTAATCGCGAAAGCGTTACGGAGATGATAGATAAACTCCAGTGAAAGACTCTGCAGGAGAGACGCTCAGTAGCTCGGTACGGGCTTTTGTTGAAGTTTCGAGAACATATCTTCACCGAGTAGTCAAGCAGTATATTGCTCCCTCCTAAGTATATCTCGCGAAGAGACCAGGAGGATAAAATCAGAGAGATTAGAGCCCACACAGAGGCATACCGACAATCTTTCTTTCCACGAACAATACGAGACTGGAATAGAAGGGAAAACCGATAGAGGTACTCAAGGTATCCTCCACCACACACCGTCAGGTGGCTTGCGGAGAATGGATGTAGCTGTAGATGTAGATGTAGACTGATCAATTATTATAAACTCTCCCAGAGAATTGTCGGCAGCACCACGACCGTCACCCTAGCCTGTTCAGTTGGAAACAAGTCAACAAATGGTTCAAGAGCCTAACTTCAGAGAGGTTCTGGGGCAAAGAGAAGACTGGGCTGATTATGCTGCGCAACACCTACAGCATAACAGGTAACAAGCGTATTTAACATTTTCTCTCCGCCGTAGGAACAGGTGTGTTCCGGTAGGTAGCAAAACCGTTTCCAGATCGCCAATCCCAATAGATGCCCTATGACTAGCTGACAAACTATCAAATCATTTTAAATCACAAGTGTGTGTAGCACCTTCTCGTTCTGGGTTTTTCAGATTAAAACAGCAGCCAGGACACTTCTACAAGTGATGGGTAACAGAAATGCTTGACCTTACTACGCAATGTCACTTTCAGTGTTCATGTGGGTCAAGTTACTGCGACATTACGATGAGAGATGCGGTTACTCAGAACGTGTCTCATTCCCTTATAGGTGCTGTCACACTAAAGCATCCAAGTCCTGAGCACAGTTCAGTGTTGTCGATTAGTTAGTTACAGAATATTGTCGATGTAACTATGATTTTCAAGTATCTGCAATATCTGTTGTCAACAATAATAGTGTTCAGGGATCGACCTACCATCGCTCAAGTCAGACGTCGCCCGACGTCTAGGCCACTTGCGGACCAGTCGCGCCGTCACACCGCGGCGCAGCCCATACAATCGCAGAAGTCCTGCCCATGTTGCTTTCATACACACGATAGGGCACATAGCCGTGATGCAAAGCCAAGTGTTTCGCATGTGGCAAACAGGGCCACATACAGTCGGTATGTTTTAAGTGTCGATGGTCTTAGGCAGCTTTCACATTCCGTAACAGACAGTGATTCTAATAACGTTGTTTCTGCCGCGTAACGGTCCTCCGATCCTCTTGTTTCGTCAGATTGCCAAGACGCAAATTCTGAACTTACGAATCGACAATCCAGTAAATTGAAAGTCCAGTTGCTTGTGTTCAACAAGTGTATTAATTTCCAGTTAGATGCTGGTGCTGCTGTTACAGTGCTCAACTATGCTATGGTTAGGAACCCACAGCATCAGCAACTACGTAGCTCGTTGTCAGCAGACAATGGACAACCTGTTCCAGCTCTTGGAGGGGCAGCTCACAGCCACGTCCTGTGGCACTAGTAAAACAATGTTATTTCATGTCTGTGCTCTAGCGTCTACTACAATTTTTGGCATAGATAGTCTTGACCTTTTTGGATTGTCAATACATGAGAACATGTTACAAATTAATTCGTGTGGGTTTCTGGCCAAGATTAATGCATCATGTGGCAAGTACAGTTCTCTGTTCCTTGATTAGGCAAGGCCCAAGCGTTCGTGGCCATGTGACATTGAGAGACAATGCGCAGCACAACTGCTTTCGTGCTCGTCCTGCCCCTGATGCATTATGGGGCAGAGTTGCAGCAGTTGCAAGGCAGTGACGTCATGAAACCAGTATCGTCCAGCCAATCGGCGTCACCCTTCGTGGTTTTTATAAACCGTCGGGTGGATTGAGACTCTGTGCAAACTTTAAATCAAACATCAACCCACAAACTGTTATTGATTTTTTTCCGTGGCCCAGCCCTGGGTATCTAATGGACAAATAAGGTCAGGGGCATTTATTTTCAACCTACCTGCAACTGCCTTTAGATGAAGAGGCAAAGAAGATTTTTGTGATCAACAACAGAAGGGATTATTCCAGTTTCATCGGTTACCTTGAGCAACTGACATTACAAATAACTTCTTGCTGTAATTATTAAGATGATATAGTTCTCTCTGGTCGTACACCAGCAGAACACTTACAACATTTAGAGGCATTGTTTAAAGCGTTGTCCAAAGCAGGACTGATATGCAACTGTTCTAACTGTTCCCTTTTTCTTACTGAAACTGAATGTCTTGGCCACGTGATTATTGCGCACAGCATCCATCCGTCACAGTCGCACATAGTGGCCATTCGCGACTTGTCTGCGTCAGCCAGTGAATCAGAATTGCAAGCCGTAATGGGGAATTTAATCTGTTACATCCGTTTTATCTAATTCGGTTGCGCTGTAAGGGCGTTCTGTTCGTGTGGTTGGCCGAATGTCAGACCACTTTCCAGTTAAGAGGCGCTCTCGTAATTGATCGGTGTTCGTTCCACTTCGATACCAGCATGTAGATGCCCCATCTTATGGCATTGGTGCAATGTTGCAACACCAAGTGGGCTCCAGTGACAGGCCAACTTCGTTTTATTGAGCAAGGCCAACGCAACTTGAAAAAGAGGCGTTGGCTGTCATTTATGGAGTCAATTTCCATCAGTACCTGTATGGTCGCCGCTTTTCTCTAGTTATGGACCACAGACGACTGAAGGCTCTGTTGTGGTCCTCCCAACCTGTGCCAGCAAGCAAAGCACGGAAGTTACAATGATGGGGCCTCCTGCTGACCAATTACCGATGCGACGAGTTGGCGTATAGACCCACTACCAAACACTCCAATGTCGACCTCTTATCGAGGCGCCCTATTGGCCCCAATGCTGCGTTTGAGTCCTTCGAGGACTCCTGTTATCATATTGATTGAGACTAAATCCTGGTTGTGGAACATTTCCCAGTCACTTTTCGCAATGTGGCGCAGGAAATGGCATCGGACCCGGTGTTGCAGATGGTGCCCGAGTTTTTTCACCTCGGGTGGCTACGGAGTCTGAAGGAGATCTGCAACCCAGTGGATCGCCGCTACGTTGCTCATCATCGTGCCACTTCTGTACAGATGGGCATCCTCCTGAAGCACACTGAAATTGGCGATGCAAGGGTCATGATCCCTTAGTCCATCCAGCAGGAAGTTCTTCAGTTGTTGCACCAAGAATACTGGGGTCACCACTCAAGCAGAGAGCAAGGCGCCGTTGTACATGGCCAGGAATAAACCAGAGGCCACGACTTCAACGTTTGTAATGTGTGCGGAGTATCAGTATACTCCCTCACAATGGTGCTTCTAGTGGCCACATCCTGACAGCCTTGGCAACGCCTGCACATAGATTTCGCTGGGCCATACTGGACCATACACTGACTAGCGACTGTCGATGTGTACAGGAAGTTCCCTTCGTCGTTCCAATGAAGTCTACCACATAAGTCAGCACAATATCAGCTCTTCCGAGATAACCACTCACACGACCAACCCTCTGAAGTTTTCTCCCCGCTCAGAGATGGAAACTCACCAGCGGAGCTCCTGCACGGTCGACGTCTTGGGACTCTGCACTACTTGCTACGTATGCCGCAGGGACCTTATGTCCCTTCTTCCGAGTCACAGTTTCGGCTTCAGCAACCATCCATGTTTTTGGCATGGGTCACAGACGGGAATGGGGTGCTGTGTCTGAGTTGTTGTCCCATTCCACTTGCATCATCCACGGTCCGACGGGGCTGTACAGGTGTCTTCGGAACCGGCCTCAGCCAATCCACTCGGGAGCTCCTGCCTCTCCCTGCTTGTTCAGAGGTGCAGCACGCAGCAGCAGCCACCGTCACAGTTGCAGACGTCGCCTCCGACAGCGCAGCGGGAGACTGCCACGGAGTCGCAGTCGTGCTGGTAGCCCGTGACGCAGCCACCGGCAGGGTCACGCCCGGTCGCCCAGCCGGGCTCCCCAGGGGCCCAGGCGTCGTCTCCAGCGGCCCGCATGTCGCATCGTATGCCTGTGTGGCTGCGCTCGCCGACGCACCACTGTGGTTCTTTTCCCGGTCGGCGTTTCCAGGGTGGATACCGACGTGCGAGTGGTTGCTGAAGTTTCGCCACCTACCTGCGCCGTTGTGTCGGCGCTTCGTCCTCCCCCACGCAGTCGTGTCTCACCTCCGTACCCGACGCTGGGGCCAATGTTTGGCGGAGAGACACGCGGTGTCGTGTAGTACCGAGAGCGGCGCAAGAAGTATCGACCACCGCAGAGATAATGTTCAGAAAAGCGGTATCTCGAGGTCCAATGAGATGCCAGGAAGAAGTCGTGCCTCCCTTAGTTTCTTGGCGCCACCGCCGCGCCTCTGCCCTGAAATGACGTCGCCAGAGGCCACGAGGACAGTTCCGTTCGAGGGCGGATCCTGCCCACTTCAGGAAGGTCCTGTCGGAGTAACGTCGTTATGCCGACTACTCGCCATGACACAGACCGCGTCAGAGAGGGGACTTCCATCTGCTGTGAACTGTGCCTACGAGCCAACGCTATCATAATTGTATCAACAAGTGTGTACGTACATGTGTTTTTTCTAATGACTGCAGTGAATCCACAGTATGGCTATTCTGAACTTGTAACAGTTCGCCAGGCAGTAATCGCGGCTCATTTACTGTGTTCTGAAACGCAAGTACACGTGTGCAACTTCATAGCGACAGCCGAGCCTGCCGAACAGAGATAAGTTTTCTTTTACTGAATAAAGTATTACTAAATCGGAGTTTTCTAATTAACCGTGTTATTTATAGCCACCTCAGTGTTCAAGAAGTCGGATACAACATAGTACACGTTGCTCATGACATGTTTCCAAACAGCGCTGGTTCTACATCTACATGGGTAATCTGCAAGTCACACTTAAGTGCCTGGCACAGGGTTCATCGAAAGACCTTCACAACAATTCTCTTTTATTTCACTCTTGAACAGCACGCGGAAAAAACGAACATTTTTATCTTTCCGTGCGAGCTCTCATTTCCCTTATTTTATTATTGAAGAATACTCAGTATTGTAGAACACTCAGCACAATGTCGTTTATTGAAACTGAACTACACTTCTCGAACAATCACTATACAGGGTGAGTCACCTAACATTACCGCTGGATATATTTCGTAAACCACATCAAATACTGACGAATCGATTCCACAGACCGAACGTGAGGAGAGGGGCTAGTGTAATTGGTTAATACAAACCATAAAAAAAATGCACGGAAGTATGTTTTTTAACACAAACCTACGTTTTTTTTTAAATAGAACCCCGTTAGTTTTGTTAGCACATCTGAACATATAAACAAATACGTAATCAGTGCCGTTTGTTGCATTGTAAAATGTTAATTACATCCGGAGATATTGTAACCTAAAGTTGACGCTTGAGTACCACTCCTCCGCTGTTCGATCGTGTGTATCGGAGAGCACCGAATTACGTAGGGATCCAAAGGGAACGGTGATGGACCTTAGGTACAGAAGAGAGTGGAACAGCACATTACGTACACATGCTAACACCTTTTGATTGGTCTTTTTCACTGACGCACATGTACATTACCATGAGGGGTGAGGTACACGTACACACGTGGTTTCCGTTTTCAATTACGGAGTGGAATAGAGTGTGTCCCGACATGTCAGGCCAATAGATGTTCAATGTGGTGGCCATCATTTGCTGCACACAATTGCAATCTCTGGTGTAATGAATGTCGTACAAGCCGCAGTACATCTGGTGTAATGTCGCCGCAGGCTGCCACAACACGTTGCTTATTATCCTCTGGGGTTGTAGGCACATCACGGTACACATTCTCCTTTAACGTACCCCACAGAAAGAAGTCCAGAGGTGTAAGATCAGGAGAACGGGCTGGCCAATTTATGCGTCCTCCACGTCCTATGAAACGCCCGTCGAACATCCTGTCAAGGGTCAGCCTAGTGTTAATTGCGGAATGTGCAGGTGCACCATCATGCTGATACCACATACGTCGACGCGTTTCCAGTGGGACATTTGCGAGCAACGTTGGCAGATCATTCTGTAGAAATGCGATGTATGTTGCAGCTGTTTGGGCCCCTGCAATGAAGTGAGGGCCAATGAGGTGGTCGCCAATGATTCCGCACCATACATTTACAGTCCACGGTCGCTGTCGCTCTACCTGTCTGAGCCAGCGAGGATTGTCCACGGACCAGTAATGCATGTTCCGTAGATTCACTGCCCCGTGGTTTGTGAAACCAGCTTCATCGGTAAACAGATAGAACTGCAACGCATTCTCTGTTAATGCCCATTAACAGAATTGCACTCGATAATTAAAGTCATCACCATGTAATTGCTGATGTAGCGACACATGAAACGGGTGAAAGCGGTGACGATGCAGTATGCGCATGACACTACTTTGACTCAGTCCACCGGCTCTCGCAATGTCCCGTGTACTCATGTGTGGGTTCATGGCAACAGCAGCTAACACACCAACTGCACCCGCTTCTCCTGTGACGGGCCTGTTACGGACCCGTTTGCGTGCTACGACCGTACCTGTTGCATACAGTTAGCGGTAGATGTTTTGCAATGTGCGGCACGTTGGATGCTCTCTGTCCGGGTACCGCTCTGCATGCACCCTGCAGGCTTCAGCTGCATTTCGTCGACACTCGCCATAGATGAGTATCATCTCCGCCTTTTCAGAGTTCGAATACGCCATGGTCACAGTTCCTACAACATTACACTATCACAGACGTCTGGTAACACGGTGTACTACAGTTGGTCTGCGTGCGGAGACGAATGCAGAATAACAATAACAGCAAGCGCTACATGCGGACACTGCGACAGCTAGACCAAACCACAACAGTGCACTACAGCCACATTCGTAAACACGGTCGTCATCGTAAATATGTCCCTGCAGATGCTACTCGCCGACCGTGGCCCGTGTTTGTTACAACACGCAACTGAACGTCGGATGTTTCAAGCGTCAACTTTAGGTTACAATATCTCCAGATGTAATTAACATTTTACAATGCAACAAACGGCACTGATTACGTATTTGTTTATATGTTCAGATGTGCTAGCAAAACTAACGGGGTTCCATTTAAAAAAACGTAGGTTTGTTTTAAAAAACATACTTCCGTGCATTTTTTTATGGTTTGTATTAACCAATTACACTAGCCCCTCTCCTCACGTTCGGTCTGTGGAATCGGTTCGTCAGTATTTGATGTGGTTTACGAAATATATCCAGCGGTAACGTTAGGTGACTCACCCTGTATACACACAAAACAAATAACTTGTAGAGCGTCGGTGAGGTCCGTCTGTGCTGGTCCTAGCTCCGCGAGGAACTGGCTGTACTGCTGCTGCACTGGCCTTATAAAGCCGGCGGAGTATTCCAACTTTCCCTGTATCTGTGAGGCGACCTCTGCAGAAAAAGGTTCGCATTAGTCTCTAGCAAGTTTGTTTCGAAGAATTTTTTTCCTCTTGGCTGCGCCTGCAAGTGCTTGTGTATGTTATATGGTACACATGGGTGCCTGGAGCGTAGTCTGCCTAGCAGGGGCCGTCTGTGGCAGACGTAACATACCTCCCTTCCGGGTGGGAGCGGCGCGAAAGGTCGATAGCTTCTACGTCGTGGAGATCTGCGGCTGCGGCACCCCGGAGGAGGCTGTGGAGGCTGCCTCTTGGAGAATATGGTGCTGAACGTCCTGCGATGCGGGCTGACCTGCGTACTGGTTGCGATGGCGGCACGGGTGGGACCAGTGGCATCGGTTCGTCCGCATCGGTGGCCATCGGTTGTTTGGGAGGCGCCGAAGAGGGGCCGGGCAGCTGGTCCGTCGGCTGCAGCCGCTGTGTTGGTGGTGCTGGTGGCGGCGACTGATACCCTGAAACGTCACCCATGCAACGAGCAGATGTCATTAGTCAAGGGGTCTGTGTAGGTGGTCCAGAATGGGTTGTAGAGGTGGTGGTGGTCCGCGTCGTAGGGTGCGGTGCAGGTGTCTCAGGGTAGCGAGGACGCAATTGATTTCGATGGCGACGGACTATGTGGCCATCCAAGATGACATTAAAAAGCTGCCGACCCCGGGAATGCTGGATGACGGCGGGCAGCCAACCCTCTTTAGTGCCAAAACCTCAGGTCCAGGCTAAGGAGCCAGGGAAGAATTGGGACTGTCCAGGAGGAATCTGAATTCGTGGGGAGGGCAAGAGGAGATGTAGGATGGTCCGTGCTTCTGCCGGGCTTTTGTCCCCTATCGGAGTGGCTCGATAGGAACTGAGGAATTGCGTCAGAGCATCTTCAAGGGAGGGGTCTTTGGTATATTTGAGCATTTGTGTCTTGAAAGTTCTGACCAGGCATTCTGCTTCCCCATTGGATTGGGGATGGAAGGGCGGGGTGAGAAGATGCTGCAAGCCGTTGTCAGTGCAAAAGGAGAGGAATTCTTGGCTTCAAAACTGTGGTCCATTGTCTGTGACTATGGCTTTCGGTAATCCTTCCAACCAAAATATTTTTGCGAGGTAACGTCCGAGGAGATTGCTGAAAACCGAACTTTGTACGGGAAATGGGAAAATGCGTCCGTGACGGAGCCATTGGTGGCCCAGAAAAGAGCCCGCGAAGTCAAGGTGGATGCGGTCCCAGGGACCGTTCAGCACAGGCCAGGGAAGGATTTCTTTTTGGGGGGGGGGGGGCAATTGTTGGGCACAGACGGTACAGCGCTGCACCACCTCTGTGATGTCAGACGTGAGGTCGATCCAAAAAACATGCCGTCTTGCGAGGGATTTGGTGCGAACGATCCCCCAATGCCCCTGGTGAAGAATGTGGAGGATCGTCGGCGCAGGGATCTCGAAACGATGACCCTCGGTTCTGCTGAATATAAGCGAAGGAGGACTCATCCACTACCGAAAGCTGGTGTCGGATGGAATAGTACAACCGGAGGTGGCGTTGATCCCGAGAAGGCGGCGAGGATGGCCAACCATGGAGAACGCAGTGTCGGACGACTCAGAGGAGGGAATCTTCTGCAGTGGCTGCAGCTACTTTGACAGCTGTAACGGGAAAGGCCTTCGGGGCGTCTCTGACGTCATCATCAATCTGAAAAACGAGGAGGTCCAACTGGTCAAAATCAGGGTCCAAACCTTGTGGTAGACGTGACAAGGCGTCCACGTTGGCGTGCTGGGAGGTGGTACGGAAATGCACGGTGTAGCAAAATTGGGATAGGAACAACGCCCAATGCTGGAGACGTTGGGATGTTTTGGTCGGTAATCCCGCGGAAGGCACGAATAAAGAGAGGAGCAGTTTATGGTCAGTAATAATGTGAAAGGACTTGCCATAGAGAAAGGGATAGAACTTGGGACAGGCAAAAACCATGGCAAGTGCTTCTTTATCGATTTGGGAATATTTGATCTGTGCTGCGGAGAGAGCTTTTGAGATGTATGCTACGGGGCGCTCTTTGCCATCCGGCAATTTGTGAGACAGGACAGCTCCCACACCATACGCAGAGGCGTCTGTAGCAAGTATCAAAGGAAGATTTATATCATAAGGCATGAGACATGCAGCAGATTGGAGCTACTGTTTGAGGGTATCGACGGCGGTCTCGCAGACTGGGGTCCAACAGAATGGTACATTTTTGCGACAGAGGTGGTACAGGGGTGCTGCCACTTGAGCTGCAGAAGGAACGAATTTCCTGTAATACGAAATTTTGCGCAAGAAGAATTTCAACTGATGAAGGTCCCAGGGACGGGTCTGGTTGTTAATGGCGTCGATATAAGAGAAAGATGAAGAAATGCCATTCTAGGAAATGATGTGACCCAGATAGAAAATAGATTGTTGGAATAATGAACATTTATAAACATTTCAGACCTGCAGTTCGAAGTCGGAGGAAGAGGAGGTGGAGGTTGGAGATATGCTCTTTGGAGGAGGAGCCCGTGACGACTATGTCGTCTAAGTAATTTATACAGCCCAGGATATCAGCGAGAAGTTGTTCAAGGTATCTTTGAAAGATTGCAGGAGCACTGGCTAAACCGAACCTGAGTCGGTTTAGTTGGAAGAGGCCGAAAGGAATATTTATAACAGTGTATTGTCGGGAGGAAAGATCAAGAGGAATTTGGAGATATGCTTCTGCTAGGTCGATTTTGCGAGAAAGATCTTCCGGTCGTGGAAGAGGATAGTCGTCAACGAGAACCTGAGGGTTGACTGAAGACTTAAAGTCACCGCAGAGGCGAAGGCGGCGGCCTGGCTTCTGCACGATGACTAAAGGCGTGGACCACAAGCTGAACCGCACGGGCTGGAGAACCCCTTCATCTTGAAGACGTTGGAGTTCTTCTTTGAGCCGCTGTTGTAGTGCCACTGGTACCTGGCGTGCCCGGAAGTAGCGGGTCCGGGCAGCGGGACGGAGTTGGAGCGAGGCCTCAAAGCTCTTGGCGCAGCCTATGCCCGGTGAAAGCAGGTCCTGGAATTCATTACAGAGTGCATCAACTTCAGGAAAAGGAACGTGCTGAGACACTAGGTGAACATCGTCCACAATGGAAAATCCGAATAAGCGGAAGGCGTCCAATCCGAGTAAGTCTGCTGTGGAGGAATTGTTGACAACCAGAAACATGACTGGACGGTGAACCGATTTGTACTTGACTTGAGCCGTGAATTGTCCTAGGAGAGCTATCTCTTGCTTATTGTACGCCATTAGGCGCTTAGGGGCTGGAGAGAGGGGTGGTGAACCGATGTTGGCATATGAAGTGTAATTAATCAAGGATACTGCTGCGCCTGGGTCCACTTGCAGACGCGATTGATAGTGACGTCTATAAAAAATTTTATCGAGGAGTTGTCTACCTGGTTGACGTCAATTGGGGAGTTTTCAAGCCGTCTGGATATGGCCTGAGCTGGCGGTTGCTGGAGGTGGTGGTTTTTGCGCGACAAACGGACGCTAAATGGCCTTGCCTGCCGCAGTGTGTGTATTGCGCCCAGCGGTGTGGCCAATCTTCTCTATCTGTGTGGAACAGCAGGTGGGGCAGGAGGGCAGGCGGAGACGATCCGCACGACGACGTCGCCGGTTGTGTTGTTGCTGCAGTGGCTCCTAGCCTCGGCCGGGATGGTGCGACTCGGCGTCTTGTTGTGGAGGCGGTCTCCGACCGCGGCGGCGGTGGGAGCGCGGCGTTGAGCCCTGGATTGCTGCGACGTCTTCGGTGTCCGTCGTGGCGTCGTCACGGATTGCTGCTACGTCTGCCCAGGATTCCAGTCGACGATCGGCGGCTGTAGAAATTTCGAACTTACGGGCTAGTTCTATGACCTGCTCTTGGGACGGGTCTTTTAACTTGAGGGCGTCGTGGCGGAAGGCGGCGTCTGGCGCTGCCTGTAACAAGTGGTCACGCACCATGTCACCAGCGTACGATTCCTTGGAAAGATGTGTTTGAAACTTACATTTCCTGCTGAGACCTTGCAGCTCGGTGGCCCACTGGCGATAGGTCTGCTTGGGATTCTTCCGGCATTGGTAGAACTCGACGCGGGCTGCGAGTACATGATACCGGCGTTTGTAACAGGCATTTAACGTCGCACAGATGGCGGTGAAGGTGAGGGAGTCGGGGTCCAGCGGCTGTAGTTTCCTGAGCAGGACGTACATCATCGATTGGTTCCATGACAAGAAAAAAGCGCGCTGCCTGTCTTCTTGGGTGACTTGATGAATCGTGAAGTGTTGCCGGATACGTCGTTCGTATGTTTCCCATTCTTAAACTTCATCGTTGAATACTTGGAACGGCGGTGGCGTCGCGGGGCGGTGGAGGCTTCGGATTTCGGCGATCAGTTGTGTCTGAGTTTCCAAAAACTGGTGCAGAAGTCCTTGATAGAATTGTTGCCATTCCGTAGGTGCTGCTGTCGTAACCATGGTGTTCGTCGGTTCGTTCCACTATACTCGTCGCCACGGAAGAATACTCAGTATTGTGGAACACTTAGTATAATGTCGTTTATTGAAACTGAACTACACTTCTCGAACAATCACAATATACACACAAAAACAAATAACTTGTATACGACCATTAATCAAGAGCGTCGGTGAGGTCCGTCGGAGCTGGTTCTAGCTCGGCGAGGAACTGGCTCTACTGCTGCTGCGCTGGCCTTATCAAGCCAGCGGAGGCCGGCGGAGTATTCCAACTTTCCCTGTATCTGTGAGGCGACCTCTACAGAAAAAGGTTCGCATTAGTCTCTAACAAGTTCTGTTTGTTTCGAAGAATCGTTTTCCTCTTGGCTGCGCCTGCAAGTGCTTGTGTATGTTATATGGTACACATGGGTGTCTGGAGTGTAGTCTACGTGGCAGAGGCCGTCTGTGGCAGACGTAACAATTACGACGATCGTTTCTCCCTATGTAGGTTGGCGTCAACAAAATATTTTTGCATTTGGAGGAGAAAGTTAGTGATTCAAATTTCGTGAGAGGATTCCGCCGCAACTAAAAACGCTTTTGTTTGATTGGTGTCCATCCCAAATTCTGTATCATGTCCGTGGCACTCTCTCCCCTATTCCGCGATAATGCAAAACATGCTGCTCTTCTTTGAACTTTCCCGATGCACTCCGTTAATCCTATCTGAGAAGGATCCCAGACCGGGGAAATGGTACTCCAAAAGAGGACGGACAAGTGTAGTGTAGGCAGTCTCTTTAGTATGTCTGTTACATTTTCAAAGTGTTCTGCCAATAAAACACAGTCTTTGATTTGCCTTCCCCCAACATTTTCTATGTGTTCTTTCTAATTTAAATTGTTCGTAATTGTGATCCCTCGATATTTAGTTGAATATACGGCCTTTAGATGACACTGAATTATCGTGTAACCGAAGTTTAACATATTCCTCTTAGCAATCTTATTTAGGGTCAACTGCAAATTTTCGCACCATTCAGTATCTTTTTTAAATCGTTTTGCCATTTGTTTTGATTTTCTGATGAGTGCACTAGACGATAAACGACAGCATGATTTGCAAACAAACCAAGACGGCTGTTCAGATTTTCTCTTAAATCGTTAATATAGATAAGGAACAGCAGAGGACGCATAACACTACCTTGAGGAACGCCAAAAATCACTTCTGTTTTACTCGATGACATTCCTTCAATTACTGCGAACTGTGACCTCTGTGACAGGAAATCACTTATTCTGTTCTGTGGACATAAGGTTTCGATTTCACTGTATTACGAACGGCTAAGGTTTTCTTTGATTTTGGGTACATCAGATAGTATGCGTTAATGTCAGAAGTTCCTTGCAGTTCAGATGGGGCTTTATAAATATATTTAAATTTGGAAATAAAAAGCACTCCGTCTTCAGGCCACAAGCGGCCCATCGGGACCATCTGACCGCCGTGTCACTCTCAGTTGAGGATGCAGATGGGAGGGGCGTGTGGTCAGGACACCGCTCTCCCGGTAAATTTGAAAATAGACGAGCTTTATTCTGAAATATATCTGCCCCATGTTCTCTATTTATGGTAGTAGTATATTATACTATACACAGTATAATTTCATGTCCCTGATTTTACCACAACAAACCTTAAAGAGGTTTAATTTCATCCCAATGGATTTTCTATGCATGTACTCGTACTTTTTATGATCAGAGTGTTTCTTTGGTTTTTGGCTATCGAAGTCTTTCGCGACATGAACCCTTTCTTATCAGTATACAGTATCATCCGATGATTCCTTCTTTCTTGGTTTCGTGTTTACTTCAGGGTCATGTTTTGACAATATTTCATTTTGTGGTGCACAACATTTTTTTACCACGCCTTCCTTCATTTCTCTAATTTAAACATAATCGTATTCTTCATTCGAACCATCTAATTGACCATTCTGGGTTACTCTTCGTTTGTAATAGAAAAGCTTTTGTTAAACAGATGTTAATTTCCTCGTCCGATTTTTTGTCGGGTCTTGAATACTGAGGGTCACGGTTTTCTTCTAATGTTATTAGGTTTTTTTTCTTTTTTTGTTTTTTGTTTCCACAACAGGGTCTTCGTGTGAGCTATCATCTTCATCGGCTCTAATGATATCTACCTTTACTTCGTACTTTGTGTAGATATCGTGAACTTCAATAATTTGTAACCAATCGTCCGAAACTACGTCCTATGTCTACTGACAACAGTTTGTTTTGCCGGCGATTAGTTTCGTCGGCAACGCTGAAGGTTTCATCTTCGTCCAGTCTTCTGATTGCGTCCGTATTTATTTTCTGACTGTTAATCTCAGCTCGCCTACTTTTCGCGGCGCCCCTTTCCTCTCTGTCTACCACCCCTTTACTGACTGCTGCTCGAGAGCTTCGCGCGGCGGTATATACTTCCATTCCCTCCTCGCTATGGGGTCGCGGTCTATTCTTCACGTCCCTTTTTATCCTTTCACTAGTACCCAATCTTTTGGTAGCATAATTTCTGTTGAAATCCTCCCAGTCACACTGCTTTAGCCCTTGATACAGGTCATCCATCTATTCACACCAACTTGTAAGTCCTGGCAACTAATTTTCGCAAATTTTATCTTATTCAAACTGTCGTCGGCGCTTTCTTCTACATCTACATCTACATTTATACTCCGCAAGCCACCCAACGGTGTGTGGCGGAGGGCACTTTACGTGCCACTGTCATTACCTCCCTTTCCTGTTCCAGTCGCGTATGGTTCGCGGGAAGCTTCCTCGCATACGAACATTTTCACGTTTTCTCTTGCCCCGGTGCCGTTATCTGCCGAAGCAGGTTCACTGCATTCTACTACGACGTCCTAATTCTGTGCTGTTGCCGTAGCTACAGCTTCGATACGGACAGCTGATCGGTCTGTTGTATTCTTCGGTGGAGGGCTTTCAGTCCGTACGCTAGTATACTTTTCATCGCCTGCCTGCTGTGACTCATTCCTGAGCACGTCCGTCGCTTTGCCTGCAGTGATCTGCAGTGCTTCGCAGTGGTCCTCTCGTGTGTTAGATTGGTTAGGTGTACGCCGGTACTCTTTCTTACGTTTGGACCGTGAAAATCTGTCCGCGTTAGTTTGCCCCACAACATATGTGGCCCTCAGTTTCTCGCGTTGTTGCTGTCGTGGTAACGTCGCAGTGCAAATTCTCTACCGCGAGCAGCTGAAGTACCTTCACCCCCCGCCCCTGCCTCGTTCAACCAAATTAACGCGGCACCTTTTGATGTGTACGGATCATCTGGGTAGAAAGGCTTGCATCCGTCGTATTAGGTGTAGGTGCACCGAAGTCGACGAAGGAACTGTGACTGTGCAAACAAAGTAGTGGCACACAAATATGTACTGCGCTGCGATATTTAAGTTGTACAGCATCTCGCTGGATCTTTCGGAGAGATACAACCAAGCAGCGGCCTGTCGTGGCGTGCGTAAGTGGGGCGCCACACTGTCATTCACTGTAGCAAACACTTGTTCCTATGCAAAGGCTATAGGTGACTCCACTTGTAGACCAAGTTTCGCAGGCTGATCACTACGAACTGTAGCTACGAAGTGCAACCCTGGAACTCTCTACTAGAACTGTCGTACTCCAACGCCGAACGTGAATCTCTTTGCTGCCCGTGGCCGCTACCCATCACAACGCGGAAGTCCATCCCACTGGCAGCGGTGCCGAAGTAGTCGATTGGGCCGCGCTTGTTACTGTCGGCGAACTTCAAAGCGCCGCCAGTGGCGCCAGTCGGAAACTGTCTCAGCGCGCCAGCTGTGGTTGCGTCCATTGGCGAGGACACAACACTTATCGCCGTCAGTTTGTTCATTGTCATTACGATTACCACTATTGTTATTATTCTAACGATGATCACGATTATAGAATGAAATTTTCACTCTACAGCGGAGTGTGCGCTGATACGAAACTTCCTGGAAGATTAAAACTGTGTGCCAGACCGAGACCCGAACTAGGGACCTTTGCCTTTCTCGGGCAAGTGTTCTACCAACGTCCTCACGCCCAGTCCTCACAGCTCTAATTCCGCCAGTACCTCGTCTCCTACCTTCCAAACGTCCCGAGTTCGAGTCTCGGTTCTAGGCGCTACAGTCTGGAACAGCACGACCGCTACGGTCGCAGGTTCGAATCCTGCCTCGGGCATGGATGTGTGTGCTGTCCTTAAGTTAGTTAGGTTTAAGTAGTTCTAAGCTCTATGGGACTGATGAGCTCAGAAGTTAAGTCCCATAGTGCTCAGAGCTATTTGAACTGGCACACAGTTTTAATCTGCCAGGAAGCTTCATGATCACGATTACTTCGCCAATGATCTTCATCTTCTACTCTTTCTGGACAAGCAGGAAAGCTTTTATGATTGCTTCCTACGAATCTCTTCGAATCCTCTGGCCGATTTTTTCATAGCTCCTAAATAATCTCTGATGCGGAACCTTTTCATTTTCAAGTGTGCCAATTTTCACTACCAGGATACATAGAAATCTTTCATGGAGCTTCTGCCAATATTGTCATACAATCTGCCCGTTGTGAATTCTCCCCATAAACAATCTTGTTTTTGTTCTGATCGGTATTCCTCAGTAAATTTTTGTTTGAATTCGCTAAATGTCATTTGACCTGTGTTCAATCGTTTAGCATTACCTGATAGTGCACTTGATCTGACAAATATTCAGGAAAAATTCTTTCACAATTTCTCAGAAAATCCAACCAGTATGCCTTTTGGCAGGATCAAAGCGTCCCTCACCCTCTAATAGTTTGTTAAGAGGCATGAATTGTGAATTTGTGAAGTGTTTTGGTCACACTTCTGTTCGCAAATATTTACCTGTATGCTTATTTCTTTCTCAGACCCTTCTCAAATGTGAGACTTCGTTTCTACATTCGCCAACAATCTTAGTAATTAAAGCGAAGACCTTTCCGTTCACATGCGTTACTGCTACAGGTTCTAACGTTTCTGGTATCTTTACGATTTCTAAATCGAACTTTTCGTCGACATATCTGATCTGCCCCTGCACGGTGGCCACATTGGTATTTATTTCAAGTTTGATGTATTTGACTGCAGCACTTAAAATGTCTACCTCTTCGTCTGTTTTTCGATCGTTACACCCTGTGTTTACATTTGATTCTCAAGGCTACCATTTCGTTTTTTCAGCTGGTTATTAAGGCTGCTAATTTGTGTTTAGAGTTACCAAGATCACTAATTTGCTTTAATTTTAGTAGATGAAATTTTTAATAGACCGTTCATGCTCAAAGGTTTTTAACTGTCTTGCTCTGCCGGATGTTGTGATAGTACCTCATGTTTCTCGATCGGTTCTTTCCCTATTTGTGGCGAACTGAACGTGTCAGCTGACTCATTCGCATAACCAGTATCTTCCACTTAATCTTTCTCGTTCGTTCCGCCCTTTAGCTGCTGTTTTCTTTGTGACGGGCTCATTATCTGAACCTGATCATTTACGTACGTGGAGTACACCATGTGTACGCTGCTCGTGGTCTTGGGGTAGCTTTCTCTCTTCCGCGCACGGGGTCCCGGGTTCTATTCCCGGCGGCGTCAGGGATTTTCCCTGCGTTGAGATGACTGGGTGTTGTTGTGTCGCCTTCATCATCATCATTCGTCCCCGTTACGGTCGGAGGAAGACAATGGCAAATCACCTCCGCTAGGGCCTTGCCTAGTCGGCAGTGCGGGTCTCCCGCATGGTTCCCCTACGCTCCTAGGAGTACGGGACATCATCATCATCATCATCATCATCATCATCAGTATACTATGTAAGCCATTTGTCGTTCTGAGGCGTTACCTGTGTATTCAATTCGGTAACTGCCATCGGGCTGCATGATGTTTCTCGATACGCTTTGTACTGCTTCATTCTGTTCGATTTGTTCTACTATTGTTTTTCCTATCCATTTAAAACTGAATATTAATTACAGTTTATTTTCTAAGTTCCTGTAATGTTTGGTGTTATTTCTGCCGCTGAACATTCAGTGATAGTAATGCGTTTGTTTCGCTCGTAGTATATATGCTATGTCCTTGAGTTTACTGTCAAAGGAGGACCACGTTCCTACCAAACTTATCCGCACTCGCCAGCCTACTCTTCCTCCACAGGCCGTCCTTCTTCTCCCTGAATACCACAGGCTCTGCCGCTCCTTCCTACGCACCCGTGACTGGGATACACTCCTCCGCCTCTAAAAATTACAGCGACACATCCGAAGCCGCCTAACAGCAAAGAAACGCTGGCACTGGCACCAGACGTGTACATGCCTGAACTCCACCCTCCCTGTCAACTCCTCCCAAGTACTGGTTAGCTTCCACCGCCTTACTGGTAGCCACCCCGCGTGATTACTCCCCCACAGTCCTTGAACACACCGATACCTCCATCCCATCCCGCCACTCGCCCCAGTTTCCCGTGCTTGGATCAGTTTGGACCGGTAAACACTCCCCCCCCCCCCCCCTCCAGACATAAACACCCTAATACCGCACATGACATCAAACTCATTGTCCACTCCAATCGCAACACTGCCCCTGGTCATGATGGTGTCACCTACCGCCACCTCAAGGAAACTCTCCCCCCCCCCCCCCACCCGTCCTTCCTGGCTGTCCTTGCTACCCGGATTTTTTACCACGACTTGCTGTGTCCTGCTGGTCGATAAACACAACAAACCGCTATCGTTCCATCTGCCTCACCTCCGTGTTCAGGAAGGTCTTAGAGTCTACCGTCTCCTGCCGTATTCATCACCACAAACACCACTTCCTCCCCCTTACCATGTGTGGCTTCCAACCGTCCTTCTCGGCCTACGACCAGCTCCTTAACCTTACCAATCTCCTTCCCCTCCAACTTAACTCCCATTGTTCTGCTACTTTTGTGTCCCTCGACCTCCAGAACGCCTATGACCATGTCTGGCATTTGGGCACGTCTTTAAACTCCATCAATTTTAAATTTTGTCTGTCTCATTGCTTCCTTCCTCTCCCATCATCCCTCCAGTGTCACTATCCACAATGCCGACTCCTGTACTTTCTAGCCCACCACCAGCATGCCACAAGGCTCCATCCTCTCCCCTCTCCTCTATCTCCTGTATAGTGCAGACATGCCCACACCTCCCCCACTTGTTCGCCTCCTCCAATTTGCTGATGACACCATCGTCCTGACCTTTATCCTACCATCCAACGGTACAAAAATACCCTTCAAAACCACCTCAACCAGTTCACTGTCTGGTGCAACCGGTGGCTCCTTTGCATCAACCCTTCCAACACCGAGGCAATCACCATAGGTCATACCACTTGCTCCTTCCAACTCCACGATTTTTATCTCACCATTTATGGTTGCCCTATCCACCTCAGTCCTACCCTGAAATACCTTGGCCTCACACTCAGGCATCAACTGGACTCCCCTCTCCTTCTGATCCAACACAAAGCCCACAATAGACTCTGGCTCCAGGAACTCCTGTCTGGCCAGACATGGAGAGTGCATCCTCCCACCATCCTTTACACTTACAAATCTGTGATCCATCCCATCCTTTGTTTTTCCAGCATTGCCTAGATTTCCACCCTGCCCAGATTCTATAAAGCCCTCTAAGTCCTTGTACACCATGAACTCCACCTTGCCTTCCATACCCACCTCCCATTCCCCACATGGATCCTCTACAACCTCATCCCCTTCCCACATCTTCTCCTTTCCTCGAACACATCCGCACCCTACATTGTTCACAGACTCAGTCACCCCCACCCTCTGGTGTCTTCTATCCCCTCTACAGCCAGCCCATATCTGCGCCTATACCATGGTGTCCTGCCCTCTCTACATCTCCAACAGTCCTGCTCCTTTCCCAACGCAACTTCCAGCGCCTGCCCCTCCTGGATGATGAGCTTTGTCCTGATATCTACCCCTCCTACCAACTCTAACCACACCTTCCCCCTCCCTCTCCTCAGGGCTCCATCTCCCTTCTTCTTCCTTTTCCCTGAGCTGTTTTTTCCTCCCTCCTCTGCCCTCTCCCTTTCTAGTGCACCCCATATATGGTAAATTTTTTTTCTAATAAATTGCGAGCCTAAATGGTCTGAAAATCAATGAACTGGAAGTAAGAGCAAAATAATTGGAACTTAAAGGTTATTCTAAAATGAGAAAAGATATTGGGATATTGTATCATATAGACAAGAATTGTCTGAAGATTTTATGAGAGAATTTCAGGATAAATTAATTGGGAAGAAATATCAGGTGAACAAAAATTATCTGCAGATTTTATGATGGAATTTAAAGATAAAGTTTTTTGGGGAATAATTTTAAAATGCCAGAACTATCTGAATCTTCATACAAAAAATATTCAAACGATATGGAATAATGGAACAGTCTAAAGGTTGTGAATGCTGCATATGCTTAAGAAATGAAAATCATCAGTTTGTAAAAACAAGCTGTAACCATATTTTTGATAAAGAGTGTACTGATCAATGGTTAAAAGACAAATTAGATTTACAATGTGTAGAAGAGTTATTATTTAATGAATAATTACAAATCAGTCTGCTGTTGAGATTTTAAACAATGGAAACTATAAGAAATAGAGTGGATATAAAATTAATGTGTGATGAAAACTTTAAAGCAAGAACTATATTTAATGAAAATCTTGCTGCTATTCCTGTGAATAAGACTAAAATCACAATTAATAAACCAATCTATGTTGCAATGAGAAAACTTGATTTATCTAAGGAATGATGTATGATTTTCACTGCAGAATAATGAAACCAAAAAATGGAGAAAATATTGAATTGTGTTATCAAGATACAGACAGTTATATCTATAACATACAAACTGAAGTTTTTTTTATGAAGTTATGAAATGGATGATTAAGAAGTTTGATACTAGCAATTATCCTGATATTTATGGTAGTTCACAAGGTAACAAGAAAGTTTTAGCAAAAATGGAATATGAATGCAATTGATAAATAATGAAAGAATTTTGTGGTCTGAGAACAAATATGTATACTTACAAAGTTGCTGAGTTAAGGAATGTATTGTCAAAAGCAGAATAAGTTTAGAAGATTGTAAAGATTGGCTGTTTAACAACAGAGAACAGTACAGAAAACACAAAACATATGAGAGGGCGTTGAGCCCCCATGATGACATACATATGTTTTGGAAAATAAAATGGATACATTACCATACAGATATCACAAATTATAAAAATTTCTTACATTCCCATAACTCATTTTATTTATTTTCTTACATTCATCTTTTCTAAGACAATATTAAATTTTATTTTCTTACATCCATCTTTTGTATGAAAAAAATAATTAGTTTTGAAAATTTGTGAAAGTGATACAAAAAAAAATTCATTGTTATTGATTTTTCTAAGTGAATTAGACCTGAATATTGGATTGTAGTGGGATGATTCAGTAGGTTCTGGGTAAGTTTTCATTTTCTAGTGAAAAGAACAAGTGAAATGTGTGATATTCAGCAGAAAATGAGAAGTGAGCCACAACCTACTGAATCATCCTACTTTTCTATAATACGAAACGTGCTGCCCTTCTTTCAACTTCCTAAATGTACTATGTTTACCCTATCTGGTAAAGTTCCCAAACTGTGCAACAGTACTCCTAAAGACGACGGACAAGCATAACGTAGGCAGTCTCTTTAGCTGATCTGTTGCATTTTCTAAGTGGTCTGCCAATAAAACGCTATGTGCTCCTCCTAATTTAAGTTGTTCATTATTGTAATTCCTACATATTTAGTTGAATATATGGCCTTTAGATTCGACTGATTTATCGTGTAACCGAAGCTTAACAGACTCCTTTTAGCACTCATGTGGATGACCTCACACTTTTCGTTATTTAGGGTCGATGGCCAATTTTCGCATCGTACAGATGTCTTACCTTAGTCGTTTAGCAATTTGTTTTGATCTTCTGATGACTTTGTTAGACGACCTGCAAAACACCTAAGACGGCAGCTCAGATTGTCTCCTAAATATTTTATACAGATAAGGAACAGCAGGTGGCTTATAACACTCCCTCGGGGAACGCCAGAAATCACTTCTGTTTTACTCGATGGCTTTACGTCAGCAGCTGCTTTGAAGTGTAACCTCTCTGACAAGAAATCTGGAGTCTAGTCGCGTAACTGAGACGATATTCCTTAGGCATGCATTTTTATTACAAGCCACTTGTGAGGTAAGGTGTCGAATTACTTCTGAAAATTTAGAAATACGGAATACCTTGTCGATAGCATTTAATACTTCGTGTGAGCAACGAGCCTACACTGAAAAGTAAGGCACATGTATAATTCTAGGACGCGACCTAAACTACCTCCACAAACACGCTAGGTGGCATGTGGAAGGCAACTTCCCCCTCTACACGCATACGCAGTTTGAATGCGTTGCGTTAGTCCAGTGTATTTCGAGTAGCGGAAGTAAGGAGACATGTTCAAGTGCTATGTCGCGGCGAGTTACAGCGCCTGCAGTTATCGAATTCTTAATTGCTGTAAAAGTGACTGTTAATGAGATTCATCTTTGTTTAAATGCTTTTTATGGTGACAATGCTGTTGATAGGTCTACTGCAAATCGATGGACAGCAAAATTTCGTGGTATCGAGCCTGGAAGAGACATATCTGTTTAAACACGCAGCGGACGTCAGATCGCAACTGCAGACGATAAATATCTCAAAATCGTTGACAATTTGATTGAAATTGTCCGGCGAATCACTCAAATGCGTATCACAAACCATATTGGAATATTCAAGGGAAGTGTCGGTCTCATCATTGTGCAATTAGGACACAGTAAAATCTGTGTACGATGGCTAGGCGAGAACAAACAGCGTCAATTGGAATGCTGCAACTTTTTGCCCAACCTTTCTAATTGCTTTTGTTCGTGTCCTACAAGCACGTATGCATTACTTTTCGGCTTACCGTCACGTATCCGAACTATTGCAACTTAGGTTAAAGACGGAGTTTTTTAACAGCTGCTGCCTATCGGAACAACTGAGGCCAGTTTTGTGCAGAATTATCATTAATTGTAGAGTTATTGTGGTGACTGACCATTCATTTAAGATACGCCAGTGAGATACGTTTACCAACACCTGAGGAGTAGAATTTTACTTGAACTGTTAAACTTCAGGCCCTAAAGTTGGTCAGGTTGCGTTGTGCTAAAAAATATTGTGTGTCAGTTTAGTGATGATCAGAATAAGTAAAGAGAGAACTGTCTGAGTACGTTCAGTTTTGTTCAGCTGTTTGAAAATCAAATAACGTAGAAGTTTACCAGCACAGTTATTCTTAATTTTAGAAGGGGAAGTTTCAAAGTGAAACTTTGTTAATAGTATTTACCATTAATTAATCTCGAGCCAGAAGGAAAGACAAATAAAAGGAATCTTAAAATCACGTAAAGGAAAGAAAAAAGCGAAGGTATTAAGATTTTTTCAAGCGTCCGCTAGACGGTCAATAATATTGCGCATATTTCCTGAGGCGCTACAACAATGAACGTCTTGGATGAAGCCGAGAGCTTGAGAATTAATATTGACAACAAAAAAAACTTTTGAAATGTATTGCGCTGCCCGTAAATATTGTGCCGTTTCTGGGCAGTATTGACAATATCCTTGACAGTTTCTTTCTAGCTACTGCTTGTGGATAACATTGTGCTCGTCATTCGCCGTCGTTGTGACGTGGAAAATGATCTGCAAACAAGACGAAAGAGCGTTATGATCAGAGTGCATCGAAATTTATAAATCGTCGGCATTGAGTGATCTTAGGGCAGATGATTGCAAAACAAAGATGTTAAGACTGAATGGTATGATTTGTTGCTCAGAAAATGCGAGGAAATGCCGCGAAGTACGATGCTTTAAAAAATTAATTAATGCAAAACTATGAATAAAAAATATATAGATATTTATGTTTGCGTGTACATTAACAGCTACGATGTTGTCGTTTAGTGCAACTACTATTGCATAGTATGTTTCCTTAACTATATCACAGATACTTTAAGGTGAGACAGCACTTGTAAATTTCGTCTCCGAAGGAATTACAGTGGCAAGATATAGTATAATAGATAAACGACGACTTGGCAGTATTAAGTTTCCGATTCTGGTACTTTGTTTTTTGATCATGTGGATATGGGCATCCACAGAAATTTATGCAGCGGGGTGGGGCGGCAAGACTCTTAAAATTGCCGCTTTTGATGTAAGTGATTATGCACGCCTATGACGCTGCAGCGTTTCATTGGCCAGAATTGCCGTAAAATATACAGAGATACCGCTCCACGTTCACACGCAACATAAGCGGCGCCGATATTGTTAACATTATACATGTTTTACATTGCGTCAGTCTGGGGACGATCTAAAAGTTATATTATTCGTGAAGAATCAAGTTTGGCAAGACCACTAGCAATTATTTTTATTGCGATCAGCGGTTTCGACAGATCTACGCTGTCATCATCGGATCTTGTAACAATATTACATGTGCATGCGTTTTACAAGACTAAAAGTCATACAGTGACGTTGCGTCAAACAAGACGTAGCAGGGAACATCAGCATGTCACAATTAAAAAACACACAATTAAAACACGCATCTTGTACTCACTTCTCAGCATACACTAGTCAGTAATTAGTAATGGAAGCGATTAGTTTATGCTGGGACATCAGCACAACAAGTTACATGTTTTCAAAATGGTTCAAATGGCTCTGAGCACTATGGGACTCAACTACTGTGGTCATAAGTCCCCTAGAACTTAGAACTACTTAAACCTAACTAACCTAAGGACAGCACACAACACCCAGCCATCACGAGGCAGAGAAAATCCCTGACCCCGCCGGGAATCGAACCCGGGAACCCGGGCGTGGGAAGCGAGAACGCTACCGCATGACCACGAGATGCGGGCAGTTACATGTTTTAATTGTGTGTTAATTTACTTGTGAGGTGCTGATGTTCCCTGTCACGTTTTATTTGACACATCACTATGTGACTTTTACTATTGTAAAAAGGATGCACAACTGATAACGTTACAAGATCCGATTATGACAGCGTAGAGCCGAAAGAGCTCATCGAATTAAAAATAATTGCTGGCGATCTTGGCAAACTTGATTCTTCAAGAATAATAATGTTAATATTGTCAGGAGTATTCTTAAAGACAGATTACGTGTACAAGTACTATTCTACGTTCACTTACAGTACATGTGGTACATCTATGACCAGAATTACGGAGCGTGAAAAGTGACGTACAGGGATACCAAGCTACATCAAGAGCAAGGAAACACATGTGATGAAGTTTAACAGTTTAGAATTCTTGTAAGTCGCTGGTGGGAATCTTCTTCTGCTGTGACAGCTGCAACGAGGCTGTACTTTTTCAGACTGATGTCTTTGTACAGAAATACAGCCACAGTTTTTACTACAGGCTTCTAGGAGTTGTGGATGAGATTTAAAGATAAAGTTTTGATAAGGAAGCCATGTCCGGAAATGTACCGTTTGCAAAGAAGGTAAATTTGAAGATGGAATCACTTTCAACGCTCCCGTTTCACTGTACTGTGCGTAATGGTAGAGCTGCACAGTGCGTATATCGGGACTGTTTTGTAGGTCGCCGAGTCTGTCACATTCCGTTTTCGTCCGACTGCAGCAAAAATTGCGAGAAACAAGGTCCGTCCGCAATTGGGATAGTCGAGTTTGGTGCTCCATAGACCCACACCCTGGACCGTGCTTCTGGAAGCACGTGTCACCGTTACACCTCGTGTAACGAACACGACTTCGTCACGTGGAGCGGCTCCTGCAGAGCAAGCAGGTCGCAGGCGGGATGAGGTTCTCCTCACTCGCCTCCGCATCGGGCACAGTCCCTTAACGCATGGTTTTTTACTCCGGCGGGAGGACACCCCAATCTGCAGTGCTTGTGGCATCCAGATTACTGTCCGCCACATTTTACTTGATTGTCCTTTATTCTCTGACCATAGGGCGGTGGTTTCCTTGCCACCGGATTTGCCCTCTATTTTGCAAGACGACGCAACGACTGTGGTTAAGGTCTTACGGTTTTGTGTCCTGTCCAATTTGTTGCCTCGGATTTTAGGAAGAGGATTTTAATGTGCTGCTGGGTGACTGGCTCACCCAGGTTTTAGGTAAGAGGTCCGCCAGTCACGATTACCTACTTGTTTCACTTCGATTTCTATTCCCTTTTCCTTGTGTTTCCCATCCTTTTTTTAGTGTGTTTCTTCTCCTCTTGTTTTGCCTCTGTATGTGATGATTTGGAACTGCGTCAGGTCTGTGTCTTTTAGCCGTTCTCCTTGTTCGCTATCCGTCTTCGTCCCTTCACCGCATGTGTTCCTGTTTCTATGCGTTTGGGCGCTGATGACCACGCTGTTTAGCGCCCGAAAACCTCAAAGCACACACACACACACACACACACACACACACACACACACACGCACACAGCTCATTGTCACCGTCGTGTGCGTACAGTGATGGGCGAGATTTGGAAGTGATCCGATATTCCAACTTATTTTATGTCCAAGCGCTACATTCCCGGGCAGTGGTTCCTTATTCTCGTACCTTCGCTTCACTGGCAATCAATGTGGTTACAGTGACTGCTGAAGGTCGACAATAGCCTACGAGGTTGCGGCAATGTGCATGTGCAGACAGGTCCGTTACTCCAAACAAACAATATCAGGTCCGCATACATATAAATGCAATAACTGCTGATATAACTACAAATGTCTCTGTCCAGACAATGATTTATTCAATAGCACGAACACTCAACTCTCATGTGAATGTTCTAACATGGTTCAAATGGCTCTGAGCACTATGGGACTTAACATCTGAGGTCATCAGTCCCCTAGAACTTAGAAGTACTTAAACCTAACTAAACTAAGTACATCACACACATCCATGCCCGAGGGAGGATTCGAACCTGCGACCGTAGCAGTCACGCGGTTCCGGAGTGAAGCGCCTAGAACCGCTCGGCCACCGCGGCCGGCTGTGAATGTTCTAAACACAGTACTAACTAGTGCCAGTGCACCATTCTGAAACAAAGGTCCAAATCGGTGAATACGGTTACGTTCACGCCAACATACACTGCTCGTAGCGATGTCTTGTATTGCCGCTGGGCTGCTGATTCCACGTCGAACTCGTCAGCGTGCGATCCGATTCTTTCGGCGAGCAGGTCGATGCTCCTCGGCCAGTGAGCTCCAGGAGGAGCTGCAACCTCCTGTTAGGCCACAGATCGTGGCTTATATCCTGGTTCGCGAGGTGATATGAAATTGCGCCCTACTTGTTCAGCATGACTACCGACGTGCAACATAGCCCTCTTATGCTCGGACCTCTGTTGTCGGTCGCTCGATTAACTAGCAGTGATCTTGCGCCGCCTGGTGAGTAGGCTGACCCGCGTAACCTGTATTTCTAGACGGTAGACTGTCCAGCGGTTCAAATGGCTCTGAGCACTATGGGATAGAGTCCTGCATGACCGAGTAAGCGAGCACAAAATAAGAGATGGGGCGAGCACACCCTAACTGGATAGGCTCCCCGCACTAGTTCTAGTGACCGAGCATAGAAGCCGTGACCGAATACGTAGCCCGTAACTTCAAACACATTACACGTGTCATTATCCGTGTGAGACTGCAGCCAGTACGGGCTTCTCATTTGTGGTGTGTGTGTCTCTCTCTCTCTGTAATCATGTAGTGCGAGGAAACCAGTGCAGTAAGACGTAAGACTGAAATCAATGTTTACACATTGAAGAGACGGGAAGGTCTAAAAAGCCAAGTACGGAGCATATTTTTGTTGGTTGTAGACGAAAACAGTGCGTCTACTGGGTACGTATCGTGCATAAACTGCTCCACATTATTGTGTTTCCAATCGGGAAACACTCTTTTAAAGAAACACAGTTGCAAGAAACCTCACAAAGATGCAGCTCCTTCAGGAATACCGCAGGAATACCGGCAGTAATAAAAAATAGTATTACAGCAAAGTGTGTTGCAATGTGTGCTAAAGATATGAGACTTTTTAATGCTATTTGCGGTGAAGGTTTCAGAAAACTAGGCCAAGAATTAATACATCTAGGCCCGCATTATGGAAAAGTTAACGTGGCAGATATCATGCCACATCCCTTTTTCTTTTTTTTTTTTTTTTTTGTCATCAGTCTACTGACTCGTTTGATGCGGCCCACCACGAATTCCTTTTCATCTCAGAATAGCACTTGCAACCTACGTCCTCAATTATTTGCTTGACGTATTCCAATCTCTGTCTTCCTATACAGTTTTTGCCCTGTACAGCTCCCTCTAGTACCATGGAAGTCATTCCTTCATATTTTAGCAGATGTCCTATCATCCTGTCCCTTCTCCTTACCAGTGTTCTCCACATATTCCTTTCCTCTCCGATTCTGCGTAGAACCTCCTCTTTCCTTACCTTATCAGTACACCTAATTTTCAACATTCGTCTATAGCACCACATCTCAAATGCTTCGATTCTCTTCTGTTCCGGTTTTCCCACTGTCCATGTTTCACTACCATACAATGCTGTACTCCAGACGTACATCTTCAGAAATTTCTTCCTCAAATTAAGGCCGGTATTTGATATTAGTAGACTTCTCTTGGCCAGAAATGCCTTTTTTGCCATAGCGAGTCTGCTTTTGATGTCCTCCTTGCTCCGTCCGTCATTGGTTATTTTACAGCCTAGGTAGCAGAATTCCTTAACTTCATTGACTTCGTGACCATCAATCCTGATGTTAAGTTTCTCGCTGTTCTCATTTCTACTACTTCTCATTAGCTTCGTCTTTCTCCGATTTACTCTCAAACCATACTGTGTACTCATTAGACTGTTACCGAGCGAGGTGGCGCAGTGGTTAGACACTGGACTCGCATTCGGGAGGACGACGGTTCAATCCCGCGTCCGGCCATCCTGATTTAGGTTTTCCGTGATTTCCCTAAATCGCTCCAGGCAAATGCCGGGATGGTTCCTTTCAAAGGGCACGGCCGACTTCCTTCCCCGTCCTTCCCTAACCCGATGAGACCGATGACCTCGCTGTCTGGTCTCCTTCCCCGAAACAACCAACCAACCATTAGACTGTTCATTCCGTTCAGAAGATCAATTAATTCTTCTTCACTTTCACTCAGGATAGCAATGTCATCAGCGAATCGTATCATTGATATCCTTTCACCTTGTATTTTAACTCCACTCCTGAACCTTTCTTTTATTTCCATCATTGCTTCCTCGATGTACACATTGAAGAGTAGGGGCGAAAGGCTACAGCCTTGTCTTACACCCTTCTTAATACGGGCACTTCGTTCTTGATCGCCCACTCTTATTATTCCCTCTTGGTTGTTGTACATATTGTATATGACCCGTCTCTCCCTATAGCTTACCCCTACTTTTTTCAGAATCTCGAACAGATTGCACTATTTTATATTGTCGAACGCTTTTTCCAGGTCGACAAATCCTATGAAAATGTCTTGATTTTTCTTTAGCCTTGCTTCCATTATTAGCAGTAACGTCAGAATTGCCTCTCTCGTCCCTTTACTTTTCCTAAAGCCAAACTGATCGTCACCTAGCGCATTCTCAATTTTCTTTTCCATTCTTCTGTATATTATTCTTGTAAGCAGCTTCGATGCATGAGCTGTTAAGCTGATTGTGCGATAATTCTCGCACTTGTCAGCTCTTGCCGTCTTCGGAATTGTGTGGATGATGCTCTTGCGAAAGTCAGATGGTACGTCGCCAGACTCATATATTCTACATATCAACGTGAATAGTCGTTTTGTTGCCACTGCCCCCAATGATTTTAGAAGTTCTGATGGAATGTTATCTATCCTTCTGCCTTATTTGACCGTAAGTCCTCCAAAGCTCTTTTAAATTCCGATTCTAATACTGGATCCCCTATCTCTTCTAAATCGACTTCTGTTTCTTCTTCTATCACATCAGACAAATCTCCACCCTCATAGAGGCTTTCAATGTATTCTTTCCACCTATCTGCTCTCTCCTCTGCATTTAACAGTGGAATTCCCGTTGCATTCTTAATGTTACCACCGTTGCTTTTAATGTCACCAAAGGTTGTTTTGACTTTCCTGTATGCTGAGTCTGTCCTTCTGACAGTCATATCTTTTTCGATGTCTTCACATTTTTCCTGCAGCCATTTCGTCTTAGCTTCCCTGCACTTCCTATTTATTTCATTCCTCAGCGACTTGTATTTCTGTATTCCTGATTTTCCCGGAACATGTTTGTACTTCCTCCTTTCATCAATCAACTGAAGTATTTCTTCTGTTACCCATGGTTTCTTCGCAGCTAGCTTCATTATACCTATGTTTTCCTTCCCAACTTCTGTGATGGCCCTTTTTAGAGATGTCCATTCCTCTTCAACTGTACTGCCTTCTGCGCTATTCCTTATTGCTGTATCTATAGCGTTAGAGAACTTCAAACGTATCTCGTCATTCCTTAGTACTTCCGTATCCCACTTCTTTGCGTATTGATTCTTCCCGACTAATGTCTTGAACTTCAGCCTGCTCTTCATCACTACTGTATTGTGATCTGAGTCTATATCTGCTCCTGGGTACGCCTTACAATCCAGTATTTGATTTCGGAATCTCTGTCTGACCATGATGTAATCTAATTGAAATCTTCCCGTATCTCCCGGCCTTTTCCAAGTATACCTCCTCCTCTTGTGATTCTTGAACAGGGTATTCGCTATTACTAGCTGAAACTTGTTACATAACTAGTCTTTCTCCAAGCCCATATTCTCCTATAATCTTTTCTTCTACTCCTTCCCCTACAACTGCATTCCAGTCTCCCATGACTATTAGATTTTCGTCCCGCTCTACATACTGCATTACCCTTTCAACATCCTCATACACTTTCTCTATCTGTTCATCTTCAGCTTGCGACGTCGGCATGTATACCTGAACTATCGTTGTCGATGTTGGTCTGCTGTCGATTCTGATTAGAACAACCCGGTCACTGAACTGTTCACAGTAACACACCCTCTGCCCTACCTTCCTATTCATAACGAATCCTACACCTGTTATACCATTTTCTGCTGCTGTTGATATTACCCGATACTCATCTGACCAGAAATCCTTGTCTTCCTTCCACTTCACTTCACTGACCCCTACTATATCTAGATTGAGCCTTTGCATTTCCCTTTTCAGATTTTCTAGTTTCCCTACCACGTTCAAGCTTCTGACGTTCCACGCCCCGACTCGTAGAACGTTATCCTTTCGTTGATTATTCAATCTTTTTCTCATGGTAACCTCCCCCTTGGCAGTCCCTTCCCGGAGATCCGAAAGGGGGACTATTCCGGAATCTTTTGCCAATGGAGAGATCATCATGACACTTCTTCAATTACAGGCCACATGTCCTGTGGATACACGTTACGTGTCCTTAATGCAGTGGTTTCCACTGCCTTCTGCATCCTCATGTCGTTGATCATTGCTGATTCTTCCGCCTTTAGGGGCAATTTCCCACCCCTAGGACAAGAGAGTGCTCTGAACCTCTATCCGCTCCTCCGCCCTCTTTGACAAGGCCGTTGGCAGAATGCGGCTGACTTCTTATGCCGGAAGTCTTCGGCCGCCAATGCTGATTATTTATCAAAATTTAGGCAGTGGCGGGGATCGAACCCGGGACCGAAGACGTTTTGATTATAAATCGAAGACGCTACCCCCAGACCACGGGTACCCAACATCAATGTTTTATTTACAACAAAATTCCCGGAAGTTAGGAAGACGGGAGAAAATATTATAAAAGAAAGTGCTCTATGAATTTAGCTGTGTAACGTACCCGGTCTTGGAAACGTTGCTTTTGTATTAAAAGAAAGAGAGAGAGAGACAGAAATAAATACATCGTGTGTGTGTGTGTGTGTGAGAGAGAGAGAGAGAGAGAGAGACAGAGAGAGAGAGAGACAGAAAGAGAGAGAGAGGCGTTGGATTTGTACAGTACTGAGCAGGGAGTGTAGTGGGACGCGAAATTGAAGCGTCACCCATCCACCAGTGTCAGCCCAGTTTGCAGGTGAATATAAGTTTAATTTAGTTTTTGTTTATGTATTTTTGTAATATTTGTAATGGTTGTGAATTGTCTAAAGTTTTGTATTTATTTTTTATGTTTCATTTACGGAGAGGGCGGCGCAACGAACGGAGACAGCATCTTCGCTGCCGGGACCAGAGAGAAAATTGCTGGCCACTATACGTCGCGGGTCGACAGCCAAAGAGCAACAGAAGACCCTGAAACCGAGTTGTTGCGTCGTGCTTCTAAAAATTGAAAATTAAGAATTTGTAATGTTTGTACAACAATGACGTCATAGAAAGTTTAATCTTGTTGTAAATGTTCAGTCCTGTCTTGTCAAGGCTCAGGTTCACGTCTATATGTAGGAAGATAATAAACTGGTGGATGCTACAAAAGTTTAAATACGTGTTCCGTGAATTTATTTATGAAGAATTATGTGAATGAATTAATAATATATTTGACAAGATTATTAATTTTTGACAACGTTCATCGTGAGTTTGAATCTCGAAAGTTTATTCAATGTGGTTCTAATATTTATTAAATCAGATAACCTGCATTAATATAATTTCTGAGGAGAAACAAACGACATCTAAATTGAAAAAGTTTGCGCAAACCAATTGGACCGAGTGACGTAATTCTGCGCATACGACTCAATGATGTTTTACAGTTTCGTTCAAGAACCATTCTGAGACAATTTAAAAAGAATATAAATAATTTTGAAGTGTGTTGTAACTGACGTAGGTGACGAAGTCTGCACATGGTCATATGTCAAAAGAAAATCCATTTATACAAAACTTACGTCGTTACACTACACGAGCCGGGGCGAGGTGAGGTGAGACGTCAGCGGTGACCGGTCGTGCTCGGTTATCCGCGTGTCCGGAATCCGGACATCAGACATGGGGCGAGTACGTGACCGAGCCGAGTCGTGTGGGGCCGGACACGAGCGGCTGGGTCCCCCCGTCAACAGGCGAGCAGTGACCGGTCAGACATGGAGCGTTGCAGCACTACTATGGGACTTAACATCTGAGGTCATCAGTCCCCTAGAACTTAGAACTACTAAACCTAACTAACCTAAGGACATCACACACATCCATTCCCGAGGTAGGATTCGAACCTGAGACCGTAGCAGTCGCTCGGTTCCACACTGAAGTGCCTAGAACCGCGTCCAGCAGTGAAGTTGCGAATACGTGACTCGGGGTGACAACATCCCTATTTCTTCCTCCCCCTCCCCCCTCACATCCCCGCAAGGGAGAGCATAGGAGCATCTTCTTCTTCCGAGCAGTTCACGTTCGTGGAGTTCTTAACGCCAGCATCGCCTACCAATATGGTTTGAGGATGAGGTCTGAAGATGATCAGTTACAGACCGAAACCTCTGACCACAAAACTGTCTATGCTCATTTTAAAATCTTCATCTATTGCTAGTGCTATTGGTGGACCATATCCACCTCGATGCTGACTTCTGCACTGCAACGGCTGGGCTCGGCTCAGCCTGCATGTGTTGTGGTTGCTGTGGGGCTCACCACTGGTGGACAGCTGTCACCCCGTGACTCCTCCTACCACCTCTGGAGTAGACCCACTATCGCAGAGCTAAAACACAAAAAGTTTTGTAGCCTCCGGATTGGAAAGCGTTATCACGTGGTGGCTTCAACGGGTCCACGTGCTTACGGCAGGTAACAACAATTTCAGACATTACGACATACGTCACGTTACTCAATTTACATATCACTGTCGCTAGATACCGTATTTTTTTGCCTCGATCCACCTCTGAATATATTATTTTGTCGTCAATGCTGAAATTACGATTTCTAATTTCATTCCCTCTTGCACCGGTTGCTTCATGCTTACAAAGTGCTGTTAGGGGAAGTACAATTTTCATCTTCTTCCTATGGAAAATCTCCGTTGGGTTCTTCCTTCATGGGAAAGGTTTCTGTAGGAGATTAATAGGGCCCGGATCTTAATGACCTAAAAACAGCGAAACATGAGATGATATATCTCCTAAAACTTACATAAATATGACCTCAAAAATATGAATTACACGAAATTATGTAAAAACATTCTTGTTGATCTTTTATACACCACGTGATACAAATTTCATTCTGATTAAATTGTGTGTGTAATACTTACTTTCGGCAGTGTTTGAAACTAAATAGCATATTCGAAGAGGCTGCATGCGTAAAAACAAAAAAACAAAAAAAAACAAAAAATAAATAAATAAATAAATAAATAAAATAAAATAAAATAAAAAAGACACGAAGTAGTCTATAGTGATAACTATAACACTCACTCATCCAAACAATAAAAACGATGTTTTTATATCCGCACATCACTTGTTTCAAGTATTCCAAATTATTTAACGCACCTCGCAGTATTCAATTTCTGCAGAGTAGCACTCGCTGAAACGTTTACTTTTAGGCTTCCCATATTCAAATAATTACGATTGTCGCTGGAGGATAGTTTTGTACCTGGAGAAGCTCGTCTCCACATCACAGGTCGTTATAGAATAGCATTTAAAGGCGGCGAGGTCACTGCAAGCCAGGCTGGTTCACTGTCTTCAAATGTTGGAGCATACCCAAAAACACTCCTACTAATTTTACACAGTTTACAGTATCCGGGATTCTGTTAGGGAACACTTTGCCGTTTGTTATTCACTTTTTCAGCCACCTGACCACGAACCCGACCCAACTCAATCTGCATATCTCGAGCAGTATCCTGGGCGTCACACACTTGAGTACCAGCAGCTTCTAGTCGTGCGATGGGTCGCGATATCACTCGAAACTTGGCGTTCATGTATGCCAAGTTTCCAGACAAGGTATCTGTAAAAACCTCTTAGACAGATTTGACAGCATTTGATCCATCTCTATTAAGCTCATCAATCTTTATTCAGGTGTAGTTGGTTCAGTACTACTCAGCAGCATTAAGCCAAGAACCCCATAGTACAAGCTGAGTGCAGACAGTCAGTGGAGGTGTTTGTTGCCTGAATTTCTGCATACGTAGCGAAGGTTTCACAGATTTTCTTGCCACAGGATATCAATTTGGTCACATCGCGGTAATTTGAGCGCGCCTCTTCTGCAACTCTGTGCAACGCGTATGCAAGGCAAGGGACTTACATCATACTGGAGTAGAGAATCTGAAGCCCCTTGGCTGCTTGAGGCATTTAAGAAGCCCTCCCTGCCACTAACAGCAAAACGTGGCCTCTGTTCACACCATCCGGTCATAGTAGCTTCTGAGAGTTGTCACAGAAAATGTCAAATATCGAGTTGTTTATTTTTTCGAAACCTTCGTAACGTTTAGAACACCAACAACATCATTTGCAACCTATCAGGCCCCTACATCGGGGACTTCATTTATGGACACCCAGACATTTTCATCAACAACACTAATTCGTATTTTATTAAACTCCTCCTCTAGCAGGTGGATAAGTAGTTCTTTCTCAGTGTAGATTCATCTGAAACTGGGTGCGTTTTGTACTTCTCCAAAAACTGCCTTATGAGTGGATTCCTCAGCTCCTGCAATGGGATGTTTCAAGACACCATCCTCTCACACAAGTCCTTGAACGATTCCACGGCTGAAGGTGAACCTACCTGTTCAAAAAACAGCGTTTTTCTGCTGTCATTTTCTGCACTTCTCTTCACAGAGCTGCCGTGTTTGGCGATGCTGCAGCGTTGTTGCCCAATGAAGTGCTTTCCTGTGCTACTTTTTACTTCACATAGTATACAAAATATTATTTACCTGTCAATGCTGAAGAACGTGTCTCCAAAATCACGAACAAACCCTCGCAAGTTCATGCTGTAGGAGCTCTTTACTTTTCGAATGTTGAACCTGATTGAGTTTGTATTCAAAGTGGGTAGTGTGACCACGTGTGCGATGCTTTTTATGTCGGAAGCCACCTTCGTCAGTTTCGAAAGCGTTTCATCAGTCCTGCAAAACAACATCTTACGACTAGTCTATCAGGCTGCTTGTGTATTATAGCCCTGACAAGTAAAGTTTTGTACTAATAATTGTGTCTATTTTTGACGCAGTCGGCACTCACATTAACATGTGAGCAATATTTTTATTATTTTATTCTTGTGTGCTTAAAGATAAGACAAGTATATGTTTTTTTTTGCAAAGTTGGCCAAAACACGACCCTAAAGCTGTAAATATGACTTTATATGCACTATAGAAGTTCATTTTTCTGCACTACAATACCTGCATCCTGCATAAGTTGTTGGAAAATAAACCCTAAATGACTTGTCATCAAAATCCATGCCCTAAATGTTAAAAACATCGTTAGCGCATCCTCCTTTTTGTATTAATACCTTAGTTTCGTCATTTGTAACCAAAAATGCTCAGGATTGGATTTAGGGCGGAATGGTGGGTTACGAAGATGCTGGATTCTGTTTTCCACACAATATTCTTCAAATTCCCCTGCATAAAACTGTGTACCGCTGTCAATTACAACGGTCGTGGGTAAACGTTCTACTGAAAATACCTTCATCATTACTTCGGGCCGGCCGGAGTGGCCGCGCGGTTCTAGGCGCTACAGTCTGGAACCGAGCTACCGCTATGGTCGCAGGTTCGAATCCTGCCTCGGGCATAGATGTGTGTGATGTCCTTAGGTTAGTTAGGTTTAAGTAGGTCAGAAGTTAAGTCTCATGGTGCTCAGAGCCATCTGAACCATTACTTCGGCAGTTTTCGCCGCGTCAGTGCTTCTCATTCTTGCGACGTACGGGAAACTGGTACAGTTGTCTAGCAGTATGAGCCAATGTTCTCCTAGGAATGATCCGTCCTAGTCTAACGTTCCGGCTCCTTCACCCATGTAAAATATGAATCGGTTATGGAAGTGGGAAATTTCCGGCAACATTTTTTCTGTAGCTTTCTCTATACTTTTGCAATAGAATTATTCTTGGTAGTGGAAATTCCCCAGTGCCAGCTGTGCAAGGCTTTTAATACTTCTTGTTTTACTGCTTCCGAAATGACTACACGCGCCTTTCCTTCTACTGAGTGCGTGAGGATGATGACTTCTTTCAGCTGTAGTAATGCATAATGTAGATTACAAAAGTGCTCCAATTCAGGTTGCATTAATTGTTTCGTAGGAAATGACCATGTCGTTTTCATATAAATATTTCGCTTTAGGCATATTTCATGTTTTCCTGCTGCTGCCGTCATTACTTCCGCGTCTTATGGTAGCCATGTTAGCATCTTGTGTGACAGGACATCGATCTGAGAACAAACTTCTGACGAAACGTTAGAATTCCCAGCCCAGTCAATTGGTATACGTGTGGGATGTCTCTATTGGTGTGTTTTGAGGAAGCCTGACGTTCTATTTCATAACTCTGAGCCGATAATAACAATGTGTATCTTTGCAACCTTTGTTAACGTTTCATCGGAATCTGCGCTGCGGAACTGAATATCGTTACTAAATGTCTGTCGTCGATTTCTAGCAAAAATTTGTGCTCTTACAAATAATAATATGATAACTCTACAGCAAATATGTGGGCTATATCTTCTTTTCCTTCATGGGGGCTGCCCTGTTGCATTCAATGCAAACTTCTGGATATGAAAGCAATGGGCTTATCCGCGTTTCCCTCTCTGTGTAATAACACTTCCTCAGTTCCTATATTCGAAGCATTGGCTGCTATTATTAATTGCTTCTTAGGATCTTACATTACCAAGGCTTTAGAATCTAACTGAGAACCTTCCATTTTATGCAAAGCCATTTGACAATACTTCGTCCAATACAATGTTTCTCCTTTTTTTTAGCAAGTTATGTAGCAGATAGGCTATTGTGACTGCTGAAGGGTTGACTTTTCTATAATATCCAATATGACCAAAGATCGATTGCAAATGTCTCATTTTTTTCGATCTGTAAGGCTTTCGATCGCTTGCAAAAGTTTGGTGGTAGGATTTGGAGCTTCTCCTGATAGTACTTAATCTATATATTATATTTGTTCTTGAAACAAGGAGAATTTTTCCCTTATTAACACACAGTCCTGTTTTTTCTAAGCGTTCCTGATTCTACTGCATCATCTACGTAATTTGCTGCCCCCGGAATCTTTCTGATTAATTCCTCTAGGTACAATGCCTGAGCAGAATTTGTTCCAAAAAGTAATCTATTGTCTTTATAGAGCCAAGATAATATGTTAATGAGCATGACTTTGTGGCTTTCTTCGTCGAGTGCCAATTGAAGATAAATATCTGTCGAATCACTGCATGAACACTATCTTTCTGTATCTAATTTTGACATTATATCTTCTGCGCTCGGCATGGGGTAGCTAGCAATTATGGAATGTGCATTTCGTAATTGGGTTTTCTGCTATTACTAAGGGCATAGCCCTTTGACTGTTAGTAATGGTTTCAATTACGTAATTCCTCTCTAAAGTACTTAATTCCTACTTGACCCTCTAATGTATTGTGTAGGGTATTGATCTAGTGTTGCAAATCTTTGGCATTGCGTTGGGTTTTGTAATCTCCCCACCGAAATTTTAAAAGACAGAAATATTAAATGAATGGGAGCCAAGCGTAACCTCCCGCAATGAAATCTACTGACAATGACAATTAAACAAAAATTAGCAATCTGACCCAAGTATAAGTTCCTCACAAAAAAATGAAAGTCAATTCAGTGATAAAAAAATCTCAGTGACAATGAAAACACAAACAGATCGAAATGTCGATCTTAGGCCCTGTTCATTAATTAAACTGAAATTCTTACCTTATTAAAGCTGCATCTGCTCTTATTATTTTTGCCATAGCTTGGAGGAACTGCATCGCAAGTAATATTTTTTTTTTTGAATTTTAATTGAAACTTTTCTTTAAAGGAAATGGAAGGAAATCGTTCGTTCAATTAAATAGTTCTTTTGTTAAAAATATTGCTTTGAAATCAAAATTATTATTGGGGCACTTGTTGAAAATTAATTACAATAAATAAACTTTACATTATCTGATGTGCGCAATGCAGCTTAATTGACAATATACCTCATTTAGCACATTGACCAGAGACCCATGCCGACGCCTGCGACTGCGTCCCGCTCGCGACCGTGACAGGACTAGACCACTACTGCCGACAGACTACATCACACAACTGCACTGGGCTGCTACTACCGACAGACTGCACTGGCCTACTGCTACTGCGCTGCTCACAGACTGCCCACAGACTACTGCTCGCAACTGTACTGCACGACTACTACTGACAGAGTACCGCTCGCAACTCTCGCGCGGTCAAGCGCTGACTAGCCACGATAAATGGCTCTCTGGTCAGAGACTCTGCAATGCCTCGCCATCGCCGCCACACAACATACGTGTTTCATAACCCTCCACTGGGGGGGGGGGGGGGGCAAAAATTTGGCAGCGATGGTGAGTCATTTGGACATGCCAAGCGCGGCAAAATTTTTCTTTGATTAATCAACTTCTACAATTTACAGAATATTTAGATACATGAATTAAATGTTGTGCACATGCACCGAGTACAAAACATTTCAAACAAGGACAAAATGTGAGTACAAAACATAGTAGCAAATCAGAAAACTGTATATATAAATTATTTGACAGATAACAAAGTGCACACGCACTGAAAAAATTCTGTAGCATTTTCAGAACAAATAAACAGAATGGCAGAAAATCATGTTGACAAGTGACATGAGTGCACATGCACTGCAGTTCAGAACATATCAGCAAATGACGAAATGTATATACAATGAGTAACAAATGACATAAGTGCATACGCACTGAAGTATTGAACATACAGAATGAGTACAAATCATATTGAAAAATGAGAAAAGTGCACAGGCACTGAAGCTCAGTAGAAAACATATTAACACATAACATAAGTGCACATGCACTGTAGTTCAGAACATATCATCAAAATAAAAATGTATATACAATATAAAAGACAAGAGTGCACATATACCGTACTTCAGAACAAATCGAAAAAATGTCTTTAGCATTTTCACAACAAATAAACATAATGGCAAAAAAATCATGTCGACAAGTGACATAAGTGTACTCGCACTGGAGTTCAGCAAATCGAAAAAAATGTATAGCCCATGAACATAAATGATGTTAGCAAAAAAATGATTTTCACTATTAGGATAGGAAAGGGAAAGGATTGCATCATGGTTGTAGCACTTTAGATTGCACACAGCTGTTCTGAAAGTCCATATCTTTCCACAGAAGTACAACACCAAGTGACACAATTCGAAGTTCTTTTCCCATCAGAATTTATCAGCGTAGCCAAGACACTGAACTGTCGTAGTAATATTCCATGTTTTCATTTTGGCAGTACATTAGGTACACCAAACAGTGGGACCATAATAACGTCTCCATCGCTCACGGTGGTGGACAGCATGTCGTGTCAACACCACGCTCTTACAAGGCACACCAACGTAGAATTAGTGCAAAACCAAATATAGTGCTCCATGATCACTAGGATAGACAGGACAAAATGGATATTGCAGTAATCCAGGGTAGTTAGGTCAGTAGTGGAAGGACATTAAGTCACATACCAGTCTTCATTAGCCATTAAATTAGTAGTTTGCGGCATTCATAGCCCAGTTATTGAACATTTCTGTACCATGTATGTAGTATTACAGAAAAATGTTTATAGAATCAGTAGCCTTCTTTTCCTAGTTACAAAGCATTATTAAATAATCGCATTCTTTTCCAGTTACAAAGTATAGCATAGTTAATTAATCATTTGTCATTCCAATATAGTAATAATCATTAGCCTTCTCCTAATTACAAAGCATTATTAAACAATCACATTCTTTTCCAGTTACAAAGCATAATTAATCATTTGTCATTTCCTTCTCCTAATTACAAAGCATTATGAAACAATCGCATTCTTTTCCAGTTACAAAGTATGGCATAGTTAATTAATCATTTGTCATTCCAATAGTAATCTCATTCTTTTCCAGTTACAAAGCATAATTAATCATTTGTCATTTCAAAATAGTAAGAATCATTAGCCTTTTCCTAATTACAAAGCATTATTAAACAATCGCATTCTTTTCCAATTACAAAGCATAGCATAATTAATTAATCATTTTCCAAGTGACATATTATTCATTGCTGATCAGCATTACTCAGAACTCTCTTAAACTGGTATCATTATTTGGGTCTGTTAATAAATTTTTTGTTAGCAATGCATTGTGTCGGGTAATTATAGGGGAAAGCAAGAGGAAAAAAATAATTGTTTCTGGTTTGTTGGTATAAATGAAAATGTGTAACGTCATCCGTCATAAGTCAGCTGTGGCAAGATTATGAAACAAGTAGAGTATATGTAACCACATTCATAGATTTAATGAACAAATGCTTATAGCACATTAATCTCATAAATAATTTCTCCTGCAAAATATATAAAAATGGATTATTAAGCCGAAAAGAGAAATGCATTTTATGCTGAAAAGTAGTGAACTTCGAATTAACAGGTAGTGAAATGTGTATAAAAAATGTGTTCCATAGCTGTCCTTTCCAAAACCTTCAGTCATTATACTGTGCAATATAACACCTGCTGTCAAAACGAACTGCAACAAATACTTAAATAACTACATAGCCTAAATATAACTTCAACATTATCCTCATCTGCAAAGAAAACTTCATTATCCATATCATCAAAACTCCATTATCATCATCACCTGTAAAGAAAAACTTCATTATTCATAGTAGCATATTCTTCATCATTATTCATCAGCATTCATTATCATCTGCAAAAAATCACTTCATTACTCATTACACAACTATTCCTTATCTCTAGCATATTTCATCACTAAAACTAAGATGTGTAGTTCTGTCTGACAGCCTGCATCAATCACCTTTTATTCTGAAAGAAAAATTAGTTAAGACTGCTATTCTACGATGAGTATAGTATATTCTTGTTAATGCTTGTTAATCCTGATCCATTTACTCTTCCTCATAAAGTTATTGCATCTTCTTTCGTTTATTCCGCAGGTGAAATTCCCATTTCTGTTGAATTTATTTCTTACACGCATCATTTCTTTCTGAAATTGATGAACAAAGATTAATGTCTTGCATTTAAATCATATACCCACTAAATAATGACTGGTTTATGGTGACATAATTAACCATACAGCATAACATGACAGAAAACGTAATATGTCAAAGACATTGACAGAGTTCAGATGCAAAAATGTACACAGAATAATACAATGCAGCAGCAAAAAACGTAAAACAGACACGATCTTGAGATGTCATAGGGCAAAAAGAATGTCAAAATCAACTGGTGTGTTATACCTTAACTATTTCACAGTGCATATAAACAAAACATGAAAACAATCGTACACACAAAAAAATGAAAAATGTGCACGGTCTGATGTGTAACGACAAGAAGAGCGACCTGCTAACCTTACCTTGCCGGGCACTTGCTAAGAAAAAATACGATAATCATCAGTAATTAGTCATGTGAATATAATTGCATAAGTGGTCAAAATACGATAATCATCAGTAATTAGTCATGTGAATATAATTGCATAAGTGGTCATAAAAAAATTAGTAAATGGCATCATAGTGTGTTGAATCATAAAGTGTCTTCATTCAATAAAGGGTTTAATATTTGACCAATGGTGGTTGCCTTTCGATTTTCTGGTTCTCAAAGTTTCGACGTGTACAACATTGGGGTGGGGGATGCTGCGAATCCGATATGGACCTGCGTATAGGAGTTCAAATTTACTGCACTTACCTTTTATTCTGCTGGATAAATAGTGTGTACGTACTAATATTTTCTGTCCAATGTGAAAGTCTCGGCGTCTACAAACCTGTTTTTGCTGTCTTCTCCGGCGCTCTGCGGCACGTTTGATGTTGTTCAGCGCAATGTCAATTATTTCGTGGTGTCTTAGTCGACGACAGGTAGGGAAGTTTACTAATTCTTTAATTTTGTTTGGTGGTTCAACGTTTTTCAGTATAACAGACGGAGATAGCATAGTGGATTCATTTGGAATGGAATTAATTACATCTTGGAATGAGAATATGTGTGTGTCCCAATCAATATGTCTTTTGTGGCAGTATATTCTACACAGCTTGCCAATTTCTTTCATTAATCTTTCACAGGGGTTCGAAGAAGCATGGTACTTGGATATATAGATCGGAGAAATGTTTGTAGCTCGTAACATACGTGTCCATGTAGCAGAACGAAATTGTGATCCATTGTCAGAAATTACTTTCATCACATGCCCTACATGAAATAGAAAATGTTTTACAAATGCTTTCGAAACAGTTTTAGCAGTAGCTTTGCGTAACGGAGTGAAAGTAACAAATTTTGAAGTGAGCTCAACAGCGACAAAGATGTAGCAAAAACCTCGGTTAGTTCTCGGAATAGGACCAAAAATGTCTACAGCGGCCATATGTCTTAATTTAACAGGTATAATGGGATATAAAGGAGGAATATGTGAAGTGGTGTCTGACTTAGCTTTCTGACAAATTTTACAAGACGCTAAAACTCGTCGTATACGTTTCTCCATGTTGGTAAAATAACAGTTCTGTCTCAGTATAAGAAAACACTTTCGTGCTCCGTAATGTGCGTAACTTAAATGAGTGTACCAGATTAATTTGTTAACCAGTTCGTCAGGAATGCATAATAACCAGTTGTTGCTGTCAGGATGAGAGCGGCGAAACAGAATGTCATTGCGTACAGTGTAATGGTTTCTAATCGTAACATTATTCCTATCTTGCCAAAGGTGTTTAATTTCTTTCCACACGTTGTCTTTATTTTGTTCTTGTGCTATGTCCTGTAATGACGACGAAATAAAATTTTCAAATGCAACTTGTTGAATGTACATGACACTGAAATTTGCTTTGCAGAAGTTGGTTGCTACGTCTTGCTGATTGTTGCTCAGAGAACGCGATAGTGCGTCTGCTATAACATTTTGTGTGCCGGGAATGTGAACAATCGTAAAATTAAATTCCTGTAAATAAAGTTTCCATCTGCTCAACCTGTCATGAGTGAATTTAGCCGAAAGTAAAAATTGTATAGCTCTGTGATCTGTGTAAACGGTGGTATGTCTGCCATGAAGAAAGTGCCTAAATCTCGTGAAAGCCCATACAACACATAGTGTTTCCAGTTCTGTAACGGAATAATTTCGTTCAGCGGGTGACAAAATGCAACTTGCAAATGCGATGTTTTTAATTACTGTAGAGCCATCTTCTTCTATTTCCTGAAAAATATGTACGCCTAAAGCGGTGTTAGAACTGTCGGTGGCAATGGAAAAATTTCTAGTAAGGTCTGGGTGCGATAAAAGTGGAGCATTCAACAAAGCATGTTTCAGGTTCACAAATTCAGAATGTGCTTGCTTATCCCATGACCAAATACTGTTTTTACCTGTTAATTGGCATAATCTGGGTGTGTCTAAAGCAGAGTGATGAATAAATTTCCGAAAAAAGTTAATTAAGCCCAAAAAACTGCGTAGTTGTTTATTGTCGTAGGAATAGTAATGTCACGTAGAGCTTGAAGTTTTTCCGGATCAGGCGCAATGCCTTCTGCTGAAATTACATGTCCAAGAAATTTTATAGAAATTTTGCCAAAGTGCGATTTACTGAGGTTAACTGTGAGTCCTTGAGCATGAAAAGTTTGCAACAGTTGTTCTAAAATCAGATTGTGTTCAAACCAGTTAGTTTTTGCAATGAGAATGTCGTCTACGTACGTCGTGATTCTGTCTTTAATGCAAACGTGTGTCGGATGGTGTCAAAATTAATAACATTTTCGTGAACAAGATTCTGCGTGTCTAAATTATTGCTTACGTTACTGGAATATGCAACCTGTACCGTCTGGTCAAATTCTGTCGTACGTGCTATTATTTACGGGAGGATGCTGTGGCATTTCGACTATTTGAACTGCTCTGTTATTTCTTACTGACGTGTTACGCTATAGATGACACATATTGCCTGGTTCATTCATGATTATTTGTTGTTGCTAATGTTCTTGCTGCTGATAAGATAGACTGTTATTAAATGTACGCTGATAATTGTGCTCATTATTTTTACGTCTGTCGTAATAGTCATTCCTATACGGTGCATTGCGATAGGAATTGAAATACTGTGTTTTCTATACGTAGTTGTTTCCTTGCTGCCGTGCGTTACTATTTGTTGGATCTGGGACTATACGTGCAAGCGGCGAAACATTAAAGTTTGGTTGACCTTGTAGACTGCATTGTTGGTTAGGTATGCTAAGCGGCTGACTTTCATGCTGTTGTAGTGAAAAACATCTACTGTTACTAAAATGTGGTTGCGACTGCCGAAAATTTTGTACATACTGATGATTACGATTTTATCTGTTATTAAAGTTCTCGTAGTTGTCATTTCTCGAGTGCCTAATGAAAATTGTCACATTCGGTAAAAGATTTGTCATATCGGGTTTTCATTACATATTCTTAGTTCTACATAGAGCAATAGTTAAAGAGCAGTTTTTATAGATATAAAGGATAGTAGAAGAGAAGGCAGCAGTGCAGAAAACTAAAGATGAAACAGCACTACTACAGCTCGGGGCCCTATGCACGCTACGGCACATATTCATTAAAGCAAAATCCCCTGCAAATGAATCCCCTGAGGTCTTTTACGCACTGCAAATAAATTTTAGCTTTTGCGTTGCAAGCAATAGCGGTAAAATTCCAAAAGTAAATCGCTGTATTCTTGCTAATTCCAGTTTCTGCATAATAGGTAATGCTGATGAAAATACAATAGCAAATTGTCGCCTCAGGTTCAAAGCTAGTTTCTCCATTACAGGTAATAGCGGTGAAAGTACAAAAATAAATTGTCGTATACAGTGCAAATCGTGTATCTGTGTTCTGCCATTATTAAATTCCTTACATTTTCTTACAAATGCAAATTGCTTATAATCAACGTTCTCGTCACTGAATTTGATAACACGTTCAGGTTTGTGTGTGAATCTGTTCGTCTGTGTCATTTCGGATTTCAAGTTGCGTAGCTTTTCAGATTTTAAGTCGCGTGGCTTTTCGGATTTTAAGTCGCGTAGTTGCTGTAAATTGCTCAAATTATACGCACTGCGTAAGTCTGACAAATGTTCGTAAAGTGGCGTCTGCTGTGATGTGTTATTAACTGAAATATTTTTTATCTCTGTTACCTCTTGCTGTAGATTTTGGAATTCCGGTGTTCGATTAAATGAAACCGGCGAAGTATCGTCTGACTTATTTTCATTAGTATTTTCGATAACATCAATACGACTGGCCAATTCATCATATTTTTCAGTCAGTATTTTTACCTGCTCATCAGACTTAGTGTCAGAGGCATTAATCTGTTTTTGCAATTTACGTGTAGTTTCATTCAGTTTTTTAACGACAACTTTGACGACATCTGAATCATGTGTTAGTTCTAATTGTTCGAGTCTGTCGGTCACTGTTTGAAAATCGGTTGTGTATGTGTCTGTTTTCGATTTAAGATCCGAAATTTCGTCACGTAATTCTGTGTTTGACTGTTTGATGGTATTAATTTCGTGGGACACTGTCGCAATATTATTGTCTACATACGTTTTTGCCTTCGCAAACATTTTACGTTTGTCTTCTTGTCTCTGAGCAGTGATTGTTTCCATTACTTGTCGTTTTACTTTGTTTTGATCCTGAATAAATTTACGGAAACGCGTATCACTGTTTTGTATATGGTGATTAAAGCGTTCGTCGATCTGAGTGTTCTGTTGGTCGAATTTCGCGTCTATCTTTTCATCCATTGTGCGCGAAAGTTCTGCTGTCATTGCTTTAAACTCGTCGCGTAATTGTGTAGCTTTTTCAGAGCGTTGTTTAGCGACTGTACTAATTTCCGGTCTAAGTGTTTCTGTTGTAGCTGTTTGCATTTCCCTTAATTCCTGAGCAACAGAACTAATTTCTTCGCTACTTTTTCTTGAACAAGCCTCAATTTCCACGCGCAACTGTTCCTTAGTGTCATGGCACTGCGCGGCAACGGCTCTAATTTGTTCACTAAGCTGTCTGGAATTGTCGTCTAATTTTTCATTTAAGTGTCTTGAATTGTCGTCTAATTTTTCATTTAACTGTCTGGAATTGTCGTCTAATTTTTCATTTAACTGTCTGGAATTGTCGTCTAATTTTTCATTTAAGTGTTGTTTGAGTTTTTCGTTATCTTGTTTGACCTGTTCACTAAGTTGTTTGAGATCTTCACTCTGTTGTTTGGAATTTACACTATTTTCATTAAGTTGTTTACTCATTTGTAGCAACAATGCCATAATTGGATCCGACACAAGATTAGCATTTCTATTCTCTGTGCTGTTTAATGGTGGATCTGGAATTGTCTTGCTTTCTGTAACCATTTGGTTATTCTGAGATTTACACAAAGGTTTGCCAGTCGGATTTACACTGTCGGTCACTATTTCGGAATTAAATGGATCCGTCGTACTTTCAGTACATTGTCCATTTTCATTAGAAAAATTTGTCTGTACATTATTTCAATTTTCCAAACCGGGTGTATTAAGCTGGGCAGCGCTCATTACAATAGTGCGCCCCGCGTCATCAATTGTCGTCAAATCAACAGAAGACACAATCGAGTTCGTTTGTTCATCATTAAGGCCTACATCATTATTAATGGTTGGAACGCACTGATTGTCAGTAAACGCAGGATTGTCACAATTACTATCGGTCACGTTGTTTAAGTCGGTAATTTCGTTCATAATACCTCGCGATACACTATTCACAGTCTTTCGCGGCATTTTTGCAATAGTCACAATTATTCACAAAACAAATAAGCACAATGCAAAAGCAACACACAAATACAACAGAGCAACGAATTGCCGTTGACCTGTAGAAAGAAAGTCACAAGCTTAGTAAAAGCGTTGCGCCAAATTCTAATTATATCTAAGCAAATAAGAGCAGATATCTGACTATTTTTCAAAAGATTCTCAACGAAATACGATCCTGGACTGGGTGTCGCCAAGTGTAACCTCCCCACCGAAATTTTAAAAGACAGAAATATTAAATGAATGGGAGCCAAGCGTAACCTCCCGCAATGAAATCTACTGACAATGACAATTAAACAAAAATTAGCAATCTGACCCAAGTATAAGTTCCTCACAAAAAAATGAAAGTCAATTCAGTGATAATAAAATCTCAGTGACAATGAAAACACAAACAGATCGAAATGTCGATCTTAGGCCCTGTTCATTAATTAAACTGAAATTCTTACCTTATTAAAGCTGCATCTGCTCTTATTATTTTTGCCATAGCTTGGAGGAACTGCATCGCAAGTAATATTTTTTTTTTTGAATTTTAATTGAAACTTTTCTTTAAAGGAAATGGAAGGAAATCGTTCGTTCAATTAAATAGTTCTTTTGTTAAAAATATTGCTTTGAAATCAAAATTATTATTGGGGCACTTGTTGAAAATTAATTACAATAAATAAACTTTACATTATCTGATGTGCGCAATGCAGCTTAATTGACAATATACCTCATTTAGCACATTGACCAGAGACCCATGCCGACGCCTGCGACTGCGTCCCGCTCGCGACCGTGACAGGACTAGACCACTACTGCCGACAGACTACATCACACAACTGCACTGGGCTGCTACTACCGACAGACTGCACTGGCCTACTGCTACTGCGCTGCTCACAGACTGCCCACAGACTACTGCTCGCAACTGTACTGCACGACTACTACTGACAGAGTACCGCTCGCAACTCTCGCGCGGTCAAGCGCTGACTAGCCACGATAAATGGCTCTCTGGTCAGAGACTCTGCAATGCCTCGCCATCGCCGCCACACAACATACGTGTTTCAGTTTCAAGGTTATCTGCATCCTGTAGCCGTTCCTGGCGTTTCATTAAAAATTCTTCTCCACTTCGCACAAAGCTTTGCAAATTCTTCGTTCTCATATGTTAGTTTTATCTATTTTGCTAAATGATGTACTGTAAGCACAATCTTTACAAAGACGTCGAATTCTATGAGGTTTGTAGCTGCTTGAGATTGCATCACTATAAGTATTGCTTAGACTACTGTTTTCTCGTAATGATCATTACCAGCCGATTGTCCTTTATTTTAATTGATTGATCACTATAGCTTGACATCACACCCTTAAACTTGCTTAACTGGGGTGAACATATAAATTAATGAGTTGACCTATTTACTACAGTTTTGGAAAAACCCGTAGCAAGTTAGTATTGTACCTAATTCCCCTTTACATCTACGTCTAGCGTTACTGCTTTAGCATCACTGGATACTATTTTACATGTCTTATTTTCGAATTCCTTTTTTCAATTTTCTTAGTAAGACTATTACACTTAATTTGCGTACTTTTTTGTAGACATACTTCTGCCTTATGCCTTTCTTTACTGCGATTAAAACATTTCATTCTTTGTAATAGCATACTTCCCTAGCAAGTGTAATGAAATTCTTGACACATGATTTTAATTTACTTAGCTGTATTTATAACTGATCTCGCATTTCGACCGTTATTAAGGGGATTTTTGTACTCCTACTTACTTTTTCCGTTTAATGTTTATGGAGCATTGAAATTTTGTTTTTAAAACTTCGTTTGCCCCATTGTTTAGGGGCCTTAATGTCTGTTTTGTCTGTTCTGGTGTTGCGTCGTGTAACCTAGTTAGGTTGTTCCTTGAACTACACGTTAGGAACTTGTGTTATTTCCGTCATTGCTATGTCCACATATGACAGATTACATTCAGGATTTTCAGATCTAAATTTACAGTTTCTGGTAAGACCATTCAGCATAGTGACTGGTTTCTTAAGAGTTTGTTATTGTTTCTTGTATGGTCCGTAAAATATATGGCGAGCTGCCACTACTAGGGCTTTACTTCTGAAGTATTTTGTTAGTTTTTCTTTGCTCTCTGTGTAGCACAGTGCGCTCGGACCCTTGTCCGGAAGTAACTGTTGTACTACACCAAAAATTTATGCTCCAGGCCTCGACAGCGAAACTGCTCTTTGCATTATATCACCTGTTCGTCTCTGCGCCGTAAAAAGCAGTCCCATCCGTGCGATGTCATTTGTCCATTTTTCAAACGCATGGAATGCCGGCGGCGCTTACCTTACTTCTCCTTTGCCATGATCTTTTCCTCCCAGCTCTTTAAGCAGCCTCTCCTGTGAGTGACTTAAGGCCTGCAGAAGATGCTCCACTTGCACCGTTATGTCAAGTTGTTGCGTCATCTGAAAATTTACCCAACACAGATTACTCTTCTTTTACGTTTTCATCCTGGAAAAGATAGGTTAGATAATTACTTTTTTGACAGGGGCAAGGCATTAAATTTTGTAACTTATTTACAACTTTTAGATTTGCTCGACGCTGTGTCCTTCTAAACCACGGAATCCTTGAAGCAAACTTTTCTAATCGGATAAAGTCCTCTGCATATGTTCGTATAATCTCGTAGCCAGCGAAACCAGGCTTGTTGTAGCGTGATATTGTCGCCAGTCAATGTGGCTGTTTTGAGTTTCGTTCAAGGACGGCAGCCGATGAGGCGTCGCTGATATGTCTGCTGACCATAAAGGTGCTCTTCTAAAAAAAAGCAGTATCACGCATGCATACACATAAACGTTACAACTACTGAAAAAATTGCAAGTGTTGTGACCCTGAACACGAGACGGCGGCGGTTATGTGGTTAGTGTTCAAACTCCATAATTGGTCCCGTTCATGTTTTCCTCCAATATGTTTTCAACATTAGTCGTTGTTTCACACATATTGCATTTCAAAGGTAATATGATGAAAGGCACATATGTTTGCATTAACTTTCATTGAATTTGACTACTTGCTAATTTTTATTATCACAACAAATATCATAGCTATCGACAAGTAAACGATGAAACGTATAAAGTTTTGCTGAAGATGTATGCCTGTCGTGCTTTCCGAAACCCCTAACATATTCAATCAGGTAAGCTACCGAGAACTGCTTTGCACTTGGACGCTTCGATCTGCAGATACATGTTTTAAGGACGACGGACAGGTTCGGAAGGCCCAAGTCATACATCGATAAATAAAGGTGTAAATAACTTTATTCCATAATATAATGAGTTACAATATGCCAGAATATGAGAGTACTGCACGATTATTCGTCGGATGTGCTTCCGACATTACAAGCTGCAGGATGATATTTTCATACAGACACGGAAAACACAAGTGAAAACGGCATTTACTACTTTGAATGGCTGTAATTTTCCCTCTCGCACAAGGAATCTTCAGAGTTTCTAAGTAAAAATAAAGGTAGTTGACATGTTCGAAAATTTATGGTTCTTTCAACATCTGGTGCAAACCACGCGTGCGGTACATTGTCGGAAAATTGGCGACGTACGACCGAATGTCCAAAAGAGCATACACCACGCATTCATATGAAACCAAGCATTTTAATATTGTCTTTACGAGAAGCAATTTCTCGTCCGTTATCAATCAAATATTGCGAAGTTTGTAGACGCTTGATAAAGTTTTTAGCTAGCCTATAGAAATGAAAGTCGCGTAATACCTTTTATAACAATAAACATTAGTATACATCCAAACAACATTGGCAATTCAATGAATGTTAATGCAAATACAGGTGTCTTTCAAATGTAATATGTACTATGTAATATAACTAGTGCTGAAAAAAATATAAATCAAAAAAGAAAGATGAACGGGACTCCATCCAGCAATCCACCGATTACGGAACTTGAACACTGACCACACGACCTCCGCCATCTGGTGCTCAGGGTCGCAACGCACCGGTACATCACTGACGCTTAAAACTCAAAATCGTCAAAGTAGTACGCCAAGAGCGTACAAACATTGAAGTAAATCCGTGATCCGAACGTCGCGGCCTCTTTGTAATTCCAAATCGGAGAATATGATTGTCTTCTTAGCGGCGTAGACATTTCTCTGTGGCGATGCCTTGCGTTGTAGGTAGGCTTCCGGTCTCATCTCGGACTCATCTTCGGCGGTTTCCTGGGCGAACAGTTAGATGCTCCTCGGTAGGTGAGCTTTTAACGTCACTGTCCGTTAGTTGGGATTTAATTATTTTACTTGAAATCAATATGGAATGCAATTTAGGGTTGTGAACTATTTTTATATTGGAATGAAAAGCAATGGCAGAAACGTTAAAAGAAAGTGGGGCCTCTTCCATTAAATGACTGACTTAATTCTGAACGTTTGGGCAAGTTAATGCAATTTCTTCTGAAAGTAGCAACGGCCCACAGTTTTATCTTGGAGAGCAAACTTTTGGTAAAATTTGTTACTGACCGTGAATTTAATTGTGGAAATTAGTATTAAATTAATCATCTGATTTCGTAATATTAAAATGATTGCATGTTCTATCGTATTTCACAAACAAAAGCATAATAACGAAAAGATATGCTTCCGTATTTAAGAAAACACACATAATTATGAGTCTGTAATGGAATGACACGTCTGTAAAAGAAATATGATTAAACTTTAACAGTATATTTTAAAGAAATAAAAGATAACTTACTCTATTCCACACAGAAAACTTTTTTTTATGCCTGACATATAAAACAAAACATGCTCTACATGAAACACGCGGTATTCAAATGCACGCACTTGACACAGTTACAGTTGCAGATAATTAAGTAACAGTCCAAGAAAGATCGTCTATGAGTACTCCATAAAATCCGTATAATTAATTGCATTAATGAATCAGGCTAACCGTGAGAGACAAACACAATAGTAAGAGAGCAAAGACGAAAAGAACAAAAGAGCAGAGCAAAAGAGAGAGGTTCGCTTGTTTCACTGCTATTTATACTAATAACACATAATGATCTTTGTATGATTATCAATACATTATCCATAGGTGTCTGACACCTACATTACTTCGGGAAAATTTCGTGTAAAAGTTTGTGACGTTATAAGCCGCCACGGAACTGGAATTGTAACCAGTTGCTAAGCTGCGACATACTGTTTATAGCCTGGTCCACGCAGCGATATCGAACTGTGGCCTGGCAGTTCGACGCTGCTGCTGCCGTGCCACACATTTCCTGTTACGCCGACGACATCTGTTAAAGGTTGCGATCTCGCTCCGCCTGCCGCCTAGACTGACCCGTGCAACCTGCACTACTAGAGGGAAGGCTAGCTTGCAGTGTAGTTGCGAGCGCGCGACTCGCACCTACGACACTATAAAGCGAGCTCTTCGTCCAGGACGTGATGATCCGAGGGATGTCTACCGGTCGGCGTGCCATCCTCTGCCTCGCGGAGTCATGCGGATACGGTACGGATGGGCGTGTGCTCAGCACACAGCTCCCCCGGCCGTTTTGCAGACGTTCCAGACCGTGGAGCCGCTACTAATCGGTCAAGTAGCTTCTCAGTTGGCCTCAAAAGGCTCATTGGACCCTTAACTAGTCCTTTTACCAAGGAAAAATCCTTGTGAGTACCGGGAATCGAAGCCCGGTCCTCCGTATGGCAGCCTTCTACACTAGGGCTGTTGGTGAAATAACGGTATATCGATATGTTATGCAAAATATATCGGTATATGTCGGCGATATTTTCCCCATGATATATCAATATATCGATACAGAAACGGCAAAATCGTCGCCGATATCTTTATTTTATATTACATTTTTTTCTCAATTTTCGAAAAATATTTGATGTTGTTCTTTTGAAATTGTAGTAGAACATAATTTTACTTTCATTGTATGAAGGGGTCTTACTACTTTTTGAGCATTCATCACGATTCTCTTTGACTGTGTGAAACAAGTATGGTTTGCAGTGGATGAAAAGGGGGGGGGGGGCGAGGGGAAGGTGGAGGTGTGAATGGAATAACGAGATGTCTGACTTGAAGAACTAGATTATCAGTTGTGTTAAAAAAAATTTTAACGCAACTAGTGTGCAATTTCTTCACATCTGTATTCCTCCAAAACAGCTTCTGAAACTGATCAACAAAAATGTAAATGACAAGATTAGTCTTTGCGATTGGGCGGAGACGTGACATAAACGGCACTCGGTGCTACTAGCCGAAGGTGCAACATTTAACTTCATCACACAATTTTGACACTACAGCTGCTAGATCGCTGGCGGTTGCAGAAACTAGAAAACAGGGAAGTCGACATGAAGTGGACAAATCCGATATGTAATGAAACCGAACGACAGACCCATCGGACATCTTTCATTCTGACACTTACATGCAATTACCATTGTTAGCAAAATGATTATCTCCAAGTGAGAACGTGCATCGTTTGCTTTTCAATTTTTTCTGTAAGGGCAGTAAGCAGGCTGCTAGCTTGTTCTATGTACAGAATATCTAATAATAAATCAGTACTTAAATACACAGCTCTAAAACTGGCAGTATATTTACTACGTGGAGCCGATATTTTTTGACCGATACATCGATATTATTTCTATTGATGTATCGGTACAACAATAATATATAGCGATAAGTCGACGACCGATAATGGTATTTATTTAAATATCGATATAGCGGATTCCCCATATTTTTAAAAATATCGACAGTCGTATTCTACACAGAGCACTCAGTTATGGAGGTGGAACGACAATACAATACGCCGATTAAAATAACTTTGTGGTTGACAGATTCCAGTGACAGGGGGCAATGTTGCCACGCTGTATGCGATGTACGAAACAGGCAACATAGCGAGCACGTGACGCTCTAGATACTATGACGGCTGGCTACTACAGCTCGACCAGCTGAAACACCAATCACATGGTAATTTTAATCGGCGTCTAAAGGCACTTTTACAGTTACTGTTGCAGTCCCTTATAATACAGTGTTGTTCTTCTTCTGCAAAACGAGAGAATGGAACGGGATACAATGACAAGCTTCGTCTTGCCACGCACCTGCAGAGTAGAAATGTAGATTAGAGACAGTCAGAACTGGCGCCAAGCTCGGCCGCTACTCGTGACCACGGCAGCTACGAGGGAGTGAGGCAGCGAGCAAGGGGAATGGGCGGAGTGTGACCACGAATGATCTATGCTTTCGTCATAGATCATTCGTTGTCACAGATTGTTTCATCGTAATGTTTTCACCTTTGCATTTTCTTCCTTTCTTGCTTACGAGCATCGCAGGACCAGAGCATAGCCACACTTTTCCTTCACTTGGCGTGTGCTAATAAGCAAAATGTTTTGCCTGCTCTAACGAAAATCAGTTTATGAAGTTCATTTCATGAATGTCCCATGAATATTCTTTGAGATGTCGCATTCGAGTATCCTCTGACAGGCCTCTCTTTGGCGCTGAACGTAACGTACAGCGCTAGAAGTTCTTCTTTTAGTCGCTATCTGAACTAAAAGTGGTAATAATAAACATGTGTTCTGTCGGATACAGCTATACAGCTATTTCTCTTACCACTTCAAAATAATGAAGCAAATTTTTCGAAACTAGATAGCAAGAAGACAGCAATATTGTGTTGATTATTTTCCATAAACATGGCGGACAGTTGTTACGGTAAATTAGAAATATTATTTAAATTTTTTCAACGGAAACAAAGCTTTTGCTAAATCCGTTATCAAAATTTAATTTGCGTTTCATCTTCCGTTTTAAGTTCTTTTTTCAACATACCTGATTATAAGGTGGGGTACGGAGCAAATTTCTCGCTGCATGGACACCTGTTGGGCATAGGTCTTTGTGAGATTTCAATGATGCTGACGACAAAAAACGAAGCAGTGACGTGTTGCTGTACTTTAGATAGTCCCACGCGACCTGAACCTGTATGAACTGACGATATGTGGGCTAAAGAGCGAAAGTCATTCCATTAGAAGTACGTACACAGATGAATTACAAAAATACAGGATCATAATTATTGAACTATATGAAATAAAATCGCCATATGTTCTGAACGGTTTGCGTTAGGCCGTTCAAACTGCACGGTTGGCCGCGGGGCATGATGGAAATTAGCATGCGCACGGTTTAGTTAGCGAAGAAGCCGACTTTCATTCGGATGGGATCGACAATAAGCAAAATTGGCGCGTATGGGGGAATGACAATCCGCATTTCGCGATCGAGAAGTCTCGTCACCCTCAACGGTTGACTATGTGCTGCGCAGTTTCCAGTCACGGAATAATCGTTGCGATATTCCTCGATGGCACGATGACTATGGAACGGCACGTGAAGGTTTTGGAAGGTGGTTTCATCCTACTATGCAAAGTGACCTTCCCTTCTTATTTCGACGAAATGTGGTTCATGCAAGACGGAGGTCGACCCCATCGAAGCAGGAGAGTTTGGGGACCGCATTCTGACTCTGGGTACCCAGAGGCCACTGGCATGGGCCTCGATTGTCCGCCATATTCTCCGGACCTGAACACATGCGCCTCCTTTCTGAGGGGCTATAAGACAAGATGTATAGCAATAACCCCACAACCATTACTGATCTGTAAACAGCCATTCAGGATGTCATCGACAGCATCTATGTTCTATGGTGATAAACATCTTAGTAAATTAGCTTACTACGCCTATTTTCACTCATTGCTTGCATATGGCATCATATTTTGGGGTAATTCATCACTGAGGAATAAAGTATTTATTGCACAAAAGCGTGTGATCAGAATAATAGCTGGTGTCCACCCAAGATCATCCTGCAGACATTTATTTAAGGGTCTAGGGATATTCACGGTAGCTTCTCAGTATATATACTCTGTTATGAAATTTGTTATTAACAACCAAACCCAGTTCAAAAGTAATAGCAGTGTGCATAACTACAATACTAGGAGAAAGGATGATCTTCACTATTCAAGATTAAATCTAACTTTGGCACAGAAAGGGGTGAATTATACTGCCACTAAAGTCTTTGGTCACTTACCAAATAGTATCAAAAGTCTGACAGATAACCAACAAGTATTTAAGAAGAAATTAAAAGAATTTCTGAATGACAACTCCTTCTGCTCCATAGAGGAATTTTTAGATATAAATTAAGAGAAAAAAAGTTGTTGTATTAACTTAACTATGTTGTTAAATTAACTTAATTATGCCATGTATTGGAAAATTTGACTCGTTCCACATCATTACGAAATATCTTATTCATGATCCATGTAACTAGTATTAATCTAATCTAAATCTAATCTGATCTAATGTAATCACACTACAGCGGGGCCATACAGAATTTCGCGATTTGTCTGAGCCACATCATCGTCAATGATGGCAGGCATATCGGTCATGTCATTACCTAAATCTGTAGTGGCGTTTACATGTTGAATAAAGTGTGTGCACGCCCTAGTTTGTAACTAATTTACGTTTTTTTTTTTACAAAGTTCAATAATTTTCACCCTGTACAAGCAACTAATATAGCTATCTGACTGTGGAACAGTTAACATCTGCGGTAAACTCGAATATGAATCTCCACAAGTCAACAAAACGCAATGTGATCTGAAGTTTCATTTCTGGTGAGAATGCGTCTTGCATTAATCTTCCTTCCGTGTCGCATCATTAACTCTATTAAGAAGAAACGCGGACTGTTCTGGTGGCGCTCTGAGATGGTTGAAATAACTTCTCGGGTTTTCCACATCAATTTCTTGCAGAAAAGTCTTTTATTTCTTTGCTTGAGTATTGAGTTCATGCAGACACGTAGGGATTTCGTAGAACTGGTTTCACGAATTGAGTTACGCAACCTAATGTCGTAGTGTAAAGTAGCTGACAATTCATCGAATTAGCTTCGCGAGATGATTTCGCAATGTAATGGCGTGTAGACTAGCCTTTTTCACGAGCAGTGCGAGACAGTGGGAACTCGCCTGCTCGCTGCACCAAATGTCTGTTCCAGTGCACCTACTTTGTAGCTGCGAGTTTGCGAGACGGAAGCTACGAGCGTAGGCGCGAGTCTGCAGGCTGAGATGACCGCCCTGCTGTAAACAAACGTAGACGTATGAGTAGAAAAGGTTAAGTCTGTGAGTTTGTCTCTCGGGCACCCTTGCACCTCGGAGACAGGAGCTGCAACCAGGTGCCACCAAGCTCCCGCCAAGCTCGGAATAAGCTCGACCAGACTCGTCCGCCAACGTCACAGCAAGTGGGCAGCTGTAACTGGGGGAAACGCGAGGCGTGTCCTGGGAAACTTGGGCTGCTGCAGCAGTTTTTCGCCGGACTCGTCGGGCGGAGCCGGGTGCCTGTTGGGCAGTGGCTGTGCGTGGGGGCGTGCCGGCGCATGCGTGCTGCCGCGGCCACGCCCCCCTTGGGTCCGCGTGGTGGGAGGGTCCACGTGGCGCGGCCGCAGTCGCATCCGCGTAGCGAGTGTCACGTGTGTGGTGGGCGCAGCGCGCAGCGGCATCGGCTCGGCCGGCTCATGGCGCTACACAGCCGCGACCTCCAACACCACCACCCCCACCACGACCACCACCACCACCAACGCCACGACCACCACCCTCGGCAGCAGCAGCTGGAGCTGGAATTCTGCGGGGACACGTCCTCCAGGTCGGTGAGCGCCCGAGACTGCATGTGCTGCACAATTCTTGAGCGCGTTGTAAGTTCGAATGTTATAGACTTTCTTGAAAGAGAAAACATTATCCACAAATTAAACTGGCTTTAGAAAGCACTGTTCTTGCGAAACACAAATTCCCCTCATCTCTCACGATGTTATGCGAATCATGGAACGAACGAGCTGATTTCATATTTCTAGATTTCCGAAAACCGTTCGACGGTGTGTCCCACTGCAGACAGTTGTCGAAGATACGAGCACACCGAAAGGGTTCTGCATAGAAGGGTTATATGCAAAGTAATGTCCGATCTGGCGCGAAATGGAAAAAGACAGTGACAATCCGATGAAATTTTGAACCGATGTGTTCGGCGGTGTGTGTCTAGTGCGCTTGTCGAAGACGTCTGCGTCGCTCTTTTCAAGTTTGACTGCAGATGCGTGGGATATAGTGTCTCCCTCCAAGTACGAGAGCAGGTGAGTGGTTTCGCGTGATGTCATGCAGCTCACGTAATATAACTGTCGTGCACTTCCTTCTCGATGACAATTGACGGCCGCACTCTGCAGGGGCAATATATGGTGTAATGAAAACTTATGTTAAACTGACGCGTTCCATATCATTACAAAATTCCGTGTTCATGATGATCTACGAAACAAGTATTAATATAATGTAATGTGGCAGTGGACACAGTCCCATCGATTAAATAGCTAGGCAAAACGTTGCAGACCGGTATAAAATGGAACGAGCACGTAAGGATCTTGGTTGCGAACGCGAATGGTCGACTTGAGTTTATTGGCAGAATTCTCGGAAACTGGGACTCGTCACCAGGTCGAACTGAAGGAAGACGGCGAAGCAATTCAGCTGCGTGCTACATTGGTTACCGGCAGAATCGATCATGACACGAGTGTTGCAGAAACTGTTCGTGAACTGCAATGGGATTCCCTGGAGGGAAGACGATTTTCCTTTCGCCGTACACTACTGAGAAAATTTACAGAACCGGTATTTGAAGCTGACTGCAGATCGAGTGTATTGTCAATAATGTAAATCTCGCATAAGGGACGAAATCGGGGCTCTTCCAGAAGCGTGTAGACAGCCGTGTTTCCTTCGTTCAATTTCCGGTTGGTACAGGAAGGGTAGTGACTATAAGCGGTGCGAGGCAGCGTCCAGCATGCGCCGTGTGGTGCCGTGCGGAATACGTATGTACGAGAAAACGTAGAAGGATCGCAGTCGGCGTTGACGACCGGTGTAGCCAGACGAAGCAAACTGCGAGAGGCGGCAACGTCAGACACAGACAAAGCGTACGGTTTGACATGTTAAGAGGATGTTCAGAAAGTAAGATCACTACAGTTTTATATTTTTTTTAAAGAGTGGTTCAAAATGGCTCTGAGCACTATGGGACTCAACTGCTGAGGTCATTAGTCCCCTAGAACTTAGAACTAGTTAAACCTAACTAACCTAAGGACATCACAAACATCCATGCCCGAGGCAGGAACGAACCTGCGACCGTAGCGGTCTTGCGGTTCCAGACTGCAGCGCCTTTTAAAGAGTGTAATTGATAACAAAGAAAACAAGATATTGTTGATACACTTACTATTTTTCAAAATAATCACCATCCCGTTCAGTGCCTGTGGTGAGTCGTAGCACAAACCGTTTTATGCAGTACTCTCCCGACAGCTACTTCCCCCACTTCAGAACCACCTTCTGCTCCTGCTCGTTGGTTGAAAATTTAATTCCACTCACGCGTGCCTACAGGAAGGTGAAAAAAAATGATAATCTAAAGGTGGCGGATGAGGGAATAAGGGCGATGGTTCAAGACACCTTGACCAAATGAGTCCAACAGCGCACTGGTGGCTAAGGCTGTACGAGGACAGGCATTGTCGTGCAACAAGCACACTCCTCTCCTTAGCATTCCCCTACTATTGTTTTGAATGTTCCTTTCGAGTTTTTTAGCGTCTCAAAATATCGTTGTGCATTGATGGTCCCTCCCTGAGGTAGAAATTAGATCAAAGTGATACCTTTCCGGTCCCAGAAGACTGAGGCCATGATCGTTTTGTAAGATATTGTGACTTTGAAACTTCTGGCAAATTGGGAATTGGCGCGACACGTCTGTGACGACTATCTTCATGTATTAGGCGTGTAACGAGCCACCCACGTTTCATCTCCGTCCACAACAGAGCTCACAAAATCGTCACCTCCCTATTCAAGTCGATTAAGAAACTAGAGGGCGCTACTGACCTGATTTTTCTTGTGTTTCCCTGTCCGCTGTTTTGGGACCCATCTTGAGCACAGTTTCCAGTATCAAAGCGTTTCTGTGAGCGTCTCGTATAAGATATTTCTGGAGAGTTGTGGAAACATCGCAGAAATTTCATCCAATATCAACCGGCGGTTTTCATGAACAGTTACCTCTTCGCGAATAATTTCCTCGATTTTTTGCCCCAGTTCTTCCACTCCTCTGTTCGTCATGAGAATTTGTTCTGCCTCCACTAAACTTCTTATACCACCGTTCGTAATACCTTCCCCGTAAACAGTTTCGATTCGCGAAAAAAATTTCAGTATGTGATGGATTCCTTGCGCCAGCAGCAAGCGGATCACAGCACGTGGCTCGTACTTGGCGGGATTTCCTACCGACGTCTTTCATACAACTAAACACGACGACGACATGAGTTTACGTACTGCCGTGTTCCTGCGGTGCTCGCTCTGATCAGGGGATCCCTCTCTACAATTCGGTGTTGCCAACCCTGAAAATAAAACACATCCCGTTATGGTCAAATTCACTTACTTTCTGAACATGCCTCGTACACTGCTGACGTAAACGTAAAGCTTCTATCAATCCGACGACTGGTGTCAACACCACCGCGATCCTGTTGGATTTTTTTTTTTTTTTTTTTTTTTGTCATCATTCTGCTCACTGGTTTGATGCGGCCCGCCACGAATTCCTTTCCTGTGCTAACCTCTTCATCTCAGAGTAGCAACCTACGTCCTCAATTATTTGCTTGACGTATTCCAATCTCTGTCTTCCTCTACAGTTTTTGTCCTCTACAGCTCCCTCTAGTACCATGGAAGTCATTCCCCCATGTCTTAGCAGATGTCCTATCATCCTGTCCCTTCTCCTTATCAGTGTTTTCCACATATTCTTTTCCTCTCCGATTCTGCGTAGAACGTCCTCATTCCTTATCAGTCCACCTAATTTTCAACATTCATCTATAGCACCACATCTCAAATGCTTCGATTCTCTTCTGTTCCGGTTTTCCCGCAGTCCATGTTTCACTACCATACAATGCTGTACTCCAGACGTACATCCTCAGAAATTTCATTCTCAAATTAAGGCCGGTATTTGATATTAGTAGACTTCTCTTGGCCAGAAATGCCTTTTTTGCCATAGCGAGTCTGCTTTTGATGTCCTCCTTGCTCCGTCCGTCATTGGTTATTTTACTGCCTAGGACTTCGTGACCATCAATCCTGATGTTAAGTTTCTCGCTGTTCTCATTTCTACTACTTCTCATTAGCTTCGTCTTTCTCCGATTTACTCTCAAACCATTCTGTGTACTCATTACACTGTTCATTCCGTTCAGCAGATAATTTAATTCTTCTTCACTTTCACTCAGGATAGCAATGTCATCAGCGAATCGTATCATTGATATCCTTTCACCTTGTATTTTAATTCCACTCCTGAACCTTTCTTTTATTTCCATCATTGCTTCCTCGATGTACAGATTGAAGAGTAGGGGCGAAAGGCTACAGCCTTGTCTTACACCCTTCTTAATACGAGCACTTCGTTCTTGATCGTCCACTCTTATTATTCCCTCTTGGTTGTTGTACATATTGTATATGACCCGTCTCTCCCTATAGCTTACCCCTACTTTTTTCAGAATCTCGAACACCTTGCACCATTTTATATTGTCGAACGCTTTTTCCATGTCGACAAATCCTATGAAAGTGTCTTGATTTTTCTTTAGCCTTGCTTCCATTATTAGCCGTAACGTCAGAATTGCCTCTCTCGGCCCTTTACTTTTCCGAAAGCCAAACTGATCGTCACCTAGCGCATTCTCAATTTTCTTTTCCATTCTTCTGTATATTATTCTTGTAAGCAACTTCGATGTATGAGCTGTTAAGCTGATTGTGCGATAATTCTCGCACTTGTCAGCTCTGTCCTGTTGGTAGTGATGGCAATAATGGAATGAAAACAATCGGTTCAGTCGGTTGTTGGAAATCAATCGACTGACTTGCTTACAGTTTTACATATCGGTTGAGTTATTCTTCATTCCTCTGAGGGAAATGAAATTGTGGTAACGTCCGAATGAAACAGTGATTACGTCGGCTATAGTTTTACGTATCGGCTGGCTTACAGTTCATTCACATCTTTCACGTGAAAGCAGTCTACGGCCGCTGCGTCGGTTCTGGTGTCAAGTCTGAGCGTGGTTTTTAGGCAGTTCTCTAAACTCGTCCAGGTGAATGCTGGACTGGTTAACGATTAAAAGAAAATGAAGGCATGATTAAAATTTTTCACGAAAACATATTCAAAAAGCAAGTGAGAAATTCAGCAAACAATTAAAATATTGTATCCTATATTTTCTATTGATGTTACCTCTGCATTTAACGAAAGAGAATTGTTGGTAATGAGTGCAACCCCGGCGGTAAGAAAGAGAGTTTCAATACGTTTAGATTAAAAAAGCAAGTGTTCCTTTGCTTAAACATAAATTTACAATGTAGAACCAGTTATTTAACTTCTAATGCCAACTAAACATTCATATTTAATGTCAGAAGTACGAATAAAAATAAATATCTAAATTTCCTAATTGCATCATTTCTAGAAATATACCTTTTCTTGCCTCTCCTGGAAATACGACACGTTATTTGCCTATAAAAAAAGTTGTACTCCTAGTTATGGTTCATGTGTAACGGAGAAGTCTGAACAAGTTTGTTACTACAAACATCCGCAACTGAGCATTATAGTAGAGACTGAAAATACAAGCTCAGTTGCAAGATTTTTAAAATTATTTGTCAATGCTTAGAGCACGATTGTTTTCCGGCTATTACATGCCCATCAGCAGGTGTGGTAATTTTGTGCTTCGACCTCGAACCCCGGGATAGAGATGGTTTATCGAGGTCGAAGCACAGAGAACACCTGATCACCTGATGATGGGCATGTAATAGCCCGAAACCCATCGTGATCTAAGAAAAAAAAAAAAACTGAAGCGGTATTTCAGTCTCTGCTAACTACGTGAGTGGGAATACTCCAATCTGGAGACGGAGTGAAAAGAGGCATAGAACTGAGGCAACCGTCGGTCGTCTCCAACTGACCGAAATCACAGGAAACCCGGAGTGTGAGTGAAAAACATTCGTATAGCTGACGTGCCCCTACACACCAATTCCATTCGGTTTTTTAATCCGAAAGAAGAAGGCTGCTGAAAGAAGAAAAAAACCTTCCGACTTCTGAACTTACCTAACCATCCAGTTATAAGGGGTCGTACAGTTTAACAAACTCTCCGAACCACGGTGCAACTCGAAATTTTTCGCATCAACAAACACTGCCAGAGGTAAAGGAAGTTATATGTGAGAAAAATTTCGCGTGAAGGTTTTGCAGTGACTTGAACAGTTTCCTTCCATTTTGGCGTTATCAGCCACCTTCCGAAAACTCTGTGTAGAATCAGTTTTCACAATTTCCTCGTGGTCGTGCTCCCCGGGCCAGCATTGGATAACCAGTATGGGACGTACCGTGAGACGAAGGTGTGCCTGCACCTACCGAACACTGCAACGCATTCGATTTTCCATCAACTTCTGCCTCGCAGAAAGATCTCTTCTCGATGGAATCCGCGCGCTTTGACCGAAGCTGTAAAACAAGCGCTTATCAACTGGAGTAAGGAAATACCCAAAAAATTCGTTCGAGAAAACATAAAAGCCGTGTACAACTTGGATACATCCGTACGCGTCGGAAACCGAGCAGCAACCGAAGGTCTGGCTGTTGCACGAAAACCCAAAGCCAACAAAAGTGGTTCCACCACGAAGTGCTTCCAAGAAAAGTAGTGAACAATCCCCCCCCCCCTCCCCCCCAGCACATCCCCTTCCGGATCCTTGAAAGAATCTTACTCCAGCGTATAAAACAGATAAGCAAATGTTTATAACGTCATATCTCCTGAACTAAGTGTCGTACAGTAACAAAATTTGGCAGGAACTCTATCCATACAGGCGGAAAACTGTTTTTCTAACACAATTAGTAGTAAATATGTGATAGATTAAAAATTAAGGTCTCATGCTGAAGTTTTACTACCTGAACTGGGAAAATGTCGTAGGCGAGAAACATTTTTCGTTTCAACATATGTGGGAGGTGTCAGCGAGAAAAAGTATCGTAAAGGTTTGCAGTTACGCGCAGAGTTTGTTGGAAGTCGTCAAGTTCTCTATTCCCAGACACTAGTGAGTATACCCTGGGTAGAGTTGCACTCTAGCAAAACTACGGTTCGGTAGTTTTCGTACAGTACGTAAATGACGTAGTGAATGGTAGGATTATCCGTAGTTTGGGTAGGACAAATAGGAAGGAGACACAAATGAATGTCATTGTCAATGTCAATAAAATTCACCAACAGTCGTATACTTTGAGTTATTATTTTATTTTATTGTGAAGGCTACCAATTTCGGCATTTCATTATGCCATATTCAGGCCCCTTATGCATGTATCCAAATAAACGAACTTGTCGTATAGCGCCATAAATCACTGGATATCGTGAGTTCAGTCGTTACACAATTGCTTCATTCGAAGACGTGATAACTGCTGAGTGAGTTGCGTAAGGGGCCTGAAGATGGCATAATGAAATGCCGAAACCGGTAGTTCCTGAAAGTACACGAATTTTGGTTAATTTTATTGACATTGACAATTAATTAACTAGCCGATGTCCCCTGGCCATGATGGACCAACAGATATTAAATGGATGTGTGTGACAGCAAGTGGGAACCGATGATTTCTCTTTATTTTTGTTTGTTTGTTTCTCACAGAACCGCCCGTCGTTCAGTGTTAGTGCGTTGCGTATTTTATATCCTTACAAAATGTAAGTTGAAGTTTTTATTTACTAAAATTTAGTTAAACACGCTCTCGCGCTCTTACGTAACTCAAGCAATTACTTGTGATGCAGGTACATAAAAAAATCTGTATAATTATTGTTGTTATTTTGTATTCAATGTACTTCATCGTGATCAAAGACAAGAGTTTCCTGTTATTATTGATAAGGGCGAAAGTTGTTTATCAATAACACAAACACGTTTTATGTAATTTCAACTGAGTAATGGAGCGACGTTTGATATGTTTTTGTTTTAAGTTTTTTAAAGTTTTTTTTTGAGGAAATTGCATTTTCTAGCGCTGTGTGATAGATGTGTATTTTTTTCCTTTATATTTACTATAACGCGCCTCTGTCTCACGTTACAAATCAACAATTTTCGAATAAAACCTGAATTAAACATTGACAATTTTAATTTTACTACAAATATTACTTGTTGTTAAGGAACAGAGAGGAGGATGACTACGTAGAACAAAAACGTTTCTTAGATTGCGCGGCCCTTTATATACCCTCACTCAGTTTCTGGACAGTTCACGGCTTTGGGATTTTAGGGGAATCCAGTAGGACACCGATCGCTTTCACAAAGAAAGGTATCGAAATGAGTTAAAGTCCGATAGCCATGCAACACACCTAACTTACAGGTAACGCGGTTACAGTCCGAACTCAGCAAACCTACTGGGATAACCACAATAGTGTGTGCCTACTTCTTGAAGTCTACGGTACTCTGCTGTAGTTTTACAGCTCTAGCGTGCGCGCCGTGAGTGGCACTGCCTTCGGGCATATGGTAGGTCTACCTGAACTCCAATACTTGTCTTACTTTGTTAAACGTTCGGCATTATGTAGTAATTCTTAACGACTACATGATCTCGGCATTTTGAGTTTTTAAATTCTATCAGCAATTATATAAAATAGCAAAAAAATCAATATTTGTCTAGTTCTGGAAGCCGCTAAACACAGAACCTGCAGCTGGGCGGCGCCCCTGGTTAACTCTTCAGGCTACGTCCACGGTACCACCCCCCCTTCCCCTACCCCCACCCCGCCGTGTCAATGGACGCGGTACGGCGGGGCGTGCGGTCGGACGTCAGCTTTATGTGGCCTAGAGCCGCTACTACTCGGTCAGGTAGCGAGGCTGAGTACAACCCGTTCCTGTTCTCCCACCGAGGAAAAAATCCCCGGCAGTACCGGGAATCGAACCCGCGCCCTCCGCATGGCCGTCAGCCGCGCCGATCAATCAGCTACGGAGACAGACGCGTCCCAGACAACAGTCAATGTCGAATGGCACGCAGGAGTTTCGAAAATTTTCTTCAGGCAGTTGTTAGCAGCACAAATATGTTTCACAAAATTCGTATCGCAAAGCTGTCTTATGTTCTTTTATTGCACTACATGTTTCAGTTAAAACCGTCGTCTGGTGCCTGTATCATCATAACGGGAGCCTGAGTCGCCAGTGCAACTGCAATCACAACAATAAAATGTAAATGACAAGAACAATACACTGCAGCACTTAACGAAACTCGAACAGGAAACTCGAAGTGGAAACATAGGAATGCGGCTGTGGCCCATTAATTGACAAAAATAGGTCAGTTAGGTTGAAGCTGAAAAATAGCAGTATAGGGTGTTAGCAACTAGAGGTGTACAAGTTCTCCTTTGCCCGCCCGCTATCGGTACCGCAACCACTAAAGGAACTCGGCCTGCCGCGACGGTGAGCCGGGAGTACGTGAACAGTACACGTGTGCTGTGGCACGCTGGTCAGCGCAGGCCAGAGAGGGTTCCGACGAGCGTGACAAGCTCCAAGGGACCCGTTCAGCTTGCTGCAAGTGTTTATCTTTGAATAGGCAGTTTCTACTGCATCTCATTTATCACAGCAAAACGAACAAACCAAACTTAAAGGGGTAGGACCAACGCAGAAATATTTTTAGCCTAATACTTATTAGCTTAATATGTTCCTTATACAGTCTATTTTCAACATTCGTTTGTATAAAGTTTACCATAAATATTAAATACAGGGTGAGCACAAAGTCTTGCCCTGATTATAACAATTTATTACGGGCTGGCCAGGGTGTTGAACCGTTCCTTCCAATCCACCGATCCGGTTATTACTCCCCTCTCCAGACTTTACGCCCCTTGACTTTTTTCTGGGGCTATATGAAGAATAGAGTCACACCAGTTGCTGACGTCGACAAACTGAAGGCTAGGATACAAGCTGCTGTGGGTACTGTAACAGAACACATGTTACGAAACACCTGGTGGGAACTGGAATACCGCCTCGACATTCTCCGAGCTACCAAGGGAGCACACGCTGAGGTTTACTAACGTAAGTGGTCTTAAAAAAAAAGTCGTAACACTAACTTATGTAACGCCATCAAATGTAAATTGTTATGTCAAACAGTTATTCTGTTATAGTTTTTTATAATTAGGGCAAGACTTTGTGCTCACCCTGTATATTAAAACCGCAATCGAAGCTCGAATGCAACCGATGTAGTATAACAGTACTTTAATAGTTCCCGATGGAACAGGGCTCCTGTTAGTTTCGGATAGTATCGGAGAGGACTTTAGTATAAGCTTCTACCATTCTCAATACGATTTCTCTTGGCAACATCATCTGAAAGCACGTGCTTGTCTCGCGTCTACTTAACTTCCCATTTCGCTTGATGTTTATACGAAGTAAAACGTGAGTAAAAATCGCAAACACACCTATTCATACGTATACAAAGAGTTCGAAAAGTAATCCCAGTAGCGAAAAAACAAAAAACACAAAAAGCGCTTCCACTGAAAAGCGGAACCCAGCTAAGTCTATGTAATTTCATCAAAATGAGAGCGTTCCGACATCAGCAAAAGCGCCGACGGTACGGTGCCGATTAAAGCTTTGTTCAGTTTCAGTATTAAAGTACTTAAGTTGAAACTTTAAACGCTTTTTTTTTCAAAACATTTTTCAAGTTGGCTGGAACTATAACTCACGAAAAATACATTCAATTATATTAAACCTTTTTGTTTCTTCTGAGTCGGTGTTTTTTCTACTGTAGTACGTGGGATTTAAGCGATAACTTTTAATGTAGATGTTTCATGCACGTTTCTATAACGACTTTTTTGTCGAAAACATTGACTTGTATTTCAGAGTACTACAATTTTTTTAAGAAGAATTTTTTTTAAATATCCCTTCGTACTATGTTAGAAAATATCATCAGCTTCAAAGCAGCTTTTTAAATTTTGATCTAGGTTTAAAATTACGACGTTCAGTGCTCCCACCAACCGCCCTCACATTCCGCGAAGCCATTTCGTGAATGTTGTGTTGTGTCCTCTGGGTGCAAATTTTTTACTTAAAAGAAATACCTATCCCCATGTTCAGGGTGTACAATAAAGGTGTAAAATCAATTTTGTAATTTGTTATTTTATTGCAAAAAATCATAAATATAGGTTCCAACATCGAGCGTCACCCTGCTCAGCCCCGTTAAAGGAGATTCAAGAGAAATTAGAAATATGTGAATATATAGCGGTCAGGAAGGAGAGCCCAAATCCAGCAGCGGAACAGTTTTCGTGTGTTTATGAGACAGCTTGAAATACGAGGGTTGGAAATTTAATAGTGGCGACTATTTATTTACACAGCTCGTACAAAATAGATACGTGTTTCAAAGTTTTACTGACCACCAAAGTAGTCACCATCGTTGTGTATAACCCGTTGTCAGCGATGTGGAAGTCGTAGGATACTCTTAGCAGTGCCAGTTGTGTTGACAGTTCGAGCGGCGCGGTCTATTGCCCGACGAATTCGTAGCAGTTCTGAAGCGAATGCCGTGAAGTGTTTCCTTCAGTTTAGAAATCGAGTTGAACTCACGAGGGCTTAAGTCAGGGGAGTGCAGTAGGTGGTATAACACTTAGCAGCCCCATCAGTCACAGCTTGCACTGTACGTGCTTGAGCATTGTGCTGCAAAATATGACGATCAGGTGCTGCAGAAAGGTGCTCTATGCTGTTCATTTTTTGTACACAACCTACGATCACCTGGACGAATACACTCTGGTGACTATCTAAATGGCTGAATGCCTCTACATGCGTCCTGATATCTGCTGTCGTATTCTCATGTTCTCTCTGAGATCATGTGTCTTCTATGCGATCTCCTTTATAGCTGAACTGCATTTTTTTCCAGAAGCCTTCCTAGCATCTAAACGGCTAAAAATATTATCCAGTCATTGAGCTGGAGTGGCAGGTTGCGTATCTAGGGCTTCGAAGGGCTAGAAAAATTTGATTTCAAGTATGTACACCTCGCATGTGGTGCGGTCAAAAATGGCTCTGAGCACTATGGGACTTAACATCTGTGGTCATCAGTCCCCTAGAACTTAGAACTACTTAAACCTAACTAACTTAAGGACATCACACACATCCGTGCCCGAGGCAGGATTCGAACCTGCGACCGTAGCAGTCGCGCGGTTCCGGACTGAAGTGCCTAGAACCGCTCGGCCACAGCGGCCAGCTTTCTTTATTAGCCAGTAGGCGAATAACCTGAAGATAATGAAATTAATGTAATTAGCGCTTTGCTTCTCCATCCATAAAGACGTTACATGCTAAGCTGCAGTTATTTAAAACATAATTAATATGTAAAGCAACGAGGTATTTGAAGCTGTTTTTTACATGGGAGCCCAACCTTTAAAGAATAGTGTTTAGGGGCGTTACTGGTTAACCATAAATACTTACTCTATGTGACGTGCTCACGATGTTCACCGTTAACCTTGGAATTAGATACTATACCGTTCTTTCTCTCTGATATAGGCATTATTACATTTATCAAGATGTAAGGAGAGCTGCCATTCATTACGGCAACTCGAAATGTTGTCCAGGTCTTTCCGCCATTCCTTACCATAGTGCAACGACGATACTTTTGTGTGCGCAGCGGCATCGTTATCGAACAATCTTGCAGTGCTGTTGATCCGTAGATAAATCGTTTACACAGTGTGTCCGCAAAAGCCGCTACTGAGTGTTGAAGTTACAGGCGCCTGCCACTAGGCAACCCTCAGCGACAAACGTGACCTCCGTAGTCAGGCCTCGTCTCCTGTGAATGCGATGCTGCGTTGCCTTGGTGGACGGCGGCTTTGGACACGGGTTTCCATTTGCATTGTATTTTTGTCCTGTATATAGGGAAACACGGCGGATTTTAGAGGTTCCAGAAAAAAAACTGCATATGGAAGCCCCTGTCCAAAATCGCCATCTACCGAAGCAACAGAGCATCGCATTCATAAGACATGCCTTTCTTATTGGGCAGACAGCTCCATTTTCCCCACTGCCGATCGTGGCAATCAGTCGTAATTCACTGAACGGCACCCAACATTGCGAGACCTCCCACCCGTGGTCCGCCAGCGTACAACGTCACGTTTGCTGGCGAGGCGGTGACCTAGTGGCAGGTTCTGGCGCCTATGACTTGTGTAACGTCGCTGGATGCCGGTTTCTGGTCCTGCAGTGGTTGCTCGAGCCGTCCCCTAAAGCGTCTCGGAGTTTGTCGCAGCTTTTCTGTGACGCTGCGTATGTAAGGGAAATATTTCAGGCCTCACTGCGTTTCCTTGGCACACAGCCAGCGCTTATTCCTTTTATGTGGAACATTCACCGTCAAGTGTAGTGCACAGTGTTTATTACTCAAATATTTCTCGAGCCAGACACCTATTTATAAAGATATTCCACGTGGTCTTAATGTGGTGAGTATCTGGCGACGCAGTACAGTGCCGTATGTTCTCGTAAGTTTAGGAAGGCGTAATCTGTCGGTTGACGTGGAGCTACGGGATTGTTCGCGAGGCGTCGTCGACAAATAAAACGAGGTGTGGTGCAAATATGCATAAATTTTACAGACGAATATTTTGAGTAGCACTAAAACAATTTGAATACCAACATGTTTTCTTTTGCTCATTGCTTTGGTAAAAACGTAAAGGCGGCCTTTTTACTGATAGCACCGAAGAAAGCCTAGCGTGAGCCGCACTGAATGTGTCGCTTGACCAGGCACTGGGACAAAGCAGCGCGGGCCAGCAATCTTCATTTACAGAGGATCGAACGGAAGCGAACGCCTGCGGACGAACATTCGTTAGTGTTCGGCATGGTTCGCTTTTACTTGTCAACAAAGGGGTTGCATTGCAGGGAACGGGGGAGAACAGCAAAGGCAACTAACGAGCATAACGAGCCAACTCTACGAACGCTGCGTTACTGCTATTATTTATTTATTTATTTACTTTGCGCTCATGATCATCACGCAAGTTTGCCCGATGCAACACCAGTGATAGGGCAAAACGGTGATATCCATACAGGATTATTTTGCGTGGCGAGCGCGCTGTTTATTGGAAGCAAGCAATATGGTGTACGGAAATAAGAACGTAGGTGACTGAATTTGTACGTAAGCGCTAAGTGTGTCGGGCACTCATTAATTCCAGTCTCCTCGTTCAGTACAGTGAGTTTCCGGTTTTGAGACTGCATAAGTATTAGCTGCAACAATCGACGATGACAATCATTAATTTTAGGTTGAGCCAACCTCCACACACACGGGTCCTGGCGGGCTGTCAGTTGGAAGTATTGTCCCGTTTGTTGCGTGTGTAAAATGACATCGACGAGAAAGAAGGTCGTGCTAGCCCATGGAAATGATCTCATTACAGCGGTTACGAACATTCCAAGATTCTCAGACATAGGTGTTGATGACGCAAATGACTGACTTCAAATTGACAAGGTATAATTTTCGGTTAAGAAATATTATCGCCAGTCGTTGGTCTGCAGAAAATAACGGTACTGGTGATGCATTAGCTGGTGAAGTTTTCATTCTATCTCGAGACACAGGGAGAGATCGCAACAAAGATTGACAAACTAGTAATGATTTATTTTCGACGCCACGAGGAAACAATTTCTGCTGAATTACTGATGATGAAATACCTGCGCGACTGTGCTGAACGAAAACGACATGCGAATCTGATTCAAAAGAAACTTACAGATTATTTCAGCTGATAAAATTCGCTGTAATTTGTTTTTCAATATTTGCTCAAAATTTACGCGAAAATTTTGTGTAATTTCTATATATACCTGAAAATAAAAATAAGTGGTATTTCACCAAAGTCAACTTACTTTTTCTAAATTTCCGGATTATTCAGATTTTCGATAATCCGATTGACTCACGGTCTCGCCTATTATCCATTTCCTAGTAACTGACCCCTTCCTTTGAGGGTGTATTTGAGTTACACGACGTAACCTTTCCGGAATCGTGACTACATTTATTTAGTGTACAAACATAACATTTTAGTTGAAATGGAGACGACATACGTGGTAATATTTTAGAGAAAGCATACTTTGTCGAGCGTTTTTTTTATTTTTATTTTTATTTTTTATTTATTTTATTTTATTTATTTATTTATTTATTTTTTTTTTTTTGGCGAGTGCCTACTTTGAGAAGTTATGGAACGCAGATCGTAATTAGGAGAAAAGTTTTCTTCACACATTTTAAAGACATAACCTTGTTATTTTCGCAGGCAAACTACAATTATCTTCCGATTAGTCATTTCATCTCTATAATGTCAAACGTAAGACGTTGCAATTGAGCTTACCGTTGCAGCAATTGCAGCGGAGAAAGTATGGTTGTAAGGCTTGAACTTAAGTTGGTTACACTGTATGTCATTACTAACGAATACTCACCATGTTTGTCAGTTAAGACTTTGTAAAATAGTTGCGTTAGTAGCTGCAGTATATGCGAGACTGTGGTCCAGCGTGGTTGTCACACCGGTGCGCTGCCGCTATCTCAATACGCTATAAGTGCCTATTCACCAACGAGAACTGACAAATTCGCAGCCGTATTCCAGTACAGCATTACCGCGTTCAGTTGTTGCTGCGAGTGGAGGGCAATAATATGTAAAACTGCAAATGAACACTCGATGTGCAAGCAGCACTCAATAAATGAACAGTGAACTCTCCTATACGTTCTAACAGCAGACGAAAATTCGATTAGCTCGAATAAATTTTGCAGGAACGAATGATTAATGAAAGACAACCTACCTTAATCGCTTTCGTCGCTGTCTGAGGTCTGGCTATCGCTGTTGCAGTCACCTACTTGGAAGGATGACGGTTCTGTTGCTATGTGAAGAAAGTGAGCCTACTGTGCATAGGCCTAATTGTTTTTAAGTTTGTGTACGTGACTCACTGAATTCCTCCGAACGCTTTTTGAAACATGTTCCAGAGCGGAGCGTCACAACTGTGAAGTATCATTTGTCTCAAAATACTTCTTCCCCTTTGCTGGCCTGACCGAGCAAGGTGGCGCAGTGGTTAGCACACTCGACTCGCATTCGGGAGGACGATGGTTCAATCCCGTCTCCAGCCATCCTGATTTAGGTTTTCCGTGATTTTCCTAAATCGTTTCAGGCAAATGCCGGGATGGTTCCTTTTGAAAGGGCACGGCCGATTTCCTTCCCAATCCTTCCCTAACCCGAGCATGCGCTCCGTCTCTAATGACCTCGTTGTCGACGGGACGTTAAACACTAACCACCACCACCACCTTTGCTAGCCTGAACTCGACAAAAGTTCAAATAAATGCAATGGCGCCGAATTCTTAGCGTGCCATACGCAACCACAGTATTTCAGTTTCCTAGTCCACTGAGCGCGATACACTTTCCAAAAGGCATTCTTGCGATATGAATTGCTGTCACACGTGTTTCAGTGGTCCAGGTTTAGTAAATTCTTTATATAATATGGTATTAGTTGGAAGCTCTGCATTATTGTTTTCTATAGATTCAATAATGGAATTGTTTCTCCAATATATGGATTTCGTGATACTGCATTTAACATTGTGCAATATGAAGCTTGATCAAAAACAATCGCTGATCTATTTGGTAGTTTTTCGAGAACGTTCCTAAATCACTCCTCGTGGAGTCTCACAATGCACCTTCTTTTGCCCAGCAAAACATAAGCCAGCATTTTGCACGAACACATCTTCGTTCCCAATGTGGCACATTATGATGTTTTTTCCAGAACCGGAAGGTGTTTGAATTTCTTCTTTCTAATGATTCCACTGTTCAATACTTCCTCTGTAACAATAATATACAGTTTTTGACGCATAAAGCATTTTTTGTTTCTGCCGCCCGAACTATCTCGAATGATTTGTGCCGACCGACTCTCATCAGTGCAATGGATAGTCCATCTAGTGTTTCACAAGTATCTTATTTCCCGCATAAACTTGTCCCTTTTTCCTGCTGTCCGGTCATTTTCCATCAGCACAAGTACTGAACTTGTTGTACCTGAAGTCCAGTTTCAGAATACGCATCAAATAGTTGTTTCACTCATATCAGTAAAGTCGGCACACGTGAGCACGTTAAGATAAAGATACATAAGCAAATAAATTAAGGATGCGATATCAGCGCTTTCTGTAGATTGATGTAAGGAGAAACATAACAGCTGTGCAAGACAACAACATAACTTGCATTCAGAACTTTTCACGTCATTAATAACTGTCATCATTAGGCGAACTACGGCGATCTATATTCACTGTTATTAGAATAAAACGACTGATTGGAAAGCAATGAAAGTGCGTCTGTAAGTAGAGAATGACTGCATCTTTAAACTGTGCAAAGAAAATTTGTCTACGTATTACTGTCTATCTTTTATGATCCTAAAAGTTGACACTCGCAAGAAAATTATTGAAGAAGCATGCTTTCTCTTAAATATTACCGCGTTTGTCGACCCCCTTTACAACTAAAATGCAATATTCGTACACCATATACAAGTAGATAATCCCACGATTCCGGAAAGGTACTAAACATGGATGTTCGTCATGCGATGCAATCAGCTAAAAATGAATGGTGAACTATTATGAAATGGATGTAACCTACTGTACCCCACAACTTTGCACATATGTCGGTTGACGCTTTTCTCTGGTTTCTCGTTAGAACTGACAGGAAAATTTAAAAGCAGGACACTAATTACTGACAAGCAACATAACTTCGCCAAAGCCTCACGTTTACACTCTGGTTATTATCACCCAGAGAAATGTCAACAGCAAAAAAGTTCGCACGCAAAACAGCAGACGAACGCTGTTTGTGCTGCTAAGCGGAGAGAGCGCGTACTTCCCATGATAGTCCATTGGCAGATCGAGGTGCGACCACCTGCGAACGCGCGCCGAACACGACCGAATATTGCTGGTTCGCGCTTGCCTACCATCAACACCAGAGGGAATTTCTGTCTACTTCTCCGTCTATACTACGCAAACCGGTGTGACGTTCGTGTCAGACGGTATTAGCCAATACACCAAAAGTCAGGCTTTCATTCGCGAATGAAGCACGGAAAGAATACTGCCGTAACCATGTTTGACTGCCGCACAGACTCACAAATGAGAGATTCGGTATTAGCGCGTCTTTTTATTTAAAGACAGTTAACACAAAGCGAACAAGATACCAGGCCAGGCGCCGAGCCAGAATACGGGTTTGGTGGGGGGAGGCGGAAGGGGGGGGGGGGAAGTAACAGTTTGTAACTCCATACTTCCCCTCCCCTAGAACCCGTAATGTTATTAACGGTCATTCTCCTTTTAACATGTCACAGATGCCTATTATTTTAACAAAAATTACAGTAAAATATATACTTTTTTAAAATTTCTTACTGGCTGACTAGGATCAAGTAAAACATTCAATTACTCTTATTTTTCCGTTTTCTATCGTTCCACTACGTCTCCTCAATTTTCTGCCCGTGCTGTATTTTCAATTCTTTTTTAGATGTCGTTTCCGACTTCTTGTTTCTTTGGTCTTGATAGCGCTTTGAATTTAGTATTTTATTCTTAACAAGGTTTCTTTTATGTTATTTCCTATCCATTAATGTTGCCTCTTTTTAATTCTTTTTTTTCTATGATCCTTGTTCTCCAGAAATACTACAATAATTGTTTCGTTAGCCTGTTCATTTGACAGGTGTTTCCAAAGAATATTAATCTACTCTTTGCCATTACTTCTTATATTTTCTCTATATTTCTATAGACTCCCTCGTTACATCCCATTTTACAACTACCTGTAATCTGTACTGCGCATGTTATTTTTCTAATACGCGCTCTTTCAAGTACCTCTACTGTGTAAAGCTTGTACTTCATTCTTAACCATTCACTTGGATGTAAAAATTCTGCTTTTACCACAGAGGTATGATGTTTTAGCATTATTTTTCTACACAAGAATTTCTCGTCAAACCGTATGCTCTTTTAATGCTCTTACTCTTACGTCCATTGCAAATTTTTCTAGACCATTCTACTGCATGATTTCTTCAAGATATTTAAATTTGCTTTCTCGCTTGTTTTACCTTGATGCACTTCTTGTATTTGCCATGAATGTTGTTTTTTCAGCTGGAAGTTTGAGGCCATTTCTATTCCCTATTTTTGTCAGAAGAATGAAAGTCACCTGCAAAAGTGGGTCAGTTTACCTTAATTCCATTTTGATTCCTTCTCAGAATTATTGCCTCGGTTTTGTGATTTTTTACTTCCAAGTTCCATATTCTTGCAATTTTTCTAAAATGCAGTTAAACGGAAAAACCCGTCCCCTTGCCTAACACCAATTTTTATTTCAAATGGCTAAGGTATGTCTCCTGTAAATTTAATTTTAGATCTCGTATTAGTTGAAGTTTCATCCTTTACGTTAGGTAAGTTTCCTTTAACAAAAAATTTTCTACTGGCTGCATCTGTTGTTTCTATTTCCAGCGAATCAAATGCATTCTTGAAAGCAATAAATGATACTGTTGTTGGTTTTCTGGCTAACACTGCGTGGCGAATTATTGATTTCAAGTTAAAAATTAATTGTATTGGCTTTTTGCTGGAAAAATTAGAGCCCTTACAATTGTTTATTATAGCGACGATAGTCGAATTTTATGTCTACAGCCGTTTTGCACATGTATAAAATTAAAGCTTTCCAGTATTTAACACATCATAGATTTATAGCTGCTTCTTGCAAGTAATGTATTTCTAAACAGTTAATTTCGAAGCTGTTCTCAATGATTAGTGTCTCAATAGTTGTTGGCAATGGATTCTGCATTCTTATAAGATTTTTCCATAGTTTATTTTGGGAATGGAGCATATTTAGAACACCTCAAAATGATGTGCCTAAGATCTAGTCCGTCTTCCGGACGTGCGTTGCACGTGGGACAGTCCGTCACTCCAATGCTGCGGCGGTGCACAGGGAACACGTGTGTGCCAGCCTTACTTGAACAGCTGATGACACATCTCTTCTCGGCCAATTCTTCTGACTGTGTCACGCGTCTTTTGGGATAATGCGCTGAGCTGAAGCGAACGAAAAACGTTTTACCGATGCGATATTTGTCACTGCTATTAAGATAGGCTGGCGCAATTGAAAGCAGCCCGCTTCCCCTTTGAATGCGAATTCAATATTTATAAATTGAGTAAACAGCTACAGAAATGGACATTTTTACGCAATAATCGATTGTCAGCATTTTTCTGTCAGCATTTCAGTTTATTCCATCAGCGAAGTTACACGGTGCTCTTTGTGGTCTCCAAAATGACTTTCTCGATAGAAGAAAGAATTGAAATTGTGGACGCATAAGTGAGAATAAGTTCGATTGGGGTCTAGTATCCGGATATAGAACTACCAAGAAAGAGGGCAATACAGAGTTTGTATAAAAGCTGGTGCACCCACGAATCTGTGCAGAACGTAAAAAGGCAAAGAATTTCTTGAGTTCGCACACCGGAAGTTATTGCAGACATTCAGAGCCCAAAGAAGTCCACACGTCAACTGGCCTAACAGGCGCACGTAAGTAGGAGGAGTTGAGTTGCCAGCGGATATTCAAAAAGACTTCATCTGGAGCCATATCGTGTGACGGTTGCGCAGCAATTACGGGAGGATGACAGCGAGAAACGTGTAGGTCACTGCACGTGGGTTTTGAATAACATCTACTATGGTTTTCTGGGCCCTTTACATTACACCATGAATGATGAAGCATGGAGGAGGAGATTAGTGTTTAACGTCCCGTCGACAACGAGGTCATTAGAGACGGAGCACAAGCTCGGATTAGCGAAGGATTGGGAAGGAAATCGGCCGTGCCCTTTCAAAGGAACCATCCCGGCATTTGCCTGAAACGATTTAGGGAAGCCACGGAAAACCTAAATGAGGACGGCCAGAGACGGGTTTGAACCGTCGTCCTCCCGAATGCGAATCCTGTGTGCTAACCACTGCGTCACCTCGCTCGGTGAGGTAGCATGGTAATATGGTAATATAAATTTACAGAACACGAGGTACTGGGCAGCGGAGAACCATAACAATGTGTGTCAGCAACCATTCAATGATGAAAAAATCGGCGTTTGGTGTGGTACAACAGAAATGCGCATCATTGCACAGATATTTTTTGACACTATCCTCAACACGGTTTGCATATATGGAAATTTTTGATGCATTTAGTGCTCAATTCACTGAATATGAAAGACAATAGCGCTTCTTCTAGCAAGATGGGGCAACATGCCACATGTCAAAGGTACCTCTAGAACAGGTCTACGATGTCTTCACTGAGGAACGAACTGTCGGCAAACATTTATGGCCACCACGTTCGTCGGATCTAACAAAATATTTTTCCCTGTGGGATCACTTGAAGAGCGAGGTCTGTGAAACAAAACCACACAAAGTACAGGAACTGAAAGACAACATCAGTAGTGAAGTTGCCGCCATACAAATCCGAACTTTACGCCGTGTGTATCTGAGTACGTTCAGGCACGCACAGCTGTGTACCGTTGTTGCAAGGGGTCACTTGCATCATCTACTACAAATGTATTTTTCACTCTATTCTTCACTGTAAATAAATGGTAAGTTTATTTCAGCTCTTCATTTCCGTAACTTCACTGCATTTCCTTTATACTTACACGGGATACTTTTATCTGCAACATCCTCTATAACGAAGATAATTTGTTAACAGCACTTTAGCATAAATTGTGATTCAGAGATACATAGCGTTTGGAAAGAATTCCTCACAAAATTTGAGAAGAACACGTGTCATGCAGTGAATTTAAGAATATTAGTAACAAATATCGAATCTCTCATTTGAAACAAACACTCACAACTTCGAAAATATCATAATTCACGCAGCATAAAATCTAAGTGTGTAATGGACATTATCAGTGTTTCACTCAGCACTATGACAGCGGACAAGGGTTGCAGACGATGGACATGTGAGCGTCTGAACAACAGAAATGCTGTTTATTTCAGCAATATCCACACGTGTTGAGGAAGTCACCGTTCCTCTTAATTTTTTATTAATGGAGAGTCTTTCGCCCGTGTGTCAACACTTTTTTGGTTTGTCGTTTCTCTTGTGCTCTTAAACCGAATCGGATTTATTGTAGACAGCTGGTTCGGCCAGCCTATTAACGTGCTCATCTAGCGCTAAGGTCGAAAGCCGTCGGACAAGAATCACAAACGCTACCTCAGAAATGTGTGGCTCTTTTTTGGTGGGTGGGGTAAGGTTCATGACGACTAGACAGCCCTCCCCCTCCTCTCTTACCTCCCTCGCTCCCTCCCTTCGACAGGCACCTCCACCAGGCCCTGACGGGATTCCAGTTACATTCCACACTCCGTAACCGCAGAATTGGCTTCTTTCGTTTCGTAGCTCATGTTTACCAATGATCGCTTGCCCACAGAACAGTCCCGTGCGACTGGAAAAGTGCACAGGTCGCTCCTGTTTAGAAAAACAGAGAAGGATCGGACGCGCAGAACTACAGACCGCTATCGCCGACGTCTGTGTGTGGCAGCGTCCTGTTGCACGGTCTGGTCTCAAAAACTGTGCCGTTCCCGGAGGAAACCAATCTGTTTAAAAACAAGCACTGATTCAGGAAAATTAAGCCACTCGCGCGAAACACATCTGGACTTGCTCACACACGACAGCTTGCAGAGAACAGATACAGGTCTACGGGTAAACGCCGTCTTCCCAGATTTCCGTAAGATGTTCGATTCTGTATCAGTCCACTCACCGAAGGAGAATTACGGGAAAAATTCGTGTAGTCGCAAACTTTTGTACAGTAGTAGAGGGACTTTAACGAACAACAGATTAAAAATCCTGACCTGTGGTGTGCAAGCGTGGGATAGGGGGAGCCTTTGAAGGTCACTTTATTCGTTTTTATTGATCATCTCGAAAATATATCCCAATACAAAATTAAACTACATTACATTTCCTATAAAAAAGGTTCCAACACCTTTTTAATGCAGTTATCACCTTGAAAATACTTTAAAAAATTAACTACACACAAATGCTGACCTTATTAATGTTTTATTCCTGCCAGTTTCGGTCATAAACCTTGTTTACTGTCCTGTGCGAAATACAAAACAAAAATCATGTCGAAATTCAGGAAGGAAAGGGCCTACAAGATCGAAAGATTATTTTGAATGTAACCAAAGGAAAACTACTTACGTCGAAAAATCAATATGTAGCCAACATTACATATGAAAACTAAAAGTATAATCCATTTCGAACTTTCCAATTATGAAAACAGCTAACTGAAGAGAACAAAAACGAGACATACCAAGGCCTTACGCGGGGAGGGAGGGGACTGATAGTAAACAATTCAAAGACCAAGAAGTAACAAGATATTACATTCTTACACAGGAAGAAGATAACACCAATCATACATCTCGTGACAAAATTACGTTACATAATATGTTTTTTACATGCTGAATTATTCTACGGTAACAACATCCTTTGTCATCATAAAGACTAAAGAGTAACACTTTTACAACAGAATGTAACAAAGTTATTAGAATGCGATAAATACCAAACTGAAAATATCCAAGTCACGCTTACGTACTTAGTTGAAAGGTGTTAACTCAGTTTACAGAAAGAAGTACCTTGCAGTACATAACAACTCTTAAACCCAACATCTGAAACACTTTCAACAAAGGTTACAGAAATTATCATAGAATCATGTGAAACGATAAGAACAGGTATTAATCTGTAGGGGTCTATAACGTGTCATAATCGGGATCATAGTCCTTCAGAAATGATATACTACAAGCATATCAAAGTAACAAAGAGTATACAAAGGTTCCGTTATTTTTTCTGTAGGACTAGTAGTTTCCGCGTTGCACGGGATGGAAAAATTGCAGATTATTAAAAATAGCATTTAAACGGTATAAAATTAGTGTTTATGGTTACCTGAAGAATGTTAAGAAAAAATAATACAAGATATAAATTCAAGAGAATCGTATTAACGGATACACGGTGTTCAGGGCGGCTGTTGAAGGGTGCACAGTGGGTGCGGACAGTAGGCTCGTGACGGGAGGCACACCGCCAGATTGCAGTCGTGCACCTCCTTCCTTCATTGTTCCGCAAACAGAAGAACGACGAGGTGATTTCCCGTGCACCCCGTCCCTCTGCGTCACAAAAAACAACTACAGTGTGTTTGTAGCGACCCTTCCACAGCTCGCCTTGCGAATCACTAGCGATGCCGCGTGCACACACGTGCGCGGGGTATCATCTGCTTTGCACAAATTGCGTTAACACTACACGGAATACAGATATGAATTACTAATAATACCAGCGCAATAAACGCGAATGACAAACTCTACGTAAATCTGTGCAAACTGTTCTACACTGCTAAAGGCGAAATTGTTTCTTAGTCACCCTGTACGGCAGCTGTAGCGTTCTTCTGGGAAAGGCAGCAGAGACTACACCTCTCCAGTATTTCTTGTCCAGTTCTCTTAGGTCATTGGACGAAATAACTTCACTGAGCTCGTGTTTACTTAGATGAGTTATTTCCAGTTTATTCAGTGACTATTTATTTGCAGTTGTTACACGATTTATTCCGTGAAAAAGCAGGACAGTTGGACCTGTCAAACTGTCTGCCACACTGAAGAACCTGCCACAAGTGTAACTCGCTGTCAGTGGTGAGACATGCGACACACGCGCAAAGACACTTTAACTCCATAAAGACAAGGGAATAATAACCAATCAAACGCAATCTCTGGCTTGTAATTTCCAACAGATTTTATTTAACAATTACATGACAACAGCAAACTGCTCTTACCCCAGAATAATATACATGATAGCCCTAGAATTTGAAACATTACTAAACAGACAAAATGTCTATTGGCGTCATTGCCCTCCCCAAACAATAAATAATTTTAAAACCTTCTTTACGTAGATCTTAAGAACCATACAAACAATAAATGGTTTACTGAGAAAAACTCCCACGGAAACAGGACACCTTTTAAAATATAACAACAGAAGCATCTCAATTTCGGTTTCTGAATAAGACATTAAAAACCGACTACAATGAAAGGCATCTTTCAGGTGTTACAAATTTCAGGTCACAAGTAATGGCATGTCAGAGGTGCGCGAGAACTACAACTCAGATCGAGCCAAGATGAAAGGAACGGTGAAGAAGGAGAGACGGACGCCTCGGCGTCACCAGCAACAAATGGTAAAGCACTCAACTTATATTCGCCGAAGAACGGGAATCAACTGATGACCACAGCGACCGCGCTATCGGTTGCACTTCAAACTGGTCGCCGCCGAGGCGTCGTCCCACAGTTAAACGACCAGCTGCAACGGACGACGCGCACCGCTGATCACTCCACTGAAACAACAGCGTAGAACCACGCAGCTACTGGACAGTATACAGAGTAACACAATCCTTAAAACGTTAGAAAAATTTCAGAACCGAAATACAATTCCTCTTTGCAGCCAAATTAAATCTCTTGCAATCACTGTCTACAAGCCGTGCGGGATTAGCCGAGCGGTGTAAGGCGCTGCAGTCATGGACTGTGCGGCTGGTCCCGGCGGAGATTCGAGTCCTCCCTCGGGCATGGGTGTGTGTGTTTGTCCTTAGGATAGTTTAGGTTAAGTAGTGTGTAAGCTTAGGGACTGATGACCTTAGCAGTTAAGTCCCATAAGATTTCACACACACTTCAGACTTCACTTCACTGTCTACAACAATAGCTCACACTGCCTTTGCACAGGAACCAGTATATATAAAAAATCACCATGAGAACACTGTAGTATGTGTGGAAACCAGAACACATGCTCGGTCTCATAATGGTGAATAATAATTACATACAAGAAGAAAAACAATGCCATAAATCCCTTAATTTTACAAATAATGCCACTATAGGTCCATTGCACTTAATAGCAGAAGGGAGAAAGAAGTGCCAGGAGATCAAACCTGTGATATTTCGGAGTGCACAGACACGAACTTAGATGTACACTCCTTGCAAGTATCTCAAGTGCGTCAAAAACATGCAGTCTTATTAGCACAGGTAACCACTGTTGAATAAGTTGTGCACCAGTGGTCAACAATAAACAGATAACATGGGCGTCCAAACACTGGGAGAGCTGTTAAGTGCAAACAGAACGAAATTCAACATACGTATATACAGAAGGACTTTAAGAACCAGCATAATTCCTTCCGTTTGATTCTGTAGCTTATCCTATTGCAGGTTGATACATCCTAAGGCCACTTTCTCTCGTTTAGCAGCTCAGACGAGACCACCGCGCTCTCGCTAGACGCAGCACTCACTCGCCGACCGCACGCACGTCTCCGGCCGCAGCCCCACTGCCCACGTGGCAGGAAGAGGCAGAGCGCGCGCGAAGAGCGACCGCCGGCAGTCGGACTGCACACCGGAGCGCCAGCCAACCGGCCACAGCCAGTCCTCTCCCACAGCGACGTGCGTTTAAACAGCCGAAAGTGATCAAACAGGAAAACCGCGGCCATGCGATACAGAGTCGATTGCAGAGATCTTAAACGAATTCAGAGAAGCAAATGACGCCAACGGCGCCTCGTATCACTGTCGATTTCATTGTCAACAATGTGGATTTTATTGTCTCTGCCGTCAATGTCTGGAATACTTTTCAATGCATCACACCAGCTCCAGCTCTCCCAACATCTAGATTGACTCAGAGGCGTAAATTGTCTCCCTCTCGAACACAAGTAGGTCACATAGGTGTCCTGGTGCTTCAGACATTCGGCCTAAGTCAAACAATGCATAACAGCAGATTACTGTTCTAGATTGGAAAATGACCAGTTGTCATCAGCCATTTTTACACCCACGCTGCAAGACATACTGTGGGGTTTTAAGTAGTGTACAGTCTCGTACACAGAAGGGTAGGCTATAGAGTGTTACAGCAGCTGTCCTACAATGGCAGCTGGACAGAAGCAAAAATGATTAGTAAACAAGTTAGCACGGCAAACAGAAGATTTACTTATATTTCTCCAAGCATAGGAAGACTCATTACAAATAATGCAGGAAGAAATACAGTCCAGCTCTCAATGTCAGGAAGGATGAGGCTCTCTGAACTGAAGCACGCTCTGTGGTGTTGGAACTGCGACTAGGTGGCATCCGCGTAACTACAAATAGTGATGAGGCCCCGGGTTCAAGCGGGGTTCGCGGGTGCTGCCGGCCATCCTGTACTGTGGCAGCAGAGCGCGCTCCTAGCACACAGCCACTAGAGGTGTGGCTCAGCGCACGTGCACCATTGGGTCCGGCTCATCCTGTACGATCGCTATCGGCGTTTCATTGCCAACTTTGACGCCATACGGTGGCGTCAATATGTGACACCACGTCCCTCCCTCACAAACCTCTGCACCATCGTCATTAGTGTAGATGCGTATGACAGGGTGGAGGGCTGGATGCAGACGGCAATGAGGAGATGGTAGCTGAAATTGAGGCCGATGCTAAGCTCCTTCCAATACCCCAGCATATGCCCTGAACCCACCCAGGAACACCAGCCATAAAACCAGGCAGAGAGTGCGCACCCAGAGGTAGAGCTGGAAACGAAGGTAGAGCTATGTCGACGACTGCAGGGGTCTAGACGCCAGGAAGAGGGGGCCATCCCCAGATGACGGTGGCCGTCGACATGGCGACGACTGTGAAAGGGCAGAGAGCAAAAAGCCTGTAGCAGAATCGACACTTCACTTCATTCGCTATCTCAGAGGTGAGATGCAAATATTTGTCAAAACCTGGACTGGAAAAACAGTAACATTGCAAGTTGAGTTATCACACACAACAGAAAACGTGTAGGCAAGGATTTAGCATTCCACTAGACCAACAGAGACTTATCTTTGAAGGAAAATAGTTGGAAGATGGACAGGCGCTCTCACATTACAAAAGGATTCAAAAAACTTCTACATTGCATCTAGTGCTAATTCTTAGAGAAGGCATGCAGATTTTTGTAACACCTTTAACTGGAAAAACAATGACATTGGAAGCTGAGCTGTCAGACACAACTGAAAAAGTGAGAGAAAAAATCCCATCTTCGTCGTCAGGCATGTTGTGTACGACTTCACGCACATTGGTAAGCAGAGGTGGGCTACAGAGCAGCTGTCCTCGTGGGAAAGCTGGCGTACAAGTGAGGACAGCACGCAGAAGATTTACTTAACCTGTATTTCTCCAAGACTCATTACAAATAATGCAGAAATGCAGTCCAGCTCTGAGTGTCAAAAAGGATGATTGGTGATGTGAGATCCGCGGTTATGTAGTGTCGATGTAGCATCACACAGTGAAGGGCTCCAAATGCGAGTGGGGTGACAGAGCTGTGGCTCAGCAGGTGCGTACCACTGGATCTGCCTGAGCGCACACGGCTGCTGACGGGACCTGGCAGTTCTGTTGCCGACTTTGACGCCCGCGGGGTGGTATCGATATGTGACGTCACAGTTTAGTAAGTAGCTGCACTCAGCGCAGCCCACAGTACAAGTGCCAGCGATCTTTGAATAGATTTATGTAGTCCTCTAGTGACATAATTAGGCAAATGCTGTAACTTTTTGGTGTAATTCATCATTAAGTGAGTACAACACAGTTACACGTCTACGGCTACACAACATATACAGGAAAAGGATGCCACATTTACCAATGTAATCCGTTTCCCAGCAACACTCCAAAGCTCATTGACAAAATGACACAAATTAAGCAGTTCCTGGCCATTGTTTATAGATAAGTATTTTACATAATAGTCAGTTAACAACTTCAAATAAGTACTCACTTAATACACGGAAAATAACTGCATAATATAAACATAAGCACAATGAAGTTATTTTCCCTACTGGAGAACTGGACAGGAAACGATGTAAAGGTACAGTCTGTCTCTAATTTGGAACGCCCACAATGCTCTTGGTGGGGAAGTTGCCTTTCTCGGAAGAACGCTACAGCTGCAGCACAGGATGACTAAGAATCAGTTTCTCCCTAGTACTGTAGAACAATGTGTACAGACGTAGAGTGTGCCCTTATGCATTCCTTGTCAGTAACTCATATCTGCATTGCACGTAGTGTTAACGCATTTTGTGGAAAATAGACACCCAGCCCGTGAGAGTTTGCTCACTGTGCGGCCAGTGATTCATAACGTGCACTGTGGAAGGGCGTTGTGTGGTGTAGTGGGGCGGAGAGAATAGTGACCAAGTGCTCGCTCTTCAGTTTGCTGGCCTAGAAAAGAGCGGAATGCCTGAACACGGCCTGGCGACGCACCTGCTGCCCCGAGGCGTCTACTCTCCACCCCCCCCTCCCCCCTCTCTCTCTCTCCAGCGTGTTACACCCACAGGGCAGAATTTATCCCTTACTTCTACTGCATTTAGATGTGCTACACACATTGATTATTCGATCTTAACACTCTTCATTTAGCAATAAAGATCAATTTAAACTGTTAGTCCTCCATAAAAAATGAATAGGACCTCTCCTGCAGGAAATCTGTTGCAATTTAATTTTGTACTGGAAAACATTTTCTCTAGAAGACATGGTTGCCCAGATATTCAAGAAAAACGCTTTAACGCCACCTATCCCCCATGCTCACACCTCACTCGTCAGGATTTTTAGTGCTTGTTCACGACACTTCCCCATACCACTGTGCAATTTTTGCGACTACACAGATTTTTTCCCGCAGTTGACCTCTTTTGGTCTTCGTTGAGCTGGTTGGCTGGACTGGGATTGTTCGACAGAACCGAAACTAAAATTGGGTCTGCCCCAAGGATGCGTGATCGGCACACCGATGTTTCGATAGGTAAACGATTTATCAGTCACGCTACACTGTAAGATCGTTCTCTGACGATATTCTTGCATACAGTAAAGTGGCGTTGTTGGACGATCGTAAGGACGTGCAGAGAGACTTTGAAGGAATATCCACAGAACACAATTTCTCACTTAAAACAGTTTTCCCACACCTAGATGTGATGGCTGAACGGCGGCTCTCCTTGTATGTGGATGAATATCAGATTACGCCTCTAATAAAGCAAAAGAGACAAGGGTACCGTCAGGAGCGCCCCAGGGAAGTGTAATAAGAGAGCTCTTGTTTTTTATACGGGCCAGTCAGAAACAGTATGAAAAGCTTATAGGGAGTTTGCAGGCTATGTGCTGCGGGGCAATAATTTTTAAGAAAAAATTCTTTAGGTTGAGCCGTTTCCGAGTTAATTAGCACTGAAGTTACCGAATCACGCCGATAGGTGCGCAGGTTCAAATGGGCCGCCAGATACAATTAGTATCGGCCCTTCCCTTCTCATAGCGTAGATGATAGCGCACGAGACTGACGAGCCTATGACTCGTGTTCAGTTCTTACTACTGTCCCTCGCCCAATTTTTATATTGTTCTCTTTTTCGGTTTTAGGAAAACAAACGAAGAAGGTGACACTGTCTGTAGTGGGGAACTTGAATTCGAGCGCACAACGGCATGATTGGCTACCTTCGATGCTAAGTAACCCGGAAACGGTTCAACATATCGAATTATTTTCTTAGCGAGTATTTCTCAGCACAGCCTACAATGTAACACCCTTACAAGCTTTTCAGACTGTTACTGACCACGACTTATACATAAATGATCTTACGGACACGGTGGGCAGGAGTGCCTGTAGGACCAAACAGGATGACTTATACAAACGTACAAAATGTAAATTAATCCAGATGAGTAGGAAAAAGAATCCTGTTATGTTCAGGCACAGTACTAGTGGTGTGCTGCTCGACGCAGTAACGTCGATTAAACATTTAGGCGTAAAGTTGCAAAGTGTTATGAAATAGAATGACGAAGAAAGTATGTGAGCCGTGTGCGGCAAGCGTTGGTAGGTTGGAATCATGTAACAGGGATGGTGGCGTCTCGTATTCTTCTTGTGTTTACTGGCGCCACGCCGGCCGCTTTGGCCGAGCGGTTCTAGGTGCCTCAGTCCGGAACCGAGCTGCTGCTACGGCCACAGTTTCGAACCCTGCCTCGAGCATGGACGTGTGTGATGTCCTTAGGTGAGTTAGGTTTAAGTAGTTCTAGGGGACGGCCTCAGATGTTAAGTCTCATAGTGCTCAGAGCCATTTTTTTGAACTGGCGCTACTACGTTACTAGCGCTGTCTGTCCGCGAGGGGCAGCAGCAGCGTTTATCGATATCTAGTACCGTGGTACTATCTTTGGAAGGACGTCAAGTGTTTTCCGATTGGAGTGTGTCGTGGAGTTCCGTTGGGACGGAGCAGCAGTGAGTTCCGGCAGCGCGAGGACATACCTGGACCAATGGCGGCACACAGGCACTGCCGGATCGAGGGGCTGCAGTTGTGAGGGCCACAACCTCGAAGTCCACCGAACCCAGGACGTTGAGTGAACATTAACTCACTAGTGAAACCTCCACTATTTTGAGATCACGCAGTTTGTTCGCGCGTTGCTGCTTGCAGGGTCGCCGAGACGAAGAGCAACGAGTGGAGTGTTTGGATTTGGCGAGATTAGACCTGCCCGTGGTCCAGGGTTAGCGTCTTTGATTCATAATCAAAATGTCTTCCGTCCCGGGTTCGATCCCCGCCACTGCCTAAATTTTGATAAATAATCAGCATTGGCGGCCGAAGACTTCCGGCATAAGAAGTCAGCCTCATTCTGCCAACGGCCTTGTCAAAGAGGGCGGAGCAGCGGATAGAGGTTCAGGGCACCCTCTTGTCCTAGGGGTGGGAAATTGCCCCTAAAGGCGGAAGAATCAGCAATGACCAACGACATGAGGATGCAGAAAGCAGGGAGATACGGGAAGATTTCAATTAGATTACATCATGGTCAGACAGAGATTCCGAAATCAGATACTGGATTGTAAGGCGTACCCAGGAGCAAATATAGACTCAGATCACAATATAGTAGTGATGAAGAGTAGGCTGAAGTTCAAGACATAAGTCAGGAAGAATCAATACGCAAAGAAGTGGGATGCGGAAGTACTAAGGAATGACGAGATACGTTTGAAGTTCTCTAACGCTATAGACACAGCAATAAGGAATAGCGCAGTAGGCAGTACAGTTGAAGAGGAATGGACATCTCTAAAAAGGGCCATCACAGAAGTTGGGAAGGAAAACATAGGTACAAAGAAGGTAGCTGCGAAGAAACCATGGGTAACAGAAGAAATACTTCATTTGATTGACGAAAGGAGGAAGTACAAACATGTTCCGGGAAAATCAGGAATACAGAAATACAAGTCGCTGAGGAATGAAATAAATAGGAAGTGCAGGGAAGCTAAGACGAAATGGCTGCAGAAAAAATGTGAAGACATCGAAAAAGATATGATTGTCGGAAGGACAGACTCAGCATACAGGAAAGTCAAAACAACCTTTGGTGACATTAAAATCAACGGTGGTAACATTAAGAGTGCAACCGGAATTCCACTGTTAAATGCAGAGGAGAGAGCAGATAGGTGGCAAGAATACATTGAAACCATCTATGAGGGTGAAGAATTGTCTGATGTGATAGAGGAAGAAACAGGAGTCGATTTAGAAGAGATAGGGGATCCAATATTAGAATCGGAATTTAAAAGAGCATTGGAGGACTTACGGTCAAATAAGGCAGAAGGGATAGATAACATTCCATCAGAATTTCTAAAATCATTGGGGGAAGTGGCAACAAAACGACTATTCACGTTGGTGTGTAGAATATATGAGTCTGGCGACATACCATCTGACTTTCGGAAAAGCATCATCCACACAATTCCGAAGACGGCAAGAGCTGACAAGTGCGAGAATTATCGGACAATCAGCTTAACAGCTCATGCATCGAAGCTGCTTACAAGAATAATATGCAGAAGAATGGAAAAGAAAATTGAGAATGCGCTAGGTGACGATCAGTTTGGCTTTAGGAAAAGTAAAGGGACGAGAGAGGCAATTCTGACGTTACGGCTAATAATGGAAGCAAGGCTAAAGAAAAATCAAGACACTTTCATAGGATTTGTCGACCTGGAAAAAGCGTTCGACAATGTTAAATGGTGCAAGGTGTTCGAGATTCTGAAAAAAGTAGGGGTAAGCTATAGGGAGAGACGGGTCATATACAATATGTACAACAACCAAGAGGGAATAATAAGAGTGGACGATCAAGAACGAAGTGCTCGTATTAAGAAGGGTGTAAGTCAAGGCTGTAGCCTTACGCCCCTACTCTTCACTCTGAACATCGAGGAAGCAATGATGGAAATAAAAGAAATGTTCAGGAGTGGAATTAAAATACAAGGTGAAATGATATCAATGATACGATTCGCTGATGACATTGCTATCCTGAGTGAAAGTGAAGAAGAATTAAATGATCTGCTGAACGGAATGAACAGTCTCATGAGTACACAGTACGGTTTGAGAGTAAATCGGGGAAAGACGAAGGTAATGAGAAGTAGTAGAAATGAGAACAGAGAGAAACTTAACATCAGGATTGATGGTCACGAAGTCAAGGAATTCTGCTACCTAGGCAGTAAAATAACCAATGACGGATGGAGCAAGGAGGACATCAAAAGCATACTCGCTATGGCAAAAAAGGCATTTCTGGCCAAGAGAAGTCTACTAATATCAAATACCGGCCTTAATTTGAGGAAGAAATTTCTGAGGATGTACGTCTGGAGTACAGCATTGTATGGTAGTGAAACATGGACTGTGGGAAAACCGGAACAGAAGAGAATCGAAGCATTTGAGATGTGGTGCTATAGACGAATGTTGAAAATTAGGTGGACTGATAAGGTAAGGAATGAGGAGGTTCTACGCAGAATCGGAGAGGAAAGGAATATGTGGAAAACACTGATAAGGAGAAGGGACAGGATGATAGGACATCTGCTAAGACATGAGGGAATGACTTCCATGGTACTAGAGGGAGCTGTAGAGGGCAAAAACTGTAGAGGAAGACAGAGATTGGAATACGTCAAGCAAATAATTGAGGACGTGGGTTGCTACTAATTCCTTGTGTTTATTGGCGAAGTTCAACCAGCAGTATTTTTCTGCCTAGTGGCCGTTAGCGCTCCAGTTACCTGCCCTGGTGGTTAGCGTGTTTTCGCGGAGTGTACCTTTCCTCGCCTTGCCACTGACAGCCTCCTTGATTGTCGTCCGGAAATGTTGTTTCTTTTGGACTACTTTGGTTGTAATGGTTCCTTCTGCGTCTGGATTCTGAAGATGCAGTACTGTCCGCCGGTTCTGCCTTGCCTGGGTTATTCCATCGTTGTATTGGTTATCAGACGTTAGGTAGATTTCGCTGGAGTGCTGGGCTGCGTTTAAACTGTCGCTAGTTCGAGTTGCCATCCGGTTAAGTGAATACAACTCTTGGCTGCCTGTCTCATCGGTTACGAAGTTGAGCGACTTTCCCAGGCCGATCCTTGGAGTACTGTTTGGGGCCCACTTCTCTCTTGGTTTGATCATATTGTGATGACTGTTTCCTTTTTAAATATATTTTAATTTGAGTTATTTCTATTGGAGCTTTCAGCCGAAAAGTAATTTGAATGTCTTGTCAATAAGGCCTTCCGCCATGAATGCAACTCTTAAGAACGTTTAATCAGATATTGTCTCTTAATAGTGAAACCTTGATGATTGTGTTTTTTTAAAAAAATGTATCTGTTGGAGAAGGTTAAATGTTTTTAAAAATTGCTCTCCAGGCCTTCAGCCGTTAAATTGTCATGGGTTATTACTATTGGGGCATTCAGCCGACAAATAATTTGAATGTCTTGTCAATAAGGCCTTCAGCCATGAATGCAACTTGCTTAGGAATTTTTTTATTAGACATTGTGTCTTAATAGTAAAATTTGATAATTGTTCCTTATTGTCAACCTCATTTGCAATTCGTTCCAAATAAAGTGTACGTGATTTTTTTAAAAAACTGGGCAACCAACGGTTAGTAAGGCCCCGTCCACACCGAATCCTGCCTTTCGCTAAGTCCCATGTTTCAGTATGGTAGAAAGGGAGGCAAATTGCCGGCTTCGGTTTATTGGGAGAATTATAGGAAAGTGTCAAGACCTCGTACAGAACACTATTGCGGCCCATTCTTGCCGGTTAGTGTGGCCGAGCGCTTCTAGGCGCTTCAGTCTGGAACCGCGCGACCGCTACGGTCGCAGGTTCGAATCCTGCCTCGGGTGTGGATGTGTGTGATGTCCTTAGGTTAGTTAGGTTTAAGTAGTTCTAAGTTTTAGGGGACTGATGACCTCAGATGTTAAGTCACTTAGTGATCAGAGCCATTTGAACCATTTGAGCCCATTCTTAGGTACTGTTCCGGTGTTTTGGGTCCCTGCTAGGTTGGATTAAAGGAAAAACATCGACTGCAGAACAATTCTTCTGCCGCCAACGTACATTTTGCGTGAGGACCACGAAGATAGGATAGGAGAATTAGGAATCGTACGGAGACATAAAGAGGGCTCTTTTTTCCTTGCTCTGTTTGCGACTGTAACAGGAAAGTAAGTGACTGTTAGTGCTACGAGGTACCCTCCGTCATACACCATAGTGTGGCTTGCAGAGCATGTATGTAGACTAAGATAAGGCTGGGTAACAAACAGCCGTGGAGGGTGGAGCTTTGACAATGCCAGCTACTTGTGCTGGCGAAACGTCAGTAAACTTATCAGACGAATGTCGGCCGAAGAACCCGAGACGGAAGCCAATAGGGAATTTGTCAACAAGTGTCCACGAAAGCCTCAACAATTTTGCAAGGCTGGGTAAATTTAAAGAACCTGTATTCGAAGAGCCAACGGCCTTGCCGGAGTGTTAACACCGATTCCCGTCAGATCACCGAAGGGCTGTCGGGCTTGGCCTGCACTTAGAACGGTCACCGTCCAGGTCTGCCGAATGCTGTTGGTACGCGTGCTGCAATTCAGCTCTCGTGAGGCCAATTGTGGAGCTACTTGACTGAGAGGTAGCGGCACCGGTCACGAAAACTGACTACGGTCGGGAGAGCGGTGTGGTGACAACGTGCCGCTCCGTATCCTCAACCTGGGCCTTGAAGACCCGTACGGACGGTGTTCGTCATGCAGCAACCATCGCAGATCTGGCATCGATGTTGTAAGAAAGATAAGGTAGATTAGGACACATGAATAAGCATATACACAATAATTTTAAGATAGGTTACTAAGCGAAAGGAACAAGTGGGCGAATTGATAATACCTACAATACCTCGCAGAGCATGTACGTAGATATGCAGAAGAATGTCGCAGGTCGTGCTGTAATTAATTTAAAATTCTCTTAGAGATCCCTACAGGCCCAATAGGTAGGGAGGAGGAGGGGGCGTGGCAGGTCTAGCATAGTCCTAGAGTCTTCAGCTGATGTTGGTTTTTAAAGACTGTAAGTAGGATTTTGCTGCATAATTAACATCTTTGTGCAAACGTTTGCAGAGACAACTTTTCCAGCACTTCTGTAACGCTAGCCAACAAGTGAAAAGGGCTTAAGATTATTCGTGCCTCCTTTCTTTGAATACATTCAATACTACTGTGAATCCTATTTTGTATGGGTCCCGTGCAGTTGAGTATTATTCTAAGATCGGACACACAGGTGACCTGCAACTAATCTCTTTCGTAGGCTGCCTGTATTTTCCCAGGATCCGTCAATTAACGTACGTCTGTCATCTACCTTGTATACTACTTTGCCTATGTCATAGTTCCGTCTCATGCCTGCAGAACTTGATATATTTAAATCTGCCTTTGAGTTAACTGATTCCAGCAGATATTATAGAATACAGTTTTTCTGCATCTTCGACCTGGAATCTCACTGACTGGAGAGAATTGTCTTCAGTGGTGAGTCACGCTTCGGACTGAGCCTCGATGACCAGCGGAGACGTATCTTGAGACGCCCCGGACATCCATACGGCCTGGCAGCCAGCTGTAGTTGTCTGGGTGGCATTTCTTTGGTTATCATCTGCGGCAATCTTACAGCACAGAGGTACATCGACGATTTTTCACGCCCCGTTTTGCTGTCCTTCTTGTGAAGCCATCCTGGGCTCACACTTCAGCAAGATGATGCCCGCCCACACATGGCAAGAGATTCTACTTCTTGCTTTCGTGCTTGCTTTACCTTACCTCGTCCAGCAAAGTCACCGGATCTCTCCCGAATTGAGAACCTTTGGAGCATTATTCGAGCATAATGGACAGAGCCCTCCAACAATATTGGGGTTTTGAGGATCTAAAGCACTTGTTGCACACAATATGGCACACTGTCCCGCAGGAAGACATCCAACAAATTTGTCAATCAATGCCAAGTAGAATAACTGATTGCCTAAGGGCCAGAGGTGGACCAGCGTGTTATTGACTTGCTTAAATTGTGAAGCTATAAATAAATTATCCAAATTTTCTGAAATTGTAATCATTTGTTTGTCTTTTCACGTATATTACATCTACCGATTTCCGTCACATTCGGATAATTCCTTGGTGGTGCATCGCACCGTTCTTTTGTTTTAGAGTCTACATCGATTTATTGTCGATGCAATACATGGCATGGTAGCTCCCATGTTATGACGATATATCGAAAAATACTTCGATGTTTCCACTACATGGATTGTTTTTGCAGTTCAATAGGCTACTGTTTCGATATCCCAGACACTGAAAAAACTCCAAAACCTTTTATTATAATTTATAGAAAATATTAAAAGGAAAATACAGTTTGCTTGTAATCGGGGTAATTCTTGTCTACGATTTGCAAATCAAAATTTTACTCAGCCTTTTTACTTGTGAAAAATACTTTTTACTTGTGAAAACAGTCTCCTAGATCCAACAGGTGTGCCGACCATTGTGAAATATTTATATCTCTATTGATATACTTTTGGGAATTGCTGTTTCCAATTCTCCCGAACTTCCAACTGATTTTACTTTAGTCTCGCTACTGGAGTTCTCAGACAAATTCTAAATTTATCATTAAAAACTGTCTTCAGATTTATTACTATTCCAGTTTCAATGCATTTATTTATGGTGACTATTCCACAAAGAAAAGGTCTCTGTACTTTTATCAAACTTGCTAGAGTCGAATTCAGTGTGTTGATTTTGATGCTTATCAGTTTCGATGAATTTTAGATATTGCCGGAGGTGCGGCTGTGGAAACAACACTTAGTGGCAATAACATTTTGTTGGACGGTGGAATGTCATTTATACGCTTCTCCCTTGACACATAACTCATGCACAGGCTTAGATTTGATTTTAGACGATAAAACAAATAAAAAAGGAGGTTCGAGGCGTCGAATATGTCCAGATACTAACGATACATCGCTTTAATTCGCTACATTGATGCTGATACACTGGATCACTCTGACACAGGGCGCGAGGAAAGTTGGGCGCAAGGACGCTACACGTGTGGGTATTTTGCTCTAAAAGCTGGCCACAAGTCCACTTTTCAAATGCTAGTAATTTCCGGAATGAATAACTATGTATCGGTCGCAGTGCTTCTGAAGCTTTTCTGCTGGCTTGGAATCACCCTGTGTGTCTGAATGTGTTAAGGTGTGTTTTTACTTGAAATGTGGTGGTATGTCCTGTTATTTGCAATTATTTTCATTTATATTATTTACTGCTTTTATTAGTAATATTTTTTTATAGTTTAGGATATTTTACAGTATATTTGTTTGTACAGTGTGATAGAAAAATCAATCCTGTTCTGGAAAATTAGAAAAATACCAGCTGAATACCGTAGTTTGATTCTGCATGATTGTTTTACATTGTCAGCTACAAAAAATGTCATCTTCGAAAATAATTTTGAAAGCATAGTGTTCTTATCCTAGTCCTTCGAAAGTAAAAGTTACTCCAAGAAAATACCTCTATGACCTTATGAACAGATGTTCTAAAAAAGAGTTTGTAAAAAGATTGGATTTTGTGACAAATTATATACTATCAGATGCTACCTCTCCCGATGAACGAAAGAAAGGTATTTAAACATAAACTCTCTTATATAAAGAGACAATTAAAGAAATGGTGACTTGCTTCACACAAATGTGAAAGCATAACCATAACTGGCTGCAAAATAAAATTCCGTGTTGGCAAGTACGAGTTGGTAGGCCATCAAAGTTGTTCGTAAAGTTAATCGAACGCAGTAAAACATGTTAGACACAGCTATTGAGGAACATTTTTGGAGCCACAGAATTAGCGTATGCCAGTCAAATGAAGCTCCAGGAAACTTGAAATGTTGAGCGTTCCAAAGTGGTTAAAGATATTACATAATTTCGTACGCGAGGAGGTAAATACATGCAAGCATTAGATCGGAGTCGCAGAGACGTAGAAGCAAAGAAACGACCTTCACATACCCATACTTTGTGAATTTATGTGGAAGCCTTGCTCACAAGCAAACACTACGAGGTAATTCGAACAGCTTATAAGAAGGTCTGTCCCTGCTACGATATCCTTCAAGAGGCTAAAAAGCAGCGCTGTCCCGCGACTGAATCCTATCATCTGACTGCCACATGAGCGGAGATTCAACTTCCAGCCTTGCGTATCACCATGTAAGCGATTAATATCATATGTGGAAGATGTTTTAAATGATCTTCCAGATGATGACATAAACGTATTGGAAATTATCTATAGATGGGGTTGTGATGGTTCATAACAAATTCAGTTCAAACAAAAATTTGAAACTAACCATGATCGCGATGTGAACATATTTCAGTCATCTTTCGTGCCTCTCCAAATTATTAGTAGGACGAATAAAAACCTTATTGTTTGGAAAAAATCCTACACCACCATCTCCTCGCTACTGCGGACTGGGCGTCATATGAATAATACATAGTATTTTTGATAAGAAATAAAGGTTCTAATAAGAACACCATAATTTTGCTTAATTCATGTTACAAGGTATTTAAATACATTATCATCCTATAAATACGTTCTCTAGGGTCTCGCAGAACGGAAAATACCAAATACCAATTTTGGACGACTTTTGGCATGAAACACCGCTGTGTGCGATGTTGAGACGCTTTTTGCATCTAGACGTGGAGGGGGCGGCCGGTAGTGGCCGTGCCACGAAGAAAGCCAGTCTCTCCACGTCTGCATCTGCACGACCACTCTGAAATTCGCACGTAAATGCTTCACCGAACCACGTTCGGCCTGTTTATCTACTGTTGCACTCTAGAATAGCACACGGGAAAAACGAACACCTAAATCTTCCAGTGTGAGGGTCTGATTCATCTTATTTTTTGACGATGCTCATTCCTCCCAACAAAATAATTTCGCTTTTGGAGGAGAAAGTTCTTGATTTAAATTTCGTGAAAAGCTTCCGCTGCAACGTAACACGCCTCTGTTTTAATGGTTGCAACCGCAAATTGCGCGTCAAATCCGTGACACTTTATCCCCTCTATAGTGATTGTACTGAATGAACTGCCCTTCTTTCTACTTTTCCGATGTCGTCCGTCTGTTCTAACTGATAATGACATAACAACACGCAACAATACTCTAGTAGAGGGCGGACAAGCGTAGTGTAGGCAGTCCCTTGAGTGGATTTGTTGCATCTAAGCGTTTAGCCAGTAAAACGCAGTCTTGGTTCGCCTTCCCCACAATATGTTTCATGTGATTGTTGCAATTTAACTTGTTCGTAATTGTAATATACGTGTATTTAGTTGAAAAGACAGCCCTGAAATTTCTGTGATTTATTGTGTCACACAAATTTAAGCGTACTTTTTTTAGTAAGCGTGTGGGGGACATCACACTTGTTATAGTTCAGGGTCAATGTCGACTTCTCGCGATAGGCAGAGAGCTTCTCTATATCATTTTGTAATTTGTTTTAATCTTCCGATGACTTTAATAGATATTAAACGACGCCATAATATGCAAACAATATACGCCGGCTGCTTAGATTATCTAAAAATCTTTCGGTTACTACGAATTGTGACCATTCTGACTGGGAATCACGACTCCAGTCTTACGACTGCGACGATACTCCATAGACACGCTATTGGATTAGAAGACAGTTGTGAGAAATAGTGAGGAACGGTGTCTGGCAATCTCGACATATGGAATCAGTTTTAGATCCCCTGAACGCTGATCACTTCGTTTGAATAAAGAGCCGGTTTGTTTCACAAAAATGATATTTTTTTAATCTTCGCATGTCATGTGTCAACAGACCATTCTCTTCGAGGTACAATGTATAAGATTATACTACAAATCAGTGTGAATCGTACAGTTCTATAATTCACCGGGATATTTCTAGTTAGTCTCCTATGTAATGGTTTGACGTATGAAACTTTCCAGTCTAGTGCAGTGTATTTGCAGACCGCTGGTGGCGGTGTAGTTACTACGGGAAAATAAAAATAAAAAGAATTATATGTGTGTACGACATCGATGGCCAGGAGAGCTCATTCGGTGTGTTCGGCGGCCCCTTTATTTCACTCCACTTCGGCAACTTGCGTGCCGATGACGATGCAACGATAATAACGACGGCAACACACACACACACACACACACACACACACACACACACACACACACACACACAAACACACACACTGCCACGAGCGGGCATTCCGTCACACACGCAGTCCCGAGCAGAGGAAATCACTGACCTGTTCGAGTGTCGAACCCAGGCCCTGTGACTGAAATTTAGCAACGCTAACCACAAAACCAGATGGCTACGCAAACCGCGCAAACGTCTGCCGTGACGGCTGTTTGTTTACATATCTGACGCGTCGTACTACTGTATAGCATATTTGATGCGTCATACTACTGTATACGCCGAATCGGTTAAAAATACCACTCGTTTTATTAGAAACAAATAAGCCTTCGGTCACAAATATTAAGTCAAAATTGACCAGGTTTCGACGCTACTATGAGCGTCATCTTCAGAATTAAGCTAACTGTTCTAAAACTTATTAGGTATATAATACATTAATAAAATTAAACTTTATACCGACAGGAAAGAGATGCAGTACTTACAAGCCACATTTTAAAAAATCTAAGCTGGAAAGGCGACGTCATGAATAGTTGTCAATAAGATAGCGAGCCGCTAAGGGCTGCTCGTACTTGATTGAACAAGGGTTGCAACAAGACTGAGGTGCCCACGTTGGAAAGTGTGGGCAAGTAAACATGGTGTTGCTAAGAGCGCCATCTAGTAGCCGCAGAAATAACTAGGCTACTGTACATTCAAAATTAGACACATGAAATTATGATGAAGCTGATTCAGGCATAACGTAAGCACTGATAATAATAGGATGAAGTTACATATTTATCTGCTTTAAACAGAGATACATTTTGTACCGTAAAAAAACGTCAGTTATGACACACAAGAAAACAGCAAAGATGTAACAGGAAAACAACATTTCGGCAAACTGCATGAGGATATATGAATCAAAGATCGAGTAATGGCTTTATACAGTCGAAAAAGTTTTTATTTCGCAGCTGCGGCTGTTCGTTGAGAATAAGGCCATCATGACGAGAGAGATGTTTGAAAATCTCCACTTCCTCTAAAACATCTAACCTACGCCCCTTCTTTTCAGTATGCAGAATTTTCGCCTATGGCTTTAGGCACGTGTCCAGTAATTAAGAGATGATCGGCAAAGGATGAATTTAGCGGACTGGTGCCGTTCTTTCTGTTTTCACTCTGCCATCCACCGAGCCACTTCTATACCACTTTCAACAGAAAAGTTTAATGAGGAGATTAATTTACTTAAAACCATAGCAGTCTATAATGAATATACGCCTAACATAGTGGACGATATCCTAAAAAAGAAAACTGCAAGAACTACCACGCTCAACACCTCATGCACTGAAATTAACCCAAAAAAAACGTTTTTCTATTCCTTTCGTAGGACCCACTTCCTATCAGATTCAGCGCATGCTTCACAACAAATACAACTGCAATGTTGCCTTCTCTACTAATAATAATCTGAAGAGAAACTTCATTCATAATTTGAAATCCATTCGCTCCCCTACAGAAAGTTCTGGCGTTTATAAGATCATCTGTGATACCTGCTCCTCCTATTATATAGGGCAAACTGGACGTGCTTTCACCATCAGATGTAAAGAACATCTTTTGAGGAAGAACGGCACCAGTCCCCTAAATTCATCCTTTGCCGATCGTCTCTTAATTACCTAAAGCCATAGGCGAAAATTCTGCATACTGAAAAGAAGGGACGTAGGTTAGATATTTTAGAGGAAGTGGAGATTTTCAAACATCTCTCTCGTCATGATGGCCTTATTCTCAACGAACAGCCGCAGCTGCGAAATAAAAACTTTTTCGACTGTATAAAGCCATTACTCGATCATTGATTCATATATCCTCATGCAGTTTGCCGAAATGTTGTTTTCCTGTTACATCTTTGCTGTTTTCTTGTGTGTCATAACTGACGTTTTTTTACGTTACAAAATGTATCTCTGTTTAAAGCAGATAAATATGTAACTTCATCCTATTATTATCAGTGCTTACGTTATGCCTGAATCAGCTTCATCATAATTTCATGTGTCTAATTTTGAATGTACAGTAGCCTAGTTATTTCTGCGGCTACTAGATGGCGCTCTTAGCAACACCATGTTTACTTGCCCACACTTTCCAACGTGGGCACCTCAGTCTTGTTGCAACCCTTGTTCAATCAAGTACGAGCAGCCCTTAGCGGCTCGCTATCTTATTGACAACTATTCATGACGTCGCCTTTCCAGCTTAGATTTTTTAAAATGTGGCTTGTAAGTACTGCATCTCTTTCCTGTCGGTATAAAGTTTAATTTTATTAATGTGTTATATACCTAATATGTTTTAGAACAGTTAGCTTAATTCTGAACCTGGTCAATTTTGACTTAAAATTTGTGACCGAGGGCTTATTTGTTTCTAATATAATTCTGACACGGTCACTGAACCTTAGCAGCTATGTTCAAAGTTTTACCACTCGTTTTATTTCCGTGAACCGTTCGATACACTGAAACGAGGTTTTTAGCAAGTGACAGTAAATACAGGGGCACATACTTTTGCTCTATGGGTTTTTAAGTGAATCGAAATATGGAACTAGTATCCTTCGCATTTTTTAATGGATCGAAGTATGAAGAGGTTAAAACAATGAACCAAACAGTTGCAAACCACAGGTTTATTTAGCCTGTGGCCTAGGTTGCGATATTTATAAAAATATCTTCTTGAGAAGAAGTGGATCCTAAAAATGTATATGGGCGGCTACAAACTATTTTACATATATAACGAAATATTAATAACAGAAAAATACTTGAGATAAGCGTATAGTGGCAAAAAGTGCACCTTGCTAAGAGAGACGGTAACATGTTGAACGATCAGTTGCAACTCGTGATCAAGCACTTCCTTGATGGCCTTAAACCCCTGCTCACGGCCAAATAATACGTCTTTACCGATCTCCTCTAACACCGGCGAACGTGCCGTTTTCCGCTAAATACTTCTCCTCTACTGTTGAACTACTTATATTTCAAATCACTGGGTTTCATTTTTCGTGCTCTTTTCAACTGAGGGTTCTCATTTATGTTGCGGGAAAACGTGATCCATTTTAGTCTTTCCTCCATTTTTTTGTAACAAAAATAATTTGTGTAATATACTTTTTATCTTCTGCACACTAAATTTACGTGCTTGTATCACTCTACTAGTTAAACGTTTTAGAGATAATTTTATATTTAATATATACCTCTAAAATTATTGCATTTATTACTTGCCTTCCATAAGAGATTGTCATACTGCTTTATTGTAAAATACGTTACTTAACACCAGCAAGAGGCAGTGCTTACGCACATGTATACAGGGTGAAGCGAAATTCGCGCACTCGGGATTCGCAGCGCGATACCTCGCATGCAAGCGATAAAAAAAAAGGTCTCTCCCAGAATTTCGTCTGGCGAGTACATACGGCAGAAAAAGGACGGTAAAGAGTGACAGTCTGGCAACACTGTAACCACATGTACGGTGACTACATCTGTCAGCGCATACTGGGTGTATTGTGCAGTTGGTGCAATGTATGAAGTTTTAGGTTAGCATGCAGGAGGTCGAGGGTTTGATCCTTGATTTAGGCACTCGTTTTTTATTTGGTAAATGTTGTCCAGGTGGTACGGTATCTGGCATCTTAATCGTCTACAGCGATTGCAGCGGGTCCTCTAGAAAACATTTGCACTTACATTCTATAATCGTAGAAATGGAAGACTGGTCAGCTTTGGAAGAAGCCCTTTTCACATCATGGGCGTGAATTTATTCGTACCACATCATCTGCTAGACGCGAAACCTATTTTCTTTGTACCTTACTCCAATGGCCCCATAGATTAGTATCAACTGTTACTCTTGCCTCGTTCAGGTCCATTACAATTCGATAGGGCCTTAAGTTACCAGTAGGACTAGCAACGTGCTTTGTGAGTAATGTCCAAACTCGGTCACTATTTGTGTTATCACCATGGTCCCACTAATTACGCCTTTCAACATTGAGTCTGGTAACCGGATGCTGTTTAGCACGTATCTCAATGCATTCTTCTTCTTCTTCTTCTTCTTCTTATTATTATTATTCTATCGATAGGATTGTGGAAACACTACGTCTATTACCGTTAGGGAAACAGTGTAATTCGAAACTGAACATTTCACAATTAGCGGTGTCGGGGTGAATCATGCAGAACAATATCTGTCAGAGGGGTAATGTGCATTAGGTGGAACAGCGCACAGGAGCGACGGCATGTTTATGCTGTACGCGCTGTCCACGAGATAGGGACTAGTTGCGAGAGGAGTGACGCGCCCGTGACAGACTCGAATGTGCATGCGTACATGTATCGAGTTTTCTCATTGTAAATCTCTAAATCAGTGTGGCAGATATACGGCATAGACAAACGAAGTACATGTGGATATGCTTCTGGTCCTTAGTGCATCTGATAACCGGGCTGGTGTTGCCTCTCTTGAATATGCTGCTAGATATCCTCGTCGACGCCATCCAGAAAAAATGCGTTTTGTCATCTGGAGCTGCGCCTTTGGTAGTCAGGTTGTCTCCTTCCACCATCGCGTGACAGAGGTCGTCCACGGACTCGCTGTACCCCAGCTACTGAGGAAGCTATTCTTGAGGTCGTACATGTGAGGTAACGGGCGAGCTGTGGCGCCCCGGAAACATTATTATATGTTCGGAGTCGAGGCGTCCGCACAGGACGCTCGTCAAAGCCGCGGCTCGTTAGCCGCCGCGTGAAGCCGCGCAGTAGCTGGAGCACGTGGCGCCGAACGTTAGCCGGGGTCCAGGCGTGGCGCGGCTGCCACTTCCATGGTGACGCTGTCTCGGTGAAAGGTGGCGGACTTTGTGAAACCATCGTGGCAGACATTCACTGTTCGTATAGAAATTAATAGTAGCCAGATGAATCATGATACCTCAAAAAGAAACATGTACCTTACTTTTATTTGCATGACGACTCTGATGGTGTAATCAGATTTTCAATATATTTATCAGTTTGAAGTTTAGTATCTGACGATAAATTATACAAGTAACGCCCAGCAATGAATTTCCAAAATCTAAACGGTTCATCTGATTTCGTCGATCTGCTTGTCTTTAGAAAGCTATTAGTGTAAACATAAATTGGTATGAATTACAGGTGTGTAATTTGAATAGTACATGAGTTATTGGAGGTCAAAGTGGCTGATTACTATCGATCGCGTCAGGCCATAAGTACTCCACAGTTACACGAAAAAACGGTAGCAGCATGCTTATAAATTTATTTATTCATTCTTGTTTTTGTTTATATCCGATACATACTGTTCATGAAGAAATTGGTTAAATATTTACTGTGTTTTTGAAAGCACAGAGACATGAGGTTACTGTCCTACCTTTTGTTGCTATTCCGTTGATATGTTTATTTAATTTGTTTATATATTTAATAATGTGCGTTAGAGCGTGTTTATGGTCCAGCCATAGGAAAATTTATTTAATTTCAAGTTATTTAAATGTAAATCCAGTATTTCGAATGTGCTTCATTATGTTTGAGTGGGCGTTGGTTTGAAGACGGGTCGAGAGCGCTCTAGCCAATCACAGCGATCGTCTCCGGGGAGGACACGAGGTAGTTGTGGCAGTGGGGCAGCTCTGGACAGTCGCACAGGACGCGGGAAGGGCTGGACGCGACGGCGCGGCGGGCGCGCGGTCGCCAGAGGCACTTGGCGTGTGGAGCGGTTTGTGCATGGCCGCGAGAGACAGAAGTACTTCGGAGTGGGGACTTGTGAACTTGTGAGACTTCCGAGGTTTCTACAGTGAAGACGTAGTGTACGTTTAGAAGTGAATATCTCGCGAGCTATGTTGTTGTTCGTAACTAATTACCTGCAGTAGGAATCTGTTATTCAACTTATATATTATTTAATTGCTGGACCATCGACGCCAATAAGTGTTTTGCAGAAATATACCGCATCCTCTAAAGTACTTCTACTATCGTACTCATCATAGAAAGATTTTATTTAACTGCAATCTTTCATTTATAAATGTATATGTTACTTTCATAATTTGCAATTGCCGAGTGATAGAAACCTTCGACCATTCGATTCATGTGAGTATCCTTATCGTACAGTGCAGACTCAGCAGTATTTGGCCTGTAATGTGACCTTTATCGTACAGTGCAGACTCAGCAGTATTTGGCCTGTAATGTGGCAACTACGTATCCCAGCGCCAAGACAACGAAACCAGCCAAAGATTTTAATGTTTCAACTCTGAGTCCGAGGGTACGTAGTTAGGGGCCACACCAACATCATTTCATTTCATTTTAATGTTTTTCCAGGCTCGCATAACCAAGAACCTTAGCGAAGTACACGCAGTGTAGCAAGTCGTTAACATGCTGCATGTGCATGGGCTGCATCCCTACTATTATGATTTCACGTAACACCTGCATCCTATACATCGCCGTCAGAAAATGCAATTCTGTGAATGGTTCCAACAACAACAGGAAGCCAACGATGACTGTGGGAACACCGTAATTTGGTCAGATGAACCAGCATTCACTCGTGAGGGTGTCTTCAATATGCACAATGCTCACCGTTGGTGGGAGGTTAACCCACACATCACCCACTATCGTGGATACCGAGTTCGCTTTGGTTAACATGCTGGGCCGGAATGTTGGCTGTCGGGTGGTTGGGCCCTACATGTTGCCTGACCAGTTGAGTGCACGAAGGGATCATGCATTCCTCTCGAACTATCTGCCTGATGCGCATGAAGATTTTCCACTACATGTTCGGCAGGGGATATGGTTCCAACGTGATGGTACACCTCGACACTCTGGAATTAATGTGGGACAGTATTTAGACAGAACATTTCCAGGGAAATGTCTCTGACGTGGAGGTCCAGTTGTACGGCCACCACTTCCACCTGACCTAAATCCCCTGGATTTTTTTCTGTGTGAACACCTGAAAGAGCACATGTACTCTACTCCGCCGACAAATGTGGAAGAATTGGTAGCCCGTATTACTGTGAATGCACCTTTGGTGGGAAGGGATCAGAGTTGTATGATCCGGCGAGTTGCGCATGGTTTGGACGTGGAAGGAGGTCGCTTTGAGCATCTGTTGTTCTGAGGGCAACGTATTCTGTTGCGAAGGTCATGCGGTCATTAATATGGACATTATTGTTGCCACTGGTTGCTAATGTGTGACGTCTGAACGCTCATATTACATGTAGTATAAATGACAAGTAGATGTTGTGATACTGTACTGTGCTGTCATTTGTAGCATTTCGAAATTGATATTGTCTTTGTAGTTATTCTGTCCTATGACAGGTCATTTTTTTCAACTGTCTATTTCTTATTTGTCTAACCGCGTATTTGTTATGTGCAGCGTTACAAAATATTGTAAATTTAGGATACGCTTGACTTAAGAAATGGTTCATATTACAGAATGAAATGTCAGAATGAAATAAAAAAATGCGCCCGACCCCGGATCGAACCCTCAACCTCCTGCCTACTAACCCCAAACTTTTTGCACTGCACCAACTGCACAGAGGCAGTTACCATACATGTGGATGCAATGTTGCCAGATTGCCACTCTTTAACGTCCTTTTTCTGCCGGATGTACTCGCCAGACGAAATTTTGGGAGCGACTTTTTTTATCGCTGGCATGTGAGGAGTCGCGCTGCGAAGCCCGAGTGCGCGAATTTCTCTTCACCCTCCATAGCGCCCACAGCATTCCAATTTTTCCTTATAGCTTAAACATCCGTAGTGTTATCACTTCAGTGAAGTTGTTTTAGCTCATAGTTGCTATTCTTTCAACACGCATTTGGTCCTTTGTAAACAGAGGCGAATTTACGTACAGAATTATCCTGTCACCAAATGTATTAGAGATTTTGTACGTCATGTATACCTGTAATAGCCTTGTGGAAGAAAATTTCATTCCTACTTTAATGTATAATACTGTTACTTAACACAAGCTTAGCGTGGTTCTTACGCGCATGTACTTAGCGCCTTCTGCATCCCAGTTTTTCGTCATCGTTTTAGCCCGTACCTCTGGACAGTTGGCCTTTGTCTCTGGCATAGTGAATACTTATCCTTTGGGCTCCTGTTATAACTTTATGTAGGTAAGAGCCTTTACCAGTGGGCGAATACATTTGTGCACATATTCCGACGCGTAATTTACCGCGATGTGAGGTAACATGTGAGTACGCTCATCTTACAAATATTTTTCTATTATGAATATTTTGTTATTTATGTAAAAATAGTATGTAACCGTTTATATACATTTTAGGCCCACTCCTTCTGAGGAAGATATTTTCATAAATATCGAAATCTAAGTCAAGGGCTAAAGAAACCTTTGGTCTGCAGCTGGTTGGTTCATTTTTTCAAACTCGTCAAATCGCAGCAATGTTTAAGATTTTGGATCGAAATATTTTTCTTACCGGTATTCGTAAGTTCTTGAAAAGACGATTGTAGTGGTACAACGGCTGGTGATGTCGGCGTTGAAACTCTATCGCAAAAATGTGCGAGAAATGAGCTAAAGTTGAATGACAAGGCAGCCGCAATCGGATATTGCGGCGCAGACACCGCCAAGTAGAGATCTCACACCGAGTTCCGACGTTATATCGAGCCTACCGACCGTCTACTTGTTTCCACAAAGGCTCTTGCCTTAAACATGACTATATACACACATTTGAAATGGTTTTTCGTAAGTCTCTGCTGATATGCTAGAAGTTACAACAACCGTGCCTCAGTTTTTACCTTTTGTAGTACAAAAAAATAGTCAAGTGTAGTTACGTCTAATATTAATGGTGGGGGGGGGGGGGGCGGCTGTCTTCTTTCTCATATAACGACGGAGCCTGCTATTAAACCACCACTTTTCGGTGTTCACACTGCAACAGTAAGCTCCGGCTGTCTTGCCTTTCGCTGTTAGTGCGTTTCGGGCATACCTTCGCGAAAACTTTGAAAGTTATCACTTGTTTGTAGAGTAAGATGTCACACTGTTTGTTGGAGTCTCTGAACCTTCCAAACGTCTAGATCACCGCAGCTCCAATTAGACAACGTATAAACCGTCGCCTACATCGACGGTCATCGAAATACAGGCAGTACATTCTTCCAAAGCCCCGTATATTTGGGAAATTAATGGATTCTAAACCGATAGTAAGACAGCTGTGCTTCGTGCGTCCGTCAGTGTCTTAACGGAGACGCTAGTCATTACCTGACAAAGTAGCTGAAAAGACTCGTTCGAGTCGCCAAATATGTGGGATGACGTAACGTATTTGGGAAATGTGTATATTTACTTTGATGGCGTAGCTCAACATTAGTTCAAGAACAACGTAGAGAAACACTTTAGCTGGTACGAATTTCAGGCCAGACTGAAGAAAACATTTGGTGACGACTAGCGGAAGAACATTTTATAGCCAACGCCCAGCGTTATGTGGAAAATTACTTTCCCACATACCAAATGTTTTGGCCCTTCACCATGTCGTGAATCCGAACATGACAGAAGCGGAAAAATTTCACACTTGATGAACGGAGTTGCAGAAAAGATGTATGAATCTTTTCTGGTAATGGATACCACAACAGAGAAATTCAAGTGGTGCAAGCACATTGAGAAAATGAAAAAAAAAGGAAGAGTCGGCGAAAGAGGAATGACTGACTTAAGGACGTGGTCCCCACTGCAGGTGCGAAGGACCACCACAACCTCGCTTTTCTCATGTACCAGGCAGTAAGAGAAGAGATACAGCGAGAAATGTCGGATCGAGGACACAAGAGACGGCAGCCAAAATGTCGGTCCTGTGTTTCTGAAGGCAGTACACAATGTTGAAGAAGAGATCTGTCGATCTTTAGCACCAATCTTCGTGAACAGCCGAGCACGCCATGAAGAATGGACTAGACCAAGTTGGACATATGCTGCAGCCATCAAATGACAACCCAGTGTCCGACCAACACGGGTAAAATCAACTCCTTTGCCGAGTATAACGCCTCATAAAAGAACAGAAATATCGCAACACGCCAGTATGTTTCTACTGTGGACGCTCTGGATTCGTTGTGCCTTACTGCAGAGATAAGAAGTGTTCGGTGAGACGTCAATCATCACAACAGTTCTATTCGCGCCAGTGAACTGCAGACAGCCGACCTTTGGGCCGAAGCCTATCACTGTACCCTGGAGAAGTTCGCTCCCCAGCAAGTCACAGCCATTACACATTGCCGTACAGGAGTACCGAAAACTTGTCTTGCTGCCGAACTCAGAAATATTAGGCGAGACGACGATATATGAAGGTCAGGCCGCCACAGGGGAAAGTCCTCAGTGGCCAACAGTTATTAAAATGTCAAGAAATCTCATGGACGTCATCACTGATGGCGATCCTCTCTGAACACTAGTCTCCTCCTGTAATGTCGGATGCTTATCACAACCAGCTGCTGAATATTATGTTCGACGATACAGAAGTGAATGTGCTGAAGGTGTGAAATGGGAAATACACCCCGCTGACAAGAACAGCTATTGCAAGAATAACTGTCAGTAACAGAATAAAGCTCTTCGATTTTATCCTTCTAACAGAATATAGTCATATATTCTCGGATAGGACGATCAGTCATAGAGTGTGGAAGATCAGAGCTCGAGACCGACGAAGCTATTTGAACCAGTATACATAACAAAGATTACTCTGGGCGGCTGTTTGCTGTTGAACACGTTGTTATCTCGTTGTCAGCAATATAGTTAGGAGAGTTCTGGCCCACCTTGCGTTGTTGACAGACTTCCTTCCTTCCCCACTCTCCACTCCCCGTGATATATGCTGTTGCCAGCCTCCCCTCAGCACCTTCCCCCCCCCCCCCCCCCCCCCCTCCAAATCCCTCTGACATAGGCAATTTTGTTCTATGTATAAAATGGTGGGAAATTCATAAAAACAGTGGGAAATTCAAAATTTAAGATGGGTCAATGTCCTGTTCGTTGAAAATGCAAGATGGTAGCCCTATCATGTTGTGAATGAAAGGTGACTGACCTTGGGATAATGGCCTAGCCAGCATTGTTGTCAAGTTTACCCCAGTCTGCATGATGTCACATTCCCGGATGGCGGTTCAAGATGGAGACCTCGGTATACTGGTGCAGCTTGTATTGTTGCTAGGTCCCTTAAATTTAAGATGGCTGACCTCCAGACACTGGCCCACCAATATTACGACAGAAGTCAAGATGGTGATACAAGATGGCTTTCCTTAGGACACTGGCCCAGACTGCGTGGTTGCCAGTTCACTTAATTCCAAGACGATCGACCCTGGGATACTGGTGCAATCTGCACATTGTCAGATCACTTATCATAAGTTTAAGACGGTGGGATACTCAAAAATCAATGGCTTCCCTTGTCCTACGTCACTTGGGCCATGTTTAAACAATTTTCTCCCACTTCTCTAGCGTTTCAGTTCACACAGTTGACCCTGTAAGTTTGAAACCCAAGAACTCAATGTCCCAGTTTCAAAACTGTGTGACGCTTTTGGTTGTTAAATGCATGTTGCTGTTGTGCACTAGCATCTGTATTATTTAAGCAAATACGATACTGTGGATAGTCCCCTATAACCGTCTAAAAGTTCTCTAACAGGTGCCACCAGCCACATAAGACCATGCATCGTGCTGGATTGAGTGCCACGACGCCGCCTGCGGTCCAGAATGCTACTGTGAGCCCAGTCACTTTGCGCCAGTGTCACCCCACTGATGCCACCCCTAGAAGTACCGCCACAGCCACAGCCACAGCAAGCAGTCCCCTCGTCACACTGGGGAGCAGTGCACACGCATGCCGCACAATGCATACTGCACCAGGTGCAGAACTTCGCGACCACAGAATAGGGTGAGCTTTTTGTTCATTTAATAAAGACACAGGTGCATACCCCTCCTTTCCAAGTCGTACTACACACGATAGTGACATGTATTTGACAACCATACGTCTTGCATAGTTTCAAAGTTTGGGGACGTCGACTCCTGGGTTTCAAATTTGGAGTGACAATTGTTTAAACTGCGACATTGGAAGGATGGCGGGAAATTGTTTACCATAACACAGGAGGGATTAGATCAAGAGAATTGTAACACATAGAAAAAGCAATTGTTTTTGAGTTTCCGACCAATTTAAACCTATGAAAATGATCTGACAAGCGTACAGCCTGCACCAGTATCCCAGGGTCCATCGTCTTAGACTTAAGTGGCCTGGCATGCAAGTAGGCTGTCACCATATTTCAAACTCCACCATCCTGAACCCTCATCTTGAATTCTGACGTCATAGAGCTGAGCCAGTTATTAATGAGATGACGAGATGAGTTGAATTCGACAATCTAGATACTTAAGCAAAATGGGAAGGTTTTTGCGATTCAAAAAGGTACACAGGCTCGCAAAAGCAATTTGCATTCCAGCGATGATCATGATCGTTGTAAGTAGTCAAGGAGAACTTTGTTTTATTAACTGACACAAACAGCCACTGTTCATCCCTGAAGGTATAGTGGTGGACGAAGATGCAGAAACACCTGAAACACATTAGCATGTCTGATACATTTTAGGAAGCTCGTTCTTATTCAAAACGGATTACAATCATCTCCGACTAGTTAGATACAGGTCCTACGTGGTTTTCAAGGGAATCTTACCTGATTCTTCCTGCAAGATATTGGAAAGTTCAGGTAACGGTGATAAAGGTGTATAGCAATGCACGCATCTCCAATGTAGGTCACAAAGGCTCAATAATATTGAGATCTGGTCACTGTGGCAGCTAGCGGAGATGCTACAGTCCGTCCTCGTATTACCAAAGCCGGTCCTGGACGATGTGAGCCGTGTGGACAGGAGCCCTACCATACTGGAACACAGCGTCACCATTGGAGAGTAAAGATTCTACGGTGGGATGGACCTGATAAGCCAAAATAGTCACATACGTCTTGGCAGTAGAGCGACCTTATAGAGTACACTTGTGGCCCATGGAATACCATGATGGACTGCCAAAATCACAGCTACTGGGACATAAACTCAGCCAAAGTGTGGAACAAGACTCATCCGACGTAGTGACTTTCTTCCATTGCCACATAATCCAGGTTTTATGGCTCTGGAACAATGTTTCCCTGTTACGGGTATTTGCACTGCTGATGAGTGGTTTTGGAATCCCTGCTCGCCCTGCAGTTCCCTGATTATAGTGCTTCGATACTGGTTTTTATGGTGCTGACAGGATTCGCGAGTGCGACATTCAGTTCTGTAGTCAATTTTGTAGTTATCGTCTTCTTACTTTTCGTCACAATCTTCTTCAATGGCCGTGTGTCACGATGACTCAACACACACTTTCGTCCACGTTATGACTTTTCCGTACGCCGTATAAATCTTCCATACGGTATCTCTTGAAACACCAAACATTTTTGCTTTGCACTCACTGCTATGCAGAATACTGTCATGACCACGACTGACACTTGCAATGCATCGAGGACGTTTGTGGTCAAATGCGTCAGCGCAAGCTGCAGGCTTGACTAGCATCTGCATTTATGTTCAAACATGCTTATCTCGAGGTGTTACCTCCAGCCTTTGTACGTATGCAGGAACTGCCGAATCGATCTGGGATGGGGAGCTCGGTACCAACGACGAAGAATCGCGCTCCCCTGACTCTAAAGACTACGCAGTGGAGGAAGCTACAACTGAATTACCTGTAGTATCTGGGCTGGCAAAGAACAACGTTGGTGGGCGAAAAGAGATACCAAGTGGCACATGGTAACAGTGGGGGAACATGCACCAAGTGGCCAGCGCTCGCTGAAAGACACAATTGGGGAAGATGTCTTCCATTGCCACGCACCGATGACATCCCACACTGCTTGAAAGGAGAAAACCGTTCGGTTGTGGGCGTGGAAACAGGCTATTGGCAAATAGAGGGTGACAAGACTGACCAGAGAAAGACTGCGATCGCAACACGTGACGACCTCTGTGAGTTGAAAGTTATGCAATTTGGACTATTTTACTCTTGAGCCACTTCCAACCGTGTGATAGATAACTTGCTTTGACTTCTTAAATGAACAACGTGTATGAGCTATCTAGATGCACTGTCGTTTTTTCCAAGACATTTTCAGAACATTTAAGCCGCCTGTCAACCGTGATAATGTGTATTTAGACTGCAGGCCTCCACCTGTATCACAAAAAGTGCCTGTCGCCGCTCAATAAATAAAAATCTTGGGGTATCTAGTGAGTGGCGATGGAGTCCATCCAAACGCAGGGAAAGGTTTTCTGACTCCTCGGTCCATTCCTAGAGTCAGATGATTTCTCGGAATGTGCTCGTAGTACAGGCAATTGGTAAAGGACTTCTGTACCAAGGAACGTCCTTTGTAAGGACTACTATAGAGAGGCATCAATTTTTTTTACGGAACGAGGTGCAAAAAACATCTTACCTTTTCCTTAAAGAGGCGCTAACGTCTTCTCCAATCCTAGCACTGTATGACGAGAGTTTCGAGAATGAACTTCAGACTGACGCTAACGATTACGAGACAGGTGTATCCTGATTTAAATTCAGGAACGTGCTGAAAAGGTGAGAGCTTATGTTTCGACAGTACTCTGTAAGTCAAAGATGCACTATTCGACAATCGAGAGAGAGCGCCGTGTACTTGCCGTGGCCGTAAAGAAGTTCCCGCGTGCACTGTTAGGTAAGGTGAAATACAACTTGGGCCTCGGTAAACCGGATATTTACAGTATTCCATCTAAATCCGATAAGGCAGACGTCGGGCACACTGCGCAGACAATCGAACAAAGATGCAAGTAACACAGAAGACACACTCGACCACAAATGCGGTTGTAAGACATTGCGTGACTACTGGGGATTCAATGTAGTATCTAGAAACGGAAGTGTAAAGACAGACCTCGTCGTTTTGGGGCTGTGTTCTGAAGGAGCCTACGGAATTCGAGTGGCCAACGGGCTGATCAACGGAGTTACTATCTACACCCTGCAACCAGCCTTCGGCGGTATCGTCCCCCCCCCTCCTCCCCCCTCTTCCCCCCCCCCCCCCCCCCCCCCCGCCATTTGGCGAACTCGCTTACTCCGCAGGAATCACCTAAATACGACGGAAGAGTACGCTGTCGAAATATCGTCTTACGAAAACGACTGCAGCCAGATGGACAGAACAAAAAGTCCCCACATAATTGTGCTCACATTTCACCCGAGGCCTGTCTTAAGACTACATACTGTACAGCTTCAGCGCGTTACACGTTTACAGATTACTGCATAGTCATAACTGCACTCGTCTGTACAGTAAGTTACGAAGTACCTCAGACAAGTCCGGATCATTTGGTAAATGCGGACGGGAGAGTACAGTCCCGCAGCAGTACCAGCAGGAGCGCTGTACAGTTCGGTTCTGAGGCGGACCCAAGTAGAGAAGACCGCAAGACTGAAGTCGGCCGACGCTGGAGGCCGAGGTCCACCACGGACCGCACAGCTGCGTCACGTGCGCTTCTACCAGCTGAGCCGTTAACGAGCCCGGCCCGTGCCCCGTCGTGGGAGTACCACGTTGCCCGACGTTGCGCAAAGGAGGCTGAAATCTGAACCCAATTACAGTGGGAGTTATTCGGAAAGTTTACATTTCAAATACATTTACACTAACTAGAACAATATTTCAGACTGAATTGTAGGCTCGTTATTCTCAATTACCTCGTACACGGACATACATTTGATCATATTCTGTGTAACAGCATTTTTGTTATAATGGTACAGACAAATAAATAATAAATCTTGCGTGAATCAAAACGGGTTTTCTTACACCGCGTCGCCGGCCGGGGTGGCCGAGCGGTTCTAGGCGCTACAGTCTGGAACCGCGCTACCTCTACGGTCGCAGGTTCGAAGCCTGCCTCGGGCATGTATGTGCGTGGTGTCCTTAGGTTTACGTAGTTCTAAGTTCTAGGGGACTGATGACCTCAGAAAAGTCCCATAGTGCTCAGAGCCATTTGAACTATTTGAACACCGGGTCGCCAGTAACCGAACCTAGTTCCACAATCCGAAACACGTGAACGCTGCGTTTCAGCTACGCAGCCGAGATATTATATTTATGACACGAGCAGAAAGCCCAGTGAAAGGGATCGATGTCTGAGAGGCAGAGTGTACGGAGGGAAAGAGGGGCGGAGAGGCCTGTGGCTGTAATGACAATGCCGCTTGTGCGGAAAATGTTCTCGCATCGCCTGTTCTTTAGGCAAGCTTCGTCTTTTTGCCAAGCTGCAGTGTGACTACCAGGCTCTGCCATCTTGTTACTTTACGCAGGCCGTAGTGCTCCACGCAGACCTCTTAGCCAGTAACCATGACCACCACCGCGCAGAAAACCTGTGCTACGCAGCTGAGGCCAAGGGCACTGTTGCCCGTATAGCATCACGTGAAGTTCTTGTGCCTGCACTTTGGTGTTATCTTTAATTTATTTACAGCAGTTCATCTTATTTTTGAAGTAAATTCAATAATTTGTGCGTAGGGAATTATAAATTTAAGAAGAGAATAAAGAAGACAGGAAGTAGTAGATATAGATATCCCTTCACCAACACGACTGTAGAAGGCGACTTGGTACTGAACTTAAAGTCCAGCGTCCACATGTGGTGCTTCCCATTTCAGTATTATCCACATCAACATCCCCCTTCTGGAAAACTCTATTTGTTCAGTCCATCCGGATCTAATCTATGTCGGTGTTTTGTTAGTGCTGAGTGAGTTGATGTTTACTAGGTTACATAACAACTATACTATTAGGTTATTTAGTAAACAAATTCTGCATGGCTTTGCAACAATATCCTGCTTCAATGTAATCTGACTAGACTATATACTGCTATACTGTTCCTACATAGCTGTAGGAGAAATAAGAAGCCATCACTGAGCTATCATTAATATAGTAAAAACATTTTTGTAGAATAAAACTAGCCCTCCCGTCGGAGGTTCGAGCCCTCGCTCAGGCATGGGTCTGTGTGTGTTGTCCTCAGCGTAAGTTAAAGTTACTTTAACTAGAGTGTAAGTCTAGGGACCGATGACCTCAGCAGTTTGGTCCCTTAGCATTCCACACACACACAATAAAACTAGACTTGTTTAAGTAGTGGACCCATTAATTTTGTATAATTGCGTAATATGCATGATCTGTTTTTGTTGCGTATTTTTTATTTGATTATACTTGCTTACTTTCTGCTAAATTTATATTAGATCCATATTATTGTATTTACAATTATGCGTTCATTTATGTAACTACTTAACAATGCTGGGTACACGTTTAACGTTGATTGTATACTAATATCTACCCACGAACTATTCTAGTTACTTTTACTTTAAAATGGATTAATTCCTAATAAGACATAAGTTGCAGTCTCTGATTAACGTTCACGTGTTTTATGTCGTGTTTTTCGTGTCTGTGTTACGTCACTTTTGCCGCTGTCACTCGCTTCATCGTCAGTATTCAACTACACGGACTCTCTAGGTCGGCCTGTCTTCGTCTTCCGCGCCTTCTGTATTGATGAGTGTGTTTATACATATTCTGATTTCGACATGTTTACTATCAAAAACAGTCTTGATCACAACTATAATTTCCATCAGGTTGGTCTGTTATATCAAAAATTACAAGAAACAAATCATGCTGTTATAAATTCCAAGAAGAGATTTACAAAAATGACATACATGGGACCTATTTCAGATAAAATAAATAAATTTTTAAGAATACAAGCGTGACAATAGCGTTTAAAACCAATAACCCACTATACAGATAACTGAAACACACAATTGGAGAATCAAATATAAACCAAATGTCAGGCGTTTACAAAATACTGTGTAATGACTGCGAGAAACAGTATATAGGCCAAACTGGACGTAATTTTCCAACACGTTTTAAGGAACATACTACTGGTACTGCACGTACCAAATCAGTATTTGGTCAACATCTTGATGGATACAGTCATTCTGAGGGTTGCATTTCTAACAATTTGAAAATATTACATACTGTGCCAAAAGGACTACTGCTAAATGCTTTAGAAGAAATTGAAATCTATTCACTTCACAAAAGTAATCCTTTATCTGTTTTAAACGAACAACTTCAATTCAAAGACAAACATTTCTTTCTTCGAGCTTTTCGATGATCCGCCTTGGAATGTTCACTCTTCTGTCCTTAGATTTTAAAATTATTAAGACCTTCAGGAAATATTTTATCTTTACTTTCTAATTTTATTTCACCAAACATTATTTTATGACTATTTGTTGGGTTGGGTTGCTTTGGGGAAGGAGACCAGACAGCGAGGTCATCGGTCTCATCGGATTAGGGAAGGACGGGGAAGGAAGTCGGCCGTAGCCTTTGAAATGAACCATCCCGGCATTTGCCTGGAGCAATTTAGGGAAATTACGGAAAACCTAAATCAGGATGGCCGTGACTATTTGTTTTTAGAATGTTCGCTTATATGCTTTTAGGCTGCATTTGCTAATTTACATCGTTTTATTTTTGACACTACGGCTCATAGTAATATGATTTTAAATTCCTTCCCTTTTCATTACTTTTATTTGTTTACAATACTGGCATGCAAAATGGTATCTATATATGAACTTCATAGACAATGTTTCAGAAATACGCACAACTACTGTGCCCTCTCGATTTTTTTTGTTGATCTGTATGAATTATTAAGTAATCTATGTAAATGAAAGTCTCTTATCACACCAGTAAATCGTATCTCTGCAGCATGTACCATACATGTCAGTTAAAGATTATTGCAGCGACATGTTGCTACTCAATAGTACATCGTCTGACGTGACAGTCTTTGCCATTCCACTTTCGGAACAACTTCGTTAGAAAGAACCTGTTGTCACATCTTTGCACTGGCGTTTATCCTCACAACGTCAACCACTACTTTGCCTGTCGACTTTACAGCTTCAGTAGAAAGAAGCCGCTGCCACATCTTTGTAATGACTTCCAACTTCACCATGGCAACCAGTGGTTCAAAATGGTTCACTAACAGGCCTTGAGAGGCAACCCATGTTCTGTCAAAACGAAGTTCATTTATCCTATATGTTTAAATATTTTTAACGCTTCTTAATTGACAATAGCTGTTAAATAAGCTAAGTTTAGTGTGTGTTTATTTTCTTTCTTGACAATGTTCTTTTAACTAAGAAATTTTACATTGTTATTCGACCTATAACCCATTGGTTAGTAATGACATCATTCCCTCAGAAGTGGGCGGAGCCTCCATTATATATATTAAGACGTGTACTGGTTTCTCCAGTAGAGATTCTCCAGCAGGAGGAGGTTCTTACTCATTGGTAGTTCATCGTTTTATATCTTTATAACTTTATGTATACGACTTGTAGGTCTGAAGATGATCACAGTAGTGGTCAAAACCGGTCAAAAAACGTAATAAATAAATTGTGATCAAGACTGTTTTTGATAATAAATATTTGTAACACTTTGATCACTGTTCACTCCCATAATGTATTCAAAAGAAATTTCGAGATGTTGTTGGCGATTGCGTTCAACTGTGTCCACGTATCTCTGTTCTTCAGTGCGTCGTCTAGTGTTATTTCCGTTACGTGGTTCAAAAATGGTTCAAATGGCTCTGAGCACTATGAGACTTAACATCTGAGGTCATCAGTCCCCTAGAACTTAGAACTACTTAAACCTAACTAACCTAAGGACATCATACACATCCATGCCCGAGGCAGGATTCGAACCTGCGACCGTAGCGGTCGCGCGGTTCCAGACTGAAGCACCTACAATCGCTCGGCCACTGCGGCCGGCTTTCCGTTACGTGTTCTGTGTTATTGCCTAAGTGCCTGTATGTAATGCATTCCAAAAGGGAGTGTTCTAGGGAACCCGTTTCCCCGCATGTGTAACGACTGCTTTCTGAAAGCGACATACACTGCAAGTTCGTGGGATAAGGACCCCGCCCAGTCACAAAATGAACCGTGCCTCGGCTGGGGATGACAAGGGGCAACTGTAGCCGTTCCCTGACATTGAGGAAGACGAAGACGCTCGACGGCCCTTATCACTCTCGCCCCACTCTTTCTGCCAAGTGTCTACACGCCAATTTCTTAATTGGCGCCAATCTTGTGTGTGCTGTCCACTGATCTGCAGGACTCTGAGCTCTACCCATATTAAGGCAGTATGCTGCAGTCCGATATCTGACGAATATCGGTCGGGCATATTCCAAGCACCACATACAGCGAATCGACTGATGTGGTGACGAACGCCCCAGATAGTCTTAAGTGCAACACTTCTCCGCCCCCTCCTAACAGCGACTCTGTCTGCCCACGTACTAGCTGCAAAGCTCAGTACCGACTCGAAAAGTGCACAATGGTACAGTATTACGTTTGTGAGTGGTCGGTAGTTTGTGAAGTATGTTTTCGACTTTGTTTGTGATTAGTCGTACGTGGTCGTTGAAGCTATGTCGTTCGTCAATGTGTACCCCAAGATGTCTAGTTACTACCTCGCGTTTTATGTTTGCGTTGTCTATTGTAATTGCCGGGTATCTCCGTAGTGATCATTTAGGCATTAGACTCCAGTGTGGAGCGTTACGGCGAAACAGACACGTGCACCGGCCACAGGCCGCCGCGTCGCCGACTTCCGACCTCGTAATCGCCTCGGCGGTGTTCCACCCGTGCGCCGGCCGCCTGGGAACGTCGCCGCCACGTCTCTTTTTTATCCCGCCAGCCAGCCAGCGGGTCTCCCGTTTCTTCTGGCTGCGGCCTCATAGCGCCTCTTTCGTTTTTTCCTCTCTGATGCGAGAGGATAGGGGGGAGGGCCGTGTGCCGTGTTGTGCAGACGTTGGGCGCCTCTTCAGACGAAGGAGCAGAGCTTCTGTCTGCCGTTTATTTTGGTCGTAAAGGTAGCTGCGCTGTACCCTAGGGCAGCGAGGAGGGGACGAGTGAGGAGAGGAGGCGTCCAGAGTGATGGGGAGGGAGTGGGGGGGGGGGGGGGGGAGGAGGAGGGGGAGTGGAAGACAGGACAACACATCAACACCTTCGTGTCTGACTCGTAAGCGCTGCGTATGGGCCTTAGTGTTATCGGTTATAAGCTGGCTGCACACAGCTTTTTTGTCTGGAATTATCACGTGCTCTCATGGCTTATGGGTTGCGCATAAGGAATTCCGTTGCTGCAGGGTGGCTGGGTAGTTTAGGTACTTTGCGTTGCGTCGCTTCCTTCAAGTCGCGTTGTGCTTTCCACGTTCTGATTCCCACGCAGCTTCTGTGTATTAACGGCCTCTGTTGTCTCTTAATTAAGTAAAAATGCTTTTATGCTGGTGCACGTCCGGTTTTGTTCACTGATAGGTTGGTAGCTACTCAGCGTGTGCGTTGCACTGCTTCCACCAGGGTTGCGCAATAGTTCAATTTACAGAGTAACGTTCACACACCGCTGCAAACTGTAAGGTACACATCTCAAGTGCGTTTTGTCTCAAAAAAGTTTGAAGTATTCGGAAGATTTCCGCTATCAAACAATTTACATTATTCATACATAAATATTATTTCCAAACATGGCTGTCTAGCGAAAACAAATACTGGCATTAAAGTTAGAGCAAGTATTGAGATGTGGTAATAGCGGGATGGAATGTTGCTTCCCTGTTTTCGTAACTTAGAGTTGTTTTCGCGTTGTGGTCTGTATCATATTACAGGGAGAATTATGGCGCATTAAGTTGTTTCGCTGTTAATTAACATTGTTTTATTACGCAGTAGGAATTTTTGCTTATCATCAAACTGAAAGAGGTTAATTCGTCTACTACCCCCACGTCAGTAGCCGGATAGCATAGACAAAGTTATAATTTCAGTTACGAGCGTTAGTCTTCAACTAACAGCAATAATGCGAGGTGTATTTATAAAATAACGGGACTATCGCAGTAAAATATTTTATTTAATAAACATGGATATTTAGCTATTGTAACCATTAATATACACCTCTTCTCAGTCCCTAGACGGAAACAGTGCTAAAAGTCTTTTTCTGTGAGCTTCTTCCTGAGGCGTGCCGCTTTTCCTTTCGTTGCTTCAACGGAGAGAAATCGTGTTCCTTTTGATGCAGATTAGACCTTGGGGAGTATATAACAGTTCCATCGTGCTAGATCAGGCTAATAAGGTGAGTGTTCGAACACTGGGACGCTCGTACTTGTCTAGGAACTTCGCAACAGATAGTGCGGTGTGAAATCCAGAAAAGATACGCAGTTCCATCACTATCGAAAACAATAGTTTCATCGCTTTGGGTTTTGATTTTCTCATTAGTTTTTTTTCGCTCTCGGTGTTGGTGGGCCCTTCCAGTGCATTGACTGGCGCTTATTTTCTGGATCAAAAGGGAAAACCAAGACTTGCCTTTATCACTCTTTCGAAGAAATTGGGATCATTTTCAGTAGTATTGAAAGTGTCAGTACAAACATTTTCACGAGCTTCTTTCAGTTCCATCAGGAGAATTTTCGGCACCAACTTTGCACACACTTTCCTCAGGTTAAATTGGTTACGTTAAACGTGCCTCACGCATTCTTTGTCTGCCACAAAAGTTTCAGTAATTGATCGAATACTCAATCAACGGTAAAATCGAATCAGATTACTTACCTGTTCGTTATTTTCATCCGTTTTTGATGTGGAAGGGCGTCCCGGGCGTGAATAATCTTCAGCTTCTTCTCGACAATGTTGCAAACGCTTGAACCATTCAAAAACTCGCTTACGCTATAAACTGTCATCGCCGTACACTTCTTTTAGTAGAAGACGGTTTTCAGCAGCAGTTTTCCCCAAGTCTCATGTGAATCTTTACGGTTGCTCTATTATTACACTTTTCATTTTTCCGACAAAACAAAATAACAGCTCTTACTCAAACGAAGGCCACGACCACATTGATTGGTCTACAAACGCATTCGACTGTGAGAAGGCTTCACAGCTGTTGGTCGATCATTCTGAGCACAAGTGACCGAGCGAGGTGGCGCAGTGGCTAACACAAAGCACTCGCATTCGGGAGGACGACGATTCAAACCCGCGTCCGGCCATCCTGATTTAGGTTCTCCGTGATTTCCCTAAATCGCTTCAGGCAAATGCCGGGATGGTCCCTTCGAAAGGGCAGGGCCGCTCTCCTGCTCCGTGTTTCCCTAATCCGAGCTTGCGCTCGGTCTCTAATGACGTCGTTGTCAGCGGCACGTTAAACACTGATCCCCTCCTGCTCAGCGCATGCTTACTTACTCAGTGACTGCGTCAATTCCGTTATTTTATTGCCGGACCTCGTATATCAAGTGAACTTACTAATTCCAAGTTTGGCACATTTTGGTACTCTGCTGCCGATCTGATTATAAAGTTAGAGGATCGATACCATTAAAAAAGTGTTACAAGGTAAATCATTGAAGCCGAATGGAATGGTTAATCTTACAAATTTCTAGTAGAAACGTCATGCAAGCACAAGTACAGCGTGGGCAAGCTAAAGTTTTCCCGGAAAATACTTACAAGGGAAATTTCCCCTCGCACCCCCCTCGGATTTAGTGGTTAGATGGCCCAGTAGATAACCCATCATAAACTGAGCAAAGATCAAGCACGAAAACAGGAAGAAAGAGTACTGAACTTTGAAAAAATAGCAAAATAGTGAACAGGTCCAAGATCAAGATGTGCAACATCGCGCGAGTTTGGATAGCCAGGGCGTCGTGGTTGCGTGGTCACGGTGTTGAACTACGAAGGGATTCGCGTTCAGATCTCCTTCGTACCCCATACTGTTTTTGGCAAAATTATGAAACGTGTCTGTCTGCAATGTTCAAATTTGTGTCTGTGTCGTGGAGCAACGTCCGTTTGCAGCGAAGTGTAGGGAAGCAACCTCCAGACTTACGTACTTCCTATCTATTCTACACAAGTACCACATGTTCTTGCATTTCGTTTTGTAACTTTTGAGTCTTGAATGTCTCTGCTGTGACATAGTTCACACCAGTTTGTTTGTTGTTTTCGTTTCTGTGAGAGACCTATGCGGCATCTCGCCTGCTCTCACTGTTCATCACGTTTACTTGCGACGTTCGGATCTTCTTACCACATGGCTCATACTCTTTAACCAACGTATATTATGGCAATTGCCAAAACTACAGAAGGACATGTCAATGATCGGACGGAAGGTTCATAATTAAAAAAACAAAGGGGCACGTGGAAGATTTGAACACAGATCTCGCGCTTTACACTCGAACACCGTGACCACACAGATTCGATGTTGCACATCATGAGCTCGGACTGTTCACTATTTCTATTTGTATTCGTTTTTCGCAGTTGGGTAAATCTTCTTCGTCTTTTCATGCTTGATCTGTGTTCATCTTTTTACGGGCTATCAACTGGGTCATGGATCTGAGGGGAGTGCGATGGGGAGATCCCCTTATCAGAACAAAACTGATGCGGCACATACCGTTGTTAATGAACATCACAGAAGATGCTGCAAATGCATGCTGTGCTCTGTTTATCAATCTGTGAGACACACACAGCAGCTGAGGGATAGTAGCAGTAACGTTTCCAGTGGTCTGCTGTGGCTCTCTCAGTGTGTGAGGAATGTCTGACGGAGAGACAGGCAATCGAGATGCCCAGAAGACTTCATTGCCTCCTCACCGAACATCTCATGCACCCGCGACAAAGCGGTCGAGACGCTGTGTACCGTTGTTCCGTCACAATGAAAATATCCACGCAGCCGTTCATTTTCTGTGAGTTGATTTACATACGGATTAAACAGTTTCTGGATATCCCGGGTAGTGTTAACAGCTTGGCAAAGAGTCATCGGATTTTCTTATTCATAATGGCTCATGCTCTGTCAGTTCACTTACTCTGTCAGGCTGAACCAAACCTCATGTGAAAAAATGAAAAACTAGGGATCCAAAAGTCCGAAAAACACTTTGCTCAGAGGCCACAGGCAGACTCGGCACGCGTAACTCCGCCTCGACTCTTTAAGACGTGCGCAACAGTAACTTAATAAGCTAATTTTTGATGATGTCTTTTCATAATGTTTCGACACCACTGCCTCTCCCACTTGCAGATAAGCGGCGCTGAGATATCGTAGGACTTTGTTGCAGGCTTTGATAAACTACAGCAATGTTTTCTGGGTTTGGAACTCTTTTCGGATAGTTACGGTTTTTTTTTTCTCTAGACCCCGTTTCGCATCATTTTGCAACTACGTCTTGCATTGCATACTTTGCTGTGTTTTTTTTTTTTTTGGCACAACGCTTCCAATCTTAAACTCTTGCACAAACAGTTACGCAAACGTGTTCCACGGATTGTTCCTCTCAAAACAGTCTACAATGAACACGCGCTGTTTTATCGTTGGCACCTTTTTGCGTTGGTTTTGACTCGTCACCAATCACGCGTACTCCTCTCACTCACCCAGACGCGATGACACAGCGAAGAACTCTGGACAGAGCATGTGCCATATGCGCGTGCGCAGACCAGTAACAGCAACTGATTGGTGCACCGAAATCAGTGTTTCGAGAATTTTATGAAATGGGCAGTTCTCCCGTTCATTTTCTAATGTCCGTTCTGCGTCAGTTTTGTAAATGTTTCACTCCTATTTTATTTTGCCAGTATTGTATCTTTCACTATGGAGCTGTGAAAAACAAAATCTTTTGCACGGAAATTACTTCGCTGTGTTGTTTGGATTACATTAAGGTTAACTTCACATCCACGACGACTTCGTTAGACACAAAGCAGAAATTCTCATGCTAAGTTGCACGAATTCCAAAATATACGAGTAGTCACGCGATTCCCGACTCACGCTTTCGTTACAAAACGTCCTCTTACATAGGATTTCCGTAGGGACCGTGAAGAAAAAGCCAGACTAATGAGACGACGCTCTGAGACACTTAAAAACCCAGTCGCTCCGTGCTCTGTACAACACTAGAACCGGAAGAAACTAACATGTGGCTTCGTACTAAATACTCTTTATATGTACTCGAAAGTCGTTTGTACAGCCTGATCAATGATCAATATGTAGGATAGGTCGAAGAAATTAGGTAGTTAAAGTACGTTGACTTTCGGAAAGCATTTGACTTCAGAACTTATTAACTAAAGTATGATCATCTGGGGTTACAAGCGAAATTTACGAATGAATTGAGGATTTGTTGCTAGGCAGGATGCAGCATGTTGTCTTTTATGGGGAGTCTTATACAGAAGTAGAAGTATCTATAATGATGCACAAACCGAATAAAAACCTCCACAAATATTCAGTCAGACCTTGGTAAGATTTCGAAGTTTGCTTTTAATGCACACAAATGAAAACTGCAGCTTAAGTATAATACCAGTTGAAATCAGACAACTCATTCAAACACATGGATGTATCAGTTTCTCAGAGTATGAGATGGAAAGATCATATATGGCCAGTAGTAGGTAATCGCCTCAAACACGATCCAATAATTTGTCAAACTGTACTACATTTGCCAAACATTTAACAGTGTACGGTGGTGTTTAACGTGCTTGTTACGCATTCAGCGTGTTTGACGTGCTTGTGCTTGTGGTACATTATAACTGACGAAAAGTTTCACGAGATGGCGGATGTTGTTTCTGTCGATGTTTAGTCGCATATGTTTAGTGAAACATAATTTTATTGCAATTTATCTCACTGTATCGTGAGTTACCATAACTATGGAAAGTATGATCAAGAATAAAAAAATAATAGCACTGGCAGTTACCAAAACCATAGCAGTGTTGAAGTTTTCCCTCCATATATTGCACAGGAAGAGGTTATGAAGAAAATCAATGTTCTAGGCACAACACAGAAGCGGAAGTGCAATCAAACAAAAATAATCTAAGATATCTGGTTCTTCCATAGATGATATGAGCTATGTGTTTCCATGTTGTGGTATTTTAATGAGTTCTCATTAGAGGACCAACTAGATGAAAATAAATTTTCGCATGCTTGTGTCTTCTTTTTCAGAGTGAGAGCGAAGTAACTCTAGACAAATTATTGAAAGTTTTACCGTCTATCAGCAGAAAGCTGATGTAATCATCAGGTTGCGAGTGTAACATTTCTTTAACAGGTTTTCATGTGTATATTTCCCTCTGATTTTAAACCGTTCTCTGGACCAGTGTCTAATTTTTCTTCTTCTTATTCAAACAAACTCTTAGGAACACTTTATTTGCATTTGTAGGCATTCGCACTAGTGTCAAAATACAGCATACACAAAAAGCGTCTGCTTCAAAAGTAAGATTAAGCTGACAAACTTTAGAGATACACGTGTGGGGTTGTTTGAAACATCCGTCACTAGATAGAAGCGAATTTGACAATCACGTTTGCTCTTTCATGAGGGATAGATAGGAGTGAATTTGACAAATATGTTTGCTCTTTTACGAGGGCCATAAAAAGTTATGAAAGGTTTCATTCCACATTCGAAGAAAGTTGATGAGCCACGCTCGGCTCACATTGATGCCATTTGTTCTTTGGTATTTTGTCGCAATCGAGTGGCGTCTTATTTCTTCCTGAGTTACTGCCATAACGAGTTGCTGACTTGCCTCCGTCAGTGGCAGCAGCAGCGCTTATCGATACTATGGACTGCTGTACCATCTTTGGTGTGACTCCAACGTTTCCGTGTGGTGGTGTGTGTGGCAGTCGGTCGGTTGAGACAGAGCAGCGAGGATGTGTGTTTTTCATTGACGTGTTGATGCTGTCTGGCAAGGCATGTAGTTCGACAGCCTTTTAGTTGTCTGTTCATATCTTTTTCTTAAGAGTGGTTTTTGGCCTTAGCTGTTTCTTAGACGCCAATTTGGAAGATGTAGTGCTGTTGGTATCCTCGTCCTCGGCTCATATTTTCCATTGTCGTACTGTTGGTCGGGCAAGAAGGAAATGATTTGAAACTTCCTGGCAGATTAAAACTGTGTGCCCGACCGAGACTCGACCTGGTTCGCAGGAGAGCTTCTGTAAAGTTTGGAAGGTAGGAGACGAGGTACTGGCAGAAGTAAAGCTGTGAGTACCGGGCGTGAGTCGTGCTTCGGTAGCTCAGTTGGTAGAGCACTTTCCCGCGAAAGGCAAAGGTCCCGAATTCGAGTCTCGGCCGGGCACACAGTTTTAATCTGCCAGGAAGTTTCATATCAGCGCACACTCCGCTGCAGAGTGAAAATCTCATTCTGGAGGAAATGATTTGGTTATTGGTCGGTCCTTCAGCCATCCCTGGGTCCAGTTGTCATCCAATTATTTAACTATACTCTTGGCTGCCTGTCTCACCCCACCTTACTTTAGAGCTACCTAGTCAGGCCTACCCTCGGAACACTTCTGAGCTCCACTGTTCTGTTGATTTTAGTTCGTGATTTGCATTTTAGGCTGATGTAGGCCTTCAGCTGTCTATTAATTTAGTTTGTTTTAATTTTAAATATGGCCTTCAGCTGACTTAAATTAAAAATTTGAGGATTGATTTGTTTAACAACTAAAATTTTGAAAGTTTGTTCTATCTGAAATTCTTGTGATCCAGGCCCTAAGTCCCGAGTTGTTCAATGTCCAGTGTGTGGCTTTCAGCCGAGCTTTTACATAAAATGTTTTTTAAGATAAGGCTTTCAGCCGTCTTAAATTAAAATTTTGAAAATTCATCTGTTCAAAACTAACTTTTTTAAAAAATTGCTCTATGTGAAATTCTTGTTATCCAGGCCCTAAGCCCTGAGTTGTTCAATGTCTTGTGTGTGGCCTTCAGCCGAATATTTACGTGAAATATTTTTTTTAAAATAAGGCCTTCAGGTGCGTGTATTCTTTAAAGCAATTTTTTTATAACTTGTGTTCAGGCCTTCAGCTGTTCTGATTTTTGGTGTTGTTTTGGGCCTTCAGCCCAGGAGGTATCGCAAGTTTTCTTAACTAGGCCTTCAGCTGTGTTGTTTTATTTTGATCCTTTTAAAGCAATGTGTAATTCTTAGGAATATAAAGGTTTGTGTATTTTGTGCAACTAACAGTAACGGATTACGGCCCCATCCACAACCATAACCTGATCCGATCTATCCTGCGAAACCGTATTTCAGTTGATGTAAGCATTAGGTTCTGAGAGTGGTATGACCTTTAGAAGATTTTTATGGGTAAACCTCTCTGTGAGTTTAAGTCTTTATCTGGACGATCGTCTTGGTTCCTTCAGGTCAATGCCAGAACTGCTACGTATGCATTTGTGGCCGTTCTCACTATTCAAATTAATCACTAACACGAACAGCGTCTGCTTCAAAGTGGGGTTAAACAGACAATCTTTTTTTGCACGTGTACGGGCTTGTTCGAGAAATCCAAGCGTAGAAAAGGGCCTGTTTGCTCATGTACGGAGTCCGCAACACAGGTAGCCGACTTCGGTTCATTGCTAGCATATTGGGAAATGCACTCACACTACAGAGGAGAGTGCTTACAAAGCACTTGTGTGACCCATCCTAGAATACGGCTCAACTGTGTGGATCTAACAGGGGATTTTGAACGTATAAAGAGAAGGGCAGCAGCGAAGTTTGTCCCATGAGAGAGTGCCAAGCAGATGCTTAGACATGAACTGACAGACACCAAGTATTTCGTGAAATTCTACTCAGAGTTTCAAACACCACTGTTAAGTAACGAATCTAGACATATATACTACAACCCCTCTGAATTTTTCCTGCAGGGACGGCAAAGACAAGGTTACACAAATACAGTAACAAGCACAGAGCCATTTGCGCAGTCATTGTTCCCGCTCTCCGTACCTAAATCGAACAGGAAGTAACCGCAGTACGTTTTGCGAAGGACACGTAATAATTAGACACAAACTGATTTAGAAATGAAATAGCTTGTAGGAGGAGTTTTTTACTTTCATGACTTTATCCTGGCACCACTATGGTTAGCTGAGAATAGCTGACGGATAAAAACTGACTTGTTTACAACGGAAATATCGCATTTAACGACGGCGTGTCCGTTTGAAGTGTCCATATGCGTTAAACAACGTTCGCCCAGTTTTTTTGCTTTCTGAAGATGAAAAACGGCTAAAATCTTTTCTCACACCGTGTGGTAAAATTCGTGTGAATCATGGGAATTTTTATAAATGGACAGAGCAGTTGAGAAACGCTGGACGCGTACCGACTGACGAGTGGCATCCCGGCCTGCCATCTCAAGTGTCAGCTCCTTCATTTGAAACCCGCACTGAAGACATTACCTGTGAAGACCGACTATTTTAGTTGAACATATAGTAAAAACAGTTGCAATAAGTGTTGGTACAGGTCGTTCCGTTATCAGCAAGTACAGAAAACAAGTGCAAGATGGGTCCCAAAAGAGGTTATCGCAACAATACATGGAAACAAGACTCAGAGTAGTTACGGACTTGAAAGAGTACTAAGAAAGGGGAGGTAATACTTTTCTAAACAAGATTTTAACGTGTGATGAAACCTGGATTCACCATTTTGAACCGGAAACCAAAGAACAAAGCACATCGGCTCACCTGCACGAAAGAAATTCAAACAATCGTCAGCGGCAAAAGTCATGTTCACAGTCTTTTGGGATGTCCAAGGGGTAGTCTTTTGTAATTATTTGGGAAACCAGCATTCGATAAACAGTGCTGCTACTCAGACATACTGATGACGAAGTAAAGGCATGTACGAAGGAAAAACGTCGCGAATCTCAAAGTAAAGGCGTGACACTGCAACACAATACTCGCCCTCACTCTGCCCAGCTGACCCAAGTAAACATTGAAAATATGGGTGGGGAGATACTACCTCATCCTTCCTACTGTCCACATATAGCTCCTTCGGAATTTCATTATTTTGGTCCACTCAAGGGGGCATTACGTAGGAAGAAGTTCAGCAACAACGAAGAGGTTAGAAAATATATGAGAAACTGACTGAAACTACAAGAGCACCTTTGCGTCAGGTATAAAAAAAGACTATTCCCTCTTTGGCACAAGCGTATTAATAATGGTGAGGGTTATGTTGAGAAAGAGTGAAAGTCTCATTTTCTCAAAACGTACATTTTTTTCTACATCAATTTGTTTCTTGAATTGTGAGTACCCCTCGTAACAAGTGATGATTACTGTACTTCGCAGAGTATGGATATACACTGAAGAGCCAAAGAAACAGGTATACCTGCCTGATATCGTGTAGGGCCCCTGCCAACACGCAGAAGTACCGCAACACGACGTAACATGGACCCGACTAATGTGTGAAGTAGTGCTAGAGGGAGCTGAGACCATGAATCCTGCACGGCTGTCAATAAATCCGAGGGTACGAGGGACTGGTGACCTCTTCTGAAAAGCACGTTGCAAGGCATCCAAGATATGCTCAGTAATGCTCATGTCTGGGGAGTTTGGTGGCCAGCGGAAGTGTTAAAACTCAGAAGAGTGTTCCTGCAGCCACTCTGTAGCAACTCTGGACGTCGGTGTGTCGCATTGTCCTGCTGGAATTGCCCAAGTCCGTCGGAATGCGCAATGGACATGAGTGGATGTAGGTGATTAGACAGGATGCTTACGTTCGTGTCACCTGTCTGAGTCGTATCTAGACGTATCAGGAGTCCCATATCACTCCAACTACACACGCCCTCACCATTACAGAACCTCCACCACCTTGAACAGTCCCCTGCTGACAGAGTCCGTGGATTCATGAGGATGTCTCCATACTCGTACACGTCTATTCGCTCGATACAATTTGAAGCGAGACTCGTCCGACCAGGGAACATGTTTCCAGTCATCAACAGTCCATTATCGCTGTTCACAGGCCCAGGCGAAGCTTAAAGCTTTGTGTCGCGCGGTCATCAAGGATATGCGAATGGGCCTTCCCCTCCGAAAGCCCATATCTATGATGTTTCGTTGAATGGTTCGCACGCTGACACTTGTTGATGGCCCAGCCCTGAAATCTGCAGCAATTTGAAGAAGGGTTACACTTCTGTCACGTTGAGCAATTCTCTTCAGTCCTCATTCGTTCCGTTCTTGCAGGATCTTTTTCTGGCCTCAGCGATGTCGGAGATTTGATGTTTTATCTGATTCCTGACATTCATGGTACATCCGTGAAATGGTCGTACAGGAAAATCCCCACTTTACCGCTACCTCGGAGACGCTGTTCCCCCGTCGCTCGTGCGCCGACTATTACATCACTTTTAAACTCACTTAATTCCTAATAACCTGCCATTGTAGCAGGACTAACCGCTCTAACAACTGTGCCAGACACTTGTTTTTTATATGCAGGATGGTCCACTGATCGTGACCGGGCCAAATATCTCACGAAATAAACGTCAAACGAAAAAACTACAAAGAACGAAACTTGTCTATCTTGAAGGGGGAAACCAGATGGAGCTATGGTTGGCCCGACAGATGGTGCTGCCATAGGTCAAACGGATATCAACTGCGTTTTTTTAAATAGGAACCCCCATTTTTTATTACATATTCGTGTAGTACGTAAAGAAATATGAACGTTTTAGTTGGACCACTTTTCTCGTTTTGAGATAGATGGAGCTGTAATAGTCACAAACATAGGGCTCACAGTTTTAGACGAACAGTTGTAACAGGTAGGTCTTTTAAATTAAAATACAGAACGCAGGTACGTTTATTTCGGTTGTTCCAATGTGATACATGTGCCTTTGTGAACTTATCATTTGGTTCAAATGGCTCTGAGCACTATGGGACTTAACATCTGTGGTCATCAGTCCCCTAGAACTTAGAACTACTTAAACCTACCTAACCTAAGGACATCACACACATCCATGCCCGAGGCAGGATTCGAACCTGCGACCGTAGCAGTCGCACGGTTCCGGACTGAGCGCCTAGAGCCGCGAGACCACTGCGGCCGGCGAACTTATCATTTCTGAGAACGCATGCTGTTACAGCGTGATTACCCGTAAATACCACATTAATGCAATAAATGCTCAAAATGATGTCCGTCACCTAAATGCATTTGGCAGTACGTGTAACGACATTCCTCTCAACAGTGAGTAGTTCGCCTGCATGTTTACACATGCATGTTCGCGCATGCATTGACAATGCGCTGACGCATGTTGTCAGGCGTTGTCGATGGATCACGATAGCAAATATCCTTCAACTTTCCCCACAGAAAGAAATCCGGGGACGTCAGATCCGGTGAACATGCGGGCCATGGTATTGGTGCTTCGACGACCAATCCACCTGTCATGAAATATGCTATTCATTACCGCTTCAATCGCACGCGAGCTATGTGCCGGACATTCATCATGCTGGAAGTACATCACCATTCTGTCATGCAGTGAAACATCTTGTAGTAACATCGGCAGAACATTACGTTGGAAATCAGCATACATTGCACCATTTAGACTGCCATCGATAAAATGGGTGACAATTATCCTTCCTCCCATAATGCCGCACCGTACATTAAGCCGCCAAGGTCGCTGATGTTTCACTTGTCGCATCCATCTTGGATTTTCCGTTGCCCAACAGTGCATATTATGCCGCTTTACATTACCGCTCTTGGTGAACGACGCTTCGTCGCTAAATAGAACGATTGCAAAAAATCTGTCATCGTCCCGTAATTTCTCTTGTGCCCAGTGGTAGAACTGTACACAACGTTCAAAGTCGTCGCCATGCAATTCCTGGTGCATAGAAATATGATACGGGTGCAATCGATGATGTAGCATTCTCAACACCGACGTTTTTGAGATACCCGATTCTCGCGCAGTTTGTCTGCTACTGATGTGCGGATTAGCCGCGACAGCAGCAAAAACACCTACTTGTTCATCATCATTTGTTGCAGGTCGTGGTTGACGTTTCACATGTGGCTGAACATAACGTAACTATCCGGTGAACGGTCCGGACACTTGGATGATGTCGTACAGGATACCGAGCAGCATGCATAGCACACGCCCGTTGGGCATTTTGATCGCAGTAGCCATACATCAACACGATATCGACCTTTTCCGCAATTGGTAAACAGTCCGTTTTAACACAGGTAATGTATCACGAAGCAAATACCGTCCGTACTGGCGGAATGTTATGTGATACCACGTACTTATACGTTTGTGACTATTACAGCGTCATCTATCACAAAGCAAAAAAAGTGGTCCAAGTAAAACATTCATATTTCTTTACGTACTACACAAATATGTAATAAAAAGTGGGGATTCCTATTTAAAAAACGCAGTTGATATCCGTTTTACCTATGGCAGCGCCATCTAGCGGGCCAACCATAGCTCCATCTGGTTTCCCCCTTCAAGGTTTATCTTTCTTTGTAGTTTTTTTCGTTTGATGCTTATTTCGTGAGATATTTCGCCCGGTGACTATCAGTGGACCACCCTGTAGGCGTTGCCGACCTCAGTGCCGTATTCTGCTTGTTTACGTATCTCTGTATTTGAATATGCATGCCTATACCAGTTTCCTGGCCGCTTCACTGTAGATGTAGAATTACTTAGGGAGGAAACTATTGCCTGTTTGAGTGAGAAAGAAAAGAAGTTTGAAAATGTTCTAAGGAAAATCGTGGCTAGAGTTAGATTTGATAGAACTTGGGACGTGACTGGTAAGACTGGCTACTACGGTAGGCCGCGCAGGAGGCACAGTGCAGTCAGCGTTACACCACATGGTGTAACTTCCCGCTCTAGTCGCGTGTAGAGCTGCGAATAATGGCACCTCTGTGGACTCTGTAATCAGTCTAATATGGCCTTACGGCCCATACGGCCAAACCATAGGGAGCTGTAGTATATACCTAAATTCTTCTGCTTCTTGAAATTCTGTAAGTACGCTTTTGTGGTGTTACTGGCGACTATGTCCAGATTTTTCAACATCTCTGACACTCTCCCATGCCTAAAAAGAACCTGTGACGATCCGTGCCACCCTTCTTTGTATACGTTCAACGCCCCCCGTTGGTCCTCTTCGCTACAGGTCTCACACACTTCAGTTATGCTCTAGGCTGTGTCGTGCAACTGTTCCGCAAGCAATCTCCTTCTTAGTCTTCATTTTCGCATTGTCCTACAAGTAAACAGAAGCCTATCGCCTGCTTTACCAACGATTAAATCTCTCCGATCGTATAACTGCTGAAATATTATTAATTTTATTTCTTTTCACATATCCTATAAGATCAAAACTATCCAGATAACTGTTAGTGGACCTAAATTTGAGGTGGTTTGACCCTTTTCCCTTATGACAGCTTGAACTCTGGTGGGGACACTTTCAGAGAGGTTGTTCAATACCTGCGCAGGAATTGCGGCCCATTCTGCTCAACTGAAAGCAGAGAGGATAGTGATGTTGGACGCTGGTGTCTCGAGCACATTCGACGTTCTAACTCATCCAAAAGGTGTTACGCTGAGTTGAGGTCGGCACTGCGGGCAGAATTTCATGAATGTTATCGTCCACAAACCGTTGACTCACGGTTGCTGCTTTATAATACGTTGCATTTACATGCTAATAGAATCCTGATGTCATAACTGTTCCTCTGCTATGCGCAGTACCCAGTGATGTAAATTGGGTTCGAATCCTTCCGCAAGTAGCAAGCGCGGTGAGGGGACGCCACTTTGAGCACGGGGACCGCGCTGTCACACCGCAACACCGCCCCCTCTGCACATTACTCGAGACGGTAGTTAATGGTCTCGAGGCATTCTCCAAAGCCAAGCGTTGTCAGAGGATGCAGCGTCATCCATCACTCCAAATCACGCCTTTCTAGTCATCCGCTGTGGCTTTGCTCTTTACACCACCTCAAGCGTCGATTAGCATGGGCTACAGTAATGTGTGGCACATGTGTTGCTCGTTGATCATAGTACCCGATTCTTTTTTAACTCCAGTAGCTGGACTGCCGGTAGCACTGTCCGATGCAGATCACTGTGCATCAGCTGTAAAGGTTTCGTTTCAGTGGATGAAAATCCGTCTCAACACCTAACGTCAGTCTTTAATCGACACACACATCCACGGTCTTTAAACGGCTGAGAAAGGTAACTCGTAGATAGTGGTAGCCTTCATTCCACTTGCTGTCATCTCATCTTTCATCCGCCGAAAAATTATTACCTAATGGCGTGAGGTAATGAGGAAAAGAGGAAATTTTCATTGAAATAATGTAAAAGCAATTCTGATAAGCCGGCCGCGGTGGTCTAGCGGTTCTGGCGCTGCAGTCCGGAACCGCGGGACTGCTACGGTCGCAGGTTCGAATCCTGCCTCGGGCATGGATGTGTGTGATGTCCTTAGGTTAGTTAGGTTTAAGTAGTTCTAAGTTCTAGGGGACTTATGACCTAAGATGTTGAGTCCCATAGTGCTCAGAGCCATTTTTTGAATTCTGATAAAAGTCCGTATAAATTCACAAGCCGTCGCTTTCTTTAATCATAAATATATGTCTGAGCGAAACTACTCACGTACCACCACAATAAAATAAAACAATGAATAGTAGAGGGAGTAGGAATGAGAACAGTGGCTTATTTAAGTTTACAAAAAATGACAAGTTTTTATTAAACCATTAGTAACTACAAGTAGCTGATAAATCTTACACAAAAATGACAAACAAAGGATTCATTTGGGTGTAGGCTGTACAAATTCTCCACTGATTAAACAGTTTTACAATGCAATTCACTGTGAGCCCCAACTCTGTTCAAATGGAATCAACTACGATCAACTATACCATAAACTACGGTTCATTTGAGAACACCGAGGTGTGAATATCATTTAACGCCGATGAAGCAGTTCACTACCCTTTCGCGTTGATTCAGCCGACAGCGGAAAACATCGCGCTGTGGGCGAGGAGCAGTCACTGCGATAGCTGTAACGTTCTCACGCGTTCACAAATATACGCGAACTACGAGACCAGGCGCTCTCATCATCAGAACGCGGGAAACTTCCCTATCAGAGCCCTGAAAACCTGCAGATTTCTGTGTGAAGGTGCGACTGTTGGCTAGTCTGGCTAAACCAGCTTCACTCGCAGGTACGACGGTGCGTGCTAGAATTGTCAAACGTCAGACGGCCAGCTTAGGACGAATAAGTTCACCCTCGTGTCACACGATGTGTACGAGATGATATGCAGTTCCACAATCGGTACAGTTGGAAACTTCCATAGGCTCTTGGTCCACCACCAGATACAGACGATAAGTCTCACCTATTAGGGAAACACCTGAAGTTCTCCACAGAGGAGCATCAGAAGACGAAATCCCCAAAAGAATTACAACCACTTTCCCACCAAGCCTCAGTACAGAAGCCGAATTAGCAAAACTAAACTGCCCCGCACATTGCACAAAGCAATCGAACTATCCTCTACACACTGAATCTCCCCTGTTGACTGTCCTGTTGGGCTGGTAGCCAATCCAGACACAGCACCACGGTTCCCACACTGGGGGAGCAAGCCTGTACTTTGCATATCACGAGAGGAGCCAGTCAGCGCTCCAAATTTCTCTCGTCAAAGAAAAGAAGATTTTAGACTAAGGAGGCGACGTTCTCACAGTAAGCACGGCCATGTATTGGCAAAAATCGTCAGGACCCCAGCCCCGCATTTATGGAGCAGTCTAATCTTTACAGGCCAACCATTTCCAGTTTCTGAAAGAAGGCAGTTAAGCTTCCCAGACAGTTGTGACGGTTGTGGTGTCACCGCCAGACACCACACTTGCTAGGTGGTAGCTTTAAATCGGCCGCGGTCCGTTAGTACATGTCGGACCCGCGTGTCGCCACTGTGTGATCGCAGAGCGAGCGCCACCACAAGGCAGGTCTCGAGATGCGGACTAGCACTCGCCCCAGTTGTACGGACGACTTTGCTAGCGACTACACTGACGAAGCCTCGTTCCTTTGCCGAGCAGATAGTTAGAATAGCCTTCAGCTAAGTCCATGGCTACGACCTAGCAAGGCGCCATTAGTAACATTGCATGTATCTAAAGAGTCTCACTTGTATCGCCACAATCTCCAGATGTACCAAAAGGATGGATTAAAGTTAAGTATTACAGAAGCTACGTACTTTTCTTTATAGCAATCATTACGTATCCTGTTTCAGACCTCACGCACCCTCTTTGGCTTAGCGCGTGCCTGTCGGCTTCCTCTCATTGTGTCTAGGCTGTCTTGCCTAAACACAACAACCGTCACATACATGTTTTTGCCGCTCACTGACAGAACCTGGGGGCTTCCTGGTGTGAGGGAAGGATTACAGTCCTACCTCCACTAGACACGTACGCCAGCCACTGTGGCCCTATCGTCCCAGCCTCTAACATGAGAATTCACGGAGCTTTATGACCTTCCCACCATTTACACAAAAGCTCAGTTTACGCCAGTCTCTGTTAAATGCCTTCCTCCTCCCACTTTCAGCCATCCAGCCGTTTTTCACAACAGATTGGTGCCTGGCCCAGGTAAAATATTTTGAGAACCGGCGCCCTTCTGTCCAGTCCTAAGCAGGAGGAGGAGAGAGCTTTGGCCAGAAGTCCCTCTGCAGGTAAGAACCACCGAACACTGTTTCTCAGAATCACTTGCACGGCCAGGCCACTGAGCTCAACATTTGTGGCCCCTAATTCAGCTTACTCCCTGTTCTCGACTGCATCCATCATGGCACCCTGGGTACGCTCTCTACAGCTTAACGTACAGTTACAAGAAAATTCTGCGCACAGTCTCGCATGTAGAAAACCACACACAGAAAATGTAGTACTGGGGAACACTGAGATCATCCCCTAAAAACTGATTGACAATGTTGTTAAGGCGAGAGAATGGCATGCCGCCTCTCTTGTGCTTTCGATCAAACACACAAAATCAAACCCTGGACGACTTGTTAATGTTTCCTCAGTATCTGGCACTGTTCAGAATCGAAAATTTCACTAAAATTCGATTTATTCCTGTTTTCACTAAATATTACTGATACTATAGCTTGCTCATAAAGTGAAAATATTCCAGCTGGCACACTGATTTTAGATACAAGTAACACACAAAATATAGTAATGCTATTTAGCCTTTTTATATTTTCATAAATTCAGCACGCAGCTTCAAATCCATAGAATGGAAACAGAATGCTAGCAAGTCCCTTTCGTGATGCGTAAGTTTTTCTGGTTAGTGCCATCCGAGAAATGCGCTTTCCTGCTATATCGCAAACGACTGTTACGCAGTCCCAGCCCCCCCTGCGGGTCCGGGGATTAGAATAGGCCCGAGGTATTCCTGCCTGTCGTAAGAGGCGACTAAAAGGAGTCCCACCCCCTCAAGGGGGTCGTTAGCGTCTGCGTCCGGAGACGGACGGTTCCACGACCTCTATTTGCGGTCATTTTGCTTTTTCACTTCTCGTTTCTTCCTTCCTTTGGTTGGTTCCTTTCTTTGCTCTTTTCCACCTCACTGTCTTCCTTACTCTTTCCTTGTCTTCTTCTCCTTGCCTTCTCATTGCCTTCTTCTCCTTGCCTTCTCATTGCCTTCTTCTCCTTGCCTTCTCATTACCTTCTTCTCCTTGCCTTCTCTGGTCTCCGCCTCGGCGTTTGAGACAGTCTGTCCTCTCTCTCCCTCTCTCTCCTCCTTTTCCTCTTCTTCCTTCCTCCCTGTGCGTGCCTGAAGGCCGACCCACGCGTTCGCACGCGTAGCCGGTGACGGGGTAACGCGTAATTCCCCGCCCTGGGTAGACAAGTAAGGCACGCACGTACCCCCTGGTAAAGGCCAGGCCCAGGGAGGGGTGATTGCCTGAGCTGATACCTTCTGACCATGCCGATTGGTCCCTCCGTCTGGCTCTCGGGAGGTGTGACCTGAGGTGTAAACATTCACCTAAGGCGGGAGTGCCCTCTGAGAGGGTCCCCACAAGGAAGGAGCGCGCCATCGGAGACGCTGGCAATCATAGGGGATTCCTCCGCAATGGATTTCACTCCATCTGTCTCGACTTCTGCCCAAAAACGGAAACGTGACCAGCCATCAGTGACAAAAGTACTACCGCCTGTCCCACAGTTCCTCGTCGTTTCTCGATCTGAGGACGGAAAGGATTTTTCCTCTGTCAACCCTTTCGTTATCCAGAAGGGTGTAGATGCCATAGCCGGATCTGTGAAATCTTGTACCAGGTTGCGTAACGGTACCTTATTACTAGAAACTGAGAGCGCCTTTCAGGCACAAAAACTGCTTCGGGCCACACTCCTGTACACGTTCCCTGTGCGGGTGGAGGCTCACCGAACTTTGAATTCGTCTCGTGGTGTGGTCTATACTAGCTCCCTCGACGGACTGACCGACGAGGAGATTCAATCTTTCCTCGCTGAGCAGGGCGTGACGGCTGTCCATAGGGTCATGAAAAAGGTCAACAATGACCTTGTACCGACCCGGACACTTTTCTTGACCTTCGATAGTGTTAAGCTGCCATCGCGCATCAAGGCGGGCTACGAGGTTATTTCTGTTCGCCCCTATGTCCCGACACCTACGCGCTGCTACCAGTGTCAGCGTTTCAATCACACTCGACAGTCTTGTTCCAATGCGGCTAAATGTGTCACTTGTGGCAGGGATGCCCATGAGGGTGACTGTCCACCTCCGTCTCCTCGTTGTGTGAACTGTCAGGGTGACCATGCCGCATCCTCCCACGACTGTCTTGTCTATAAGGAAGAACGCTGTATCCAAGAAATTCGGGTCAAAGAGAAAGTGTCCACCTCGGCTGCTCGCAAGCTATTGGCTAGTAGGAAGACCACGCTGCTCCAAGCGGGGAAATACAGTACTGTCCTCGCCTCTCCTCGAACTACCAGGGAGGTGGCAACCCAGACATGCGATCTGACCTTCAGCACCACGGTCGTCCGTTCGGCCAGTGCTAAGATCGCCCGGTCGACGTCTCCTCTTCCTCCCGTCACCCCTCAGACACAAGCACCTTCATCAGCTTCTGCCAAGACGAAGACCAAGAAGTCAGATGCACGGGCCTTCAAGAAGGAACCGTCCCGTGCAGACTTCCTACGTACCTCGACCTCCCAGCCTTCGACCGGTACTTCCACCAAACGTCCTTCCAAGAAGGCTCATAGGAAGCACAGTTCTCCTTCTCCGCCACGGCGCATTTCTTCTCCTGCGCCACCCAGCGGTTGCCGCCCCAGGCCGTCATCCGTTTCGCCTGGCCGCACCGCTGGTAGCCGAACATCTGGCCGTTCACCGGCGGAGGAAGCTCCTAGACCCAATGGACGAAGACTGTCCGCCTACTGATAGCGGCGGCAGTGCTCGCTCGAAGCCAGGCCCTCCGCGGCCTTCGAGGTGACCCCTTCTTTTATCTTCCTTTTCTTACGATGGCACTTATTCACTGGAATATTCGCAGCATTCACTCCAATCGAGAGGACTTGAAGTTGCTGCTCCGCTTGCACCGTCCGCTCGTCGTAGCCCTCCAGGAAACGAAGCTACGCCCATGCGATCAAATTGCCTTGGCACACTACACCTCTGTGCGTTTTGACCTACCCCCTGTGGTAGGTATCCCGGCTCATGGAGGGGTTATGTTGCTGGTCCGGGATGATATTTACCACGATCCCATCACGTTGCACACCGGCCTGCAGGCAGTTGCCATCCGCATTACTCTCCCCACTTTTACATTTTCCATTTGTACCGTTTACACTCCATCATCATCTGCCGTTACCAGGCCAGACATGATGCAACTTATTGCTCAGCTACCTGCACCATTTTTGTTAACTGGAGACTTCAATGCCCACCATCCCCTTTGGGGCTCTCCGGCATCCTGCCTGAGGGGCTCCCTGTTAGCAGACGTTTTCAACCAGCTCAACCTTGTCTGCCTCAATACTGGCGCCCCTACTTTTCTTTCGGACACATCTCACACCTATTCCCATTTAGACCTCTCTATATGTAGTCCCCAACTTGCACGCCGGTTTGAGTGGTATGCACTTTCTGATACATATTCGAGCGACCACTTCCCGTGTGTTATCCATCTCCTGCAGCTCTCCATGCTCCTCCAGTTGGACCATCTCCAAGGCAGACTGGGGGCTCTTTTCTTCCAGGGCGACCTTTCAGGATCAAACCTTCACAAGCTGCGATCGTCAGGTCGCACACCTCACGGAAGTCATTCTCGCTGCTGCTGAATATTCCATCCCTCACCCTACTTCTTCTCCACGTCGCGTACCAGTCCCCTGGTGGACTGTAGCATGTAGAGACGCTTTACGTGCTCGTCGACGTGCTTTACGCACCTTTAAACGCCACCCTACAGTGGTGAATTGTATCAATTATAAACGATTACGTGCTCAGTGTCGTCGTATTATTAAAGAAAGCAAGAAAGCCAGCTGGGCTGCTTTCACAAGCACCTTCAACAGTTTTACTCCTCCTTCTGTTGTCTGGGGTGGCCTGCGCCGGCTATCTGGCACTAAGGTCCACTCACCAGTTTCTGGCTTGACGGTCGCGAATGCCGTCCTTGTGGCCCCTGAGGATGTCTCCAATGCCTTCGGCCGCTTTTTCGCCGAGGTTTCGAGCTCCGCTCATTACCACCCTGCCTTCCTCCCCCGCAAACAGGCAGAGGAGGCTAGGCCACCTAACTTCCGCTCCTCGAATCGTGAAAGTTATAATGCCCCATTCACCATGCGGGAACTCGAAAACGCACTTGGCCGATCACGGTCCTCCGCTCCAGGGCCTGATTCTATTCATATTAAGATGCTGAAGAACCTTTCTCCTGCGGGTAAAGGTTTTCTTCTTCGTACTTACAATCGCATCTGGATTGAGGGACATGTTCCCGCATGCTGGCGCGAGTCTATTGTTGTCCCGATTCCTAAGCCGGGGAAGGACAAGCACTTGCCTTCCAGTTATCGACCTATCTCGCTTACCAGCTGTGTCTGTAAAGTGATGGAGCGAATGGTTAACTCTCGATTGGTTTGGCTGCTCGAGTCTCGACGCCTACTTACCAATGTACAATGTGGATTTCGTAAGCGCCGCTCTGCTGTTGACCATCTGGTTACCTTGTCGACCTTCATTATGAATAACTTCTTGCGGAAGCGCCCGACCGCGGCTGTGTTCTTTGATTTGGAGAAGGCTTACGACACCTGTTGGAGGGCGGGCATTCTCCGCACCATGCATACATGGGGCCTTCGCGGTCGCCTCCCTCTTTTTATTCGTTCTTTTTTAATGGATCGACAGTTCAGGGTACGTGTGGGTTCTGTCCTGTCAGACACCTTTCGCCAGGAGAATGGGGTGCCACAGGGCTCAGTTTTGAGCGTCGCTCTCTTCGCCATCGTGATCAATCCAATAATGGATTGCCTCCCAGCTGATGTATCAGGCTCCCTATTCGTGGACGATTTTACCATCTATTGCAGCGCGCAGTGTACACGTGTCCTGGAGCGCTGTCTTCAGCGTTCTCTTGACCGTCTTTACTCCTGGAGTGTCGCCAATGGCTTCCGTTTTTCTGCCGAGAAGACGGTCTGTATTAACTTCTGGCGCTACAAAGAGTTTCTCCCACCGTCCTTACGACTCGGTCCCATTGCTCTCCAAATCGTGGAGACAACAAAATTTTTAGGTCTTACATTTGACAGGAAACTTAGCTGGTCTCCACATGTCATATTTGGCTGCCCGTTGTACCCGTTCTTTAAATGTCCTCCGTGTTCTCAGTGGTATGTCGTGGGGAGCGGATCGAACCGTCCTGCTTCGTCTATATCGGTCGATCGTCCGCTCCAAGCTGGATTATGGGAGCTTCGTATACTCCTCTGCACGGCCATCCATCTTACGCCGCCTCAACTCCATACAACATCGGGGTTTACGACTTGCGATCAGAGCGTTTTATACAAGTCCCGTAGAGAGTCTTCATGCTGACGCTGGCGAATTGCCACTCACCTACCGGCGCGATATACTGCTTTGTCGGTATGCCTGTCGGCTACTGTCAATGCCCGACCACCCGTCTTATCGCTCCTTTTTTGACGACTCTCTCGACCGTCAATACGGGTTGTATGTCTCTGCCCTGCTACCCCCTGGATTTCGCTTTCGTCGCCTCCTTCAACACCTTAATTTTTCACTCCCTGCAACCTTTCGAGTGGGCGAGAGCCACACGCCACCTTGGCTCCAGGCTCAGGTCCGCGTTCACCTTGACCTCAGCTCGCTCCCAAAAGAGGTTACCCCCGGTTCGGTCTACCACTCCCGTTTTGTTGAACTTCGTTCAAAGTTCATCAATAGGACCTTCATTTATACAGATGGCTCAAAGACTAATGACGGGGTCTGGTGTTCTTTTATTATCGGGGCACAAAGTTTCAAATACCGGCTCCATGGCCATTGTTCGGTCTTCACAGCTGAGCTCTTTGCCCTCTACCAGGCTGTTCTTTACATCTGCCGCCACCGACATTCTGCTTATGTCATCTGCTCCGATTCCCTGAGCGCCATCCAGAGCCTCAGTAATCCGTATCCGGTTCACACTTTCGTGCACCGGATCCAACGCTCTCTTCAGCAGCTGGTGGACGTCGGTTCTCCGGTTAGCTTTATGTGGGTCCCTGGCCATGTCGGTATCCCTGGGAACGAAGCTGCAGATGCCGCGGCCAAGGCTGCGGTCCTCCAGCCTCGGACAGCTTCGTGTTGTGTCCCTTCCTCAGACTGTAGCAGGGTCATTTGTCGGCGCATTTTATCGCTGTGGCATGCCGATTGGGCTGCACTTACAGACAACAAGCTTCGGGCCTTGAAACCTCTTCCCGCGGCTTGGACGTCCTCCTCCCGCCCTTCTCGGCGGGAGGAGGTCGTTTTGGCCCGGTTACGCATTGGACACTGCCGGTTCAGCCATCGCCATCTGCTGACGGCTGCGCCGGCGCCGTTCTGCCCATGTGGGCAATTGCTGACGGTCCGCCACATTTTAATGTCCAGTCCGGATTTCAACACACTGTCTCGATCTTAACCTGCCATGTACTTTAGATGCCATTTTAGCAGATGACCCACGAACAGCTGCTCGTGTCCTTCGTTTTATCAATTTGCCACACCTCTCTACAGACATTTGATGATGCTGTTTTTTAATCCTCTGCCTATCAGTCTGTCTTTTATCGTGTTTTCCCTTTTAGTTGTTGTTTTAAACTTGTGCCTCGCGGTGCATTCTTAACGTAGTAAGGGCGCTAATGACCATTGAAGTTGTGCGCCCTAAAACCACAAAAAAAAAAAAAAAAAAACGCAGTCCCAGCTTCCTTCAGGCTGATGACCCCTCTGCCTACAACAGTGTTACTTACGTCACTGGCAAAACTGGGCTCCTCTCAGCTACTGCCTCGTACTGCCTGCTCAAAAAGCACAGTTGCGCACCACCAAGTGATCGTGAAAAACTAGAAAAGTAGTACAACTATCACATCAGGGACTTTAGGGTATGACAAAATATATCTACTATCAAAACCTCAATTTTGTTATTTCGTATCTCGCGCCTCCTCTAAAAATTACGAAAAATAACTCTTGTCATGGAAACTATTACATTAATCATTGCTAAACTCATGATCTACAATTTTTACATTGACTTCAACAGTTGGAATTTGCATTATATCAATTATTATGGTTTTTTGAATGTGCCGGTCGCGGTGGCCATGCGGTTCTAAGCGCTTCAGTCCGGTACCGCGCGACTGCTACGGTCGCAGGTTCGAATCCTGCCTCGGGCATGGATGTGTGTGATGTCCTTAAGTTAGTTAGGTTTAAGTATTTCTAAGTTCTAGGGAACTGATGACCTCAGATGTTGATTCCCATAGTGCTCAGAGCCGTTTGAACCATTTTTGAATGTGCACGTAGGGTAAGGTAGTTTGTGCTCTTGGTCCAGGAGAGGAGAAGTGGCCAAGGCGAATCTCACCCTCCCTGCAGCTCTGCCCTACCCTCTAGACGTAGTAGGGGATCAGATTCTCTTGTTCACCATAAAGCCAAAAAAATTTCTTTGACACCTCATATGATCGTACGTCTGTTAGTAAATGCTGGTTGGGTACTGACTCGACAGACTTACGAGAGGACTTCGAAAAGTGAGATAGACATTATTATTGCGCGCTAACTGACTTTTATTGAATGACGCAATACAACTCAGAGCGACAGAGATACGTGACAGTAATTATAGACGTAGACAGCAAGTCACTGCAGACAACAGTCGCAACTTCCTACCAATCGTTCGTCCCCTCGACGACAGAAACCTGCCCCTTAGTCACGGAACCGCTGTGTGAACCTCGTCATTGATATAAAATCTGTGACTGCTGCAAATCGCTTCCTCGATTGCTTAGACACTATCTTCTGTGATCGTTGTCGCTGGCCATTCTTTCCAATCAGCATCATTTACGTCCGTGCTGCCTGGGCCAAATGGTTGGCATCATTTCACTGCGGCTATAAGCGACATTTTGTTTGCTCCATATACTGCCAGAACTTCATGGTGAATCTGTGTGGAAGTTAGGCGCTTTAACTTTCGAATACATTTCCAGCTGGCGCGTCACTTCACTCGCTCACTGCCATACGGCTGTTACTTGTACTGCAGCAGACTGCCTCTGTAGAAAACCCGTAACATGTGCTCTCTTCTGACAAGGAGCCTCTGTTGTCGCCCAACAGTATGGGACAAAAAGTGTAAATTACTTTTTGTAGGCACTTTCTATTACTTGAAGTAGGTTCACTTGAATGTTGACAATAACTGGCATGATCGCTTTTGCGAGGGGCGTTCAGTAGGTAATGCAACACATTTTTTTCAGAAAGCAGGTTGGTTGTATTCAGGATTCCAGTACACCGTATTATCCCCCACACTTTTTGACTACAACAACCTATTTCCCAACATATTCCGTTCAATGTGCCGGCCTTGCGCCACCTTACTGGGAGGGCCTGTATGGTGCCACAATCCACTGGTCGACGTCGCAGCCAACGTCTCGCTGCATCAGTAGCCTCCCCGTCATCCACGTACTGCTTGCCGCCGAGTGCGTCCTTCATTGGGCTAAACAGGTGAAGTCGGGATGCGGGAGATCCTGGCTGTAGGATGCATGAGGAAGAACAGCCCTATGAAGTTCTGTCAGGTCCTCTCGGATGCGTAGATTTTCGTGAAACCTTGCCTTGCCATGAGGAAGGAGAAGTTCGCTCGATCATCTCGAATGAGACTGTCGCACGTTCCAACATTGCACGTGTCACAGGCTGGCACGCGACATGTCGGACAGGTCTGCACGACCTTGTCGCAGTGACGACAGATGCCTCACCCAATGACTCACCGTGCTTTTGTTCACTGCTAGGTCCCTATATACATTCTCCAAGCACCTATAAATATCTGAGCTGTTCTGGTTTTCCGTCAAAAGAAACCTAATGACGGGTTTCTGCTTGGAAAGCACCTCAGTCACAGACGCCATTTTGAAGGCTACGTACAGCGCCACTGCCTTTTGGAACTTCATGAAATTATAGAGACTGAAGAGGAAATATTCCATGATGTCACAGAAAAATTTCGCATTTTTTCGACCGACATTTGTCGAGAAAGAAAAGTGTTGCATTACTTATTGGACGCCCCTCGAACGTCATATATATAAAACCTCGTTTTTAAGTATACGAAAGCGAGAAAATATCTTTACAGTGCAGAAGAGAAAATGTGATTATTTGCGCTAACTTGTGCCATCACTGCTACGCCAAGAACTGTGACCCTTTCCACCATTCTGGTTAGAATTCTAATCTCTACGTATCTACGATAAATAATGTGTCTGCCGGCTTTGTAAGCGGGAGGAATAGTGCATGGCACGTATGAGAGAGGAGTGAGCTGTGACGGGTGCCACGGTTGGTTCGCAGGTCGGAGGAGCTGGCCAGCGCCGCGGCAGAGGACGACGAGGAGGAGGAGGCCGCCGCGGGGCACGTGCTGGCGCCCGCCGCCGCCGCCCCCGCAGCCTCCGCCTCCGCCTCCGCCCCCGCGGCCGCCCACCCCCGCCGCTGCCTGCTGTGGGCCTGCAAGGCGTGCAAGCGGCGCGCCGCCTCCGTCGACCGCCGCAAGGCCGCCACGCTACGGGAGCGCCGACGCCTGCGCAAGGTAGGCCGCACCGCGCTGCGGATGGACACTCTGCGAGGCGCACCACACTACACTACTGGCGTGTATTGTACAAGGTAGGCCACACTATACTGCTGCTGTACCCTGTACAACGTAGGCCAAACTACACTACAGCTGTACATTGCACAAGGCAGGCCGCACTGTACTACAGCTGGACACTGTACGAGGTGCACCACACTACACTACTGGTGTGTATTGTACAAGGTAGGCCACACTATACTGCTGCTGTACCCTGTACAAAGTAGGCCAAACTACACTACAGCTGTACATTGCACAAGGCAGGCCGCACTGTACTACAGCTGGACACTGTACGAGGCGCACCACACTGCACTACTGGTGTGTATTGTACAAAGTAGGCCACACTATACTGCTGCTGTACCCTGTACAAGGTAGGCCAAACTACACTACAGCTGTACATTGCACAAAGCAGGCTGCACTGTACTACAGCTGGACACTGTACGAGGCACACCACACTACACTACTGGTGTGTATTGTACAAGGTAGGCCACACTATACTGCTGCTGTACACTGGACAACGTAGGTCACGCTATACTACTACTCCGTTTTGTGCGAGGCAGGCCATACTATGCTACTGCTGTAGAATATACAAGGTAAGGCCACACTAAACCACTCCTACACACTGTACAAAGCAAGTGATATTACACTGCTGCTGTATAAGATTTGTACATGTACCGGGTGATCAAAAAGTCAGTATAAATTTGAAAACGGAATAATGTAGATAGGTAAAAATTGGCACACATGCTTGGAATGACATGGGGTTTTATTAGAACAAAAAAAAAGACAAAGTTCACAAAATATCCGACGGATGGCGCTACACAGCAAAACGTCAGTAACTGCGCATGACAATCGTGTATAAAAGGAACTGTAATGAGAGAGAGAATCAGATGCGCCAGCAGTCGCAGCATGTTGACGTTACCTGAAAAGGCGCTTTTAGTGAAGCTGTATTATCAGAATGGGGAATGTGCTAGTTCAGCGTTACGATCCTATCGCCGTATGAAGGGGATTCGAACGGGTAAAGGTCCGTTGACAAATGCAGCTGTGGCGAGAATGATTTCGAAGTTCGAAGCCACGTGTTGTTTAGACGATAGACCCCGTAGTGGCCGACCGAGCACAAGGCGTAATGCTGCTGAGACAGTTCAGGAGGAAATGGAGACTTTAGCGGGTTCGTCTATGCACGGGGAAGTCAGCGATCGTGCAGTCGCACGTCGCGCCGGCATTCCATACACTACTGTTTGGTTGGCACTGAGGCGTACCCTCCGATGCTATCCGTACAAAATCCATCGGCATCATGAACTGTTACCTGGCGATTTAGTGAAACGGAGAGCATTTGCGGTGTGGGCGTTTCAAAAGATGGCGGAAGATGACGATTCGTTCAGTAGTGTGTTGTGGATCGACGAAGTTCATTTCACGCTCCGAGGGTCTGTCAACGCCCACAACTGCAGAATTTGGGCTACCGAAAATCATAGAACTGTCGTGGGAACTCCATTGTACGACGAGAAAGTCGCGGTATGGTTTGGATTTACCACATCTACCGTTATCGGGCCTTTTTTCTTCGAGGAAATGCGTGATTATGGTTTTGTAACTGCTACCGTGACGGGTGAGAGGTACGCCGGTATGTTATAGAATCGCATCATCTCCAGCCCGACTGATAAACACGTGCTGGAATGTACGATGTTTATGCAGGATGGCGCTCCACCCTATATTGCTAGACGCGTGGAAGATCTCTTGCGCGCGTCGTTTGGTGATGATCGTGTGCTCAGCCGCCACTTTCGTCATGCTTGGCCTTCCAGGTCCCCAGACGTCAGTCCGTGCGATTATTGGCTTTGGGGTTACCTGAAGTCGCAAGTGTATCGTGATCGACCGACATCTCTAGGGATGCTGAAAGACAACATCCGACGCCAGTGCCTCACCATAACTCCGGACATGCTTTACAGTGCTGTTCACAACATTATTCCTCGACTACAGATATTGTTGAGGAATGATGGTGGACATATTGACCATTTCCTGTAAAGAACATCATCTTTGCTTTGTCTTACTTTGTTATGCTAATTATTGATATTCTGTTCAGATGAAGCGCCATCTGTCGGACATTTTTTGAACTTTTTTTTTGTTCTAATAAAACCCCATGTCATTCCAAGCAGGTGAGTCAATTTGTACCTCTCTATCTACATTATTCCGTGATTTATTCAGTTTTCATATTTATACTGACTTTTTGATCACCCGGTACATTACTGTTGCACAAGGACGCACGACTGCTACACACTGAGACATGGGGTGGCGATATGCGTGCACTCAGGTGTTTCGTGTCGTAGGCCGGCCGTTGTGGCCGAGCGGTTCTAGGCGCTTCAGTCCGGAACCGCGCGACGCTGCGGTCGCAGGTTCGAATCCTGCCTCGGGCATGGATGTGTGTGATGTTCTTAGGTTAGTTAGGTTTAAGTAGCTCTAAGTTCTAGGCGACTCATGACCTCAGAAGTTAAGTCCCATAGTGCTCAGAGCCATTTGAACCATGTTTCGTGTCAAACTGTTTCCGACGTGGTTATGGTTGCGCGACAGGAATTAACAACCTCTCAACGCGGAAACGTAGTTGCAGTTACACTCATGGGCCCTTATCTTTCGGAAATCATTAGGGAATTCAATATTCCGATATCGTCAACGTCAAGAGTGTGTCGAGAATACTAAATTTCAGGCATTATCTGCCACCAAGGACAACCACTGTGGCCGATGGCCTTCACTTAACGACCGAGAGCAGCAGCGTTTGTGTAGCGTTGTAAAAGCTAACAGACAAGAAACATTGCATGAAATAACCACAGAAATGAATGTGGGACGTACCACGAACGTATCCGTTAGGGAGTGCAGCGAAATTTGGCATTAATGGGCTATGACGGCAGACGACATGTGAGTGAATTTGCTGGCAGCACGACATCGCTTGCAGCCCCTCTCCTACGCTCGTGGCATTTTCGGATGGACCCTAGACGACTGGAAAATCTTGGCCTGATCAGACGAGCGCCGATTTCAGTTGGTAGGAGCTGATGGTAGCCTTCAGGTGTGGCGCAGAAAGTCATAGATCCAAGTTGTGAAGAAGGCACTGTGCAAGCTGGTGGTGGCTGCATTATGGAGTGGACTGTGTTCGTGGAACGTACTGTGTCCACTGGTCTAGCTGAAGCGATCATTGACTGAAAATGGTTATGTTTGGTTACTGGGACACCATTTGCAGCCATTCATGGACTTCATGTTCCCAAATAACGAATTTTAATCGGTGACAATGCGCCATGGCACCGGCTCACAATTCTTTGTGATTGCTTTGAAGAACATTCTGAACAATTCGAGGGAATGATTTGGCCATCAAAATCGCCCGACATGAATCCTATCGAACACTTATGGGTCATAATCGAGAGGTCATTTCCAGCACGAAACCCTACACCAACAGTTTCACAGTTACGGACGGGTATGAGGCACCGTGGCTCAATATTTGTGCAGGGGACTTCCAACGTTTTGTTAAGTCCGTGCCACGTCGAGTTGCTCCACTGTGGCGTTGAAAAGGAGGTCCGACACAATATTGGGACGCATCTCGTGACTGTTGTCCCCTCCGTGTATAATGTAGGTTACTGTGCGTGCAGGGTGCCGTAGAATCCCATACTTCTGTGTAAAGTGGTCCACAATTCTCCTGTAGGAAGTCACATAACTGCTGTATACCATAGGTTCTGTAACCGCTGTGTAAGGTTAAAAAATTGCTGTACATGCTAGATTGTGCAGACTGTTGCTGTACAACATAAACCACAGTACACTACTGTCACAAAACGTTACACAGTTGCTGTGCGAGGTAAATCGCACACACAAATGCTGTACAACGTAGACCACAGTACGCTAAAGTTGTACAAGATGGGACACAGTGCATTGCTTGTGCTGAAGGTTGCAGTACTGGTGTACCAAGTACGCCACAGTACATGTTCACAGAGTAAGATGCGTCACAATACGCTAATGCTGTACTGTGGCTGTTGTGGGATTGTGAAGTGGCTGACCATGACAACCCACAGTCTTATCACACATATCTAGAGCATCTTCTAGCATCGTGTCCACCCTTTCTGTCTGGAACTGTTCGAGAGGAAACTGGTATCCTGTGTGGTGCGATATTTCTCGCTGAAATTATTGATGGGCTCTGAAACAATGGCGAATGTGAAGTGAACTCTGAATCACAAAAGATTCCCACCTATCGAAAGAGGACACAATTCAAATCCTTCTGAGAGAATCACGTGCTGCATATTACAATATATTGGCTTCACGTAAATCTAACATAGCTAGTGTTACGTGTCCGTCTTTTTCTAAATCTGTACTATAACTGAAACAAAACCAGAATTAAAACAACCAGTCAAATAGGAACAACTAACTCCTGCCGATAAATGAGTTGTGTATCAGTACGAGTGATTGCAAGCGCTTAACCACGTTTACATACTGAATCCCATGGTTCACCTAAATAAGAGGCCACTATTACTGCGCTGTGAGGGAGCAGACGTGCAGCGGGACACACTAGCAGGCAATGGCCTGTCCTGGAGAGTTTGCGGAAGGATTCGCTGACATCTGCGGAGGTCAACGAAGCAGTCCGACTGGGTCGTGCTTTGGAGGAAGCCGCCCCTGGATCCTAAGCGCTACAATATAGATAGCATCTCCTATGGCACTGTGACCCACACTCTGTGTTAATGTGGCATATGTGGAAGGTGGGATGTGTCATTATTGGTAAAGTACTGGAAGAACGCTTATGTGAACAGAACCGTGGAAAGCAGGGCTTTTTCTAAATACACAGACCGATATATATAACATCTCAAAAAGGAGTGAGGAGTGGGTAACTTAAGAGGCCCTTAAAAACATGGGATGCCACATGAGACCTCATGTACTAGAAAACTTTTAACACAATGCAAAAATCGCTGAGATTGGATAACATAAATAATTAGAAGTGAGAAAGAGAAACATGGCTGTGCTACAGAGTTCCATTCTCATTGGCCAAAGACAGAGACAGAAAGAGAGGAGGACACAGTTATTCAGCATCAAGTGTGAAAGCAACTTGTTACTGGTCAACTGCCTGAAACGATAGTCAGAGAAGGGAACTGGCTTTTTTGAAGACGTCTTTTCATCGGTCGGCACTGGGAATATCCATAGTTCAGCCACTCAGAATTATGCGACGACCGAAAGACGCAGCAACATTAGTCTTCTTTTTAGGAAGCAGATAGTGCAAAATCAGTTCTCCAACTTACTTCTACTCCACCAGACAACTTCTCTGCCAGGTCTATTCAGCCAAGCACATGTGCAGCCAGGCGCCTCTTTGGGCAGGTGAAGTGGGGACTCAAACAATTTTCCAGCTGATTTGAACTTAGCTGCTGATGCAAGTTGTTGGTATGAAACCAATGATCGATTTTGCAGCCACTTCAGTCTCCACCTGCAGATCAGCATCGTGAGATCTAGCCAAAACAGCGAGACGAACTGTAGATAGAATTCAGTCTTTTACTAAGTTTCAGTAATTTCAAGCATCATTCTGAAACTGCGTGCAGTTTTACAATTAATATGCTATCAACTCGGACCATAGTTGCAAAAGTGTACCCTTCTATAGCGCAATCTGCCTTTTAATACTAAACTAGCCGACTGATGTGGCCGAGCGGTTCTAGGCGCTTCAGTTCGGACCAGCGCTACTGCTATGGCCGCAGTACTGAATCCTGCCTCCGGCATGGATGTGTGTGATGTCCTTAGGTTAGTTAGGTTTAAGTTGTTCTAAGTCTAGGGGTTCTTATAATCAGGCCCCAGATCCCTTGAACAGGCTTGACAATGTATTCGTTTAGCATGTTTGTCAAAACATGTGTAATGTAGTTTAATGTAAGAAACCCAGTTAATTCGGTTTCTTGTTGAATTTGATCGTTAAAGAATTCCTTGGTCATTATCCTGATGGCCAACAATTTAATTATTTCGTATCTAGAGAGCCACTTCACATATCTCTAACATAACCCCATATCTGCTCACAATTTGAGAAACTGGGATGTCGTGTGGTGCTGTGAGCTCAGTGTTAGGACATGATGTCAGTTTCGTGAAGTGCAGAAATGTAATTCATAACAGAAAGAGATTTGCGTTTCATCTTTTTTTATCTGACTTTTAGGCATCATCTCAAAACGTGAGGTTTGAGTTCAATGTATTCCAAAACTGGGCTTTAATTTCCTCACATCCAGAGTTCTGAAGAGACAGGGGACAGAATGCCCAAGCGAACTGGATTGTGTACAACACACAGGTATTAACTAGTCATCTCTAGAATTCACCTTAAATTGGGACAAGTCAACCGGTTCTTTCGGTTTTACAAAAGTGACCCTACTACTATCACGCACCTTAATCCTCGGCCCCATAATTGTCACCACAAAAGAACAAAATAATCTGGCCCACCCCAAATGACGATACCGTAGGATGTGGCTTGGACGTCACGCTGCGGGAGTGACACGCGTTCCTGAAAGCGCTCTGAAGGGTGCCCGGAGGTAACGACCAACCCGACACCACTCTGAAGTCCTGACGGTCCCTCAATCTGCACACGTCACTGAGGAGGTGGCTGTGCGTGGGGAACGACTCGCTATCCTTTGGTAGGAGTCAGATGGCGGCTGGCACTGTTGCGCCAAAGCCCACTAGTGAGGTGACAGGCCGACATGGTTCCGCTAGCTGCCGCCACAAGAGTTGGGATGCATCATCGACGAGCAACCTTTTGATACTAAGTCCACACCTGTGAACTTGGCACTTCCTAGCCCGTAAATCACCTTCTACTCGCTCCACCCACGGCTGGACTTCTGCATTGGAGGGCAGCGATTCGTGTCTGTGGTGATGCAGCCACTTACTGTCGTCGGCGCACAGTCAAGAGGGCATAACAGCTACGGAACGTTGCTACAAGTAGTAGCTTGTTTGCTACTAAAATGTGTGATGCTGACGCTATTTTCTTGCACCTATCCCAGTCAACATACCCACTTCATCCTATGGCCTCAATTCAACCGTCCCAGTGTATATGCCAACTAACTTTGACCTCTAAATCGTGGTTAGACTTGCGTCGCTCCAAGAATACTACACAAACGAACAGAAAGAGCCTATTTTGGCGAATAGACATGCAGGCCTTTTTGCTACCTTAACAGTCAAGAGGGAAGGGAACTGAATTGACACGCAATTATGCCACGCAGCTATCCTGCCTTAAATTTCATCGACTACGTACCATAATGCGTATGACTACATGTGAGCATCTGCTTCCCAGACTATTCCTTCTTGAAGTGAGTGAAAGTGTGACGATACGAATGTTCTCTTACTCTAGAACAACATAAAATTGTCCTGGCCAATGCCAAACGTAGCAATGTGTGTCGATTCAAACTCTGATAACAGTGTATGATGATTCACAGCGACTTTGCATGCATGGATGATGCACAGGAAGGGTTATTTTCATTGTGAAACCTGGCATGGCTGTTTCTGCATGTGGTGTTCGAAAACATTCGACCTATTAATAAAGCAGTGCAAATTGTACACCTGCAGTGCAATTAATGAATTACTCGGACGCACATAATCCTCTTCCCTCTAGTAGACAACGGCTGCAATTGGTGGCTCATCCTAGCTCCCTTCACACTATAATTAATATGAATTAAACGACGTGACAGGCGGTCCTTGCCAGTAGGGGAGGTACAGCAGAGGCACATTTAAAAACCACAGACTAGCCGTAGCAACCCCTTGGATACAATGCGATGGGCACTGGAAAACCAGTGAAGAACAGTATAGATTCCAGAATGTTCCATAATTGCTAACACAGATCCATATTCACCCCCTATATCAAGCCAAACTGACACTTCATGGTGATTGGTCATGCTCTGACTTTGCCAGAGTTTTATATTCATTCTCAAACCGACACCAGCAAATGCAAAGAGATCATGTGGAATATCTACATCTGGTTTGCAGCTACTTTGAATAATTCTCGACAAAGTTAGAACAGTTGTATGGCCGCTGCTGTTGCGATGACAGATGATCAGTTCCTGAACTGTACTCTGTCTGTGCTGACAGTACACTCCACCTGTGCTTACACTGCAGACCACTTGTGACGATACCATATTGCCCCATGCTGATACTATATTCGACCGAAGCTGTCACCACACTCAACTCATGCTGACACTACACCTATGCCGACACCCAACTCCACTCATACTGACACCATATTTGATCCATGTTGACACTACACTCCTCTCATGCTGAAGACAGACTGCACTTGAGCCAATACTAACACCTCATGTGTTGATGCCACACTTCCCTTGCTAATAATACACTACAACCACGCTGTCATCATATGTTCTGATACCATAATTCAACCAAGCTGATTCTACATTTCACTTGCACTGATACGTACGTCCCCATGCTGATATTACACTCCACTCACACTGACAACACACCCCACCTGTGTGGACACTACAATTCCTCTGTGCTGACATCACAGTCCATCCATGCTCGCATCATGCTCTACCTGTGCTGATACAATACTTGACCCATACTAACACCACACTCTGCCCATACTGACACCAAACTACACCTGTGTGCTCCCACAAAATACCTGTGCTGATACAAGCTCCCAGATGCTGATACTACACTCCATCCATGCTGACACCACACTGCAAATGTGTTGACGTCATTGTCCACTTGCTCTGACATCGTAATCCACCCATTCTCAAACAACACTTTATTTCTGGTGATACCACACTCCCTAATGCTGATACTACATTTGACCTGTGCTGACACCATGCTCCATCTATGGTAAAACCACTTTCCACCTCTGCTGACATTACACTGAATGTGTGCTGGCACCATATTTCGCTGCACTGATATTTCACTCCACCTGTGCTGATATCACACTTCCCAGACTGATACTACAGTTAATACATGCCAACACCAACACCACACTCTACCTATGCTGACACCACACTTCACCTATCGGAAGCCTCAGTCCATTCATTGTGACACCACTCTCCATCTGTGTTGACACCACATGCCACCAGCACTGATACCACATTCCACTTGTACTAACACCACACTTCACCCATGCTGATACCATAATCCATCTGTGTTCCAGTAAGTGGTGGCACTGTATGTAGCCTTCAAAATGAGCTCTGTAAAGAAGGTCACAGAGTTTCTTTTGGCGGGAAACCAGAGTATCACTGATATTCAGAGCTGCTTGCAGGATGCCTTTGGAGACCTGGCAGTGAACAAAAGCATGACCAATCATGGGGCGAGGTATCTGTCATAATCGCAACAATATCGCGCAACCCTGACTGGCCTCCTCCTTGTTGGCCAACCACACACATCTGTGACTCCTGGATAATTGGTGTTGTGTACATAGTTCCGCATAGTCAGCGCGTACACAACTTTCCCAACAGAGCGCGCCCTGCTAAGCACAACAGCGCAGGCGCAGTGCTCGTCCGTCTCCGCACTACGAGATGGCGCTGCCATAGAGACGGACCAAATTCTGCTTCCACCGATCCGCGTATTAATATGTAACGCAGCCAATGAGATTGCTGCTAACGTAGAACCTTTTCTCCTCGCGGATCACACTCGCGCAGTGATACATGAACGCGTGAGGTATTATAACGAGTTCTACATTTGTCTGTACCAGTCTATAGTCAAGTTTCAGTGTGCGCCTAATAAGATTACCATATTCCTGTACATAGCCATGAAGATATTTGTCAAGTCTCAGAGATATATGTGAGAATAAGATTAACGTGCCAATACCAAAGGAACTTCAGATTGTCAATTGTAAATAGCATCCAGAACCAAGTTAAGTAATTTTTATGCTAGTTATTCTTTTAATAAATGTGTGTGAAAATTAATCAAGTTCTGTTTAAAGTTGGTCATCGTCAATCTGCTACTTTAAGTGTGCAAGTGGCATTTCTATCGTCTGCCCTAATGACAGAAGATAAACACGCCACGATAAGACCACGAGACATATTGCTGACACTCGCCTACAAGTCAAATAATCTGATGGTGTGTGTACTGAAGGTCTTACAGTACGCTCACCACAGTTGGATCGTGTGAACACAATTATTAGAGGTGATCTACGGATCACAGCCAAATACCTCGCTGCTAAACTGGACGTCTGTGATGGTAGTGCTGGCACACTCATCTGCCAGTTGGGGTAACCAAGAGGTGTGTAGCAACAGGATTCCACCCTACAGTCGGAATCTCGCACCTTCCGACTTCCATCTGTTTGGCTTAATGAAGGACGCACTCTGTGGGAAGCAGTGCGTGGATGATAGGGAGGTTATTATTGATGCAGCAAGACGCTGACTCAGACGTGGATCGGTAGAGTGGTACCATGCGGGTATACAGGCCCACTCAGCGTGGTGGCTGTCGTCGCATTGAACGGACATTATGTTGAAAAATAGGTTTCTGGAGCTGAAAGAGTGGAGAATAATATGGCGTATTGAATCTTGAATAAAACCAATCTGCTTTCTGAGAAAAAATATATTGCATTACTTATTGAACGTCCCTCGTATTAGAGGGACGAACAGATATCGAAAACCGCACGGGAAGACTGAGACTGCAACATGTATCCTACAAATAAACGAGGGCGTTTGTTGCAAGTGCTGTTCCAAAATACAGAGGTTGGTACAGGAAAAGAAGTCGTGGAGGGGCCGGATCAAAAGGATCAGGAGACTCATAGCTCTACAAAATGGCGTGAAGCCGAAAAATGTCATGTGAAGCCGAGTACTTCACGGACCACATTCGAAAAATGAAGTACAGCAAGATGGCCTACGTTGTTCGGGCTACAAGTTTCCGAAATAGCTTGGTTAAGGTGACCGTCGAAATTATGATTTCTGAAGCTAAGGAACAGGGCGCGCTGTTCCACCTCAGACGCTGATGTCGCGTTCGCCAGAGCGGGAAACCTTCACACAAAAGCCTTTATGTCGACATTAGACCGAGTAAGGGGCGTCGAATACAGCAAAGTGGCCTATTGGCCTGAGGTAGACATACTGACAATACCGTATACAGTATCAATAATAGTCAAAATATCCACGGGTGTGCTGCCGGTCTATAGTGTCCAACGGGCACAATATTTCGGCGATCATACATGTCGCCATCATCAGGTGAACTGACGGACTGAGCTCCTGTGAACGTGCCGGCACGGAGATCCGTACGCTATGGCTGCTCAGAGGGAACTGGGTTCGGTCGCGGCGGCGGCCGATTTAAATACCCTCCGCCCGCGGCGCGCTCCCTCCGCCGTCCGCGCCCCGCGCCACGGTCGCGCGGTGGAACAGATTGCGACGGCGTCTGAGATGACGTCGGAGTGATGGCTCTGTCCGCCGTGGTCGTCACAACTATACGTTTGCTCGATTTACTCTTGATTAACCCGATCGCTGGTTCCCAAGCCTTGCTAAGATTGTAGCCACAGTCACGGTTTATGAGGTCGTCATTGGTGCGAATTTCGATGGCCTCTCTAACAACGCTGTCCCAGTATCTCGACGTCTGTACCAGAATCCTCGTGCGGTCATATTCCATGGCGTGATTTTCCGACAAACAATGTTCAGCGACCGCCGACTTGCTCGGATACATCAGGCGAGTGTGCCTCTGGTGTTCACGGCATCGATCCTCGACGGTACGCATCGTCTGACCAATGTACGACTTGCCACATTGACACGGAATCTGGTACACGCCGGCCTTCCTCAAACCGAGGTCATCTTTGGCGCTCCCCACCAGTGCACGAGTTTTATTTGGAGGACAAAACACCGTTCCGACCCGGTGTTTCTTCAGAATGCGAGCGATTTTCCCCGAGAGTGCGCCTGTGTATGGAATAAATGCAGTGCCTACCTCCTCCCTCGTGACTTCATCCATCTCAAGAGGTTGTGCCGCAGTGGTTGGGCGGAGAGCACGTTGAATCTGCCACTCTGAGTACCCATTTTTCCGAAATACAGTTCTCAGATGTTCCAATTCCTGGGGTAGACTCTCTGCGTCAGAGATAGTGCGCGCCCTATGTACTAGAGTTTTAAGTACCCCATTCCTCTGTGAAGGGTGGTGGCAGCTGTCTGCGTGCAAATACAGATCAGTGTGCGTAGTTTTCCGATACACCCCATGACCTAGGGTGCCGTCAGCCCTTCTCTTGACCAAGACGTCGAGGAAAGGTAATTTACCCTCCGTTTCAGTCTCCATAGTGAATTTGATGTTGGGGTGTATGGAGTTTAGATGTGTGAGGAAGTCAAGGAGTTTATCCATACCATGTGGCCAGATGACGAACGTGTCGTCCACGTAACGGAAAAAGCAAGTAGGTTTCCATACGGATGACGACAGGGCTTCCTCCTCGAAGTTCTCCATGTACAAATTCGCTACCACCGGTGAGAGTGGGCTACCCATGGCGACTCCCTCCGTTTGTTCGTAGTATTCTCCATTAAAAAGAAAATACGTGGAAGTCAAGACATGCCTAAAAAGTTCAGTGGTCTTCTCGTCAAACTTCTGACTAATCAATTCTAGTGACTCCCGCAGGGGTACCCTCGTAAACAAGGAAACGACGTCAAAACTCACCATGATATCTGACTCATCCAACCTGAAGCTGTCAAGGCGTTTAACAAAATCCACGGAATTACGGATGTGATGAGGGCATTTACCCACATAAGGACTTAATATTCCCGTCAGGTATTTGGCCAGCAAATATGTAGGTGCCCTGATGTTGCTGACAATGGGGCGTAATGGTATCCCCTCTTTGTGAACCTTCGGGAGTCCATATAGTCTAGGCGGTACCGGACCTTGGGGTAACAATTTCTTAGCGTCACCCTCCGGTAAATCTGCGTCCTTGAGAAGCGCCCTCGTCTTGTTCTCCACCTTCTTTGTAGGGTCAACGCTGATCTTCCGGTAGGAATCGTCATTTAGCAGGCTCTGCATCTTATCAGTGTAGTCCTTATGGGAGACAACAACTGTAGCATTGCCTTTGTCAGCCGGTAAGACAACAATTTCAGAGCGCTCCCTCAGATCACGAATGGCCGCCCTCTCTTTACTGCTGATATTTGACTTCATCGGCTTGGATTTCGTCAACGCACGACAAGTTTCACGACGTATTTCCTCGGCTGATTCTGGCGAAATCGGCCGCCGCCGCGACCGAACCCAGTTCCCTCTGAGCAGCCATAGCGTACGGATCTCCGTGCCGGCACGTTCACAGGAGCTCAGTCCGTCAGTTCACCTGATGATGGCGACATGTATGATCGCCGAAATATTGTGCCCGTTGGACACTATAGACCGGCAGCACACCCGTGGATATTTTGACTATCAAATACGCCGGGAGAAACTCAAGAATCACAGTATCAATAATGTCAGTGAAACCAACACTTTAGAATAGCAATATGGCGAGCGCAAAGGACGTGTCAACAGCGGTTTATTTACTGATAAAACAGTCGTAGTAACTGACGATAAACTGATGTAACTACGTTACCTTTAGAGTTTTGAGATAATGGTCAATACATGCGTAGTCATTGGCTGTAGTTTTTCGCACATGAGATAAAACATACAAGAAAAGGAACATGTCTCAATGCAAGCATTACGAGAAACATCTTAGATATTTTTGCTTTTGTACTGCATGTAAGTCTAAATAATTACATTACAGTTTGTCTTATCTGAAATGCTAGCGTTGCTTAAATAGTTTAGGTATATTTTAAGGAGTCGAATAAATCTAGTATTAACAGACATTGCTTAACTATGTGTTTTTACCAGGTTTGATCAGGTTCGGCTTATCTTTGAATAATATGCTAGTTATGAAAGTGCGTCTGTAAGTCGAAAGTGCTGTTCGTCGTTGGTAACAAGCATCTTTAATCACTTGAGTGTGTCCTTACGAAAACTACAGTCTGCAGTTACGTGTGTACATGGAACTTGATCTTCTCGTAAGACGATTCTACCATGTATGTATCTTAAACTCAACTAGTACACAAATATTTGGTCGACTGCAGAGCTTGCTTAGACCACCTCGTAAAGAAAATCGTAGTAATGTCGTACACAAACCTTCTGACGCCGCCATCTTACCTCACCAAACATCAGTTTTCAGTAAAGGACACCCCTTTGCCGGGCTTCGAATGTGTATATATGGTTAGGTAGTAGGGATGGTGGTTATCGATGAAACAAAAAGGTTTTCGTTTATATCGCATTGCTTCTACGCCATCTTAATCTGACTGTTAAAACTGCTGAATAACCTGTTCCTGAAGTAAACGATTTTCGGTTTTTTGTTCTTATTACTTCCTATAATCTAGAAATCGAACAGACTGTAAAATTTTGACTCATTCAGTTTCAAGACACATAGAAAGAAAATAGTAAATTAAGTAGGCAAATAAAATAAAACTAAATCCGTCCAACCATCGCTGCTTTTCTCGTATTTATGCGAAAAACTGCCTTAATCACGGAACAAAACAACTGTAATTTTACCGTCAATTTATAGAACCCAAGCAGAAAAGTAAAGGATTTTAGTGTTCGAGAGTGGAGAACTGTCATTTTAGTAACTGACGAGGTTCACCCGAACATCATTTATTGAAATATCTATTTGCGATAGGTTCAATAATTTTGCAGGCTACAGTGGAGATTCAGTTGCGCCTGCAGGATCACTAACTTAGAAGGTGATGTCAGGTATAGCCGATACCCCAGGAAAGGCCACAGACCTATAACTGAGATCGGTATAAGAACCGCGGTCCAATTACATCACCGATCTCTTACCTATTAGCAAGCAACACAGTATGTGAGGTAAATACGGAATGATAGGACAGTTTTTTTATCAAGAATATTCGAAGGTCTATTAACGTTCCAAGTTTCACAAATGCAACATTAACAAATCTGTACGGCCTTAAAAACTTTTTAAAATGCACAGATTCTCATTTAAATAACAATTTTCGAAACTGACTCCAAATGCTACCATATTCGAAAGATTAAATTCTAATTATCCAGTATTAATAAAATTGTATAGCCATAAATAAATAAAACAATTTAAATGATTGCCCAAAGCTGACAGATTAATAAAAAAAAAAGAAATCTCAAAATTGACTCTAAACCTTATCTTTACTCAAAAGATTAATCTTCAATCGTGTGACAGTACGCATTTTACTTTTGATAAATAATGTCACTGTACAACTTTCCATTTTTTCGACTTCCACCATACACTAATCAAGAGAAGGAAATCTGTAGTTTATTTAGTTTGTCCTTATCGACAACAATCACTCCCCCCACAACACATAGAACAGTTAACAAACCCTCTTCCCCAGTCACCGCAAAATACACTACTGGCCATTAAAATTGCTACACCAAGAATAAATGCAGATCATAAACGGGTATTCATTGGACAAATATATTATACTAGAACTGACATGTGATTACATTTTCACGCAATTTGGGTGCATAGATCCTGAGAAATCAGTACCCAGAAAAACCACCTCTGGGCGTAATAACGGCCTTCATACGCCTGGGCATTGAGTCAGAGTTTGGATGGCGTGTACAGGTACAGCTGCCCATGCAGCTTCAACACGATACCACAGTTCATCAAGAGTAGTGACTGGCATATTGTGACGAGCCAGTTGCTCCGCCACCATTGACCAGAGGTTTTCAATTGGTGAGAGATCTGGAGAATGTGCTGGCCAGGGCAGCACTCGAACATTTTCTGTATCCAGAAAGGCCCTACAGGACCTGCAACATGCGGTCGTGCATTATCCTGCTGAAATGTAGGGTTTCGCAGGGATCAAATGAAGGGTAGAGCGACGGGTTGTAACACATCTGAAATGTAATGTCCACTGTTCAAAGTGTCGTCAGTGCGAACAAGAGGTGACCGAGACGTGTAACGAATGGCACCCCATACCATCACGCCGGGTGATACGCCAGTATGGCGATGACGAATACACGCGTCCAATGTGCGTTCACCGCAATGTCGCCAAACACGGATGCGATCATCATGATGCTGTAAACAGAACCTGGATTCATCCGAAGGAATGACGTTGTGCCGTTCGTGCACCCAGGTTCGTCGTTGAATACACCATCGCAGGCGCTCCTGTCTGTGACGCAGCGTCAAGGGTAACCGTAGCCATGGTCTCCGAGCTGATAGTCCATGCTGCTGCAAACGTCGTCGAACTGTTCGTGCAGATGGTTGTTGTTTTGCAAACGTCCTCATCTGTTGACTCATGTATCGAGACGTGGCTGCACGATCCGTTACAGCCATGCGGTTAAGATGTCTGTCATCTCAACTGCTAGTGATAAGAGTCCGTTGGGATCCAGCACGGCGTTCCGTATTACCCTCCTGAACCCACCGATTCCATATTCTGCTAACAGTCATTGGATCTCGACCAACGCGGGCAGCAATGTCTCGATACGATAAACCGCAATCGCGGTAGGCTACAATCCGACCTTTATCAAAGTCGGAAACGAGATGGTACGCATTTCTCCTCCTTACACGAGGCATCACAACAACGTTTCACCAGGCAACGCCGGTCAACTGCTGTTTGTGCATGAGAAATCGGTTGGAAACTTTCCTCATGTCAGCACGTTGTAGGTGTCGCCACCGGTGCCAACCTTGTGTGAATGCTCTGAAAAGCTAATCATTTGCATATCACTCTATCATCTTGTTCCTGTCGGTTAAATTTCGCGTCTGTAGCACATCATCTTCGTGGTGCAGCAATTTTAATGGCCAGTAATGTACTACTACTAATGCCCGATTCACCACCTTAGTTGTACGGGGCTATGCGCCACGCTCCATAATGGCAAAGGAACAGCAGCTCAAGCAATTATTTTGCCGTGCAGCACAATTCGAAAAGCTTAGCGCACTTTAAGACAGGTTTATTCTAAACAGGCCAGCCTAACAGCCCTTAGGTTTTCATAGGTATCCTTATGCTAGATAACTAGTACGTATACTGGCGTACTGGATTGTGGTGCACCACATCTAAACTTCAAACTAATTGACCTGTGGGAATAATTCGCACACTATCCTGATCAGTCATTGATCAGGAGAAAGAAGTAAGTGCAGGGTGTTTATTAATAAAAGGTATTCTATTGTGAACACTATTAACATGTATTAATCTCACTGTAAAAGATCTATATCATTATATACGAGTAATTGCAGAAAGATAAAAGAGTATATATTAACTTCGTCAGATTAATTTTATTTTTCAAGATTTCTTTATTTTATAAAACTTATTTGAAAACAATGTGAGCAATTGTAACATGATCATCATTTACTTTTTGCCTGTGTGTTTTTAGCGAATTTCCGAAGCTTTGAGAGAGCCACATATAAATGTCCACGCAAGAAACATGTTCTGGTTAATACAATCCTGCCCCGTTAAGTGTCTGATCTTGTGCTTTATTAATGGTGATAGCAAAGGCTACTTTTATTGGAAATTATTTTCTTATCATTTGGAAAGGCTTGGTTAGATCAGAAGGTGTCACGTTAATGTAAGTATGAGCACAGTTTCATCGGAATCAATTATTTTAGCAGTGATGATGTACTCGCCTAAGTGAGTTAGGACTAATCTTCCACCTTTAATTAATTCCTGGTTAACTGTAAGATTTCTAATTAATGTGATAATAACATATTTCTATAAAAGCACTGAATCACTCTTGTCAGCGACTTTGCTGAGCGTGTACCTTGCTGGACTCGAACTTGTCTTTGTTCGTCACTGTGTCTGCATTTCTTCTTCTGCGGTCTGCGACACGTTCCACCGCCGTGGAATGCACTCAGGCAGTAGGTCACCCTCTCAGTCTGCTTGTTGCGCCGGACGGCATGGTCGTGATGAACGCTGACGTAATTCAGATTAATAGCACACTACACAACACGAAACTAAACGACCCCAATCGCTGTTATACGTAATAGTAAAATTAGGTTGTCAACAGACGGCACCTTCCAAATTCTTTCCATCGATGTGTATGACCGAAATCGCATGATAGACTAGGTTTGCCTAAAGAATTTAAACAACTGCAACAGCTGTCAATAGATGTTAATAGCTGGCACCTTCTACATTGTTTTTTTTTTAAATGTGTTCAAAATAGTTTTCTAACGAAAATAGTAACTTAAAATTATTTGTGTTTTTTCCTTATTAATGGTGGATGATGTCTCAGTCATTAATTTTGATTGAGTAATATGGGAGATATGGCGTACGGACAAAACACGCCGTTAAGAAATAACGTGTACGCTTAGGAGGCAGTCCAACTGTAGGGCAAGGAAAGTTGTTGTGCTAGTGCTTGTAATGAGGTTAAATACAACACCGACCAACGCTAAAAAAAATGCCACGAAGAGTACACTTATCACACCTTACAAAATCATTAGTTTTCTGCTTACGCTTAACGTGATAAAACCATAAATACATTTCCAGGTATTTTTTACGAGGAAGCATAAGGTGTGCTAATGGACAAACACCTCGCCTTTATCGCATGTGGGGCCCCAGAAAAGAAGTCTCAACAAGAGTTCTTAATACAATAAACCTTGTTGGTCAGCACACATGCGTAAATTCTGCAATCACATTCCCACACAAGGATGTAAAACTTCACTATAGAACACCCTTCCAGCAATCAGCACAGAGAGGGAGAATTAACACCCCACAACCTGCTATTGCCTCAAGCATGACAAAGAGAACAACAGCAACACCATATTACAGCGCTGGGACATCTGACGTGGGTCACACTCAGCGCAAACGTTTTGCGTCAATTCAGCCAGCAGTGAACTTTTCTACACCCGTAGATCGTGCACATGACCCACCACAAAAAAGATCCGTAATTAGTTTGTGGCATGTAATATCCGAATGTTTGTACAAAATTCTGCTTATGACCGCTGCACACGCCGTAGAACCTCCGTCCACTACAGGTTCCTTTCTCTAGGCCAATAGGGATCATCCGACAAAATTGCGAAACGAAGAGCTTGCGGAAACGGTAAAGATTGAGCAAAATTCAACTGCACGCCACTCACAATATAGCCCACAAGAGCGTTCCGGCACCAAAGGACCACAAACTACGGCAGCGGTTTTAAGTGAAACAATTAACAGCAGACCTAAAGTATAACACAAACCGATCAAACTCAACATAAAGGAACCGTGTCCATTCAATAGCCGGGTGTCTGCCTTGTGGATCAAAGAATCCACACACTATTATACAATCCTTTCAAACAGATGACCCCTACAACACACGCGAAATCACAGTTGCAACAGCTGCAGGTCAGTGGTGTAACCACAGACATCAAACATTAAGTTTTTGCCCTGTTGTGCCGAGCCACAAAACGCTATTTATGTGATCAGACCAGAGGGTCTAAGTGACAGAGCTGGCTCACTGTTCCATGCCTCCAGCATCCATTGCACGTCCAACAGAGCGGGCACTCAAATTACAGCCCCCCACCCCCAAGTCCGGCACCAGAAAGCAGACGCGTGAATTTAAATAGTTGGAAAGATGAAAATCTGGCACGATATACCCCAGCAATCTTCAAACCATCCCGGAATGGACGGTAGTGAAGTTTTACTACGGCAGATTATCAGCCAAAGAACTAAATCTGGGAGATATGCAGTTGCAGACTCTTTCCACTCTGGCTACCCTGCAGCTGTACTGTAACTGGTGTAAAGAAACGCTGAGTGACTGTGTCCTCTGATCCCGGTCTTGAATCTGAGAACTTTCTACTCCCTGAAAAAGTACCGGGAACTCCGATAGCACAGCGTTTATCCCCCTGGACCTTTCTGCTAGCTACTCAGCACTTCCTCCGTGTTGCGGCTGAACCTAAAACACGCGACTAAGAGCGTCTGCCACAGGATTAGCCATTCCCTTGCCAAACGTAGAATTTAAACGGCAAAATATGGGCAGCCCATCTAGCTATCCTACCAGTTCTCCTGGGAACACCCACAGTCCAGCAAAGGGCCTTATTGTCAGTTTCCAGTTCAAAAGGGATGTGCTCAAGATATGACTTCAAGCTCCTCTAAAGCAAATAGTGAGCCGTGCCGACTGGCGCTAGTTATGCTCCACTTGCGTCGCTGATATCGACACTCGTCTGGTCTTGTATCTCTGACTGTTCTGCCTTTGGTTTTCCGGCTTGGCGTGTGGCCGGGGTCTTTCTCCGGTCGGCACTCACCGAGACAACATGTTTTCAAATCAGGCTCTCGTGTCGATCCGCTATGCCTCCCCCTCGCCGTTTTGCCGCGCTCTGGGTGTACGGTGCTAATTAGTCGACGCTCCGTCATCTCAGGCTGGACATCTTCTCATTGCGTAACTGGAAGCATGAAGTTACTCATGATTCATGTTCTGCTGTTAGCCTGTGAAGATTTGTGAAAGTTATGGTGGCACGTTGTATCTGCCGGAGATCACCTAAGGATGGTTGTGAATAAGAGAGAAGGGCAGAAGGCCGCAATGTTTAAGCTTGAAAGGTAATTTTAAGAATAAGGTCCCAAGCGGCTGAAGGTCCCCAATTAATTTTCCAAAATTTAAAAAAAATATATAACCTTAAGTTTTAAGTAGCTGAAACCGCACTAAAAGAAAAGGCAACACAACGGTAATAACCTTTCAGCAAATATCCACTTGTCGCAATTCAAACTTACTTCTACGCCGGTGAAGACCTTCAATTTACATAAAACACAGTAAAACAAAGAATTGTTTTTAATCAATGGCTATGATAAACAGACAATTAAACCCCCCCAGGGGGTCCACAACTCTTTTGTGGACACGTGCGTAGCGAGCACGGGACCCCGAGCTAATGTGGCCTTCCTTCCTTTCCGGGCTGCATACCTTCCCTTTCCGTATCCTTCCCCATCCCCCATCTTCGCCCCCCCCCTCACCTCTGGCTCTTTCCTTCCCTTTCTCCCCCTCTGGGGAGTATGGTTTGTGCCTACGTCCGGAGACGGACGCTTGTAAATGTACCGCACTCTTCGCCTTCCTTGCTTGTATGTCTTCATCTTTCTTCGTCCTTCTCTATTCCTTACCTCTTCTCTTTACCTCTTCTCTTTACCCTTTTCTCCGCTGCGGCGTTTGAGACCTCTCTTCTTTCCTTTCCCTGTCTCTTTCTTCCTCCCTGTGCGTGTCTGAAGGCCGACCCACGCACTTCCATGCGTAGCCGGTGACGGGGTAACGCGTAATTCCCCGCCCCGGGTAGACAGGTAGGACACGTACGTACCCCCTGGTAAAGGCCAGGCCCAGGGAGGGGTGATTACCCGAGCTGATACCTTCCGAAAGTGCCGATTGGTCCCTCCGTCCGTTTGTCGGGAGGTGTGACCTGAGGTGTGAACAATCACCTAAGGCGGGTGTGCCCTCGGTGAGGGCCCCCACAAGGGAGGAGCGCGCCATCGGAGACGCCGGTAATCATGGGGGATTCTTCCGCAATGGTTTCCTCACCTTCCACTATGTCTGCTCACAAACGTAAGTTCACTGAGTCTCAGCCCCAGACGGTTCTTCCATCGTTGCCACAGTTCCTTGTTGTTTCTCGGTCTGACGAAGGTCACGATTTTTCCACGGTCAACCCTTTCATTATTCAGAAAGGTGTCGACGCAATTGCGGGTCCTGTAAAGTCTTGTTCCAGATTACGGAATGGCACCCTGTTGTTAGAAACACACAGTGCCCTCCAGGCTCAAAAATTGCTGCGTACTTCTCTGCTCCACACCTTCCCCGTCCGGGTGGAACCGCACCGTACCTTAAATTCCTCGCGTGGAGTCGTTTATACGCGCTCCCTCGATGAATTGTCTGACGAAGAAATTCAGCACTATCTGTCTGACCAAGGCGTCACGGCTGTTCATCGGGTTATGAAAAGGGTTGACTCGAACATCATTCCAACCCGCACTGTCTTCTTGACTTTTGACAAAGTTCAACTCCCATCGAAAATCAAAGCAGGCTATGAGATAATTTCCGTTCGCCCTTATGTCCCAAACCCTACGCGTTGCTATCGATGTCAGCGGTTCAACCACACCAGCCAGTCCTGTTCCAATCCGGCCAAATGTGTTACGTGTGGCAGGGATGCCCATGAGGGTGCTTGTCCACCTCCATCCCCTCGCTGCATCAACTGTATGGGTGACCACGCTGCTTCCTCTCGAGATTGCCCTGTTTTTAAGGACGAAAAGCTGATCCAGGAAATAAGAGTGAAGGAAAAGGTGTCGACCTTTGCTGCTCGAAAGTTACTCGCCAGTCGACAGCCCACCGTGCCTCAGAAAGGAAAATACAGCGCTGTCCTTGCTTCTCCTCGGCCAACAAAGGAGGCGGCCACGCAGACTTGCGACCTCACATTTAGTACCACGGTCGTCAGATCGGCCAGCGCAAAGATCGCCCGTTCAACCTCACCTCTTTCGCCTGCCCACTCTATGGCTCACCCTTCGTCGGGTTCTGCTAAATCTCGAGCCCAAAAGTCAGACGCCAAGTCTTCCAAAAAAGAGCATTCTCGTGAAGAGTTTTTACGTACAGCTACTTCACAACCATCGGTTCCTCCTTCATCTAAACATACCTCCAAGAAGGCTACGAAGAAACACAGTTCCTCTCCTTCTCCGCCACGACGTGTCCCATCTACAGCACCACCTGGCGGCAATCGCCCTCGGCCATCTTCTGTGTCGCCGAGGCGCACTGTTGGTGGCCGGTCAACTGGCCGATCGTTGGTGGCAGGAGCTGCTCCTGACCAACCTATGGACCAGGATCTTCTGCCTTCGACTGAATGCCATTCCATGCTGTCGGTCGCAAGCTCTGAGCAGTCGTTGAGTTGACAGCACCCTTGGTCACGTTCCTCCATTTTCTGTTCACCCTATGTCCATTATCCACTGGAATATCCGCGGCATTCGCGCCAATCGGGAGGAATTGTCGATCCTCTTACGATCCTACTCGCCGGTCATCTTCTGTCTTCAGGAAACAAAGCTGCGTCCCCATGACCGCTTTGTTCTCCCTCATTTTCAGTCCGTCCGATATGACCTCCCCTCTGTTGAAGGCACTCCCGCCCATGGAGGACTCATGATTCTGCTCCATGATACTCTCCATTATCACCCAATCCCCTTAAACACTTCCTTCCAAGCTGTCGCCGTCCGTCTTTCCCTTTCTGGATACACGTTCTCTCTTTGTACGGTATACATTCCATCGTCTACACCAATGGCACGAGCTGATCTCCTTCATCTTCTTGATCAGCTTCCACCCCCCTATTTGCTGGTTGGGGACTTCAATGCCCACCACCCGCTTTGGGGATCTCCACATCCGTGTCCACGTGGCTCACTATTGCTAAACGTCTTCCACCAAGCGGATCTAGTCTGCCTCAACACTGGGGTCCCCACATTTTTGTCTGCCTCCACGGCAAATTTATCCCATTTGGACCTTGCGGTCGGTACTGTTCCGCTAGCTCGGCGCTTCGAATGGTTCGCCCTTGATGATACACACTCGAGTGACCACTTTCCATGTGTTCTTCGACTGCAGCCTCAACTGCCATATATGCGCTCGCGACGCTGGAAGTTTGCCCAAGCCGATTGGACACTTTTTTCGTCTCTAGCGACATTCGATGACCGTCGCTTTCCCAGCGTCGACGATGAGGTAACACATTTTACCGACGTTATTCTCACAGCTGCGGAACGTTCAATACCACGCACCTCCGAATTGCCCCGGCGCCCTCCAGTTCCTTGGTGGAACGAGGCATGCCGTGACGCAATACGTGAGCGGCGACGTCACCATCCAACTTTGTCCAATTGTATCCGATATAAGCAGCTCCGTGCGCGATGCCGTCGCGTCATCCGCGATAGCAAGAAGGCAAGCTGGAAATTCTTTACTAGCTCATTTAACAACTTCACTCCCTCCTCGGAAGTTTGGAGTCGGCTTCGACGGTTCTCAGGCGCGCCTAATTTCTCCCCAGTCTCTGGGCTCACTGTCGCGCATGATACCTTAGTGGACCCCGTCGCAATTTCTAACTCATTGGGTCAGCACTTTGCTGAGATTTCGAGCTCTTCAAATTACCCGCCAGCGTTTCTCCCGAAGAAACGTGCAGCGGAAGTGCGACATCTTGCTTTCTCCTCTCAAAATCGCGAAAGCTACAATACTGTTTTCTCCATGCGCGAACTCCAACATGCACTCTCTTCTTCTCGCTCCTCCGCCCCAGGACCGGATGGTATCCATGTCCAAATGTTGCTGCATTTATCAACCCATAGCCTGCGTTACCTCCTTCGCCTTTATAATCGAATTTGGACCGACAGTACCTTTCCCAGGCGATGGCGGGAAGCTATTGTCGTTCCCGTTCCGAAACCTGGAAAGGACAAACATCTCCACTCTAGCTATCGCCCCATTTCTCTCACGAGTAGTGTCTGTAAGGTTTTGGAGCGTATGGTGAATTACCGTTTAGCTTGGTGGCTGGAGTCCCGCAGTCTTTTAACACCTGCCCAATGCGGATTCCGAAAGCATCGTTCTGCTGTTGACCATCTTGTTGCTCTCTCCACTTATATCATGAACAATTTTCTCCGGAAACGTCAAACGGTAGCAATATTTTTTGATCTGGAGAGAGCGTACGATACCTGTTGGAGGACAGGCATCCTCCGTACACTGTTCTCTTGGGGCTTTAGAGGCCGGCTGCCCCTTTTTCTTCGCGAATTTATGGCAGAGCGCACATTTAGGGTGCGGGTGAACACTACTCTCTCTCCCGTACTTTCTCCCAAGAAAACGGGGTACCCCAGGGCTCCGTGCTGAGTGTTGTACTGTTTGCCATCGCCATTAATCCAATTATGGATTGTCTCCTTCCTGATGTCTCGGGCTCCCTCTTTGTGGACGATTTTGCGATCTACTACAGCTCTCAACGGACCAGCCTTCTTGAACGACGTCTTCAAGGATGTCTCGATCGCCTCCACTCGTGGAGCATCGAAACCGGCTTCCGTTTCTCACCCAGTAAGACCGTTTGTGTTAATTTTTGGCGACGTAAGGAGTTTCTTCCGCCCTCCTTACATCTCGGCCCTGTCAACCTTCCGTTTTCCGACGTCGCAAAATTCTTGGGTCTTATGTTTGACAGAAAACTGTGCTGGTCCTCCCACGTTTCCTATCTTTCGGCTCGCTGTCTGCGTTCCCTTAACACCCTCCGTGTCCTGAATGGTACCTCTTGGGGAGCGGACCGAGTGGTCCTTCTCCGCCTCTATCGCGCCTTAGTGCGCTCGAAATTGCATTATGGAAGCATAGTCTACTCCTCTGCTCGGACGTCTATTCTTCGGCGACTCGACTCTATCCACCACCGTGGATTACGTTTAGTGTCTGGAGCTTTTTACACCAGCCCTGTGGAAAGCCTTTATGCTGAGACTGCTGAACCTCCGCTGTCCAATCGGCGGGCAGTCCTTCTGAGTCGTTATGCTAGCCATCTGTCTTCCATGCCTGCTAATCCAGCCCATAACCTTTTTTTCGACGCCTCCTTTGATGTCGGGTATTCAGGCCGCTCCTCCTCCCTACTACCCCCGGGAGTCCGCTTCCGTCAACTGCTCCATTCTCTTTCCTTCCGCTTTCCTAAAACCTTCTTGACAACTTGGGGTACAGCACCGCCTTGGCACCGTCCCCGGATCGACTTGCTCAGAGACCTATGTCAATTTCCCAAGGATGGTACCCCTACACTTGTTTACCGTCGGGCATTTGCTGCTCTATGTGCACAAATGACGGAAGCCACATTTATTTACACCGATGGCTCGAAAACATCGTTAGGTGTAGGGAGTGCCTATATTGTTGGCGACACCCCAAATCACTTTCGGCTTCCCGACCAGTGTTCGGTTTATACTGCGGAGCTTTACGCTGTTCTCCAGGCTGTCCACTACATCCGCCGCCATCAGCGGATACAGTACGTAATCTGCTCAGATTCTCTCAGCTCTCTCCTAAGTCTCCAAGCTCTTTACCCTGTGCACCCTCTGGTCCACCGGATTCAGGACTGTCTGCGCTTGCTCCACCTGGGGGGCGTCTCAGTGGCGTTCCTCTGGCTCCCGGGACACGCTGGTATCTGTGGAAATGAGGCGGCCGATATAGCGGCCAAGGCTGCAGTCTCTCTTCCTCGGCCAGCTATTCAGTCTCTTCCGTTTACCGATCTACGGAGCGGTTTATGTCGCCAAGTCACTCATTTATGGCATGCGCATTGGTCAACACTTCCCCACAATAAATTGCGGGAAGTGAAAGCCCTTCCTTGCGCTTGGACCTCTTCCTCCCGAAAGCGTCGTCGGGAGGAGGTAATTTTAGCTCGACTCCGGATAGGGCACTGTCTTTTTAGTCATCGACATCTTTTAAGCGGTGATCCTCCCCCACTCTGTCCCCACTGCTCTCAGCTGTGGACGGTCAGACACCTTTTAATTGAATGCCCCTATTTTAATCCGTTACGCTCCCGTCTACAGCTATCGCCTGATCTATCGTCGATTTTAGCAGATGACACGCGCTCAGCTGACCGCGTTCTACAGTTTATTAGTGACAGTGAAATGACGTCAGTCATTTGAAGCCTTTTTTTGGGGGACAACCGACCCCTTTCTATAGTGGACTTTTAAAGCATTCCTTCTGCCTTTAGTTTCTCAAATTTTCTGACTTTGTTTCCATTGCTGCTGATTTTAAATTTCGTTTTTTTCCTGTTTTCTATGTCACGGGCTGGGCGCTAATGACCATAGAAGTTTTGCGCCCTAAAACCACAAAAAAAAAAAAAAAAGACAATTAAACACCGGTGAGAAAGACAGTAAAAACAACGGCACTCAGAAGCCTCCAGGGCGTCGGTCTGCCCTCCTTCGCTTAGGTGAGACAGGTGGTGAGCCCAACTACACTTGATCCGTCGGAACCCAACCAAGGGACAGTCACGAACCGACCGACAAAACGACTTGCTTGCCACCAATCGGTACACGAGAACTCAAACACAAAATGTTACGGGCGTAATTATCCACAATAAAATATGTATACGAATTAAGCTGTCAAAACTACACACCGTGTTGGACAGCGACAACAGATGAGGAAAGGACACTACCTGAAATTACGTTAGTGGCCAGGGCACGTAACCGGAACGGCCACAAGGCAGAAAGTCCCGCTGGTGCGCTTGAATTGTAGTCAACTAATATAGTTAATTCCACCGCATGGCGGCTAAATTTCAGCAGTACAAACACTTGGCGTTGCTCACGGGAAATCCTCCCCAACAGCGAACCACCGAAACGAACCACACAACATGAATGGACGTGGCTTGGGTACTTAAAACACCAGTCAACTTTGATGTCCTGCGTCGGTGAACCACGAAGCTCGTAGTGATGGGACAGCTCCACACACGCTCCGACACTGCGCAGGGACCGGCAGCGGACCCAGCCGACTGCACCGTAATATCCTCCCTGGACCGCAGCAACTGAGCAACTGCCTCAGAATGCTGACATCTAAAATAGTCGTCAGTGGAAATAACGCCATCTACACACACAACCTGACAAACACTTGCACGAAGACCCAACTACACACACAACCTTACAAACACTAGCACGAAGACCCGAACAATACCCAACAGTAACTACGCACGCACGAAGACAAATCGGGGGTCGATGGACACACACACACACACACACACACACACACACACACACACACACACACAGCAGACTCATGAACGATCGGCGAGCCAAAACGCGTCGTCCGATACGACGACCGACCGACGATCCACCAGGACCGCGGCCCGGCTCAAGCGATGCGTGGAGGCAATGGTCGGGCGAGCCATGTCGACGCAGACCTCACTGCTTTACCAACCGACTGCACGAGTGCCGCATTGCAACTCTCCGACTGGCAGGTCCCGACTGCGTTCCAGACACGTTCCAACTGACTCGCGACCCGAACTCCCGACCCGAACTGGCTTACGACAGGCAACAACCGGGAAGTAATAGAAGTGGAGCAAAGACACTACGAGAGGGGATATATCGACACGCGCTGCTAGCGCCAGTCACGGCCAGGCAAAGCAGCAACTCAGTGGCAGCAGTGATTTAAACTAACGTAGTGGGGTGGAAGTACGTTAAATACATGGTGGCGGGAACACGAGCCACGCACGGCTCAACCTGTTACGAAACGTGAAGATGAAAAAAGTTTATGTCTAGTAAGACACGAACCATCACGCTGCCTCAGCTAACTACACCATGCTGCAACTCGAAAGATAACAGCCTCGTTTTCTATACCTTAATCGCCAAAATGTTAATCACATTTAATTAAACCACAAGTCCTAATAAGGACGACACGTTTACGTGAATCTTACATGGAATGTTGCCTTAAAACGGGTTATTTTCGTTGCACGCGAGCTATAACGCCAAAAAACTAAATACGAAAATTCCTTAGCCACCAATATGACGTTTCCAGTTACTTTCTTACCACAAATCGTACCAATAACGAGTCGTCCGCGAGACATTCAACATGCTGGTGCTTAGAAACAGCATATATTCATTTGGTGTAACGTATAACATAAAACTCATCGAATATGGGCTTCTGCTCAGCACGGCAAAAGAAGTACTCAAGGAGTCTTGCTTTGTGCTTGTGACATAGGGAGCGATTTTGTTTGGTGTTGGTTCTACTTTAACCAGCCATAGTGGCCGAGTGGTTCTAGGCGCTACAGTCTAGAACCGCGCAACCGCTACGGTCGCAGGTTCGAATCCTGCCTCGGGCATGGATGTGTGTGATGTCCTTAGGGTAGTTAGGTTTAAGTAGTTCTAAGTTCTAGGGGACCTATGACCTCAGCAGTTGAATCCCATAGTGCTCAGAGCCATTTGAACCATTGGTTCTACTTTATGTGGCACGTTCCCGAAATACAGCAGAACTTATTGTGTTTGACGTGACGAAATGGCTCTTCACCGGTCGCTTCAGTCCGGAACCCCGCTGCTGCTACGGTCGCAGGTTCGAATCCTGCGTCGGGCGTGGATGTGTGTGATGTCCTTAGGTTAATTAGGTTTAAGTAGTTCTAAGTCTAGGTGACTGATGACCTCAGATGTTAAGTGCCATAGTGCTTAGAGCCATTTTTGAAATGGTTTTTTAACGTGAAATAGCAGAAAGTGACGTCACAACACTAGTAGACCGCCACGTCAAGATTAAGCGGGCATTACACGACTATCTGCCCTGAATGGTACTGGTCTAGCACGACAGCCATCTAGGGGTAGAACGGGTGAAAAATTAGTGGACACATTATCTGCACGCGCGAATAGAGACCAGTTCTAAACTGCCGTCTGTTCGGGCATAGGAAAAGTAACCAAGTGCACGTTTTTAGTATGGGTCCTTTAAAGTGTTGGAAATTGCAGTGCATGTATCTACAACGACTTTTGAAATGGTGGGCTGTGCTATTCTAAGGCTAAAAGCCAGACTCTTGAAAGGTACCCCAGTAGCCAGTAAACGTAATGTTACAACCAGCCTGCGACGTAACAGGGCATTTACCGGTATTTTATTCGTGATCTAGACTGGTATGATCACAAAACGTATAAACATATGATTTAGTTCTTACTTTCGAGAATGTGGGACAGCCTCTCTCACGACTATGTCACACTTGCTAATTTCATCTTCTATCATAGACAGCAGCATCTCGAAATAAGCCATGTCCATCCTCACGAAGCTCCGAAATTCATGCGGATGTTCGAGCCTCAGTTCCTTCATAAGCAGTGAATATTGCCTTCGTCCCTTCTTTTCAGCCTGGGTCGAACTCAACATCGTCTGGCGTTTCGTTTTCGTCGTCTTTCTGCCCTAGTCCGAAGATTTACTGACACTGCGAGAGGGCAATACCTCAAAAAGGATAAGAAAAACAAGTGGGTCTTCTATGTGCAAAATGCTTTAGAAATACATATAACTGTACTTCAGAACAGTAGTAACCTACATAAGAGAATAACAATTACTGAATAAATAATGATAAAAACAGTTTCTTATGAAATAGGAACCTTGAGTCACATAAATAATTCGAACGAATGACGTTCCAATATGTCACATGGTCCCGCTTTCGTTTCGTGAGGTAGAAGTAATGACTTTACAAGAGATCGGACAGTTCTGATTGCGTTTCGCTCGTTATCATTGTCTTCTGCGCATGTGCTCCAGATAGACGTGAACCAGCCTGCAGTTACAGGGTGCTGGTGCATAGGTGAACGGTTTAGGCGCGTCGTGTAATGCGTGCTTACAGATGCCTCGTCCCCGGTGCCGATGGCCTGAAGCTCGTGTGTCTGCGGAGCGCTCGCACACGTCACGCCGCGTCAGCTGACGTCACGGCCCGCCTACTGTGCAGACGCGGGCCGGCCGCGCTCTCGCAGCCGCGGCCTGCGGCCCGGGCCGGCAGCCAGCACTCAGCGCCGCGACGACAGCCGGCGGCCAATTAGACGGCACTTTGCGTCGCCCGCTGCTATTTCTGCGCCCCGGCTCCGGCTCTGTGAAGCGAAAAGCGGCGACGATTTAGGTGGCCGTAAGTCGCCTCCCACCGGGACGGCGGCCGGCGGGCCGACGAAAGCCGGGCTGCGAGCGCGGGTGGCCGGGCCGCATTGGCTGCGGGCGGCCCACCACCCGGCCACGCTCACGCCGCGCCGCTTTCAGATTGTATAAAAGTTAGTGACCCGAATCGGCTTCGCTCTGCTACCACTAGGCACCTACACTGAGATGGCAAAGTCGTGGGACGGCGATACGCACATATACAGTTGACGGTAGTATGGCGTACACGAGGAATAAAAGGCAGTGCGCTGGCGGAGGTGTCATTTGTAGTCAGGCGATCCCTGGCCGCTCGGCGGAAATTAACCGACTTCGAACGCGGAATGGTAGCTGGAGCTAGACGCAAGGGACATCGTATTTTGGAAATCGTCAGAGAATCCAGTATTCCGAGATCCACAGTGTCAAGAGTGTGCAGAGAATACCAGATTTCAAGCACTGCCCCTGGCAACAGCCTTAACGAACGACCGACAGCAGAGGCGTTTGCGTAGAGTTGTCAGTGCTAACAGACATGCAACACTGCGTGAAATAACTGCAGAAATCAATGTGGGATGTATGACGAACGCATCTGCTAGGATAGTGCTGCGAAATTTGGCGTTATTGGGCTTTGCCAGCAGACGAGCGACGCGAGTGAATTTGTTAACAGCACGATGTCGCCTGTAGCGCCTCTTGGCGACTGGAGAACCGTAGCCTGGTCAGATGAGGCCCAATTTCAGAACTGATGGTAGGTTTCGAGTGCGGCGCAACCATCGTGAAGCCGTGGACCCAAGTTGTCAACAAGTCACTGTGCGAGCTGGTAGTGCCTCCATAATGGTGTCGGCTGTGTTGACATGGAATGTATTGGGTCGTTCAGCCCAAGTTAACCGAACATTGACTAGAAATGTTTATGCTCGGCTACTTGGAGACCATTTGTGGACTTCATGTTCACAAAAAACGATGAAATTTTTGTGGATGGCAATGCGGCATGTCAGAACGTCCTAGACAAGTCTAGCGCTTGCGGAATGTCGTAGATTGCCTGTCTCAGATTCGACGTTCATGTGTTGAACATGCCTTCAGTGGAACCAGTCAACAAGCTTCGAGTCAATGTATTTTTTTTTCTTTTTTTAGGCTGGAATTTGTATGCTTATGTCTGAGTCTCAGCTCGGGAGCTGAGTCAATTAGGTGCAGTTTGTCAGCTAGTAGAGTAGCACTGCTATCCTTTCAGAAAGATCTTACAGATACAATTTATCAAACGTTTCACTGTCCGTTTCGCATGTTTATGATAACCAGTGTTGTGTTAAACGAATGATGTTTAAACGAATGTTTTTGTCAGATACCCTCCTATCACATTAAATATTATGCAAATCTCCCATTTTGGGATATATACTTCGGGCGTAACATCGCGGTGTGCTTCTAATATTGTACAAATGTAAATTCACAGACTAGATCTTAGACAAATGGCCTGCCCACAATTAGTTTTCTGCGTTGGGGAGAAAAAACATCAGAGGGGAATTTCTCAAACTGAGGATTTATCCTTCCAGATCGCCCGACATGAATCCCATCGAACATTTATCGGACTTAATGAAGAGATCAGTTCGTGCACAAAATCCTGCACCGGCAACACTCTCGCAATTATGGACGGCTATGGAGGCAGCTGGCTCAGTATTTCTGCACCAGACTTCCAGTGTCTTGCTGAGTCTGAGCCACGCGAGCTGCTGCAATATGCCGGCCAAAATGATGTCGGACACGACTTTTGTCGCCTCAGTGTATGGCGGGGCGACGTATCTGGCATACCGCTAATAAGTTATACAGCGTAGTCTGAAAAGCTTGTGAGAATGCGGGTTAGGCTGTGCTGACAATTAATTTTAAGAAAAAAATTCGGTACGCTGCTCCGTTTGTGAGTTAATTAGCACTGAAGTTAGCCAATCACGACGCTGCGCGCACAAGTTGAAGCAGCCCGTCAAAGAGGTGTCGCCAAACGTGTTTCTCGTTCCGTTTCCTTACACCGAACAAGAGAACGATACAAAAATTGCACGTCGGCTTGTAGTAAGGATCGTAACCGAGCCAAAGGCTGAGCAGTCTCGTGCGCGATCACGTACGCTATGTGACCACTTGAGTAGCGCTTGTGATACTGTACGTAAATGACGCAGTAAATGGTATGCTTACCTGCATTGGTAAGGAAAGAAACGAAAATGAATGCGTAAGAGAGAAATTGCTAGCCGACTACTTCTCTTAGGTTTCTGTTAGAAGCGCACGTCGTTCAGTGTTAGTCCACTGTGTATTTTACATCCTCGCAGAATAAACATATACGCAATGAGAACTACTTGATCGCTTAACTTCTGCGCTTTTTCGTAACCAAAGCAAGTGCTTTGGTGCGCCCTGCTAAACCCGCAGGACAGGACAGGTAGTTTAAATTGAGGAAAGGGTTCAAAATAAGCGGCTGTCAGTTACACTCGAACATACAACTTTATTATTTGACCAAACATTACAAGAGCCAAAAAATTTAAAAAAAGGCATTAAATTTTGGAACTTCATTACCGGCTGAAGGTGCCATAAAATCTCATGCCTTAACGGCAAGTCCACTTTCATTTAAAATGGGCTGAAGGCCAATAACTTAAGACTCAAACCAAAATGAGAAAGGCAGAAGGCCTTATCTTAAATCAGTTCTTTCAATTAGGCTGAAGTCCCAAACATTCTCATACCTTAAGAGCAAAACAACTTTAATTAAGAAAAGAGAGCTGAAGGCCCATCTCTTAAGACTCAAACCAAAATTAAATTTTTATATGGCCAAGGATTTACCTTAAAACAGTTCTTTAAATTAGGCTAAAGGCCCAAATAATCTTTCGCCTTAAGAACAAAACAACCTTAATTTAAATATACAAACAACAAGAACAAATCAGAAAAGGCAGTACACCCAACGGCGCTCAGAAGTTTCCGAGGGTCAGCCTGGAATTCAAACACTAACGCTCGCTTAGGCAAGACAGGCAGTCGGCCCAACCATTCTCGATCCGACGGCAACCCAACCGAGAGACAGTTAGCGGACCCACTGACAAGATAACTTTCGCTCCACCCAACCAGTACACAACAGGGAGTACAATGGAACAACGTTGAAGGTATTGGCACTCACAACCAATTAGACATTGAGCTGTCAAACTATACATCATGCTGGACAGCGACAACACGATGAGGAAAATACACTGCCTGAATTTACGTCAACTGCCAGGGCAAGTAACAGGTATGTTAACGGCTAGTGCACCTCAGTTCAAAATAGCCAAGTCCAGTTAAACCCCACCAAAGGGTGACTAAAATTTGACGACTTGGAAACACACGTTGCTGCTCATGCGAATGTCCCAACAGCCGACAACGAAATCCAAACGACACAATGTGAACAGTCGTGACTTGATGGTACATTAAGTCAAAACTCACGTGTCTAGGGTCGGTGAGCCACGGTCCTCGTAGCAATGGGAACAGCACCACACACTCCGACCGAGCGTGGACGCCGCGAGCAGTCTCGGACAAACCACGTGTCGCGGACATTTCCTCGCTGCTCCAAGCCAACCGACCAACTCCCAGGCCCAGAAACGGTGAAACGACCAAGTATACGCCTGCCGATGAGACGACCAACCGAACGACCAACCAACGGTCGTCGCGCTCCAATCTCCCTCGGTCGGACAGTTCATGTGTGTCTCTAGCGAGTCGGCGAGCGCCTCACCGGCGCACCGTCCGGACTTCACTGCTGCTGCGTCCCGACTGCACTGCTGGTCCGTCTCCAATTAACTGCCAGACACACGACGACTCGGAAATACTATCGGTCGCTCCAGAGATGGTACAACAGTGCACTTATCGATACGTGTTGCTGCCGCCGCTCACGGGCAAGTGAGGCAGGAAGTTAGTGAAGTCAGTAAATGGGATAAGAAAATGAGGCGGCAGTACGGTAAAGAAGATGACAAACAATAAATGGCATGAGCACGAGCCGTGCACAGCTCATGATTTTCATGCAATCAAAGTTTACATGCACAAACACAAAAAATTAATATGTGTATTGTTATTTTATACACGTTGGAACGTTCTTCATCGTGAGGCAAGGGTTTTCTGTTATTATTGATAAATGCGAAAGCTGATTTGAGTAACCAAAACATGTTTTATATAAGCAAGTTGGGTGAAGTATCAAAAATTATGTTTCCTAGCACTGAAAAATCTGTATTGTTTCCTTTATTTTCACTGCAAGATCCCCCCATTACACGCTAAAAATCAACAATTTTCGAATAAAACCTGAATTAAAGATTGACAATTTCAACTTTGCTACGCATACTCTTTATTTTTGGATGACAGACACAAGGACAATTATTTAGTACACAAATGTTTGGTAGGTTACCGCCCCTTCATATGTCTCCATTCTGTTTCTAGCCAGTTCAGAGCTCCTGATTTTTAGGTGAATTTAGTAAGACACTCATCGCATACATTAAGAATGAGATCGTTATAACGCCTGATACGTATGCAACACAACCTAACGTACACGTAATGCGGGTACGACCGTAGCTGACGAAAGCTAAGCCATGTCTCCCAATTATCCTTTCTTCCAGGAGTGTTAGATTTGCAAGTTTCGCAGGAGAGCTTCTGTGAAGATTGAAAGGTAGGAGACGAGGTACTCGCGGAAGTAAGGCTGTGAGGACGGGTCGTGATTTTTGCTTGGGTAGCTCATTTCGAAGCCAGCTCAGCGTGTTTGGTCAGAGACGTAGCTGGTCTCTGTAATAAAAAACTGAGTGAAGGGATCAACAACGAACTTCAACAGCTGTCATGTAAAGTCTGAAGTCCACTACGGCCAAAAAAAAAAAAAAAAAAAAAAGAAAGTTGTCCCCCGGAAGGTAAAGGTCTCGAGTCTCGAGTTCAAGTCTCGGTCCGGCACACAGTTTTAATCTGCCAGGAAATTTCATGTCAGCGTACACTCGGCTTCAGAGTGAAAATTTCATGCTGGGGTTCCCAAGTTGGTGAGAGACTATCACAAAACACAGCCAATGGGCACCACCTCAACGTTTCTCCAGTACTACCATGATGAAGGAGAAAATACCTTGAACAAATCTGTCACAGGGTACGAGGCATTGGACGATTTCGGAAATGAAGAAACGAAAGAGCAGTCCAACCAGTAGATGCATTCTTATTAACTAAATAAACCAAAGAAATGTAAGCAAACCATCCTTATCAGAAAGTGTTCGGTTGCTGTGTTCTGGGATCGAAAAGGAGTGTTGTTAGTGGGATTCATGGAACGTGACACTACCATCACTGCAGCCCAGACTCGACTCCCCGTACTGCCACGGATTTTCCCTTGGTGGAAGGACGCAAGTGGGTGAGGCCAGTTTGAAACGTGGCGGACAAATTAGCATGCCTTTTTTCTTGAATTCAGTAATTTAGAAAATGAGAACGGTGAGGAATGCAATAAGAAAATATTTACTAAAGATCGTGGACCGCAGCGACTGGTAGTACGGTGACCTATGCAATTTCCTCTCTCTAACGTGGTAAACGACTCGCTGACTTCTGAATACTTTTGCGTACGTGGGAAGACGGGCGAAAAGAAAATGTTACGAAGAACAGCACTTCGCGCAGCGATTGGAGGATATGACTGTCGATATTTCTAAAAATATCGGGAATCCGATATGACGATATTTAAAAAAGTATAGTTATTGGTTCTCGATATATAAAAGAAAAACTATCGAAAAATAAACGGAAAAAATATCATCGCACCTGCCTATACAAATATCGGTTGCACATGATAAATATACTGCCGGTTTAGAGCTGTGTCTTTGAGTAATGATTTATTATTAGATATTCGGGTACATCAACAAGGTAGCAGCCTGCCTATCCCCCTTAAAACAAGCATTGAAAGGAAAACGATGCACGTTCACGTTTGGCGATAACCACTTTGCTGACAATGGTAACTGTATGTGGTGGTGGTGATGATGATGATGATGATGATGATGATGATGATGATGATGATGATGATGATGTCGCATACTCCGAGAAGCCTAGGGGACGATGCGGGAGACCTGCACCGCCGTACTAGGCTAGGTCCTAGCTTAGATGGTTTGCCATTGTCTTCCTCCGACCGTAATGGAGATGAATTATGATGATGAAGACAAGTGGCGCAATAAAAGGTTTCCGATGGGTCCGTCGTTCGGTTTCGTCGTATATAGGATTTCTCAGGAACACTTCATGTTGACTTCGCTGTTTTTTTCATTTCTGCCAACGCCAGCGACCTAGCAGCTGTAGTGTTACAATTACGTGGTGAAGCTAAACGTTGCAATTTTAGTGTTGGTAGCGCCGAGCGCCGATTACCGTCAGCACACTATTCCACCCAGCGCAAAGACCAGTCTTGTTTAGATTTTTTTGCATCATTTTCAGCAACTACACACATCAAAAAATGTTTTGCGTTATCCCGTTTCCCGGAACTCCTGAAGATAGATGTTGACTGTGGATATTGTATTGCAGACACAGTCCCTTTGACTGTTCAGAGATGTCATTAATGCCGCCCAAAGATGTAAACAACCATGCATGAGCAGCGCCTATTAGACGGAGGGGTCCGACAGCCGATCAGTTCCAGTCATTTCACCAGGAAGGAGGTACACGGCTCGTGTTGTCTGTAGTTCAACCATGCCTAGACGGTCAATACCGAGGTTCGATCGTGTTCGCATTTGTTACTTTGTGCCAGGAAGAGCTCTCAACAGGGGAAGTGTCCAGGCATCTTGGAGTGAACCAAAGCGATGTTTTTCGGACATGGAGGAGATACAGAGAGACAGGAGCTGTCGATGACATGCCTCGTTCAGGCCGCCCAAGGGCTGCGCGTCTTCAGTGGGCCAGGCTACACAGGATCTGGACAGTACCTGGCTCCAGGCGTCTGGTACGCAAGACGTGCTGTTCGCTATATTGAAAACTGTGTCTGTGTCGTGAAGTAACGTCCGTTTGCAACAGCGAGGTGTAACGAAGGGAACTCCAGACGTACATACCTCCTATTTACGCTACGCAGGTATTACTCGTACATGTTATGACTTTTCTGTTCTGTTATAGAAGTTTTGGCTCTTCAAATTCCTTGTTGTAATATACTCCACACCTTTTTATTTGTTGTTTCCATTTCTGTGAGAGGTCTATGTTGCATCTCGCTTGCTCTCACTATTCATCACATTTACTTGCGACGGTAATATATTCTTACGATATAACTCAGTCTATAACTAATGTATAGAGTGTCAGTTGCCAATACTACAGAAGGAGAACAGATACATCAATGACCAGAAGGAAAGTTCATAATTTTGTGAAAAAAAATATGGGGCAGGAGTGAGATATTTCCTTCCTTTTTTTCTTTTTTAAAAAAAGTGTTAAGGGGTTCGAACGGTAGCCACGTCTACGGCCGTCTTGAACGCTAACCAATTTCTTTTATTTTCCCCTGGGGAGTAGAAAGGAACTCAAGAAAAGAAGGGAAAGAAAAGTGCAACCACCATTTTTGTCCTAAGTAAGAAGGACACGACTTCAGACGTTGGCCTCTGTCTAATCCTACACCCAGTACGACGGTAAGAATAACCTAGAGCCGTGATGAGGCAAGAAGGATAAAGGGAAGGAAACAGCAGGGAAGCCATGAAAGTTAAACTTAATGAGTGTTTTTAAATTTTGTTATTTATTTATTTTGTGAGCGCGTTAAGTAATAGGTCCTGCGTCGGCCAGCACGTCTAGATGTGTGTCGGCGTAGTTTCTATTAACAGTTCTGTTCGATACGGGTAGGTTCGGATGAGTTATCGGCCTCTCATGGCTTGGAAGTCCAGCTGCGAGGTGGATCATTAAAGATGCTCGCTAAGAAATCTGAGAAGTACTGCTGATAGCATTGGCTGGGTGTCAGGACGCAGTGTCGTTCGATGAGATAATTCCAGCATTCTAGCGCTGATTTATTGCCAGAATTAAAAAGTTAACGGATCCAGTTCAGAGAGTTAGTTTTGTTGGTATGGTCAAAGATCCTTTCCAGGAATAAGAGTGTGTGGATGTCGACCTGAGAGAGTGTTTGGCGAATAAGAAACGCCAAAATACGCCATACATTGGACGCTGGACCGCAGTGGAACCGGTGGTCGTCTGTGTCGTCAACTCCACAGTGGGTGCAGAACGGGGGAATCGGCACAATGGACGCGATGCAGACAAAGACGGTTAACTTATTTGCCATAGTGGGGACACTTAAGTTCGTTGGAGATGGGAGGGCGGCACTGTTGTAACACTTGGTAAACTGTTTTCGTCTGATACAAACGTGTAAGTGGTAAAGACCGATAGATATAATGGAAGTCCAGAAAAAATCGCCGGATATATAAAAGGTGGGTGGAATGGTCGATACCAAAACTAGAGCGGACGAAGAGACCGGCGCAAAGTCCTGGAATAGGAGACCACTTAGGGTCTGAGGGCAACGACGCCAGGAAAGCTGACGAACAATGCAGTGACTCTGATTAGCACTCCACCACGGTCCCGTGACAGTGAATAGCATCCTCGAGCTGACGAAAACGATCAGTGCCATCAACACACATCGGGACAGGAGAGTTGGGATTGGTGGTACCTGAGCCAAGTGTGCTTTACAGGATGCCTGATAGATGTTCAAGTATTGCACACATTGGATAATGTCGAGTAGTCGTAGCTGGTGATCTGAAAGGCTTGATCTTATGGTCTGTAACAAACGCCTACCGTTAGTAGCCGCTGAGCGAAGGAGATCGGCTGAGAAATCAATGCCAAGGTATCGTACGATGGTGGCGAAGATATGGGATGCTATGCTCCTCTCCAATATGCCCTCGCTAACGAGCAAGACCTCAGATTTGGACATGTTGAGGGAGCTGCCCGATGCTCCTCTGAAAGTCGCCACCCACCAGGGCTACTCTAACTTCATCCTCACTGCACAGATAGAGAACGAGGTCGCCTGCATAGGCCATGCAATAGAAATGGTGTCCACGGTATGTCATACACTCCAAATGGTGACGCACTCCCTGGAGCAGGGGTTCCAAAGCGAAAGTATATAAAAAAGTGGATAGGGGGCAGCTTTGCCAGACAGATCGTCCAATGACCACGGGCGGCGTGAGGCGACCATTGTACATGATTTTTGAGGTCGTGCCGCTCGAATGGCGCAAAACTATCGTGACAATATCGTCAGGAAAACCCACTTGAAGAACTGTCCACAAGTAGGAGAGATCACCATTGCCGGGCTGAAGTTCCCGGTGCCTTGGCACTGGGAAGATGTAGGTGACAAGCAAATGCTTTCATGTTGTGGTAACGGCAAAGGACCATACGGATTTTGTTGTCGCTCCTAGGGGTCTGGTTGCAGGATGTGACGTAAAGTGCACCCTTACTGAGTCGCCAAGTCAGCAGACATGTATCGCTGTTGAGCAACGTTATTTGTCGATAATCATGGACCGTTGATCGCCCATGCGGTTTGTGAATGGGGATAATGATGCCATGGAGAAAAGTGTTAGGAACCACTGTCATCAGAGACATTAGCTCTTGTGTGATGGTCATCCACGTGGAAGCCAACAAAGAGATTAAACTTTTGTAAAATTCGATGGGAACACATTAGCTCCAGGGGATCTGTTATCAGATCCCACCTGTACTTCATTCCATGGACTATCTCCTGTAGGCGCCCCGGCGGTCCCGGTCGCCTACGGTGGACTGGAGGCCGAGTGGTGACCTCTCCAGTTGTCAGGATGCTAGAAAATGACTGTGGACGCTTCAGAAACGCCAAAGAAACATTATTAATTCTTGACACCTTTATTCCTGTCGAGTACAATGTGGCCCGCGTAATACAGGCTGGCTGAGCTTGGTGATATCAACGACCTTACCCGAGTCCTCGCTGACTCGGAGTGATGACACCAGCTCCGGGCCGCACCAGTCTTGCTAGAGCAGCGCCGTGTGCTGTGGCATAGCGGTGGAATGCCGTTACTTTGACCGCGAGTGGCTGCCGGCGTCCGTCTGGCCAGCTGGCTTGGCGGCAGACAGCAGGCCGCTGCGCGTAGGAGGCTCCGGGTTGGAGTCCCGGATCTGTCGGCATGAGAAGCATTCTCGTATTGCGGAGTGTACTCTGTCCCACCCCATCTTCTTCCCTGCTTCTCCTGGTGGCTCGCCCGCGGTGGATGGGCAGAACGGGCTGCAGTCCCCCAGCGTCGTCGGCTCACCCGGTTGTGACGGTGGATGCACAAGGCCTAGGCCCAGCACGATCTAGACGACAGCTCACTGATGCGGTCAGCATTAGCGGCGAGCGAGTCTGCCGCGATGTCTGCTAATCCTGGTGAATGATTGACAGCGGCAGCAGGGAGGACCAGAGCTGGTACTGTCCCCTCACGTCTGCTGCTGGATGGACCACCCTTACTGCAACATCTCCTTAATAAAGATTACATGTCGATCACTGAGCTGAGCGCTACGCAGCGTCCCAGTACACATCTAACTGCAAGTCTAACTGAGAGTCCCTTGTTGCTATCAAAGCTGGCGTATTTAAAGGAAGCACGGGCGACGTCCTGACGTCATGCTCGTTTGTAATGAACGCATTCGTTCCACTTATACTGCTGATTTATTTGTCGTACTCGCCTCTTAGGTGTTCTTGTTACAGAGTTACATGTTGTTACGGCAGACTTACGCGAAGCTATGAAATGCAGTACAGCTGACGCTATACCTCTGTCTTACACTCTACGAAAGTCTCCGCCTAACACAAATCCGCATGCTAAGCAATTCTCTCTCGCCTGTTGTGTGTAACCAGGCCACTGCCCCTGCGTGACGACACATTCTGATACATGTGCAATCCTCTTACCTCTTGGCTAACCTACTGCCTCTGGCTCTCAGCATAGGCAATGAAACTTTGAGAATATTCCACGTTTCCAACTCTTTACTATTCCGCAGCACTCACACCACCGGGAGGGCACTCATAGTAAGTCGTGCGATCCCTGTGATCAGTTCTGTGGAATGCCGTTCAGAGGCACACATTGTGGTGAAATTATTGTTGAGAACACGGCTGATGGTTTGTTGGGTATCATGCAGCTGGCCTATTGCAACAGTGAGGACATAGATCAGACTCCATCGTCGTTGTCGTCATTCCTGGAGGAGGTGTAGATCGTTCTTGAGGTTGACGAGAAGAGGCCAAAAATCAGACTACAGTCCCTTCCAGGTGATGGCGCATGATCAGCGAGATCTGCGCCTTTGTTGGGTGTACTGCCGTCTTGTGGGCTGGCGAGAAAGGCATTGTCGCACAGTCACAGAATGGAGTAATAAAAATGCATGATATTAGTTCGCCCAGCCTTGACTTTCGTACAGTAACTCGTCGATGTTTTATAGAGGGTTGGCTTTGCACAGGACAGAGCCACCATGATAAGGTGGTGGCATAGGCCTCGTGGCATTGTGCCCACGCCATATGGCGACAGTATTGGGAAGTCAGGTGGGCGACAATGAATTTCCATACACCACAACTATGCCACACAAGCTTTCTGGTGAGAGTGACCGCGTAGATGTACACTTAATGGTCTGAAAAGGCCATGAGCCAGACTTCTACATGGCGGATACCATAAGCAAGGGGGCGAGTGAGACAGATGCATGCTATGTGGCTTGACGAGCAAGCAGTGTAAAATGTGCAACCCAATTGGGTTCCTTAGAGCTTTGTCCAAGAGTCAATGAGCTGCAGGCAGACGATGACCACCCAGAGAGGTGCACAAGGTGAATACCGTGGGAGTTGCTCCATAGGCCCTCGTGTCGAAGTCATCCTCTCCCCCTCCCTCCCCCCCAAGGACCAAATCGTCATTTGGGACTGTGAAGAGCGGTTTGACTGTACGACATCCTCTGCAGGGAGCTTGTCATGTAGGAGGATGACGATGCCACCGCCAACGTCGAAGGTTTGAGAAATAAGGGCGGTACAATATCAACCTGCAGACTAGATGGTGTCTTGTAACATGGCCAATTTGTGAGGGGCTCGGATGGTGGCAAGATTCATTGTGGCGACACGAAATTGCTGAATGCATATTGGAAGCATCTGGTGGGCGTAGACCTGCCAGGTGTGCCACAGTGGTCTTGATTACTGGCAGGGTGCTAGCTTAGGCGCCTCTGTGGGGTGCACCAACACAGACGCAGTGGCACTCTTATCCGCGCCGTCTTCAACATCATCAGCGCAGGATGCTGATGTCGAAGACATATGATGGTCATGTACTCTCAGAGTGGGTGAAGTGGGTGCTGGAACAAAAGCTGGGGATTGAGAGAGGATCCGTCACAGGAGGAGTGCCAGGTGTGGCTACACTGTGTGACTGGATGCAATATGGAAGGTCAGTGTCAGACATCGTCACCTCGCGACCCCATCTGAAAGAGGGCCTTTTTGGAGGCGTTTCTTGCGCTTCTGAGGTGACTGCTGTTTCCTTATGTGTTGGTCCAAATCAGAATTGGTCGCCCAACGTCAGATGCCATACCTGTCTGGATAAAGGCAGAAGTCGGCACGATATCAAGTTCGACGTCCATGTTTAGAACAGGGTTTTCCGTCACGGTCCTGAGATTGGAAGGTCCTGGAAAAGCACTGGGGGTGATGCCATCCTGGTTTCGTCGTCGGGTTGTGCTGCGGTGGGTGGTGTTGATGAGGCATCAGGCATTTCCTGGAATATCGTGGCGGAGTCCTGTGCTACCATTTCGTAGGTGACGGTTGGAGACGTGAGCGTCGATGTGTGTGTGTGTGTGTGTGTGTGTGTGTGTGTGTGTGTGTGTGTGTGTGTGTGAAATCTTATGGGACTTAACTGCTAAGGTCATCAGTCCCTAAGCTTACATACTACTTAACCTAAATTATCCTAAGGACAAACACACAGACCCATGCCCGAGGGAGGTCTCGAACCTCCGCCGGGACCAGCCGCACAGTCCATGACTGCAGCGCCTTAGACCGCACGGCTAATACCGCGCGGCTGAGCGTCGATGCGGTGGTCATTTCACCCAGCGGTGTCTGTATCAAACGTCGGCCTAAACATTCGCACCAGACATGGCCTTCCTGACCACATGCTACGCACGTTCGTGGATGGCCATTTTACATGACAATGGCCTGCACACTGCCAATCATGATGTAAGATGGAACGTTTTATAACAGAAAGTAGGCTGCAAGCGCTATAGTCTTTCATCATCTCGTCTGTAGTGCAGCGGATGATTTTTCTCTGGTGTACTGCAGATAAAAGACGTACACTAATGAGTCAGAACATACGTCCGCCTGCTGAACAGCTTGTTTGTGCGTCTTTGGAACTAAATACATCACCGATTCTGCGTATCAGAGACGTGATAGTTTGTTGGTAAGTTTGTGAAGGTATGTGGCGTTAGATGTCTAGCCACAGATCATACAATTCGCGTAAATAACGTGCCGCTGAATTGCTGACGCGTTGATAACGCCCGATAGCGACCAGATGGGATTTACGTCAGGCGAATCTGGTCGCCAAGACATCAACGTGAGTTCACTATTTCACTCCTCAAATCACTATAGTACGATTCTGGTTCCGAGACACGGACAATTATACTGCTGAAAGATGACATGCCGTCGGGGAAGACATCAAGCATGATAGGATGCAGGTGGTTCCTAGCTGTCACCGTGTTTTCCTCTACTACCAAAGATCTCATGCAAGCGCAGGAGAATGTCTCCCATAACATAATACTGCGTCCGTGGCGCGCTGCACGTTTCGAGCGTATGTGCTAATGAGTATTGATAATCAGTGGGATGGGGAGAGTAATTATTCTTGTGAAATTATATTCCAAGACAACGAATTTAGATCGAAGTATGTATTCAAATAAGACAGAGTAAGAGCGTGATCTCCACAGATAACATTGGTCTGAACAGTACTATACTTAACAAAGTGAACAATGATTCAAAAAGGATACAACGTTAACAGAGAATTTGTACAAAAACCAAACAGCTTAATCACTTAATATGCAAATCCGTGACTCGGGGAAGCGGGGAGGTCTTTCTCTCAGCTCTGAGCAAGCTACCTAGTTGACAGTAATCATTCCTAGCTGTGCACTGCTGCAGTCTTACCTCGAACTACTTCTCTTCAAAATTAATAACATTGTTCACAATATATATTCTCTTCACTTTGCAAAATATACATCTTATTCATCCTTCCTGTCTTCTAATAAAGCTTTCTTCATCTAACAAATAACATCACAAACCAACACAGCACTACTGAATATGTCCATCATGTGCTACACTTCAGCTCAGAGTGTGCCTCACTGCGCACGCAGAGGTAAAGATTGTTTAACAGTAACGTGACTTGCTCTCTCTCTCTCTGACGTGCACATCAGTGACATACAGAAACCAAAATAACATGACCACCGTACACACGAAACAGTGTCGTTCAAAAAGTGGCACTGTAATAAGATGCTTTGCTGATTTTTCATTCAATATAGATTGTGTTATGTCTATCATAGATGTTTTGTTCTTTTCCTTTTAATTCTCAGCAATAGTGTAGGCTTCGCTCACTTGTGCAGTGCGATAGCTGAACAAATATAATGCCTCCGTGGTTCTTTCAGTCACAGTTTTGGTGACATACTTCATAGATTTTTGACTTCTTAATAATTGTTCTTTCTTACGTGTAAAAAATTCTTCATTCCTGTCTTTGCAATCGAGGTGTTTCTAAATGTTGGCTACATTCCACGCGGAGAGGTGAGCCGTTAGAATCAGCAGGTCCACGATTGACATTCTTTCTTTTTTTTTCACCTTTAGTGAGTCGTTAGATGTCTTAGTGCGTGAAAACCTACAGCTTGAAGTTGTTACGTCACCTTCTTGAATCTCGTAGTCTTACCGGAAATCTTAAATGTTGGTGCCACATCTTCTGGGCGAAGCATTCGATGCGACATTTCATTGAAACACCCGTAAGTCAACACTCCATTGCATCTTTTAAAATCGACAATTTATTTTTACAATATGACGAACATAGAATAATATCGCCACAACATACTGAATTTTACAGTTGTACTCAGCAACATACATGAATCGAATGTGAAATGATAATTAAATCAAGACCCTAAGCTGTCAGGCGTTGATATACATCAACGGGGACTGTTGAAAATGTGTGCTCTGACCGGGACTCGAACCCGGGATCTCCTGCTTCCATCGCAGACGCTCGATCCATCTGAGACACCGAGGGCACAGAAGATAGTGCGACTGCAGGGATTTATCCCTTGCACGCTCCCCGTGAGACCCACATTCTCATATAATGTCCACACGCTACATTCATATTACCCCTGCCCATTACACTCATTACTCGCGGCAGGCAACCTTACCGAGTCCCATAAGAGTTCGGGCAATGCGTGTGCATCCAGCACAGAGGAAGGAGGTCAATGGCAGTTAGCCTTAACTATATGAAGATGGTATCAGTTCTTTCGGACATGTCTTCATATGAATCGAATGTAGTGCGGTCTGAGAGCTGTGCGCAGACTCGTCGTGCCGAATTGGACCGCGCGTTGGAATGACAGTGTGGGAACTGTAGTGTGTCGCTGCGCGGCGCGGCACGGGTTTATAATTCATACAGCCTAGGGTGGTGAAGCGTAGACGACGAAGTGACAGAATGCTTCGAGGCGGTTCGAATTGTTTGTGGATGAGGTAGAGATGGAGAGAGCGTAGTCGAATGTTCGTGGCGTGTGAAGGTGAGACAGCGTGCAGTGAGAGAGAGAGACAGAGAGTGAGAGGAAGGGGGGGGGGGGGGTGTTCATCAGCACACGATCGCTGAGTGCGGCGTGCGTGTGACGAAAATCGAGTCGACACATACTTACTTCTACAAGCTAAATTCTTTTGTTTGTTGTTTTTGACCAAAACATTATTGTAGATTTATTATGCTGCTTGTCACCTCATTTTCGACTATTATGCACTGAGCGAAAATGTTACATTTATAAACCCAGCGTTTCTATGATATTTATAAGTGTTCTTTTCCTCAGTGTGTGACAAGACATGATATAGCTACTTTGTTCTTTAGGGTGATATGATTTTGTCGGAGCTCTTGAAAAGCCCTTGCAGATCCCAGGACTCCGCATAACACACTTTGGGTATCGCTGCTTTACACAGGATTCGCTCAGGAAAGGCCTCCTAAGACTTAGATTTATATTCGACGTCAACAAACGTCTCTTTTTTTCAGAAATTCTTCTCTTGCCATTGTCAGTCTGCACTTTACAACTTCTCTAATTCAGTTACATCGTATTTTTTTGTTTTGATAATGTAGACATGAATTTCTTGGTATGCGTATTTCACCATGAAAGCGTCTAAGGAACATTCTGTATGGAAAGGATGTCTTTGTAAAACTGAGCTGCAGTCTATACTGCTGTGAAACAGCAGATACATTTCATGGGCTTCATCCACAGCCACGATGGTGTCCTTAAGGACAACTGAACGAACTTTTACAAAATAATTGGACTCTTAGGAACGACTATTTGATTTCGTGTTACCTGGCACAGGCGTGTCATACCTTACATTAATTAAGTATATGAGGTGGTCCTTACGTACCGAATCTCACTTCTAGAGCGAAGGCAGGTGGATAAACGGAAATTTTTATATGACGTATCATGAGATGGGAGAAAGGGGAAAACATGTGAGGCTACATGCACAGACTCCAAACTGCCGTATGGCGCATGATTGAGGGTATCTTGTACCGGTACTAGTTACATCCTTTCCGTTCCACTCGCAAACAGAGCGATAGAAAAACGACTGTTATATGCCTCCTTACTGGCTCTAATTTCCTCAGCTAATTATCATAGTTTTTACTCGAAACGCGTGTTGGCGGGAAATGTTCTGCAGTCAGCTTCAGATACCGGTTCCCTAAATTTGGTCACCAGTGTTCTTCTAAAGGGAAGTCATCTCCCCTCCAGGGATTCCCGTTTGAGCTCATGAACGCTCCCTGTAGTACTCGTGTGTTGATCCAACCTTCCGCTAACAAACCAAGCACCTCGGCTCTGAATTGCTTCGATGTCTGCCTCCAACCCAACACGGCGGAGCTCCCAAACAGCTCAGCAATACTGAAGACTGTGTCGCACTAGTGTTCCATACGCAGTCTCCCTTGCAGACGAACTACACTTTTCCAGAATTCTCCCCATAAAATGGAGCCGAGTGTTCGCCTTCCCTATTATGAACCTCATGTGCTCATTCCATCTGATATCGCTTTGGAAAGTTATACCTCTACATTTAATCGATGTAACTGTATCAAGCAGCACAATACTAATGCCGTATTAAAACATTACTGGAAAGTTTTTCCTATTCATCTATATTAAATACAGTAACTAGAAATTTTGTCTAAGTCATCTCGTATCTTCCTATAGTCACTCAACGACGACACCTTCCGGACACCACAGTGTCACTAGCAAACAGCTGCGAATTGCTGCTCACCCTGTCTGCCAGGCCGTTTATGTAGGTACAGAACAAGAGTAGTTGGCTGACTGGTTGCTTGATCTGGGGGAGAAACCAAACAACGAGGTCACAGATGCATCGGATTGGGGAAGGAAGTCGGCCGTGCCCTTTCAAAGGAAACATTCCGGCGTTTGCCTGAGGTGTTCTAATGAGAGCGGTCCTGTCACACTTTACTGGGGCTCTCCTGATGATATCCTTGTCCATAGTGAACACTCTTCGAGGACAACGTACTGGATCTCATTACTCAAGTAGTATTACAGCCACTCGCATATCTGGGAACATATTGCGTATGCCCGTACCTTTAGGAACAGTATGCAATGGAGCATCCTGTCAAACGCTTTTCAGAAATCTGGGAATATGAAATGTACCTGTTGCCCTTCATCCATTGTCGATAGGATGTCGCATGAGAAAAGGGCAAATTGAGTTTCGCACTGTTTCTCCCAACACCAGTGGGGAAACTCAGCTTGCCTTTTTCTCACATGACATCCTGCGGACAATAGATGAAGGGAAACATATATACTCAATATTCTTAGATTTCCGGAAAGCTGTGTTGTGATCATGGCGGCCATTCTGGAGACTGACTTGATGGATCCAACACGTAATTTTGAAATAGTAAAGGGTCATGTAACATACCAAACAGATAGATAATTACGTGGGAACAACAACGGTGCCTTTCATTTGACCATAGCTTTATTTGTTCTCGAGTTGGGGCTGATGTTTCTTTCTTAGAGATGACGTGATAGTTGATGGCGTTAACACAAGCCGAACGCATTGGTATCCTCCTGATGTGAAGGCAAAGGAACGTCTGTGCTGTCGCAGAGGATTTCACCCAGCGCCACCCAGTGATACACAGTACGTTGGTGAAATTTCTCGCGAAATTCAGTGAAACTGGTTTTTTCGCATGCTATCTGGAAGGTGGACAATTCAAAATTGCTACGGATGAATCACAATCAATAACTTTACTATATTAGCACTTGAATGTGTAGGACACGAAATATTTATAAATGCCGCAAGAACACAACCTTATTTCTTAACAACAACAACAAAAATTGTAGAAAATCGTGGAAGCTGCTTACAGCTGACTCTGGTGCGCGTTCCTTCACGTGATCCTAAAGTCAGCCACTACACTGAAGTGCCGACCAAGAAACGTCATATGTTCCTGCGTACCCTACCCTCCAGGTCGCTGCTTCCCAACTTTGAGGCCATTAAATGCAACAAAAATTAGCAATCCTTCTCTCTCCCTCCCCACCTCCTCCCCAGACATCCATTAACATTAGCGCCTAACCGCAGTTCAAAATGGAAAATAATTTTCCTTCAAGTCTTTTGTATCTATAACGACGTAAGACAAAGGATATTTAGTTTTTATAGGTGCTTTATTAAACCACAAAGTAATGCGACAATGAGATATTGGTCCAGCATATATCTGACATTCTTTTTTGATAGAATTATGAAGTAAACAAATCTCAGAGGGTCCTTCTCAGAAAAGGAAACTAACGGTTCACATTGAGGGTAGACGCTTCTGGCAAAACGTGCTTGCTCTACACCAATGGCATCCCAAGTGGTACTTGCTTCAAACAATGCCTGTTCCCCTACTTAAGATCACCCGATTTAAAATGTGTGCACTGTACTTAGGCGTACTGTAACAGATCGATTTTAATTGTATTTGCTGGTTGTACATGGGCCCTGGAATCTAACCAATTTAATAGTTCAAAACGGTTCAAATGGCTCTGAGCCTATGCGACTTAACTTCTGAGGTCATCAGTCGCCTAGAACTAATTAAACCTAGCTAACCTAAGGACATCACACACATCCATGCCCGCGGCAGGATTCGAACCTGCGACCGTAGCGGTCGCCCGGCTCCAGACTGTAGCGCCTAGAACCGCACGGCCTAACCAATTTAATAGTGCAACTGATAATGCTAGCTGTTCCTGCAAACCTTTCTTTTCATATTTCAAGTTATTATTTGCAATAGGTTTCAACACAAACTGCGAATTTTACCTTATTTAGGACATAAGAAACTTCAGTCACAGTGTGAAGTAGAAACTTGTGTTACATTCGGTGTCGTTCAACGCAGCAGCGTTCAGCATCGACTCACCCAATTATTACGGACGATATGGCTGATGGCCACCAAAATCATTATATCGTAATGTAGGAAATTGAACACCTGTATCACTCTCGATTTATGTACTACGTGAACTACTCCTATGTACATGGCCAAAGCGTACTTACAAAGGAAAAAGTTAAAATCGAATGACAATTCTCGCAAAATGGGGGTACCAAATTTCATAGGATCACTTGTGGGAAACATTAATACGGTTTAGCGCACTCTGATAACTCAAGAGGGCTCAGAACAAGTTACAAGCATCCACGTGGCGAGCGCTGTAGTTTCAGAGCCAAAACAAAGAAACTGCCCAAAATTTACAAAATAATTGAATAAAAATAGTATGGCCCGGCCTCTATCCTCTTTAACAAGCACTTAAAATTATTAAGCACCCGAAAAACTTTGAATTTCTTGTTGTTAATCTGCTCTTATAGAACTGGGGCAAAAATGTGTTCATGGCCACGTTACAAAGAAACTTGTATAAAATTTAACTTTATCTCACAAAATTTTATTAATTAAGTGACAGCATGACACGTTCTCTCGTATGAGCAGGTTTTGCACAGAATTATTCCCCAAACAGAGTGCGTAACTGGTGGCCAACGCTCGCACTCAACACTGACGAGCACTGTTTGCGAGTTGCCTTAAACCACCAAAATTGTGACAAACCGTTTTCTAACTCTTCCGTGACTAGACTGACTCTAAAGAACGCGTTAAGAACGTTATCCATGACGATCTACCTCAGTGTTACACCTCTTACCGACATATCAGCAAGAGCTCCACAGCAGCGCCCGCCCCTCAGACCAGACCATGTAACAGCGCCCCAGCGTGGCGGACCTGCAGAGACGTCGCCTGCCTGTTGGAAGAGCGCCGCAGGGCAGGGCAGCCTCTCCTGCTGGCTGCGGCCGCCCCTCACTCCCCACTCTCCACTCTGTCGATCTTTTCCGGAGCCTACAGGCCATTTCTTTTCTTAGCTTTCGCGCATTAACTATCTTTGGCTAGTCATCTTTCTATATCCCACCACATTCAAACTTCATGCCACCACACACCGTGTGAGAGGAATTGGCAAGTGTGACGCATTAAAATAAAACAGAGATGCTTCATTCTCATATCCAAAGAACTCTAATAAGACAAAAGACGTTAATATAATGATTTTTTATAAATTTACATTAAATGAATGTGAGAGATTATATCTCATCAGTACATTTGTAGAAAATAAACACTGAGTATTACCTTTTCGTTAAATAATAAAAATAATAAAAAAACAGGAAGCGCTCAATGTCGGAGAATTACGACTCGACACAGATCATTATTTTAAATACGAAGATATAACCATATTGTGGCGGAAGAACCTGAGTAGGACGATGATGTAGTGGTTATGATACTACACTGTTTATTTGGAGGGTCGTGAGTTCAAAATTTACCTAGACTGTACCATTTCAATTTCTATATTCGGTTGTAGTACATTCTAGAAGTATCCACAAATGTCAAGAATCATTGTACTGGAATGTTCTGTAGCTGTATATATACCGTATTTGTTCTGCCCGGAGGCAGTTCGCTGTGCGCTCTTGTATGTGCAAGTGCTGAATAAACCTTCGTTAAGTGAAGTTAGTGTTTGTCATTCATCTAATTACACCTTCTTCTATGTGACAATATTATTAACGAATATTGATTATTAGGACGAAATAATATCGCAACCTGAGGTCTACGTGCCAGATGCGGTCAGCTCGTCAATAGCTATCACAACCAACCACGAGTAATACAGCTGAGCCATTGAGTAAGTGTTATAAAATAATATAATATCGAAACACAAGAATTTTATCAGAGTGACCGAACTTGGCTATTTCTTCTACAATATATCACGAATTGCAGATATCTACAGCATATGTCAAAATATAATAAATCAGTGCCTAATTTTTATTTTCAACAAATGTACTGACATGATACAATTTCTCACGTTCATTTAATGTAAATGTATAAAAAAAATCATTATATTGACGTCGCTTATCTTATCAGAGTCAACGTCTGTATCAAATTAGTTGGATAGTAGAGCTACCTGGCGGGCAGTTTCCTTGTAGTAGCCGTGACGCTACGCCTCAGCCAGCTGGCTGACAGCTGTCACACAGGCACTTCCGTGTTCCTAATACGAACATTAGAAATGTAGAAATGATATCTTGTTTACATCCATTCATGAGCGATGCAACTACTATTGCTGCTGATCGTTTGTACATATGCGTGCCATAATGGGCAATGAAACAACATTTAATTAGTGATTAACGTTGCCAATATACATAACCAACTCAGATTTTTGCTTTAGGTAAGGTACTTCGTATTACTCGTCATATATTCTTGCATCTTTTATTCTGTCACGTTTTAATACTTTTCGGTCATGACTCTAGGATTATACTTTCTAGGGCGGCTTCGTTCTGAAAATTACGATGATACGTAATGAGAGTCACAAACTGAACAACATCTTAGAGTGGTATGTATTGCATAATGAAAATTCAAGTATTGAATCTAGTTTTTATTTTTCTCTTTTTTATACGCAATTTTCTGTATTTCTAGATCTGAAGATGCCTTGGTAATGAGTCGAAACCGGTAATCTGCAAGGAAAATTTGCGATCTTGAAGCAGGATTTTTATCTACACGTGTTCGAGACCTCAGCTACAACGTCGTCTAGGAAAGCGACAGTGAAAGTTTCAGATGAATTTGTACTGTTGCAAATGTCGAACATTGTACCTCAAGAGAACTCTATATTATCTACTGCATCAAGTGATGCTTTCATAGTCAATTACAGTTGCAAATTATCAAGCGATGATGTGGCATGAAAGTGTGTCAGAGCATATCTTTTATTCATGTATGTAATAAAGTAATAAATTGAACTAATACTGTGCCCTAGTGTGATGAGGCTTCTCCGACAGCAGTCAAAGAACCGACGGCTATGGCCGGACGAAAGTAGTTTCGTCTGATCACAACATTAACCTTAACAGCTTGTGGAACGAATCTATGAACAACTTCCTCACACAGTCCACGCACTACCCACATATTTCGTACCAAGCACCTACACTTGTGTCCAAAATTAGAGCAACAAATCGCCATTTCCCCGTCCTAATTCACGATATAATCATATAAACGGTCAAGAGACGTCCGTGCGATCGTGTTATGTACGGTAGATGGCATTCTGACCAACGTCATCCACGCCAGCGATGACTTCAGAGTGCCCTACAGTCCGACATCCACAACCGCTGTGTACACACACACAGAGACAGTGCAGTATGGCATAGAGAAGACGCCTACCAGACTCTCTGCAGTGGAGAACAATAAGAAGAATGGAAAGAACTGGTGTGGTCCGGTGGCTTAATGTGTATCGTTCTGTTGCTTTGCGGATGTGGCGACAGATTATAGATACCGAAACGGTATCCCGAAGACCAGGGTAGGACCGGCCACATGTGACACCAGAAGGAAAGGTCCGTTATTTGGCTGTAAGGGCACAACGGTACCGCCTTAGTACTGCACTGCAACTGGCATCTGATCTCTCAGCATTCACTGGACGTGTTGTAGCGAGGCAAACATGTGTACTGAAGGCTGTATTGCCAGAAATCCACTGTGTGTGTGTGTACGTCTTCACAGAAAGGAATGTCTAGAGTGGAGTGGTCAACATGCCACCTGGACAGTCAAACAGCGGGCCAACGACCTTTTCACAGATGAGTCCCGATTCGGTCTGGAAAGCGACTCTCAGCAGATTCGCATCTGGAGGGAACGCGGAACACGATTTCAGGACCCAAACATTGTGGAAGCAGACCAGCATCGAGCAGGATTCCTAATGGTCTGGACAGGGATTTTGTTGACCACTCGAACACCACGAAATTGTGTGGGTGAAATGGGAAGGCTTAACTGCTGTCAGGTATCTTCGGACGTTGCGCGCGGTTGTTGCGAGGCGCTGTGGTCCCAGATTTCGTATTGAAGTGCGATAATGCTCGGCCTCATAGAGCTCGGATGGTTCAGCCTTTCTTGGGAACGGAGGATATTGCACGCATGGCGTGTCCAGCTCGCTCTCCCGATTTGAATCCCATAGAGCATATCTGGGATGCACTAGCGAGAGGGGTTGCATCGAGTCAGCATCCATTAACCATTCTCCAAGACCTGAGAGTAGCTCGGCTCGGAGAATGTCCGTTATTTGTTCAACACGAGATTGATGACGTCACACACAGCATGTCCCGTCGTCGTCAGGCCCATATTGCTGCCAGAGGTGGCCACACCCCATACTGAGCACATTAACCAGTTGTCGGAATGTGTGCGCAAATATGCTTAGTTGGAAAAAACGAAGAATATACAGGATCGTCCATTGATCGTGACCGGGCCTAATATCTCACGAAATAACCGTCAAACGAAAAAACTACAAAGAACGAAAGTTGTGTGGCTTGCGGGGGAAACCAGATGGCGCTATGGCTGGCCCGCTAGATGGCGCTGCCATAGGTCAAACGGATATCAACTGCGTTTTTTAAATAGGAACCCTCATTTTTATTACATATTCGTATAGCACGTAAATAAATATGAATGTTTCAGTTGGACCCCTTTTTTGGCTTTGTGATAGATGGCACTGTAATAGTACAAACATATGGCTCACAATTTTAGACGAACAGCTGGTAACAGGTAGGTTTTCTTAAATTAAAATACAGAACGTATGTACGTTTGAACATTTTATTTCGGTTGTTCCAATGCGATACATGTACCTTTGTGAACTTATCATTTCTGACAACGCATGCTGTTACAGCGTGATTACCTGTAAATACCACATTAATGCAATAAATGCTCAAAATGACGTCCGTCAACCTCAATGCATTTGGCAATACGTGTAACGACATTCCTCTCAACAGCGAGTAGTTCGTCTCCCGTAATGTACGCACATGCATTGACAATGCGCTGACTCATGTTTTCAGGCGTTGTCGGTGGATCATGATAGCAAATATCCTTCATCTTTCCCCACAGAAAGAAATCCGGGTACCTCATGATGTGTTGGCAAATGTGCCAACACCTTGTAGATAGAGGAGGCCGAAATGCACGCTATCTAACGCAGACGGGCGTGAATTCTGGAACAGGATAAGTATTGAATGCTAATAAGAAAAGTATGCAGCTCCTCGAATACTTAACTTTTATTTATACTTGTTGTGAATACTGCATTCTTGATGAGACATTTCATACGATAACTATCAAACTATGTAAGGCTAATGGCGCCTTGCTAGGTCGTAGCCATGGACTTAGCTGAAGGCTATTCTGTCTCTCGGCAAATGAGAGAAAGGCTTCGTCAGTGTAGTCGCTATCAAAGTCGTCGTACAACTGGGGCGAGTGCTATTCCGTATCTCGAGACCTGCCTTGTGGTGGCACTCGGTCTGCGATCACTCAGTGGCGACACGCGGGTCCGACATGTACTAAATGGACCGCGGCAGATTTAAGTTACCACCTAGCAAGTGTGCATCAAGTTGGAAGTACATCGCCATTCTGTCATGCAGTGATACATCTTGTAGTAACATCGGTAGAACATTACGTAGGAAATCAGCATACATTGCACCATTTAGATTGCCATCGATAAAATGGGGGACAATTATCCTTCCTCCCATAATGCAGCACGATACATTAAGCGGCCAAGGTCGCTGATGTTCCAATTGTCGCAGCCATGGTGGATTTTCTGTTGCCCAATAGTGTATATTATGCCGGTTTACATTACCGCTTTTGGTGAATGACGCTTCGTCCCTAAATAGAACGATTGCAAAAAATCTGTCATCGTCCCGTAATTTATCTTGTGCCCAGTGGTAGAACTGTACACAACGTTCAAAGTCGTCGCCATGCAATTCCTGGTGCATAGAAATATGGTACGGGTGCAATCGATGTTGATGTAGCATTCTCAACACCGAAGATTTTGAGATACCCGATTCTCGCGCAGTTTGTCTGCTACTGATGTGCGGATTAGCCGCGACAGCAGCAAAAACACCTACTTGGGCATCATCATTTGTTGCAGGTCGTGGTTGACGTTTCACATGTGGCTGAACATAACGTAACTATCCGGCGAACGGTCCGGACACTTGGATTATGTCGTCCGGGATACCGAGCAGCATGCATAGCTCACGCCCGTTGGGCATTTTGTTCACAATAGCCATATATCAATACGATATCGACCTTTTCCCCAATTGGTGAACGGTCCATTTTAACATGGGTAATGTATCACGAAGTAAATACCGTCCGCACTGGCGGAATGTTACGTGATACCACGTACTTATACGGTGACTATTACAGCGACATCTATCACAAAGCGAAAAAAGTGGTCCAACTAAAACGTTCATATTTCTTTACGTACTACACGAATATGTAATAAAAAATGGGAGTTTCTATTTTAAAAAAGGCAGTTGATATCCGTTTGACCTATGGCAGCGCCATCTAGCGGGACAACCATAGCGCCATCTGGTTTCCCCCTTGAATATAGACGAGCTTCGTTCTTTGTAGTTTTTCCGTGTGATGCTTATTTCGTGAGATATTTGGCCCGGTCACTATCAATGGATCACCCTGTATACATTATGCGTGTTGCAGTTGATTACGTTCTGTGTTCTTTCCATTGTTACCACTTTACTACCACCTGATTGTACTGTTTTGTGGCAAAATAAACGCAACCTTGCAAAATTTGCGTTTGTTGCTTTAATTTTCGACACCAGTGTATGTCAGTGAAATTGAGACCACATACAAACGTAGCATTTCTATCCATACAAGTTTTGTTTTTAGCTTTAGAAGAAATTCGTTTTACCCCTCAGCGTGTAACAAGCCCTAGCTTGGGAAGCAGTGTTCTAGGTATGTAAATACCCAACACTTTTTCCAATGTCACGCCTCCATCGCGTCTGTCATTGTGTTCACGAATCTTACGACTGGTGTCGCTACAGCTGGCCCCCCTTATGCTGCCGCAGGTGAACGAGGCGTTCGAGCTGCTGAAGAGGAGGACTTGCGGCAACGCGGGCCAGCGCCTGCCCAAGGTGGAGATCCTGCGCAACGCCATCGAGTACATCGAGTCCCTGGAGCAGCTGCTCAGCCTGGGCGGCTGCCCGCTGCCGCCGGTGAGTGCAGTGCCGGCCCTGCGCACGTAAACACAGGCCTAGCGCACGTCTGTGGTGTCAACAGCCGCTTGCATCGTCAAAGACCAATCTGCTTCACTGGACATATTACACGATCGTGAAGTTTTTCGTTTGGGGACATTTAAAAACAGCATATATTGGTGGTGATTGCATTGCTGGAAAAGACAGAAATGGAAACGACTGTGCGTGAAACCGTAGATAGCGAGTGGAGAAGCGCGAAGTGTTTGCCAGAATTTGCTTCGTGAGCAACAGTGCGAGGACAACGAAAATTATTTCAGAATGAGCGAACAGCCGGCCGCGGTGGCCGTGCGGTTCTAGGCGCTGCAGTCCGGAACCGCGGGACTGCTACGGTCGCAGGTTCGAATCCTGCCTCGGGCATGGATGTGTGTGATGTCGTTAGGTTAGTTAGGTTTAAGTAGTTCTAAGTTCTAGGGGACTGATGACCTAAGATGTTAAGTCCCATAGTGCACAGAGCCATTTGAACCATTTTTTTGCAATCGGACAGACCTGTGTAAATATTTGTACTTCATGATGAGAATAAAGTCTCGCAAAGCGTTGTGGAAATCGTAATAGATATACGTAACTGGTGCAGTGTTTCATTCTTTAAATCATGAATGCTAGTTCTGCTAAAGATGGTCTCACGGCTAATTTAAGATTTTTAGAAACAGGCGAAATCTATTCCAGTTTTCAACATAATACTCGCATCCCACAATATACCATTCTACGTTTTATTCCAGGAACACGTGAACCAGTATGTAAATCACCCAATTCTGAATTTATGACGGTTATGTTACGTTATTTGGAGTACAAATAAACGCATTTATTTCACTTATGCATACTTTGAACACACTAGACTTTTACACTATCAGCTCCTCCACATCCTTTCTTTTTGTGTGTAAGCTTAGCATCAGCCACAGTGCAACAAATTCGAGTGCAGTTGGTTGCTGCAGCTGTTTCGTTGTAAGATTGCAACCGCTAGTTATGGTTTTTGTAGTCAGCGTGCTTTGTGGTATGGAGAATTTCGTATTTTTCGTTCTTTGCACCGATCAGTGTGGTGTGGTAGCCACGCTGCAAATGTACATCGTCATTTTATAAAATGCACTAAAGGACGGAAGCATCATTCTAAATGTTATTTAAGATCGTTACTAAAAGCTTTCCTACTACACTGTCAAAGAATCGATCTAAGGGCTTTGACACAGACACACATATATCTGTTGGCTTTGGTAGGTATTTATCGTTGCTCACGAACGCTACATTACCGACGTCACACATATGTACACTTGGGCCTGTATTTACCGTAGCCCAGGTTGAAACAATTAATACGGGCCTGAGCGCACATATGTGTGACGTCAGCAATGAAGTGTTCGTGGCTAACTATAAATACTTACCAAAGCCCTTCCGTTAAATCGTTAACAGTATAGTAGGGAAGCTTTCAGCAAAGATTTTTGATAAAAGTTGGAGCGAGGGCAACTTTGATCAAAGTTGGCCACTGACTACATGTCGCTTCGCTTGCTTTAGTGGATTTAAGCTATAAAATTACAAAGTATATTCGATTCGTGTGTAGCACCAAAGTGATCTTAGCAAAGCACGCTGACTGCGAAAACCGTCATAAGCAGATGAAATCTTACAAATAAATAGCGGCAGCAATCAGCAGCATTCGAAGTGGCTGCACTGTGGATGATTGTAAGCTTACGCATAAAAAAGGAAGCATGTGGAAGGAGATGTCAAAAGGCAAGTGTGTTCGAAATGTCCATAAGTGAGATAAATGGATTACTCGTTAGCTGATTTATGCCAGGTCTATTCGAAAAATAAGATCCACAATGAAGATGCTCTTGCGCCGTTTTCGATGGGACGTGTTTGATCACCCAGAATACAGCCCGTAACCAGGTCCCCCTGAGTTTAATCTCTGCTCACATGTATCGCCGGCTACGTGGAGAACAATTTGGAACAGAGAACGAGGTGTCAGCGTAGAGAACTGGCAGAAAGCACAGGCGGCATTGGAAAAGTTGATTAACGCTACGAGAGAGGTCTTAAGTCGGAGCGGCGACTATGTAGAGAAGTAGTTGTAAGATGTAGCTTACTATTGCAAATAAAACATTTGTGATTTTCTCAGTGGTTTCCATTTCGCGACAGATCGGGCCTTACTTTCCGAACAGGCATCGTATATTGGTTCACTTGTTTCTCGAATAATACTTAAAATGGTACCCTGCAGGATTCGAGGTGAAATAACTTCTACATGTTGCTAAAAGCCTTAACCTAATCATGAGGGACAATCTTTAGCAAAAATAGCATTCATGATTAAACAATGAAACACTGCACGAGTTACATATTTTTTCACCCTTTACATAGTACTTTGCAAGAATTTACTCCAGTGAGCCAGTACAAATATTTACAAAGGTATTTCATGTGATGTTTCGGAAAATCGGATAAAAGAAGTCCGTCCGACTGCACTAAATCATAAAAACACAACTTCCGGGCAAGAAAGGGCGGGACAACACACCTACAGACAACACATAAAATATCTATGCAAATATTTCGTCTTGATAGTGATAAATAAATTCTGGAAAAGCGTCATATTAAGCATTAAAATACGTAACTAGTGCAGTGCTACATTATTTAAATCTTGAATTGTGGTGTCACCGCCAGACACCACACTTGCTAGGTGGTAGCCTTTAAATCGGCCGCGATCCGTTAGTATACGTCGGACCCGCGTGTCGCCACTATCAGTGATTGCAGACCGAGCGCCGCCACACGGCAGGTCTAGAGAGACTTCTAGCACTCGCCCCAGTTGTACAACCGACCTTGCTAGCGATGGTTCACTGACAAAATACGCTCTCATTTGCCGAGACGATAGTTTAGCATAGCCTTCAGCTACGTCATTTGCTACGACCTAGCAAGGCGCCATTATCAGTTACCATTGATCTTGTGAATCATGTACCGTCAGACCGACGTTCACCATTAATGGATTAAAGTTAAGTATTCCACCAGCTACGTCCGTTTTTCTAAATTCTAATTTCCTTGTCCTGTTCCAGACCTCACGCCAGCCTGCGTGAGCTAAATCGCGCGCCTTTCGGCCTCCTCCTAGTAACACGGTGTTGGCTCTCCTGCCAACCAAAACATGAATGATGCAGATGCAGGCTTTCCAAAAACTTCGAGGAGTGAAATTAAGAAATGGCATTTCTTAAATGAGTATCGTGTATGCAAGAATGAGGGCCCACTTTGAAGATGGCCAATTGAAATGTTTGTTCGACAATTCTCAAATCATTTTAGTTGTTAATTATATCCTCGCACTTTACGTCTAGTGATCATTTCGAGCTTCCGGTCTCGTTGTTCACGCTTTCACCGACAATCGTTTCCATTTCTCTATATTTTTCAAGCAATGCGCTAGCCGCCAACATATGCTGTTGTATAGGCGATTAACTGTTGGCCTTCCGTTCCAGAAAAGCTATGATGAAAAATTTCGCGATGGTGTAATAGTTCCAGTGAAGTAGTTTGGTCAAAGCAGCTTGACGAAATCTTTGACAAAGCTCTTTTACAATGTAATACGCGCGTCACGCTTCGTGCCTTTGTGTCTGCCGACAGCAACACGTCACTGCTGACGTCACAGATGTGCGGCCAGGCGTGCATTCTTCTTTGACCACCTTTGAAACCTCGGCGTGTCGATCAGTTGACTGCCGACGTCACCCACGTGCAGGCGACGTCTGGTAAGCTCATCTGTGTCTCGACTGTAGTACTTCGCTAAAGCTTTCTGCAGCCTGTGTCAGGTTACAGCAGGCAGCGGACACTGTCAGCCACTAACGGAAGACCAGTAAGGCTGCATTCACAGAGACACCGACAACAGTTGACAGACGCTGTCTGCAGGGGTCGCACGATGGCGTCGGCCAACAGCTTGCTCACAGTGTCTTCGGTCTCCCCCAGTTTTCGGCGGGATCAAGGAGATTAGGTTAAAGGTTAGGATAGAATCTGCTGTGTCAGGGGTATTAGATTTTAAGGGGCTCCGGAAAGGCTCAAAATCATGAGAAGTTCAATTTTTACTTTTTTGCGTTTTCTGAATCTGCAGACCATTACCTTTTAATAGATATATAATTTATTCAATTCCGAAGAGTATAACTATTTTTAAATTTTTTTTGAAATGTGTTCTACATGGGCGTGACCCACTGTGGCGCTGTTAAACTGCTGTCAAATGGTGTTATTATTAACGTCCGTGTTCATCAGGTACATTTTAGTGATGTGAGATAAAGTATGTGTTGTGGCTAACCTGTGATGGTTCAATATATATCGCTGGTGTGATTGTCGATTGTTTCATGTTTATTTACTCTGTCGTTGTCTCGAAAATATTCGTAATTAATTCTGTTTCTTGAGTCTCTGTTTTGTTGAAGTATAATAATGAGTAAAAGTAAAGTTATTAGAAATCCTCTGAAGGCTTTTAAGAAAAGGAGAAATGTTGGAAAGCCAAAGGTATGTGTTATTACTGTAAACAATAAAGACGATAACTAAGTGAGTGAACCTAACCTCTCAAGTACACCTGCCCATAGCAGTCAAAGTGGGAAAGAAAATACTTCACAGAAGAAGCTTGGTTCAATGAGTGAAAACTATGAATGTTTTATGGGCGAGTCGGATGTGAATGAAATATTTGATATGTCGGTTCTCAAAGCAATTTTTTCAAACTGTGTAAGATGTATTCATTGTAGTGAAGTTGGTCTGGAACTCTCCATAATAAAGCACGTAGGACTTGCTAGTAAAATACAAGTGAAATGTGATAAGTGTTCATACATGACCACCTTTTGGAACAGTGTTGCAGTAACTGCAACTGAAGAAAATGGTAGCAAAATCTACGAACACAACAACGAGCGATGCTTGCTTTAGACAAGGAACGCCTTCGGGCTGCAGACAGGGCTGTAAAGAGTCTAGAAATACAAGCAAGAGTAAACAGGAGGAGGAACAAGAGGAAGCTGGAGGAGGAGTTTGCAGAGGATGAAGATAATCCATCCTATGGACCTGGAATGCACTAAAAAGTTAATCCAATCTTTGTCGCTCGATTCCCAAAACTTTTATTTTCTCATACTAATTACATGTTTTCTAAGGATCTTCCAAACATATTTGTTTCAAACTTTCAGTAAATGTTACACAGTACCTTCTGCATAATTTAACACAGCCTTTTTCAAAAAAACTGTATATTTTTGAATATATAAATAAAAAATTGCAAAAAAATGTTGTGAATTATCATTACAATTGAAAAAAAACATCTTTAATAACTGAACTAAAATTTTGTAAAATCCCTGTGTTAAGTTGTAGCCCATATTCCAGTAAATAATCTGTAAAAAGTTCAACTTCCTACCTCAAATACTTCGTGAGGAAAGATGTAATTTATAAGCATTATTTTAACATTGCAAGTATAGGGCGTTCCGGAGCCCCTTAACCTCCTTGGGTGGGACGAATGCCACAAAACGTCTGTGCTTAGAAACGAGTGCTGCATTGCGTTTTTCGTATTAAAAAGATGGCGACTGCATGTGAGTGAGGTATATCTGTTTCTAAAAGAACGAGGATAACACTGGGCGCTGTTTTCTCAGTTATAGGGATGTATGAGGCGAAGAGAGAAACGTCATAGTACACACCCGAGATGACTGGTGGTGACATTGAAAGGTAAGATTACAAACCGTCTACATAATTTCAAATAAACTACAGTAGTGTAGTGCGTCTGTGAAAACATCTAACCGCAAAGCATACATCTTCTGAGGTGTGGAATTGATCTGTTATTCTGTTATTCTGCGCAACGGATTAATCTGTGATGTATCCTTTACCCTGTGACTCCTACAAGATGCAATTTCCACCCCCCACACTACTACAGAAGTCAGACAGACGCTCCTAACGCTCTAAAGAGAAATGCCTGAAAAACTTTCAGCAATAAATATCTTCTGGAATCGTCTGCTGTAAGGAAATGACACAAAAATTCTTACGTAACTAGTGGGATACTTGGGTAATGAAGTAGTGCTAGTTAGTATCAGAAAAACATGAAACTAACGAAAGTTATTATTTATTTTGCAAAAATTCTGAGAAATCACAATGGCACTTTTAGTTATAAATTGAACAAGTTATTTCCTGGTTCTTTTCGAAATGTGAAGTTACCTCTCAAGGATAGAATTCGGTAATGAAATTTCTATACAATGTTTAAGATGGTTGTTGACTAGGTAGAATAGCTGAGAGGCGCGCCTACTGAACTTGAATAATTATCCTTTAGAATGTTGCTAGGTATGGTCGAGGCTGTTGCGTGTGAAATGCAGTGAAGTGTACTGCTGTGGAGGAAATATGGGGCTCGCAATAGCTGTAGCGCAGAATACCGTAAACTGCGATGACTGCTGTCTGCGCCACTCGCTGCTGACAAATAAGATAACTCTCGTTCTATCTGGATTGACCTTCGCCAATCAAACTCTCCCTACGCCGTGATGAAGTCAAGGACTCCTATTCGCCCCTAGTCTAACTATCGGCGTGGTACACCGGTCAGATAACAAGCCCACTGCGATGCCACTCAAAATTCGCTCGCAGGCGTTTAACTATAACTCGGCGAACACAGTGAACAACGCTTAATCGCAAGGACTCGATATAGAGTAGCACTTCGATTCTCTCTCGACAGAGGTGCTCTCCCAGTGAAGTACTGAGGAGAGACTTGTTCCTCACACCAAGAGTGACAACGGAACAGCGCTCTTCACGCCAGACGTGAAGGGGTATATCTTTCGGTCTCTTCCATTATTCCTTCAGCTCTAGGCGTCAGAAATATCATCTGCCAATCAGTATTGTTCTTCTAAAACGGGAGAATGACGTTTCGTTCAAGGCGACGAATCTGGAAATCTGTAGCATTGGCGTTTGCTGTTTCCATGTGAAAATGCCTGAAACTGTGTGCTATGTGTAAAGAATGCATAGGCTGGCCGCTCCCACACAATGTAGTGGAATTTGCTTTTAAGCTGAATACGGGGTCGTTCTCCCTTTTCACTCAGGCCCACGCTGTCCGCTACATGGGCGGTCACCGGCCGACATAGGCTTGGTCATTCTCTGAAGGGACCAGCATCCCATTGTGTGGTTTCTCTCCCGAACTAAAAGCTTCTGTGAGCATCATGTTTGGAATGTATGTGTGTATTTCATCCACGGTGCGCTTACTTGTTAATTGCATATCGTTTACATGAATTCATACAACATTTACTCTATCTTATCGAGTTTGGGTTCAAATGAAGCGTCTTGATGTGCGGAATATGATTGTGAGGGCGGAATATGTAAGCAATGAAAGTCAGGATACAATGACGCCTTCCATACCTCCCTCCTTCTGACAAAATTTTTATCAGGGGGTTGGTCAATGCCGAGGAAAACATTGACAAAGTCAGGCAAAAACTGTTCTTTTAGATTTTCCAATAAAATTTACTTAGCCATTCTTAACAATTTTTTTCAAATGATTTCTTTATAGCTATTGTTTCTATTTTTTTAATTCTACAATTTATGTTTTGTTGTTACGCAAATATAGGCTTTACAAAGTTTGTTATTCTTTGTCGTTGCCAGTACGTGTCTCTGTTTTTGTTTTTCATTTCCAAATATTTTTTTTACAATATTAATTTTTCTAAACTCATAAGTGTACAGTGTATCATGTTTTAGTGTGGTTATATCTTTTCTTTAGTTAAGATTGCGTAAATATTGGCAAAAACTCTGTTGTGTTACTTTGTTTTATTTATACAGGCATTATCTTTTTCTTTGTGTCATTGTCTTTTTTTTTTTTTTTTTTGTAAGAATGACGAAGCGTTTCCTCCTAATTCTATCCTCGGTATTATTAATATTATTAACCAAAAAAGGTGTTTTTGAATGTTACTTAAAGAAGAAAAATCCTGCAGAAATCCTTTTCTAATTTTACATATAATAGAAGTAAATAGACTTTCCATGAGTTTGTGAGATTATATAACTATACTAACTAAGTTTCTTTACAAAAGGTTTAAGGTATCTATAAATTGTGGACTTTACATACATATTAAAAATAATTACTTTTACAAGAAAGGAAAAAGGTACTTTTACAAATATATCATTTTCTTAACTCTACATTTGCGTTTTACGATTTTTTTTGCTGCATCAGATCTGTGCTCGATGATCCCCACTGAAATGCTGGAAGGCGTCGACTCATTTGTATGGGTGTCACAAATCATGAGAGAAGCACTCCAACGTGCGATGCCGGGTCTTACTTGTTGACATTGTCGTCATGGAGTGGTACTTTTAACCGATGATGATGACTGTGGTTTACTGCATAAACAGTGATGGCTTGTTACTCCTTTACTGTCCCCCTGGGACGGTGTGGCAGTTCGGTGATTGTAGTTGACTAGCTATGATCGTCACCCAATGTTGTGCTGTGACATCTTGGCACTTCACACCTGGTTCGGTATGGCAATTTGATGATGTGGTAGGGAGAATACTGTTCATTTTGCTGAATCTATTTCTAGATAATGTTGGTTGGTACTAATTAATATTCCGTTTGCCATTCGCTTGTATTTGTTTGACGATTCAAGGTTTATTTTTGGAGAGGTGGTTGTAGTAGTTGCTATGCCTCAAAGTGCATGGAAAGATGTTCGTAGCAATTTGCTTTGTAGGATAGGAGAGAAAGGTATCTTGCTGTCTTCTGCCCTTCTTCATCTGGCATCTTCTGCTCTTCTCTTCTTTCTTGCTTTCTTCTGTTCTTTTTACATATACACTCCTGGATAGGGAAAAAAGAACACATTGACACCGGTGTGTCAGACCCACCATACTTGCTCCGGACACTGCGAGAGGGCTGTACAAGCAATGATCACACGCACGGCACAGCGGACACACCAGGAACCGCGGTGTTGGCCGTCGAATGGCGCTAGCTGCGCAGCATTTGTGCACCGCCGCCGTCAGTGTCAGCCAGTTTGCCGTGGCATACGGAGCTCCATCGCAGTCTTTAACACTGGTAGCATGCCGCAACAGCGTGGACGTGAACCGTATGTGCAGTTGACGGACTTTGAGCGACGGCGTATAGTGGGCATGCGGGAGGCCGGGTGGACGTACCGCCGAATTGCTCAACACGTGGGGCGTGAGGTCTCCACAGTACATCGATGTTGTCGCCAGTGGTCGGCGGAAGGTGCACGTGCCCGTCGACCTGGGACCGGACCGCAGCGACGCACGGATGCACGCCAAGACCGTAGGATCCTACGCAGTGCCGTAGGGGACCGCACCGCCACTTCCCAGCAAATTAGGGACACTGTTGCCCCTGGGGTATCGGCGAGGACCATTCGCAACCGTCTCCATGAAGCTGGGCTACGGTCCCGCACACCGTTAGGCCGTCTTCCGCTCACGCCCCAACATCGTGCAGCCCGCCTCCAGTGGTGTCGCGACAGGCGTGAATCGAGGAACGAATGGAGACGTGTCGTCTTCAGCGATGAGAGTCGCTTCTGCCTTGGTGCCAATGATGGTCGCATGCGTGTTTGGCGCCGTGCAGGCGAGCGCCACAATCAGGACTGCATACGACCGAGGCACACAGGGCCAACACCCGGCATCATGGTGTGGGGAGCGATCTCCTACACTGGCCGTACACCACTGGTGATCGTCGAGGGGACACTGAATAGTGCACGGTACATCCAAACCGTCATCGAACCCATCGTTCTACCATTCCTAGACCGGCAAGGGAACTTGCTGTTCCAACAGGACAATGCACGTCCGCATGTATCCCGTGCCACCCAACGTGCTCTAGAAGGTGTAAGTCAACTACCCTGGCCAGCAAGATCTCCGGATCTGTCCCCCATTGAGCATGTTTGGGACTGGATGAAGCGTCGTCTCACGCGGTCTGCACGTCCAGCACGAACGCTGGTCCAACTGAGGCGCCAGGTGGAAATGGCATGGCAAGCCGTTCCACAGGACTACATCCAGCATCTCTACGATCGTCTCCATGGGAGAATAGCAGCCTGCATTGCTGCGAAAGGTGGATATACACTGTACTAGTGCCGACATTGTGCGTGCTCTGTTGCCTGTGTCTATGTTCCTGTGGTTCTGTCAGTGTTATCATGTGATGTATCTGACCCCAGGAATGTGTCAATAAAGTTTCCCCTTCCTGGGACAATGAATTCACGGTGTTCTTATTTCAATTTCCAGGAGTGTATTTGTTATTTACAAAAAAACTCTGATTTTTATAATTCAAAAATTTTCTGATAGTGGCAAAAATTATTGTATATATATGATTTCTTTTCTTTATTCTAATTATGTCCTATCACTTCTTTAACTATAACTCTGTCCATTCACACCGCACAATAAGTGTGTCGGCCAACACAGTGAACAACGCTTAATCACAAGGACTCAATAAAGAGTAGCAGTTCGATTCTCTCTCGACAGAGGTGCTCTCCCAATGAAGTACTGAGGAGAGACTTGTTCCTCGCTCCAAGAGCGACAACGGAACAGCGCCTCTCCACGCCTGACGTGAAGGGGTATATCTTTTGGTCTCTTCCATTATTCCTTCAGCTCAAGGTGTCAGAAATATCGTCTGCCAATCAGTATTGCTCTTCTAAAACGGGGGTATGTCGTTTCGTTTAAGGTGACCAATCCGGAAACCTGTAGCATTGGCGTTTGCCGTTTGCTGTCTCCCTGTGAAAATCTCTGAAACTGCGGGCTATGTGTAAAGAATGCGTAGGCTGGCTGCAACCACACAATGTAGCGGAATTTGCTTTTAAGCCGAACACGGGGTCATTCCCCCTTTGCACTTGGGCCCACGCTGTCCGCTACATGGGCAGTCACCGACTGACATAGGCTGGGTCGTCCTCTGAAGGGACCGGCGTCCTGTTGTGCAGTTTCTCTCCCGAACTAGAAGCTTCTGTGACCGTTGTGTCTGGAATGTATGTGTGTACGCCAGCCTCGAGTATTTCAACCACGGTGCGCTGACTTGTTAATTGCATATCGTTTACATGAATCCATACAACATTGACCATCGCACAGAGTCCCGTATGCATGATGTAGTGAATATCATCCCTGGTGTAGAGAAACAACTGAAAGAGTTGAAACAAATAAGTCGCCAGGTATGGGTGGAACACCAACTCGATTCTCCAAACAGTAATCTACAGGATTGGCCGCTTACTTAGCTTGGATTTATCACGAATCTCTCGCCCAGCGCAAGCAACTGTAAAAAAAAGAAAAAAAAAGCAGATGATTCTTGTATATAAGAAAGGTAAAAGAACTATCTATCTATCGCTTGAGCAGTGTCCTGCAGTTACGCAGCCATTGATAATCGGATTTGGCATGTTAAAGGTCAATGGCTGGCCGGATGCCCTTCCTGCCGCTACCCCATACCCCCCGGGACGGAATTAGTGTACCCCAACTGTCTGCTTCGAGTGTGATATATGGAATGGTGCGAATGTGTTCAGATGTCTGCGAGCCGTGTAACTGAGGCGGAACATGGGGACCAGCCTGGTATTCATCTAGCGGGATGTGGAAAACTGCCTAAAAACCACATCCAGGCTGGCCGGCACATCGGCCCCCGTCGTTAATCCGCCGGGCGGATTCGATCCGGCGCCAGCGCGCCTACCCGAGTCCAGGAAGCAGCGCGTTAGCGCTCTCGGCTACCCTCGCGGTTTAAGGAGGGTAAAAGGAAAGACTCGCAAAATTACAGACCAATATCCGTAACAGTTTTTGGTGCTGAAATCTAGCTCATATTCTGAGTCTGAATATAATAAATTTCCTAGAGAACTAAACGGTTGTCCACGAATCAGCAGTGTTTTGGAAATCATTCCTCGTGTGAAACTCAGCTTGCCCTTTTCTCACATGATACACTGCAAACTGTGGACGGAGGGCAACAGGCAGATTTGATATTCCTAGATTTCCGAAAAGTATTTCAGATGATATCCCACTGCAGACTGTTAACGAAGATACGAGCGTATTGAATAGGTTGCGAGTGCGAGAGATGCGAGTGGTTCGGTAATAGAAGCCAGCATATTGTTCTGGATGGAGAGAGTTCATCAGGGACAAGGGTATCGTCAGGAATGCCCGAGGGAAGCATGGTGGGACAGCTGTTATTTTCTGTACACACGAATGATGTGGGGGACAGAGCAAGCAGCAGTCTTCGGCTGTTTGCTGATGATGTTGCAGTGTACGGGTAGGAGTCATCGTTGAATGACTGTAGAAGGATACCAGATGCTTCACACAAAATTTCTAGTTGATGTGATGACTGGCAGGTAGCTCTAAATGTAGAAAAATATAAGTGAATGCAGGTGAATAGGAAAAGCCAACATTATAATGTTCGAGTTGAGCGTCAATAGCGTGCTGCTTCACGGAGTCACGTCGATGAAATATGTAGGCGTAACGTTGCAAAGCGATATGAAATGTATCGAGCATGTAAGGATTGTGGTAGGGAATTTTAAGAAAGTGTAATTGATCTGTCAGAGTCCGTTTGCAGGACGATAGTAGGATCTATTCTGGAGTACTGTTGATCTCTGTCAGATCGGATTAAAGGAAGACATCGAAACAGTTCAGAGGTGGGCTGCTAGATTTGTTACCTTTAGGTTCGGAAAACACACAACTGTTAGGAATACTTCGGGAAGTCAAATGGAAAGCCTTGTAGGGAAGGCGACGTTCTTTTCGAGAATCACTGTTGAGAAAATTTAGAAAACCGGCATTTAAACCTGACTGCAGAGCAATTCTACTGCCGGCTACATACATTTCGCGTGAGGAACCTGAAGACAGGGCACGAGTCATTATGGCTCGTACGGAGACGTACAGGCAATCATTTTCGCTCGCTCGATGTGCAAGTGGAACAGGAAAGGAAACGAGAGGTAGTGGTACGGGGTACAGTCCGCCACGGCCATACGATTGCTTGTGGAGTACTTGTGTAGATGTATCTTTAGGCACAAGATACGGCACCTTTCTCACTTGACCAATTTTTTTTAGGTTAACAGTTTTGGCTGTTTTTGGTTTGCAATAAACCTGCAATTTGACTCTGTAGATTACGAGCTGTTTCCCTATTGCGATATTTTTCATCCTCCTCCTGCCAGAGACTATACTTGCCAGTTTCTCGCGGTCCATTATTCCGTCTCTGACGCGGCCGATTAACCTTTATTTCTTCGATTGTCGGGCCGTGACACTGGTGGGCATCGGGACTGAGCGCTTGCTCGAGTTCTGTTTGGAGAAGATCGGCCGTCTCTGGCCGACGTCGGCCGTCGGCGGAATCGACGCGTGCCGGCGCCACTGTAACCGCAGCCTGGAGCCATCCTCTGGACGGTCGGACGACTAATAGCCGGCGACAGGTTTCGCCTGAGGGCGGCGGCGACTTGTCGGCGCGAGAGACGGCCGGGCGGCTCCGGGCGCGCCCTTGGCTGCCGGCCAGGGCTCAGCCGGTCTGCCGACGACGACAAGCAGCCGTCGCTGCGGAGGCCAGGCTAGCAGCAGCAGGCAGCTCACCACCACCTGTCCGCACCGGGGCTTCCCCAGGGGGCGAGAGGCGGGTGCCAGCTGGAACACCATTCTTAAAGTTTCGCAGACTCTAATTTGGCCGAGCAAATCGACACGCGGAAGCTCTTGCAGAGAAGGGCATCTCTGGAAAACTTTGCCAGTATGACGAGAACACTGCACAACAGCTCCTGACATTTTTAGAGTCATTCAAAGGTGCATTAGAGGTACTCGACGGCAAGAATTACCCGACTGATCAGTTGCTCTGTATCTACATACGGAATACTCCCCACAGTGACGAAACCAACACTACAGAGCTACTGAAAGTGATTGATTCGTTTTCAAAGTACTACACGTAAAAATATACTGTCGCGTCACATTAACGTGACCGTGTATCAAAAGCCTGAAAAACCACCTTTTGCAGCACGTACTGCTGCGAGACGTGCAGGAAGAGAGTTTGGTGGCGGGGGGAACACGGTAAACTCATTCTAGTGCTCTCTAAACCACGCACATACACTGTGAGCTGCGTGACATGTTGTATTATCCTTTGCAAGCTGCCATTGTTCTGAGAAGAAACAAATTGCATGCAAGGTTGGGTGTCTCCGCCGAGGATAGAACAGTACTTTTGTTGATCCACTGTGCCCTCCAGAATGACGATATCACCCGCGAATGCCACAAAAACATTCCCCAGACCATAACGATCCCTCCTCCAGGCTGGACCACTTTACCCTCATCAGTTTCACAGTGTGCACGCCGACGGCCACCTGTCTGATGCAGGATAAAGTGTGACGCATGTCCACTCGCGATACTGGCGTTCTGATTATAGCCTTTCTCGGATATGAGCAGCAGTCAGCGGCCGATCAAGAGTACCAGGTGCAACCGTGGAGAGGGTGACGGAAAGTTTCGTGCGCAGTAAAAATAAATAAATAAATAAAATCAACGTCTGCGCAACCAACGAGCTTTGAATAGCGCAGAAAAGTATGTGGAAGGTTTTCCGGTGGCTGCTAGATTTCAAACCGTACCGTCTGCAGCTTGTTAAACCGCAAGATTATGGTTGGTGCCTTCAGTTTTGCATCACAACGCAGGAAGTACTTGGGGTCGACCATTTCGCCTCCCCGACGATATTCAGTGACAAAGTAGTCTTCACTTTGTCTGGAAAGATTAGTCGCCACTATGCGAGAGTGTTCACCGAAAATCCTCATGAAATCGTGATGCATCAATGGGATTGGCTCTGAGCACTATGGGACTTAACATCTATGGTCATCAGTCCCCTAGAACTTAAAACTACTTAAACCTAACTAACCTAAGGACAGCACACAACACCCAGTCAATGGGATTAGCTGGAGCTTAACGTATTCTATGCAGTGTCACAGGCGAAGCTCTAAGGGCAGTTTTTCTTCAGTGAGAAGACTATGTATGACCGGTACCTCTTACTAGGACTGTTAATATTTTTAAAAATATCGACAATCCGGTACGTCGATATTTAAAGAAATATCTTTAACGGCTCTCGATATATCAAGAAAGTGTATCGATATATCGTCTGAAAAAATATCGAAGTACCTACTCATAAACATATCGGCAGCAGATTGTAAATATACCTCCGGGTTTACAATTGTATGTTTCAGTATTGATTTATTATTCGATATTCTGTACATCAACAAGCTAGCAGCCTGCCCATCCCCCTTACAGCAAGAATTGAAAGAAAAACGATGCACTTTCACGCTTGAGATAACCACTTCCCCTTTCCTATAATGATAACTCCATGTTAAATGGCACAATAAAAGATGTCCGATGGGCCGTCGTTCGGTTTCGTCACATACCGGATTTTTTCGGAACAGTTGACGTCGCCTTCCCCTTTTTTTTCATTCCTGCCAACGCCTGCTATCTAGCAGCTGTAGTGTGAAAACTGCATAGTGAAACTAGCTGTTGCAGTTTTTGCCCTCTACAGCTCCCTCTAGTACCATGGAAGTCATTCCCTCATATTTTAGCAGATGTCCTATCATCCTGTCCCTTCTCCTTATCAGTGTTTTCCACATATTCCTTTCCTCTACGATTCTGCGTAGAACCTCCTCATTCCTTACCTTATCAGTCCACCTAATTTTCAACATTCGTCTATAGCACCACATCTCAAATGCTTCGATTCACTTCTGTTCCGGTTTTCCCACAGTCCATGTTTCACTACCATACAATGCTGTACTCCAGACGTACATCCTCAGAAATTTCTTCCTCAAATTAAGGCCGGTATTTGATATTAGTAGACTTCTCTTGGCCAGAAATGCCTTTCTTGCCATAGCGAGTCTGCTTTTGATGTCCTCCTTGCTCCGTCCGTCATTGGTTATTTTACTGCCTAGGTAGCAGAATTCCTTGACTTCGTGACCATCAATCCTGATGTTAAGTTTCTCGCTGTTCTCATTTCTACTACTTCTCATTACCTTCGTCTTTCTCCGATTTACTCTCAAACCATACTGTGTACTCATTAGACTGTTCATTCCGTTCAGCAGATAATTTAATTCTTCTTCACTTTCACTCAGGATAGCAATGTCATCAGCGAATCGTATCATTGATATCCTTTCACCTTGTATTTTAATTCCACTCCTGAACCTTTCTTTTATTTCCATCATTGCTTGCTCGATGTACAGATTGAAGAGTAGGGGCGAAAGGCTACAACCTTGTCTTACACCCTTCTTAATACGACGTTCTTGATCGTCCACTCTTATTATTCCCTCTTGGTTGTTGTACATATTGTATATGACCCGTCTCTCCCTATAGCTTACCCCTACTTTTTTCAGAATCTCGAACAGCTTACACCATTTTATATTGTCGAACGCTTTTTCCAGGTTGACAAATCCTATGAAAGTGTCTTGAAGTTTCTTTAGCTTTGCTTCCATTACTAGCCGTAACGTCAGAATTGCCTCTCTCGTCCCTTTACTTTTCCTAAAGCCATACTGATCGTCACCTAGCCCATTCTCAATTTTCTTTCCCATTCTTCTGTATATTCTGTATATTGAATTCGAAAGTAAAATTCTATGTACCGACTTGACAGAAAATCCTAGGAAGTTCTGGTCTTACGTTAAATCAGTAAGTGGCTCGAAACAGCATATCCAGACACTACGGGATGATGATGGCATTGAAACAGAGGATGACACGCGTAAAGCTGAAATACTAAACACCTTTTTCCAAAGCTGTTTCACAGAGGAAGACCGCACTGCAGTTCCTTCTCTAAATCCTCGCACAAACGAAAAAATGGCTGACATCGAAATAAGTGTCCAAGGAATAGAAAAGCAACTGGAATCACTCAATAGAGGAAAGTCCACTGGACCTGACGGGATACCAATTCGATTCTACACAGAGTACGCGAAAGAACTTGCCCCCCTTCTAACAGCCGTGTACCGCAAGTCTCTAGAGGAACGGAGGGTTCCAAATGATTGGAAAAGAGCACAGATAGTCCCAGTCTTCAAGAAGGGTCGTCGAGCAGATGCGCAAAACTATAGACCTATATCTCTGACGTCGATCTCTTGTAGAATTTTAGAACATGTTTCTTGCTCGCGTATCATGTCATTTCTGGAAACCCAGAATCTACTATGTAGGAATCAACATGGATTCCGGAAACAGCGATCGTGTGAGACCCAACTCGCCTTATTTGTTCATGAGACCCAGAAAATATTAGATACAGGCTCCCAGGTAGATGCTATTTTTCTTGACTTCCGGAAGGCGTTCGATACAGTTCCGCACTGTCGCCTGATAAACAAAGTAAGAGCCTACGGAATATCAGACCAGCTGTGTGGCTGGATTGAAGAGTTTTTAGCAAACAGAACACAGCATGTTGTTATCAATGGAGAGACGTATACAGACGTTAAAGTAACCTCTGGCGTGCCACAGGGGAGTGTTATGGGACCATTGCTTTTCACAATATATATAAATGACCTAGTAGATAGTGTCGGAAGTTCCATGCGGCTTTTCGCGGATGATGCTGTAGTATACAGAGAAGTTGCTGCATTAGAAAATTGTAGCGAAATACAGGAAGATCTGCAGCGGATAGGCACTTGGTGCAGGGAGTGGCAACTGACCCTTAACATAGACAAATGTAATGTATTGCGAATACATAGAAAGAAGGATCCTTTATTGTATGATTATATGATAGCGGGACAAACACTGGTAGCAGTTACTTCTGTAAAATATCTGGGAGTGTGCGTACGGAACGATTTGAAGTGGAATGATCATATAAAATTAATTGTTGGTAAGGCGGGTACCAGGTTGAGATTCATTGGGAGAGTGCTTAGAAAATGTAGTCCATCAACAAAGGAGGTGGCTTACAAAACACTGGTTCGACCTATACTTGAGTATTGCTCATCAGTGTGGGATCCGTACCAGGTCGGGTTGACGGAGGAGATAGAGAAGATCCAAAGAAGAGCGGCGCGTTTTGTCACCGGGTTATTTGGTAACCGTGATAGCGTTACGGAGATGTTTAATAAACTCAAGTGGCAGACTCTGCAAGAGAGGCGCTCTGCATCGCGGTGTAGCTTGCTCGCCAGGTTTCGAGAGGGTGCGTTTCTGGATGAGGTATCGAATATATTGCTTCCCCCTACTTATACCTCCCGAGGAGATCACGAATGTAAAATTAGAGAGATTAGAGCGCGCACGGAGGCTTTCAGACAGTCGTTCTTCCCGCGAACCATACGCGACTGGAACAGGAAAGGGAGGTAATGACAGTGGCACGTAAAGTGCCCTTCGCCACACACCGTTGGGTGGCTTGCGGAGTATCAATGTAGATGTAGATGTAGAAGCAGCTTCGATGCATGAGCTGTTAAGCTGATTGTGCGATAATTCTCGCACTTGTCAGCTCTTGCCGTCTTCGGAATTGTGTGGATGATGCTTTTCCGAAAGTCAGATGGTATATCGCCAGACTCATATATTCTACACACCAACGTGAATAGTCGTTTTGTTGCCACTTCCCCCAATGATTTTAGAAATTCTGATGGAATGTTGTCTATCCCTTCTGCCTTATTAGACCGTAAGTCCTCGAAAGCTCTTTTAAATTCCGATTCTAATACTGGATCCCCTTTCTCTTCTAAATCGACTCCTGTTTCTTCTTCTATCACATCAGACAAATCTTCAGCCTCATAGAGGCTTTCAATGTATTCTTTCCACCTATCTGCTCTCTCCTCTGCATTTAACAGTGGAATTCCGGTTGCACTCTTAATGTTACCACCGTTGCTTTTAATGTCACCAAAGGTTGTTTTGACTTTCCTGTATGCTGAGTCTGTCCTTCTGACAGTCATATCTTTTTCGATGTCTTCAAATTTTTCCTGCAGCCATTTCGTCTTAGCTTCCCTGCACTTCCTATTTATTTCATTCCTCAGCGACTTGTATTTCTGTATTCCTGATTTTCCTGGAACATGTTTGTACTTCCTCCTTTCATCCATCAGCTGAAGTATTTCTTCTGTTACCCATGGTTTCTTCGCAGCTACCTTCTTTGTAGCTATGTTTCCCTTCCCAACTTCTGTGATTGCCCTTTTTAGAGATGTCCATTCCTCTTCAACTGTACTGCCTACTGCGCTATTCCTTATTGCTGTATCTATAGCGTTAGAGAACTTCAACGTATCTCGTCATTCCTTAGTACTTCCGTATCCCACTTCTTTGCGTATTGATTCTTCCTGACTAATGTCTTGAACTTCAGCCTACTCTTCATCACTACTATATTGTGATCTGAGTCTATATCTGCTCCTGGGTACGCCTTACAATCCAGTAATTGATTTCGGAATCTCTGTCTGACCATGATATAATCTAATTGAAATCTTCCCGTATCTCCCGGCCTTTTCCAAGTATACCTCCTCCTCTTGTGATTCTTGAACAGGGTATTCGCTGTTACTAGCTGAAACTGGTTACAGAACTCAATTAGTCTTTCTCCTCTTTCATTCCTTGTCCCAAGCCCATATTATCCTGTTACCTTTTCTTCTACTCCTTCCCCTACAACTGCATTCCAGTCGCCCATGACTATTAGATTTTCGTCCCCCTTTACATACTGCATTACCCTTTCAATACCCTCATACACTTTCTCTATCTGTTCATCTTCAGCTTGCGACGTCGGCATGAATACCTGAACTATCGTTGTCGATGTTGGGCTGCTGTCGATTCTGATTAGAACAACCCGGTCACTGAACTGTTCACATTAACACACCCTCTGCCCTACCTTCCTATTCATAACGAATCCTACACCTGTTATACCATTTTCTGCTGCTGTTGATATTACCCGATACTCATCTGACCAGAAATCCTTGTCTTCCTTCCACTTCACTTCACTGACCCCTATTATATCTAGATTGAGCCTTTACATTTCCCTTTTCAGATTTTCTAGTTTCCCTACCAAGTTCAAGCTTCTGACATTCCACGCCCCGACTCGTAGAACGTTATCCTTTCGTTGATTATTCAATCTTTTTCTCATGGTAACCTCCCCCTTGGCAGTCCCCTCCCGGAGATCCGAATGGGGGACTATTCCGGAATCTTTTGCCAATGGAGAGATCATGACACTTCTTCAATTACAGGCCACATGTCCTGTGGATACACGTTACGTGTCCTTAATGCAGTGGTTTCCATTGCCTTCTGCATCCTCACGTCGTTCATCATTGCTGATTCTTCCGCCTTTAGGGGCAATTTCCCACCCCTAGGAGAAGAGAGTGCCCTGAACCTCTATCCGCTCCTCCGCCCTTTTTGACAAGGCCGTTGGCAGAATGAGGCTGACTTCTTATGCCGGAAGTCTTCGGCCGCCAATGCTGATTATTTATCAAAATTTAGGCAATGGCGGGGATCGAACCCGGGACCGAAGACGTTTTGAATATGAATCTTACTTCTGGCCAAGAATTAGCTCTTGCAGATATGCTGCTTAGTGCACACCAACCACAGTCAATCTCATTCTAAAATCCATTGTTATTATCCTTCCTGGAGGACATATTGATCGATTAATTACTGCATAAAATAGTGCAAATGAAGTCAAATGGAGGCTGTAAGAAAGGGAAGCTACCTTCCAGTTTCTGCACAATCGCTTCCCATACTACTCACATAATCATCATTCTGATGTTACAGAATGTAAGAAAAGTGCTCGCCAAATCACCACGCTTATAACTAGCAAAAAATTTGACAACAGTGAAGTTGGCCACTGTAGCTGGCATGCGAAAAGAACGATTGTTTCTTGAAACTGTCTACTACCAGGGGAAAACCATAAATAAAAAGCTGCAAGCCATGTGTTTCTAAATATAGTGGATGGTATTTGGACAGGGAAGCCTTTTTCTGTAGAGGATAAGAATATTAATCAAACTAAAGTGTTTCCCATAAATAAACTAATCTCTTAATCCATAAGGGCACAGAAACGTTACTGTATGTATGAGGGACCTGGTGGTATTGGCTCTCCCTCCACCCCATCTACGACCGAACCACGGAACCACTTCTAAGTTACCTATTGAGTTAGCTTCTCTTTTACTCATAAAATATGGTAAAGCCCTCATACGAAAACCTGTACCCTATTCCTGGAAGAAACCATAGGTCTACAAGAAGGGTAGAAGAAGTGATCTACGAAACAACCGTCCAGTATCATTCACATCCGTCTGTTGTAGAATCATAGATTAAAAAAATGGTTCAAATAGCTCCGAGTATTATGAGATTTAACACCTGAGGTCATCAGTCCCCTAGAACTTAGAACTACTTAAACCTAAATAACCTAAGGACATCACACACATCCGAGGCGGGATTCGAACCTGCGACCGTAGCGGTCGCGCGATTCCAGGCTGAAGCTTCTAGAACTGCTCTACCACAGAGGCCGGCCAATCTTAGATCATATTCTGATCACAAGCATAATGAAGTATCTTGAATAGAATGAATTCCTCCATGCCAACTGGTGTGGATTCTCCAAACATCGGTAATGTGAAACCTAACTTGAGTTGTCCTTATACGGCCTTCTGAAAACCATGGATCAAGTACGCAGAAGGATGCAGTTTTTCTTGGTTTCCCAAAAGAATTTAAGTCAGTACCAAATTAACGTTAATTAATTAACGAACCGGGTATCAGACACCTGTACTGGGATTGAGGAATTGTTGGTAGGGATCACACATCACGTCTTTTCGACAGAAGTACCTACACGCGTTCCACAGGGAAGTGATTTGGATCTTTTCCTGTTTACAGCGGTCAGTGATCACGCTCATAACATTAATTATAACTTGAGGCTTATTGCAGACGATGTAGTTACCCACAATGGAGTCTTCACTGCACAAATATTCAGTCTGAGATTGATAACATTTCAAAGATACGTAGATAGTGCCAACATGCTACACATGTTCAGAAATGTTAAATTTAGCACTTGACAGAAGAGAAACATAGTATCCTATGCTCAAAAGATCAGTGAGTTGCTGTTGGAATCAGTCAACTCATACAAATGGCAGTTCTCAGGAATATGACAGTGAATGCTCAAATACGCTCGTAAGTAATTAAAGCTGGTTGCTGGATTTGGATTCGTCGCTAAATGTGAAGGAAAGCGGCGGCAACCGCTTCTTCTCATAGGAGCGCACCCAATGTCATCAGTTATTTGTTGGATAAATTCCAGTCGCTGTCTTCCCCTACAGTTTTCACACCCTACAACCCTACCATGGGAGTTATTCTTTCATGTTTTAAACTGGTCCTATCATCCTGTTACTTTTTGTTACTAATGTTTTCAGAATGTTTCTCTCTCCGACAATTCTGAGGAGAACGTCATGATTTCTAGTCTTCGTCTACCTATTTTAAACATCTCCTTATATTATCACATCTCACATCCGGTCATCCTCTTTTCCAGAATCCTTTGGCCATAATATAAAACATTTCAAATAACTGTCTCTATAAATTGTTTGCATATTTCTAGCTTACAGCTTTTGCTTGTTAAAATAACATTTGTGAGTCTCAAGTATTCTTTCGCCGTTGATACACTTTTAGATGCAGTACAGAGACGCTCTCTGCGGTGAGCAGTTTGATTCATAAATTGGCCTCTTTCAGAATTCGTAAGCACAAGGGTTGTATAGCACTACGTTTCTTATCGTAATGTGAGTCACTATCGTCATACAAAGCATGTACACTACGTACACATACATTACAGACACTCTATAGATTCACTTAAGACACAAATATCACATATGACGAGGGAAGAATCCATTGCACGCGTTAAAAGAAAACCTATTCCCAATAAGCAAGTGAACCTTCACCACCGTGTTTACTAGCCAAAAATTGCCGCGCGACTGTTTTTTCATTTTGAATTTGTCTGGAAGATCTGGACAAGATGCAGACATAAATGCACCCCAGTATTGTCAGCGGGAGACGATTATGTTTATCTCTTTACATTTTGCTTATTTAGCCTGTATATCTACCAGTGACCATCGCCTAAGATAGAGTCGACTCTAGTTATGCACTGAGGAAGTTGTTCGAGGAATATATGAAATGGAGGTAAGAAAAAAAAAAGAAACGCAAGGAAAACTACGTAAATTATAGTGGACGAAGAGTATGAATACGGTGGAGATTTATGTAAAATGAAGTGCAAGTCACGGATGACGTCTTTCGGCCTTATGTTATATCTACTCGTCGAAGAAGCAATACCAGAAACAAAAGAAAGATTCAACAGTGCACCCAAAATTCAGGATACCAAGATATAAGATATAAGAGTCACTGATGGCATTGACATCCTCAGTGAAACTGAAGGAGAATTACAGAGCCTGTGGAATGCAGTGAACAATCTAAAGTATGGGTTGAGACTAAACCGAGAAAGGCGAACGTAATGAGGAGTAGCAGAAGTAAAGTTAACGATAAATTTAACAACAAAATTAGGAACCATGACGTAGGTAAGGTAAAAGAATTTTGCTACATTGGAATGAAAGCAACACAACGGATGAAGGAGGGGAGGACATAAATAGTGAATTAGCAGAGGCAAAGAGGAAAGTTATTCCCTATAAAAGCCTGCTAGTAACAAAAATTGGCCTTAATTAGTAGACGAAAGTTTGAAAAATGCATGTCTGGAGCAGAACTTCCTATAGAAGTGGTCGTAGGTTGTGTTCCAAAAATGAACAGCATAGAGACAGAAGTGATGACACCTTCTGCAGGACCTGACCATCGTTTTGCAGGACATTGCTCAGGCACGTACAGTGCAAGCTGTTACAGATTTGTTTCACTGATGGGGCTGCTATGTGCTGTACCACCTGCTGCACTCCCCTGACTTAAGCCCTCGTGGGTTCAGCTCGATTTCTAAACTGAAGGAAACGCTTCACGGCATTCGCTTCAGAACTGCTACAAATTCGTCGGGCAATAGACCGCGCCACTCGAACTGTCAAAACAACTGGCACCAACTGGCATTGCTAAGAGTACCCTACGACTTCCACATCGCTGGCAACGGGTTGTACACGATGCAGGTGATTACTTTGAAGGTCAGTAAAACGCCCTCGTATATTCAACTGGGTGCCATGGACTTTCATTTATTCGACTTGATCGCTCCAAACTAACGAAAACAGCAGTTCTTGTCATGCGTTTGGAGTGTACATGTCTAATAAGTAGAAACCCTTGGTATGCAATTCAGTATTGCCCATGTTTGGATGTCTCCATTCGTTTTTCGCACAGGAGCTTGAAGATGAAGAATTACGGCTGTTGGTGTCCTTTTCCTACGAGTCACAAGACTGGAGACTAAAAAAATATTTAGATGTACCACCAGCCAAAGACTGACGACTCAAGAAAATCTACGTTTCACTATAACCACGAATGGAAAGATAATAGAACATATCTATAGAAGTTATGAAACTGGATACCCCACATATCCTTTTAAACAGCTGGACCGATTTCAACCAAACTTGGTACGCATATCATTTACTGTCTTAATAGAATCACTGTGAGGGTAAGGTCCTACCACCTATCAAAGGGGAGGGAGAGGAGGCGAAACAGCAGTGCAGCCCACGACGCGAGAATACGCACGCTTTAGATATCCAGTATTTGTAGAATGAGAGCACTTAGAGACTTGCAACAAACTTTACACATAATTTCAAACATTTACAAAACTTATTCTCTCTGACGACTCCAAAGAATGATGAGTTGAAAAATGTTTGTCGCATATTACATTGCCGCTATTTATGCAGTCCAACTACTTGATGAAACATGACGTTTTAATGTATTACTTCTTTACTACTAACTGTATTCACGACACATTTTGCACGCAGAATTCACATGCATCACTGAATGTACCTGCAAAATTATATCAATGTACAGCTCATAGAACAGGAGATAAATTAAGCTGCGTAAAAATGAAACTTTAGGGCGAAATTCGATAGGCAGGTGAATCATGTGTTCAAAAACATGTGAAATATGTTAAATATCTGTGAAATACAATTGACATATGCGTATGCAAGCAAAGTGATGCGTAGAAATGCCATCCTAAACCTCTGGAACTATTTAAGACGAAGTTGGTACACATCTTAGTTAGAATCTGGAAGGAAATACTGTAGGGGTAATAACCACCAGCCTTCTATTGTGATGAGTGTAAAAACGTGGAGAGAGAGAAGGGAGGACAAGGAGATGGACAGACAGCGAGGGGGAAGGAGGAGATAAGCACAAATAGGAGGATGAGGAGATGGGAAGAGAAAGGGGACAGGGAAATGGACATAGAGAGGAGGAGGGACAGAGAAAGAGTGCGAGATGGAAACAGCCAGCAGGAGGAGACGGATGGAGAGATGTGATAGGAGAAAATGGGAAGGCAGAAGGGGGAGGAAGACAAGAAGATGAAAACATGCAGATAGAGAGGGACAAAAAGTAAAGGGGAGGAGATAAACAGGGAGCAGGGAGAAGGAAATGAGTAGAGAGAGGAGACGGAGGAGATGTACAGAAAAAGGAAAGGGGAAGAGATAGGACAGGGATAGGAAGAGAAAGGCAGAGAGTTAGGGTTGAGGAGATGAACAGACAGAGATACAGGAGGAAATGGACAGGGAAAGAAAAAATGAGGAGATGGACAGACGGATGGGGCAAGAGAAGATGTGCAGAGAGGGGGCAAGAGAAGAGGTGCAGAGAGGTGGGGCAAGAGGAGATGGACTAATGAAAGATCGGAATATTAAACACTAAGGCAATGCTGGATTCACAGCTTGTTAAGTATAAGATTAGACAAGGTTAACGTGTTATTCGACAACTAAGCTCGAGCCTCTACATAATAATATCAAAAACAAAACTGAAGAGATTATAAAGAAAACAAAAGCAAGCAGCAGATGTACAAACAAATCAGAAGTCTGGGAAATAAGAGAAATTAAGTGGTAGCCAACGAATTGCATTATTGGAGACGAAGATTAGACCACGTCCGAAATGAAGAAATCGGAAAATCGATATAATGGAAGCTATTGAAAGGAAGGTAACAGATTGCCAAGAATAGCATGGAGATGGATCCCACAGAGAAAATGGAAACGAGGTCGACCGCCTAAAAGATGGATAACAGATGCCAGGGAAGCGTGCTATCTAGGAATCTCCAAGTAGAGCAGCCGGAAGGTCTTAAACTGTGGTCGTCGAGAAGCGAGAAACGGCGTTGGTTGCAAACAACTCGAAAATATACAGGGCGATTTAGCTGAGCCGTTCCCATAAAATATGTCCGGAACCTCTTAAGATACCCTAGTTCTGTTTTCACGCAGACGTATTGCAAGAAAAACTCTCTTCATAGCGATAATAGTTACTTAAACATCACCATCAACTTGGCTTTTTGAGATATACTGCAGGAATTTCTGCTGCTGGTGTGATAGAAAAGAGACGATAAAATGGCGTTTAGATCTTCAAAATCTGTTTAATAAATTCAGAGTAATTACAGTTTTTAGTACTTGGGATTTAACTGCTTTAAACATGAATCTGATTGCTGTCTTCTGCGGAATTTCGTGATTTCGTACCCAAGTAAGGAAATATATCAAGTCGGTTAAGGAGGTAATAGATTATTACACGTCTGTGATTTCGGTATACTCGTAAAATGTGCACAGAGGAAATAGAGAATTCACTGTGTCTGCGTCTTTCGCGTGTGTCGAATGTTGGTTAAAATGAAAAAGCAAATGTCTTTCACAAACCAGGAGAAACTAACTACGCCATTTCTTTACAAAGACTGTAGAAGGCACACGAAGAAAATATCTCGACAGAAGGTGTCCAGTAAGAATGACAATTCAGGGAATGTATGAAAGATTGTTGTCGGTAGCGTGAAATACTAAGCAGAGGTTAAGTCATCAAGCCTGCAGTGCGCGCAGTGAACGAAATAGACTTCCTGGCAGCCATTGCTTCTAATCGACATGTTAGCTTCAGACTAATTTGGAGTGCGTCTGGAATGAGCACAGCGCCAGCGACGTTCACATTTTACGGGAAATCGGCCTTCATCCGTGTTGCATGCCGCTTCACCAGCAGCCTAACCACTAAGATTACAGAAGGCGCGTGAATTCTCTCGCTCGGTTCTGATGCGATGTCGGAACAATAGGCCCTTTTTTTCCAAAGAGTTCCCTTTACCGCTGATGTTACCTTGAAAAATCGTGGTAAGCAATATGTAAGGAATTGAAGTCTGGGTTGCTGAGAATCCACACTAGCTGAGGCGGGTTGAGCATCACGGGCAGTGAAAAAACCTTGACTGGTAAGACGTACGCACAGTATTTGTCGGCTCTCCTAGAGAATGTACCACTTGAAGCACGCAGAAGTGGGGGGAGTGTTCAATAAGCAACGCAACACATTTCTTTTCACTGAAAATTTCAGTTGAAACAAATACGGAATTCGTTGAAGGATATAGTGGAACAACACCGCTTCAGCCCTTATATGCCCGGGTTCGATTCCCAGCTGGGTCGAGGAATTTTCTCCGCCCAGGGACTGGGTGTTGTGCTGTCCTCATCATCATCCTATCGTCCTCATCGACTGCAGGTCGCCGGAGTTTATTTATTTATTTATTTATTGTTCTGCAGGACAAATTATGGAGAAGTCTCCATGGTCATGGAACGAGTCAATACATGGAATTATAACACGATAGTAGAAACAGATAAAATGAAATATAAAAAACATATTCAGGCGATCCCCCCCATGAACCATGGACCTTGCCGTTGGTGGGGAGGCTTGCGTGCCTCAGCGATACAGATAGCCGTACCGTAGGTGCAACCACAACGGAGGGGTATCTGTTGAGAGGCCAGACAAACGTGTGGTTCCTGAAGAGGGGCAGCAGCCTTTTCAGTAGTTGCAAGGGCAACAGTCTGGATGATTGACTGATCTGGCCTTGTAACAATAACCAAAACGGCCTTGCTGTGCTGGTACTGCGAACGGCTGAAAGCAAGGGGAAACTACAGCCGTAATTTTTCCCGAGGTCATGCAGCTTTACTGTATGATTACATGATGATGGCGTCCTCTTGTGTAAAATATTCCGGAGGTAAAATAGTCCCCCATTCGGATCTCCGGGCGGGGACTACTCAAGAGGATGTCGTTATCAGGAGAAAGAAAACTGGCGTTCTACGAATCGGAGCGTGGAATGTCAGATCCCTTAATCGGGCAGGTAGGTTAGAAAATTTAAAAAGGGAAATGGATAGGTTGAAGTTAGATATAGTGGGAATTAGTGAAGTTCGGTGGCAGGAGGAACAAGACTTCTGGTCAGGTGATTACAGGGTTATAAACACAAAATCAAATAGGGGTAATGCAGGAGTAGGTTTAATAATGAATAGGAAAATAGGAATGCGGGTAAGCTACTACAAACAGCATAGTGAACGCATTATTGTGGCCAAGATAGATACGAAGCCCACACCTACTACAGTAGTACAAGTTTATATGCCAACTAGCTCTGCAGATGACGAAGAAATTGAAGGAATGTATGATGAAATAAAAGAAATTATTCAAATTGTGAAGGGAGACGAAAATTTAATAGTCATGGGTGACTGGAATTCGAGTGTAGGAAAAGGGAGAGAAGGAAACATAGTAGGTGAATATGGATTGGGGGACAGAAATGAAAGAGGAAGCCGCCTGGTAGAATTTTGCACAGAGCATAACTTAATCATAACTAACACTTGGTTTAAGAATCATGAAAGAAGGTTGTATACATGGAAGAACCCTGGAGATACTAAAAGGTATCAGATAGATTATATAATGGTAAGACAGAGATTTAGGAACCAGGTTTTAAATTGTAAGACATTTCCAGGGGCAGATGTGGACTCTGACCACAATCTATTGGTTATGACCTGTAGATTAAAACTGAAGAAACTGCAAAAAGGTGGGAATTTAAGGAGATGGGACCTGGATAAACTGAAAGAACCAGAGGTTGTACAGAGATTCAGGGAGAGCATAAGGGAGCAATTGACAGGAATGGGGGAAATAAATACAGTAGAAGAAGAATGGGTAGCTTTGAGGGATGAAGTAGTGAAGGCAGCAGAGGATCAAGTAAGTAAAAAGACGAGGGCTAGTAGAAATCCTTGGGTAACAGAAGAAATATTGAATTTAATTGATGAAAGGAGAAAATATAAAAATGCAGTAAGTGAAACAGGCAAAAAGGAATACAAACGTCTCAAAAATGAGATTGACAGGAAGTGCAAAATGGCTAAGCAGGGATGGCTAGAGGACAAATGTAAGGATGTAGAGGCCTATCTCACTAGGGGTAAGATAGATACCGCCTACAGGAAAATTAAAGAGACATTTGGAGATCAGAGAACGACTTGTATGAATATCAAGAGCTCAGATGGAAACCCAGTTCTAAGCAAAGAAGGGAAAGCAGAAAGGTGGAAGGAGTATATAGAGGGTCTATACAAGGGCGATGTACTTGAGGACAGTATTATGGAAATGGAAGAGGATGTAGATGAAGATGAAATGGGAGATACGATACTGCGTGAAGAGTTTGACAGAGCACTGAAAGACCTGAGTCGAAACAAGGCCCCCGGAGTAGACAATATTCCATTGGAACTACTGACGGCCGTGGGAGAGCCAGTCCTGACAAAACTCTACCATCTGGTGAGCAAGATGTATGAAACAGGCGAAATACCCTCAGACTTCAAGAAGAATATAATAATTCCAATCCCGAAGAAAGCAGGTGTTGACAGATGTGAAAATTACCGAACTATCAGCTTAATAAGTCACAGCTGCAAAATACTAACACGAATTCTTTACAGACGAATGGAAAAACTAGTAGAAGTCAACCTCGGGGAAGATCAGTTTGGATTTCGTAGAAACACTGGAACACGTGAGGCAATACTGACCTTACGACTTATCTTAGAAGAAAGATTAAGGAAAGGCAAACCTACGTTTCTAGCATTTGTAGACTTAGAGAAAGCTTTTGACAATGTTGACTGGAATACTCTCTTTCAAATTCTAAAGGTGGCAGGGGTAAAATACAGGGAGCGAAAGGCTATTTACAATTTGTACAGAAACCAGATGGCAGTTATAAGAGTCGAGGGACATGAAAGGGAAGCAGTGGTTGGGAAGGGAGTAAGACAGGGTTGTAGCCTCTCCCCGATGTTGTTCAATCTGTATATTGAGCAAGCAGTAAAGGAAACAAAAGAAAAATTCGGGGTAGGTATTAAAATTCATGGAGAAGAAATAAAAACTTTGAGGTTCGCCGATGACATTGTAATTCTGTCAGAGACAGCAAAGGACTTGGAAGAGCAGTTGAATGGAATGGACAGTGTCTTGAAAGGAGGATATAAGATGAACATCAACAAAAGCACAACAAGGATAATGGAATGTAGTCTAATTAAGTCGGGTGATGCTGAGGGAATTAGATTAGGAAATGAGGCACTTAAAGTAGTAAAGGAGTTTTGCTATTTGGGGAGCAAAATAACTGATGATGGTCGAAGTAGAGAGGATATAAAATGTAGGCTGGCAATGGCAAGGAAAGCGTTTCTGAAGAAGAGAAATTTGTTAACATCCAGTATAGATTTAAGTGTCAGGAAGTCATTTCTGAAAGTATTCGTATGGAGTGTAGCCATGTATGGAAGTGAAACATGGACGATAAATAGTTTGGACAAGAAGAGAATAGAAGCTTTCGAAATGTGGTGCTACAGAAGAATGCTGAAGATTAGATGGGTAGATCACATAACTAATGAGGAAGTATTGAATAGGATTGGAGAGAAGAGAAGTTTGTGGCACAACTTGACCAGAAGAAGGGATCGGTTGGTAGGACATGTTCTGAGACATCAAGGGATCACCAATTTAGTATTGGAGGGCAGCGTGGAGGGTAAAAATCGTAGAGGGAGACCAAGAGATGAATACACTAAGCAGATTCAGAAGGATGTAGGTTGCAGTAGGTACTGGGAGATGAAAAAGCTTGCACAGGATAGAGTAGCATGGAGAGCTGCATCAAACCAGTCTCAGGACTGAAGACCACAACAACAACAACATTCAGGCGATAAGTCTTAAGATTAAATAAAGAAAATCAACAACGTAGCACTGGAATTTGCTTAATTTTTTAGCTTTTCCAGGAGCTCCTCGACAGAATAGGAGTGAGGGCTGAAGAAACTCTTCAGTTTAGACTTGAAAGAGTTTGGGTTTTCTAAGATTTTTGAGTTCTTGTAGTAGCTTATTGAAAATGTATGCAGCAGAATACTGCACTGCTTTCTGCAAAAGAGTCAAGGAAGTGCATTCCACATGCAAATTTTTTTCTGCCTAGTATTAACTGAGTGAAAGCTGCTAACTCTTGGGAATTGGCTAATATTGCTAATAACAAACGACATTAACGAAAATATATACTGTGAGGGCAATGTCAAAATTCCCAGACTATTGAATAGGGGTCGACAAGAGGTTCTCGAACTTACACCACATATAGCTCGAACAGCCCGTTTTTGAGCCAAAAATACCCTTTTTGAATCAGAAGAATTATCCCAAAAAATAATACCATACGACATAAGTGTATGAAAATATGCGAAGTAGACTACTTTTCGTGTTGAACTGTCACTTATTTCAGATACTGTTCTAATGGTAAATAAAGCGGCATTTAATTTCTGAACAAGATCCTGGACGTGGGCTTTCCACAACAGCTTACAATCTATCCGAACGCCTAGGAACTTGAACTGTTCCGTCTCGCTTATAATATGCCCATTCTGTCTGACCAGAATATCGGTTCTTGTTGAATTGTGAGTTAGAAACTGTAAAAACTGAGTCTTTCTGTGATTTAGCATCAAATTATTTGCCACAAGCCACGAACTTATTTCATGAACTACATTATTTGATACTGTTTCAATATTACAAACAAGATCCTTCACTACCAAGCTGGTGTCATCAGCAAACAGAAATATTTATGAACCACCTGTAATACTAGAAGGCATATCATTTATATAAATAAGAAACAGCAGTGGCCCCAGCACCGACCCTTGGGGAACGCCCCACTTAACAGTGCCCCATTGGGACTGAACAGCACTACCACTCTCAATATTGAGGAGAATTACCTTCTGCTTTCTGTTCTTAAAGTAAGAGGCGAACCAATTGTAAGCTACTCCCCTTACTCCATAATGGTCCAACTTCTGCAGTAATATTTTGTGGTCAACACAGTCAAAAGCCTTCGTTAAATCGAAGAAAACACCTAGCGTTCGCAACTTTTTATTTAATCCGTCCAAAACCTCGCAGAGAAAAGAGAATATAGCATTTTCAGTTGTTAAACCATTTCTACAACCAAACTGTACATTTGACAGCAAATTATGTGAATTTAAATGCTCCAGTAACCTTGTATATACAACCTTCTCGATAACTTTAGCAAACACCGATGGCATAGAAATAGATCTAGAACTGTCAACATTGTCCCTGTCTCCCTTTTTATAAAGTGGCATCACTACCGAGTACTTTAATCTGTCAGGACACCGACCACTCCTAAAGGAAAAGTTACAGATATGGCTAAGTACTGGGCTAACATACATAGAACAATACTTCAGTATTCTGCTAGATACCCCGTCATATCCATGAGAGTTCTTGGTCTTTAGTGATTTAATTATTAACTCAATCTCCCTCTTGTCAGTATCATGGAGGAGCATTTCAGGTAACAGTCTCGGAACACTTTTTTCTAAGAGCGCTATATGATTCCGTGTTGGGACTAGGTTTCTATTTAGTTCACCTGCTATATTCAGAAAATAATTATTAAATACTGTACATGTACGTGACTTATCAGTAACACGGACATTCCCACTACGCACTGATTCTATATCCTCGACCTGTCTCTGCAGACCAGCCACTTCCTTTACGACTGACCATATAGTTTTAATTTTATCCTGAGACTTAGCTATTCTATCTGCATACCACATACTTTTTGCCTTCCTCATAACATTTTTAAGCACCTTACAATACTGTTTGTAATGGGCCGCTGCATTTAGATTTTGCCTGTTTCTAACGTTTTGATGTAATTGCCACTTTGTTCTACAAGATATTCTTATGCCTCTAGTCAGCCACCCAGGCTGCCTGTTTGTGCTAGTACCCTGTTTTGAACGTTCTAACGGAAAGCAACTTTCAAAGAGCACGAGAAAAGTCTTGAGAAAAGCATTATATTTATCATCTACTGTATCAGCGCTATAAACATCTGGCCACTCATGTTCCTTGATAAGGTTTACAAAGGTCTCTACAGCAACTGGATCAGCTTTGCTAAACAGTTTATAACTATATTTAACATGTGTTGCAGCACAAAAATCTTTCAGAGTTAAAATTTGTGCATCATGATCTGAAAGGCCATTCACCTTTTTGCTAACAGAATGCCCTTCTAGTAATGAGGAATGGACAAAAATGTTGTCTATGGTTGTTCTACTGTTCCCTTGCACTCTCGTTGGAAAGCATACGGTTTGCATAAGATTATATGAGTTAAGGAGGTCTACCAGCATCCTTTTCCTTGCACAATCACTTATACAATTAATGTTGAAGTCACCGCATATAACTAACTTTTTGTATTTCCTATAAAGTGAACCAAGAACCTCCTCTAGCTTTAGCAAAAATGTTGTGAAGTCGGAGTCTGGGGATCTATAAATAACAATAGTTAGAAGTTTAGCTCCATTAAATTTAGCCACACCTGCACAACATTCAAACACCTTTTCAATGCAGTACTTTGAAACATCAATTGACTCGAATGGGATGCCGTTTTCCACATACAAGGCTACTCCCCCACACCGCAAAGAGCTCCTAGAAAAGCTGCCAGCCAACCTGTATCCTGGTAAAGGAAGTGGCGTCAAAAGACCGACACCCGGGGAACGGCCTGCCCCGCGGCGGGCCCTGGCCACACGATTAAATAAATAAAGCCCCTATATTTTTATGAAGTTTCGACAGGTGTGGCCGCCATTCGTACCCTTCAAAATTGAGTCTGTCACGGAGGTGGGTTCCAAGCAGAGAAGTGTCATTGCTTTTCGTATGGCGGAAAACCAGAGCAAAGCAGAACTTCATAACTAGTTGCAGAATGCCTACGGGGCCCTGGCAGTCAAGAAGAGCAGAGTGAGTCGTTGGGTGAGGCGTCTGTAATCATCGCAGCAAGGTCACGCAAACCTGTGCGATCTTCCTTGAGCCGGTAGGTCGCACCTGAAGTGTTGGAACGTGCGCACATTCTCATTTGATGTGATCGACGAATGACAATCAAATACGTTGTCGCTGAACTGGACGTCTATGCTGGTAGTGGTGACACAAGCGTCCGCCAGTAGGGGTACTCGTAGGTGTGTGGCTACTGGCTTCCTCGCCGCCGAACGGAAAAGCGTAAACAGCAGTGAAGAGCCGTCTGCGCGGGACTGAGTGAGCGTCACGAGGCTGATGGTGACAATTTTCTGTCGAACATCGTCACAGGTGATGAAACAAACGTTCCTCCCCCTAACTGGGAATACGACTGTAAGCCACGGTGCGGTGGCACATCACCTCTCCTGACGAAATCATGGCGACGGTCTTCAGAGGTCCTGAAGGGGTTGAGGTGTCAAGTCAGAGGGGTGTTCTGAACACAATTTCGACACAAAGCAGCTCAATAGGCTGTGGAGTCGAAGGGGTAGGCTAGCAATAGAACAGTGCATCACCATTGACTAAACACATTTATTGAACACATAAGTCAGGTATTACCCAAAAGGAACAATCAGTACAAATTACAAAATAATATTCTTTTCCTTTAAGTCACTCACACATTAAACAGGCAAATAGCAATCATTTAACTGAAAGCCTTTTAAGAAAGCAAAACTAGAATTTTGAATGATAAGTTAAAATCATATTTAAATAGGCTCTGACCGAGCACATATTTTAAAACGAAATATTTCCTTTAAGGAACCAGCGATCAAAATTAATTACATAATCCTCAACAATTAAGGTTAAACACTAATATATAACATCAGATAGCTGCAGTCCCAAGTTTTACGCATCACGTTTCAGATGGACTGCACTGCAACAGTACAATACAAGTCCCTCAGAGGATCTCCCTACACAGGAAGTTATTGCCGCAATCGACAAAATATGAACATCATTCCATGTACAGACCTAAAACGAACTAAAAGCTCTCTTAAGTTTGGTACAGTTAATTCCCTTTCAACATAACATACATCACAAGTCTAGCCCTAGCCACCGACACCCCGCAATTTAGCACGCGAAAAACTACAGCGATGCACTAATCACGTATCCTTACAAAATCCAAGAACAGAGAGCCGGCTCCCCAATAGCGGAACATTTAAACACGCGCAGCGTGCGGGTTTGCGGGATGCTGATCTCGCCCTTAACCTCAACACCAGTTCAAATACTAGTCAGCCTACAATCTTGAACCACCATACAAATTCCTTCACTTACTGCATAGAAAGCCAATTTGATAGGCAAACAGACCAGAATATGATAAAAGCTTAAGCAATTTCCTTACAAGACAACCCTTATGAATAGTAGCCGTAATTTTTTTTAAAACGTGAGCACACCCACAATCATAAGACAAACAACGCCAATCATAAGGACGGTAGCACGTAAGCAGTTAGCAATGGTAACTTCCGCTTAGAGTGGCTTCAAATCAGCACGTGACTTAACACACCAGAGAACAGTCTTTACAACATAACCATCAATACAATAGCAAATTACTCACACGTGTACTCCCCCACGGTTTCGATTCTCAAAGCCATAGACAAAACGTGGAAAACGTATCACTTAGACCAACATAAAGGTGCTCCCTCAGTTACCCCAAATAACTGACTCCCATAGTTGCACAACAAAGAACCAGACCTAATGAAACCACCACAGTTTTCGCCTCTAAATTGTCACAGTACAAGTGAGACTCAATCACAAATGTAACTTTACATCACCAGTTCCCGTATAGGCAATACGAGCGCCTGATTTTCACCCGTTTATAACGGCTGGCAGCAACAACGTACGGAAAAGAGCGTAGACACAAGCTCTTACCAATTCTCTTCTCCGAAAGCAGCCACTGCAACCCTCGGGAACTACTGGGACATGCAATGCAAAATCGTTACTCCTTCACACAAATTACAGGACGCCCGCTTCCCACTGCTTGCTACGGCGCCTTCCGTTCAGAGCCAACTTGTATATCTCCAAGCGGCAGGTCCGGTCCCACACTCGGTGCGTCAACCAGAGGCCGGCCGAAGTGGCCGTGCGGTTAAAGGCGCTGCAGTCTGGAACCGCAAGACCGCTACGGTCGCAGGTTCGAATCCTGCCTCGGGCATGGATGTGTGTGATGTCCTTAGGTTAGTTAGGTTTAACTAGTTCTAAGTTCTAGGGGACTAATGACCTCAGCAGTTGAGTCCCATAGTGCTCAGAGCCGTCAACCAGACAGCCGTCTTCCACCACGTCCCGGAGCACACACCCCCACAGGACCTCGCCTCGTTACTCCTCGCGTAGGGCCCAGAGTGTGCTGCTTACCGCCCTGTCCGTGACAGGAAAGATAAACCGCCAGAGTGGCACTATCGATATGAGCCGCCATGGCTCAGGGATGACTCTGTTTCACGTCCTATCTCATGGCGCAGCGTTCAACTCTAAAGCGCATTGTGGTATCTTCAGAAACGTGCTCGTCGTCACAAAAATGGAAACGAACTTCTTGTTCTCAATGACAACGTAAGGCTGCACACATTTCTGCATACTTGAGAAAAGCTCACAAAATTTCATTCGACTGTTATTCCTCACCCATCCTGCAGTCAGAACCTCGCATCTTCCTACTTCCACGTGTTTGGCCCACTGGAGAATGCACTCCACGAGGAGGAGTGCGTGGATGATGGAGAGTGATTGATGCAGCAAGACGCTGGCTCCAACATCGATCGGTGTAATGGTACCATGCTATCGTGCAGACCCTCGCAGTAAGGTGACGTAAGGCTGTCACATTGAAGCGAGATTATATTGAAAAATATGGTTTTGTAGCAAAAGAGTGAGGAATAATACGGCTTTCGGACAAAAATGTGCTTTGGATTACTTATAGAACAGCTCCCGTATGTGGTACCAGGATGAAGGTTGCGCGGCTGGCTTGTCTCTCGTGGCTAGGAAAGCGCTGACCAGCTCTTTCTTGTCGCTGGGTAGGACGTGAGGGCGTTATCAGATGGCCCACACATTCCCTTGATCTGACGCGGCTAGACTTTTTTTTCTATAAGGTGAACTAAAAAAAAACTAGAATCTTTTGCCGACCGAGATGTTGTCGCCTACAAGACCTGGCACTGTGGAATCGACCCGAAGACTCAAAGTAGACCTAGTTTTGTTTATAGTAATATGCCTTTTACTTTGTATACCCGCTCATGTAGGAAAGTTTCTAATGGTGAGAAAATACATGTATGGATGAAAGGACTTGGTGCACTTTCTGAGAATGTTACTGTAACTGGTGATATTACTTTGTATTATAATTATTTGCACCAGTTCCGACGAATCTCCAAGAGGGGAAGACCGTAAGCTTCGGAGGCTGAGAAGCAAGAAATGGCATTAGGTGTACACAACTGGCAAGTCCAATCGAAGAGAAACAACACGGTGCCCCCCAGCCAATCACCGGCCACGGGTCCACCTCCTGCTGCTGGGCGCAGTGTCAGTGGCAGTGGCCGGCACCTGTCGTGTTGTGGGGCGGGCGCCGCGTGACAGTGGGACGCCGGCGCAGAGGCAGAGGCGGCGGCCGGGCCGCGGAGGCTGGCTTTTGTTTTTGTGCGCAGCGGCGCCACACATGTGCGCTGCACGTGCGAGGGACTCGAACGAGAAACCTCCGCTGTCGCTGCGCCAGAGCGCGCAGTTTGCACCGACAGTACCAGTCTCCCTACAGAGGGTGTCCATAATTAAAGTTCCACTTTCAAAAATGTCAAATTTGAGAGGGCGTTATAGACGCAGGAGAAACAGCATGGGAAAAAACTAACAAAAATTTGACAGGCTGAAGCGCGGCGCGCGGCTGTTCCTCATTTGGCGCCCGAGACACCCGACATGACCTTCTCCACGAAGGAACGTGCACTGTTGGTAAAGTTCTTTTACAAGAACGGTGACTGTGCGCCAGTATCCATGCAGCAGTTCCAGACAGTCACTGGTATGGAAAAAGGCATTGGTCCGATGTATGCAAAAGGTCTAGAGAAAATGATTACAAAAATCGAAAAGAAGGTTTCATTGAAGTGCACTGTGACAGACGGAGGAAAGCAGTTGATCCAACATCTGTCGAAGATGCGTCCACAGCACTGCAGGAAATGTAGATGTAGAAAATCCTACTCAACATCCTGCATTGCTATCCATGCAAAATCTCCAATGTTCAGGCGTATCTTCCTGCTGACCTGCCAGCAAGACAATCGTTAACTCCGAATTTCTTGCTCTCACGGAAGTGGACAGTCAATGGCTGTGAAACGTTCTGTGAACAGACGAAGCCCATTTTCGTTACCGTGGACTCGTCTATACTCGGAATTTCAGACTGACCAACAGAAAATTCGCTCGCACATCAACCTCGGTACGACCTCATTGTGGAAAGCTGCCTGTGCGCTGCGGGTTGACGGCATTGTTTCTCGTAGGGCGCTATTGTTTCTAGCAGCTGAGTGCTGCGGGTCCTGTTACCTGTACCGTTACTGGTAAACGCTATGAGAGACGTCTCCGCACCAACGTTGCTCTAAGCCGCGAACAGCTTGGATGTGTGCGTAGGACCGTTTAGCCGAGCGGTCTGAGGCGCTGCAGTCATGGACTGTGCGGCTGGTCCCGGCGGAGGTTCGAGTCCTCCCTCGGACATGGGTTAATGTGTTTGTCCTTAGGATAATTTAGGTTAAGCAGTGTGTAAGCTTAGGGACTGATGACCTTAGCAGCTAAGTCCCATAAGATTTCACACACATTTGAACATTCTTAATCCGTGTTGACTTCTGGCTGTCTGTTATCTGTGTTCAGTGCTCCAGTTACGAACGTGGCTGACCTGAAAGCACGCATTGCTCAACGCATTCTGCACGTGACCGCCAGTCACTTCCAAGTGTCGTGGAACACGCTGTTTTTCGATTTCAACCTGTGGCAGGAAACCGTGGGCAGCGAACTGAAAATGTCTTTCGTCATTCTCACGACAATTTGACACCGATGTCATTTTGCTTCATGTGTTTTTTGAGCCAAAGACATTTAAAATTGATGCCCTCTTGATTTTTGTGCGGTTTTTGGCACCCTGACAAATAAAAGGCGATTTCTGTGGTACGACATTGCCGTGTTGGATGTGCTTATCTAACTGTGACACAATTGAGCACTACCGAACTTGTGCAGTCATGCACACTGAACAGTGTGGATGGTGCAATGTGCAACTCAAACCATAGACATCGTGTTGGGATTCATCTGTGATTTGTAATCGGCCTCATTTTACAGCGCCGTCTATTGCTAAAATTTTAGTTTTTTTTCCATTGAAGTTTTCCTTCATGCTGTTTAAATTTGACGTCAATCTGAGCAGTGATTCTCTTTCTAAACCGTATGGACACCCTTAGAAAGTGTCGCAGTTTGTGACCAACATACAAACTCCATTAAAGGGAAACGAACAAAATATGTGCACACCATATAGCCTACGTGGGCGAAGCAGCGGATGCCGAGGTAATATTTTCTAAAAATCTGTATACACGATGTATGCACTAGAAGAAACGTTCCTATAATTATACAAGGATCAGAGAAATGTAAACGAGACAAATGGAAAAAAAGTAAGAAAAGTGTTAGCTATTTCAAAAGTAATAGCTATAAGTGTTAACACGTTTATCGCACTGTGAGACAAGGCGGTCATTGCGTTTGTGGTAAAATGTTTGCGGTTGCCTACGGAGCGATGATTGCATCCAGCCGAGCAGCTCCTCTCCCGAATCATATAGACTCTCACAAATGTGTTTCCTCAGGCATGAAAAAATACGGAAACCAAATGGCGAGAGATCGGGAACGTGTGGTGGATACGTAAGGGCTTCCCAGCAAATCTCCTGCAGCGCAGTCTGAACACCTTGGCAACATGTGGGCAGGCGTTATCGTGCAACAGAATGATGCCGCCAGTCAGCATTCCTGGACGTTTGAACTTGATGGCGGGCTTCAGTTTTTGCAAAATGTAAACGTGGCGCCGTGTTCATCAAAGTCAACGAACAGCGGTCCGCTGCGGTCAAGTCCAGCACGACTTTCTCGGAGCTGACGTGCCTGTTGTTTCGACTACGCGGTCGCCTCCATACAGTCCCGATCTCTCAGCACTGATATTTCCATATTTTTGGAGCCCTGATGAAAGAGATCCACGGCCGTCGCTTTCCTTCGGACTAAGTGGTGCATGCCTGGATACAATCACGTTTTCGTACGCTACAGCAACCATTTTCCACGAAGGCACTGATCGTCTTGTCTCACAATGGGATAAATATATTTAACAGTTACGGCGATTACTATTGAAATAATAAACCATTTACTTTTTTTCCCATGTTTTCATTGGACAGACCCGTATATGTCAAAAAAATCAACGCATTCTGAGATGTAAGCCGTTTTGCTAGTAACGAGAAATTTGTAGATGAAGCATGGTTTACAAGAGATGACACAGTAGGCAGGTGTGGGCAGATGCAAATGCTCGAGCAACCGTGGAGATGAGTCGTCAGGATCGCTTCAGTATCAGTGTACGGGCAGGAATTATTGGTCCCAGACTCATACAGCCACAGATTGACAGGTGCTCTGTATCACCGATTTCTGTACGATGTAACTATGAGCGCTACTACAGAACATGCGACCCTTCCGCAATTTGCTGCAGGTTTCAATGCTGGGCCATGAACAAGGTAACAAATGTCTGGCGCAGTTGTTAGATCGGTTACTGCTGCTTCAGTGGCAGGTTATCAACATTTAAGTAAGTTTTAACTTGGTGTTACAAGCGGCGCACGAGCGATGGTCACAGCATCTCCGAGGTAGCGGTGAAGTGGTGATTTTCTCGTACGACCGTTTCACAAGTGCGCCGTGAATATCAGAAATCCGGCAAAACATCAAATCTGCGGCATCGCTGCAGCCATAATAGGATCCTACAAGAACGGGACGAGCGACGGCTGAAGAGAATCGTTCAATGTGACAAAAATGCAACCCTTCCGCAAATTGCTGCAGATTTCAGTGCTGGGCCATAAACATGTGTCAGCATGCGGACCATTCAACGAAGCATCATCGATATGGGCTTTCGAAGCCAACTGCACGACACATAACTTTACGCCTCGCCTGGGCCCATCAGCACCGACATTGGACTGTTAACGACTGGAAACATGTAGCCTGGGCGAACGAGTCTCGTTTCAAATGGTATCGAGTGGATGGACGCGTACGGATATGGAAACAGCCTCATGAATCCATGAACCCTGCATGTCAGCAGGGGGATGTTCAAGTTGGTGGAGCCTCTGTAATAGTGTGAGGCGTGTGCAGTTGGAGTGATATGGGACCCCTGATACGACTAGATACGACTCTGACAGGTGATACGTACGTAAGCATCCTATCTGATCACCTGCATCCATTCATGTCCATTGCGCATTCCGTTGGACTTGGTCAATTCCAACAGGACAGTGCGATACCCCACACGTCCAGGATTGCTACAGAGTGGCTCCAGGAGTCTAAACACTTCCGCTGGTCACCGAACTCCCCTGACATGAACATTAATTGAGCACATCTGGGATGCCTTGCAACGTGCTGTTCTCCACCCCGTCGTACTCTTTCGGATTTATGGACAGTCCTGCAGGATTCATGGTGTCAAGTCCCTCCAGCAATACTTCAGACGTTAGTCGAATCCATGCCACGTCGTGTTGCGGCACTTCCGCGTTCTCGCGGGGCCCTACACAATATAAGGCAGGTGTACCAGTTTCCTTGGCTCTTCAGTATGTATCCATACTCTGCAAAGTACAGAAAACATCACATGTTAGGAGGGGTACTCGATAATTACAGGAAAAAACTGATGTAGAAGAAAAATGTATGCCTTTTCAAAATGCGATACTCCTCTCATAGGTGACACGTACGTAAGCATCCTGTCTGATCACCTGCTTCCATCTATGTCCATTGTGCATAGGCAATTCCAGCGGGACAATGAGACATCCCAGAGGTGTAGAATTGCTACACAGTGGTTCCTGGAGCACTCTTCTGAGTTGAAATACTTCCGCTGCCCATTAAACTCCCCAGACATCAACATTATTGAGCATATCTGGAATGCCTTGCAACGTGCTGTTAAGAGATCTCCACCCCTCGTACTCGTACGGATTTATGGACAGCCCTGCAGGATTCATGGTGTTAGTTCCCTCCAGCACTACTTCAGACATTAGTCGAGTCCATACCACGTCGTGTTCCAGCACTTCTGCGTGCTCGCGGGGCTTCTACACGATATTAGGCACGTATACAAGTTTCTTTGGCTTTTCAGTGTAATACACTTGTGCCATCGGTTTTTGCAGTCTTGGAAGCGCTTCTGGAAGTCATTTTTCGTTATGGTGTTCTGCTCCTTGAGTGATTCTGTTTTTATCTCATCAGTCGTGGCAAAACGACGTTCTGCTCAGCCCCAGGAATAAAAAAGTCGCAGGGGACCATGTCCAGCGAATACGGTGGCTAAGACCCCGTAACGATGTTTTTTTCTTTTTTTTTTTTTTTTTTTTGTCAAAAACTCACGAACATGCATTGAGATGTGAATGGGAGCATTATCGTGATGACATTTCTCCGAGAGTTTAATTACTGTTCTGGTTGTTTTCTTCGGATTCCTCACGCAAACGATGCGCAATTTCCAGGCAGTATTCCTTATTGGCCGTGCGACCGTAAGGCAGGAACACATCATGCGCTATCACTTTAATCGAAAACTATGGGAAGAGCCTTCACAGGTGATGGAAATTGTCCAACAATTTTCGGACTTTGCTCTTCAGGCAGTTTCCATTGTGTCGACTGGACCTCGGTTTCAACGTCATACCGATGTTTCGTCATCTGTTGTAACCTTCTTTAGAAGTCGTGGATCGTTGTCGACTTCATTCTGCAATTCCTGAGCAGCGCCAACCGACGTCGAGTTTGATCGAAAGTCAACAGTTTTGGGACAAACTTCGCTGCGACACGTGTCATGCCCAAAACACCTGAAAAAATCGCTTGGCATGAGCCAAAGGCTATGCTGATAGCATCAGCAGCCTCTCTAATGGTGATTCGGCGAATTTCCAGAATCATTTTCGTTACTTCTGCTAGGACGTCCAGAGCGGTCGTCGTCTTCAGCGTCTTCTTTGCCCTCTTCTAAACGTTTATACCACCCGTAAACTCTTATCTTACTCATAGTAGATTCACCAAAAGCCACAGTCAACATTTAGAATGCCGTGCTGAATTGTATTACATTTTTTAAGCGAAATTAAATGCAAATTATTTGATGAACCTTTTTCACAAGTAAAAATTCGCTGAGCATTCGGAAACACGTACAGCCTTTTCGGCTGTCAACAAAAAATTAAACATTCAAAACAGTTGAAAATGCAAACGTGCATCAGGAACATGTGGACCAACAAGATACAAAAATTTTGGAAATCGAATGTATAAAGCCCACTGCTTTAAAGAATTATCACTACTTTGTGATCACACCTCGTGTCTTTAAGCTCAAGCACACAGTTTATGTGGGTGGTACAGTTTATGCACCCACTGGTACACATTAGGAAACAAGATTCGTAACTTGTACGCCTTGCAGATGTTTCGAAAACTGCGTGTAGGATATTTATTTTACTCACAAATTCCATTCTGTAAACCAAACACCAAGAACAACATCCCGCAGTTCAGGAGGTCATTATTTAAATAATTTTGTAAGTCGCTGTTTAGGCTATAATAAATAAAATGTGAAACGTAGTACAATCTAGGCATACAGGAAAACAAACATATTATGTTCGAAATCAACACTAGCCGTGTGCTGGTTGACACAGTAACGTCGTTTAGATATCTGGGCGTAAAGGTGCACAACGATGTGAAATGGAATGAGCATGTAAGGACTGTAGTAGGAAAGACGAATGGTCGACTTCGATTTATTTTGAGAATTTTAGGAGAGTGTGGTTCATCTGTGAAGGAGACCGCATATAGGACTCGGCCCTTTGATGAATACTGTTCGAGTGTTTGGGATCCGCACCAGCTCGGATTACAGGAAGACATCGAAGAAATTCAAAGGCGGACTTTGTTAGCATTAGGTTCGAACGACGCGCAAGTCTTACGAAATGCTTAGGGAACTGAAATGGGAATCAGTGGAGGGAAGTTGACGTTTTTCACGAGGACCAATATTGAGAACCGACATTTGAGGCCGACTGCAAAGCGATTCTAATGCCGCAACGTATATTTCGCGTAAGGATCATGAAGATAAGATCAGAGATATTGGGGCTCGTACAGAGGCGTACAGACAGGCGTTTTTTCCGTCGTCTTATTTGCGAGTGTATCAGAAAAAGAAACGACTAGCAGTGTTACCGAATACCCTCCGCCACGCACCATGTAGTAGCTTGCGGAGTGTGTATGTTGATCTGGCTGTAGGTCCAGTGGAACTTCACGCTCAGGCACGACGTTTTAGTTCACTACTTCTTTACGAGTAACTCTATTCGCTGCTCAGTAGCACGTGTACGACTCGTTGTACCCTCAAAACGATGTCATTATAGGACACGTAGGTCGGGAGATGCGACCTCATAAAGACTGAGATTTGCTCTTCACTTTTTCAGTGAGCTACGGGTAAATAATCCGAAATTAATGAAGCCGACAAAAGTAGGGTTTTGCGTCTGAAGCCATAATAGTTCACATGTTTAACGTCAAATATTTAACGCATTACTTCACTTGTGACGTAGCCACACGTTCTAAGTTGTTTATACATGGGAGTTAGATTCTTTAAAGAATGGTTGGGGGGACGTTTCCTGCTGTTTCAATAAAATATGGTGACGGTCGACCTTTACTTTCTTGGTCCGTTGGAATGTATTGGGGATTTGAACTAGCTCTCGTTGTCTGTTGAACGGAAAATACATGCATATTTTAATAAAATGGTATAATTTATCGAATGTAGTGTCCCTCGGCGAGGGCGGCCACACGACTGTTTATTGGGTGTTAGACCTGTGGGTATGGAATAATTTCAATATTTTGAAAGACGAACGGTGACTTGTAACTAGCGATAAAAATGTTCCAGTGCCGACCCCGTTAAAATCAGCGCACTAACCATTTTTGAATCATTTTCTTGAAATAAAAGCACCTGACAACACTATATTTTATACTTGCCATGAGAGCTGGGGGTGCAGGGAGAGGAGGGGGGGGGGGGAAGGAATAGGGGACACCTTACCCTGTGTATTAGCGCCCTTGTTCTTCGGTAGCATTACAAGATGTGAAGTGTCGTTGAGAAAGGGCAAGCTGCATCCAGCGGAAGAAATGCTACTCAGATGGGCAATATGGCGAGTGGTGTAAGATATCCTAACAATGTCTCTTCAAGGCTCCCAATCAGAATGGCTTTGTCATCTGTTTGAGCCTGCTGCGAGCGTTTGTCCTCAAGCGCGACTCAAGTTGGATAACTGAGCTTCGTAGCGTTCACCTTCATACCTAGATGCACCAGCTTATGATACACCACACCGATCACGACGTATTTCGTCGCACACGTGAAAATCGTTGCCTTTGAATCGCCGAAACCAACCTCTGTTCGTTTTTTCCGACAGAGCAAGTTGTCCATACGCTTCCCCTAATAAACGATGACTTTGCACAGCACATTTCTTGCAATGGTAGCCGAAGAATAACATTTCCGGCAAATTCCGTTTTGTAGGTGCGTAACCGGACATGTTCGAGACACTAAACGGGTATGTTCCCTCCACTTCACTCAAAAGTCACACACAGACCTGAAAATGCCTCTACTGGTAAAGAAGGTGCATGTCGCTGTCCGATATGCTGCGCTGTTACAACTACTGCCCACTCTCCGCCTTCAGAGACAATTACTTCCAGACCCCAATCAATTACGAGGTCCGACATCAGGAGACGAAAATCTAGCCAGGTGCTAGCCTGCCGTCTGAGCCTCACCGTGCCGAACTGTTTGAAGTGGTTTACACTGTTTTATATCCGCGGAGACAGCTAAAGTACGTCTGCTTGCGGAAGCGGACTGCGGATTTGCGGATACCGTGCACTTCTCTGATCCGCGCGTGCGTCTAATGGTGGTCAGTCTTCGATAGCCAGTCACGAGGCGTCAGCGCCGCCGTGGGACAACTTAACAGACGACTGTGGACTGCTTTTAAAGATGGCATCGCCGACACCGATCAGCCAGATAATGGTTTCGTACGAAATTTAAAAGTCTTTCAAACATGTGCCTCCCACGCTTTGCTCGCCGAAAACTCTGTTACGCATGAATTATTTTCCGCAGCCGTTGGTCCCTCATCTAAAAATACTCTCTTTATGATCCTCTGACATTTCGTATGCCTATGAGACAGTGTTTGTGCACTTTGAAATGTATCAGGTAATTACCGAGCCCCAAACACATTTCATCTCATCACCGCAGTGTGCGTTCAGCTGTAGGATTAACGATATCCGCTCACTTTGCTTATGTCTCGCTACACTCACAAAACAAAAACAAAACAAAAACAGGTAGCTTCTTCATACCTGCACACAGGTTCAACATGATTTCTTGCGTCAGTTCCTCTGCATGTGTTTAAGATGACGCATAAACCGCCGTTCGCCTCTATGTACGAGATGACGCCTGCGACAGTACACACGTCGATCAAGCTCCGTCATGGGAGTACCGGTCCGTACCATTCGTAATTTACAAAAGTTAGTACTGAATTGTCGCCGACCGGTGTAACCGAGTGGTTCTAGGCGCTTCAGTCCGGAACCGCGCTGCTACGGTCGCAGGTTCGAATCCTGCATCGGGAATGGATGTGTGTGCTGTCCTTAGGTTAGGTAGCTTTAAGTAGTTCTAAGTCTATGGGACTGACGACCTCAGATGTTAAGTCCCATAGTGCTCAGAGCCACTTGATTTTGAATTGTCGTATCAGTATGTGCGAGCAGCAACATAAGAATCAAGACAGAAAATTTAAATTTTTTTCTGAAATAAGCAAATCGATGTCAAATTACGACATGCCCCATAATAAGTTCCAGTGGTGCGTCATGATACAGAATTAAGTCTTTAATTATGGACATCCAGAAATGTTCAAATATTAGTAAGTTTGACACGTGTCCATAGCTGAGGCGTTGCATGGATGAAAGCAATGCACAGGACCCACCTTTAATTCCCGCTATTGCTGTGGATTTTTCCTTGTCGTGAGGAATGGAACAGGATGCATTGTATCTCATGATGCCAACTGAGGAGCTGCCTGACTGGCAGTGACAAGTAGCGACTCCAACGTCTGGAAATGTGACAACGGCCGGCAGGGCGTCTCTCTGTACTGCTCCCAGTTGACTATACATGGCAGAGGACACGGCGGTCGGTCGTATCGCGTAGACTGCTGGACCTCATCGCGGAACTATATACATACATTTTTTAGCTTGCCTCCAGACCAGAGGTTGGCCCCCGTCCCTGGATACGATGCTACAAATAGCGAGCCTGTCTTCACCAATTCAGCGAAACGTCGAAGTGAGCCGTCATTGGTGGGGACAGGAGGCGTGGCTTGCAGCCAGCTGCACCCGCTGTGTGTCAATGGCCGAGTCAGAGCGTCCTCCTCAGCTAGGACGAGACCTCCAGGCGAACACACTGCCTCCACACTGGCCTTCCTTGCCGACCATCTGTTTTCCTGGGGGTCTCTGCTAATCGTCCACAGTCGAGGCTGGTGGTGTGAGTCATCAGTCGTCTGGCTGGATTGATGCGGCCCGCTATGAATTCCTCTCCAGCGTTAACCTCTTCATTCGGGGTAGCACTTGCAACCTATATCCTCAATTATTTGCTGGGTGTATTCCAATTTCTGTTTTACTATACAGCTTTTACCCTCTACAGTTCCCTCCACGGAAGTTATTCGCTGATGTTCTAAGACATACCTTACCATCCTACCACTTCTTCTTGTCAGAGTTTTCCATTAATCCTTTCATCCCCAATTCTATGGAGAATCTCCTCATTCCTTACCTTATCAGTCCACCTAATTTTCAATAGTCTTTTACAGCACCACATCTTACAATCAGATACTTCGAGTCTTATCCTTTACGGTTTCCCCACAGTCCACCCTTCATTATCATAAAATTCTCTGCTCCAAACGTATGTTCTCTGAAATTTCTTCCTCAAATTAGCCCATCGTGGATTATTTTGCTGCCTAGGTAGCTGCCTTTACTTCATCTACTTTGTGATCACAAGTCCTCATGTTAAGTTTCTTGCTGTTAATACTTCTGCTACTTCTCATTACTTTCATCTTTCTTCGATTTACTCACAGTCCACTTTCTATAGTTACCAGACTCACCATTCCATTCAACTGATCCTGTAATTCTTCTGCACTTTCATTTGGTACAGCAATGACATCAGCGAATCTTACCATTGACATCTTTTTAGCCTCAGTTTTAACTTCACTATTGAACCTTTCTTTTATTTATGCATAGTCTGAACGGTAGGGACGAAAGACTACATCCCTGTCTTACTCCATTTTTAATCAAGTAACCTCATTCCTGATATTTCACTCTTACTGTTCCCTCTTGGCTCTTAGTGCATATTGTATATCACCCGTCTTTCCCCTGATTCGCTATTACAAGCTCATTTTTTGCAGAACTCAGTTAGTCTTTCGCCTCTCTCATTCCTAGTACAAATCCCTCATTCTCCTGTATTCTTCTTCTTCCCCTGCAAACGCGTTTGAATGCACAATGAGTATTAGATTTTCATCTTGCTTTAGGTACTGAATTATCCTTTCAATATCCTGTCATAGTTTTCAAATCTGGTTTGGCAGGACAGAGCTGATCAAAATGGTTCAAATGGCTCTGAGCACTATGCGACTTAACTTCTGAGGTCATCAGTAGCCTATAACTTAGAGGTAATTAAACCTAACTAACCTAAGGACATCACACACATCCATGCCCGAGGCAGGAATCGAACCTGCAACCGTAGCGGTCGCTCGGTTCCAGACTGTAACGCCTAGAACCGCAAGGCACTTCGGCCGGCAGAGCGGATCAGTTTATGGTTGTCGAAAGGGGCCAAAATCTGTTACTGTCAGTTGCACAAAACACACAAACTTTATTTTCCTAAAAACACTTGATCACACATGCCCTTAAAAGGATTCAAAACAATCCGGCTGAGAGCCCGAACACAAGTTAGTACAATTGCTTTAAGGAATAAACGCGGCTGAAGGCGTTACTTAAAAAAGGGAAATCTTACGTAACTACTCGGCTGAATGCCACACACTGCACATACAAGAACTGAGGCTTATGCCTTGGATAACAAGAATTTCCAATAGAGAAGAAAAATTAAAAGTTTTTAAACAAGTGAATTTTCAAATTTTAATTTAAGACGGCTGAAGGCCTTATCTTAAAAATATTTGGCATAAAAGCTCGGCTGAAGGCCACATACTGAACACAGAACAACTCACGGCTTAAGGCCTGTATAACAAGCATTTGCAATAGAGCAAAATTCCCCATTTTTCCTTTAAAAAATTAGTTCAAATAAGAATCTTCAAAGTTTTAACTTAAGACGGTTGAAGGCCTTATTTTAAAATTAAAACGAACTAAATTAATAGGCGGCTGAAGCCCTCGCACCGTACTTGAGACAAAAATCACATTCGAAAAACAACAGAACAATGGTGCTCAGAAGTGTTCCAAGGGTCGGCCTGAGGAGGTAACTCTAACGTAAGGTTAGGTGATATAGGCAGCCAAGAATAAGATTAAGTAATCAGATGGCAGCCCGACCCAGGGACGGCTGAAGGACCGACCAACGGCACGACGACGGAAAATACGAGTATTAGCCGAGGACGAAGATACCAGCAGCACTACGTCTTCAAAATTGGCGTCTAAAAACCGCCAAGGCAAAATGACCATTCAAAAATATGAACAACACCAAAGGCTGTCAAACTACACGCGGTACGGACAGCATCAACAAGGCGGGGAAAAACACATTGCGGAACACTACGCTAATGCCCTCGCCGCGGAGACTTCACTCGCTGCTCTGTCCCAACCGACCGCCTGCCTACTTCAGTACGAAGACAGCGTTAACATAACTGCTCAGTCGAAATTACACAAGCAAGATACAGTTCCACGAAAACACTTCCATAAGAACTCGAACAATGGCAAAAGCAATCACTGTGGAACAACCCGTACGAATGACAAGTCTATACACATAGAGAACCCGAAGCGGTCGGCGACCAAATACACGTCGTCCGATGAGACGACCGACCGAACGACCAACGAAGGTCGTCCCCTCTCAAGTCATGTGTGTCAGCAACAGTCGGGCGAGTCTTGGCTGTCCGGATCTCACTGCAGCTCCATCCCGACTCAACTGCTGTCCGTTCGGAAGTCGGAGACACGGCGAACAGGGCACACCGGTTCGGACCCAACCATGCAGAGGGAACACTTGCCCATTGGCCACCCGACATCTCTGCACAAGGAAGGAACAGACCCACTCCCGGCAAGATGACCAACTGACGAGGCCCAAAAACGGTCAGAAGACCAAATACACGTCGCCCGATGGGCCGACTGACCGAGCGACCAGCCAACGGTCGTTCTCGCTTCGGTCTCCTTCCGTCGGACACCACATGTGTGTCGCCAGCGGTCGCCGAGTACAGGCTGTCCGGACCTCGGAGCTGCTCCATACCAACTGAACTCCCCTCACAGCTCGACGCGGAAGTACTAGCGGTCGCTCCAAAGATAGTACGACAGTGCTCTTATCGATAGCGCTGCTGCTGCCACTCACGGGCAGGCAGGCCAGCAACTTAGTGACGCCAGTAAATCGAATAAGAAACGGGACGGCGGCACCGCAAAGACAAGATGTCAAGTAATAAACGGCATGAACACTAGCCGCGCACGGTTCAACTTTCTCTACACCCTCGGAGGAGAAAGTTGGTGATTGGAATTTCGTGAGAAGATTCAGTCGCAACGAAAAACGCCTTTCTTTTAATGATGTCCAGCTCAAATCCTGTATCATTTCTGTGACACTCTCTCCCATATTTCGCGATAATACAAAACGTGCTGCCTTCCTTTGAACTTTTTCGATTTACTCCGTCAGTCCCATCTGGTAAGGATCCCACAACGCGCAGCAGTATTCTAAATGAGGACAGACAAGAGTAGTGTAGGCAGTCTCCTTAGTAGGTCTGTTAGATTTTCTAAGTGTCCTGCCAATAAAACGCAGCTTTTGGTTAGCCTTCCCCACAACATTTTCTATGTATTCTTTCGTAATTGTAATACCTAGATATTTAGTTGAATTTACGGCTTTTAGATTAGACTGATTCATCGTGTAACCGAAGTTTAAGGAGTTCCTTTTAGCACTTATGTGGATGACCTCACATTTTTCGTTATTTAAGATCAACTGCCACTTTTCGAACCATTCAGATATTTTTTCCTAAATCGTTTTGCAGTTTGTTTTGATCTTCTGATGACTTTATTAGTCGATAAACGACAGCGTCATATGCAAACAACCGAAGACGGCTGCTCAGATTGTCTCCCAAATCGTTTATATAGGTAAGGAACAGCAAAGGACCTATAACACTAGCTTGGGGAACGTCTGAAATCACTTCTGTTTTACTCGATGACTTTCCGTCATTACTACGAATTGTGATCTCTCTGACAGGAAATCGCAAATCCAGTCACATAACTGAGACGATATTCCATAAGTACGCAATTTCACTACGAGCTGCGTGTGTGGTACAGTGTCAAAAGCCTTCCGGAAATTCAGGAATATGGAATCGATCTGAAATCGTTTGTCAATAGCAGTCAGCACTTCATATGAATAAAGAGCTAGTTGTGTTTCACAGGAAAGATGTTTTACAAACCCATGTTGGCTGTGTGTTGCCGGCCGAGGTGGCCGAGCGGTTCTAGGATCTTCATTCTGGAACCGCGCGACCGCTCCGGTCGCAGGTTCGAACCCTGCCTCGGGCATGGATGTGTGTGACGTCCTTAGGTTAGTTAGGTTTCAGTAGTTCTAAGTTCTAGGGGACTGATGACTTCAGATGTTAAGTCCCATAGTGCTCAGAGCCATTTTTTGACTGTGTGTCAATAGACCGTTTCCTTCGAGGTAATTCATAATGTTCGAATACAATATATGTTCTAAAATCCTGCTGCATATCGACGTTAACGATATGGGTCTGTAATGTAGTGGATTACTCCTACTACCTTTCTTGAATATTGGCGTGACCTGTGCAACTTTCCAGTATTTGGGTACGGACCTTTCGTCGAGCGAACGGTTGTATTTGTTTGTTTAGTATGGAGCTAATGCATCAGCATACTTGGAAAGGAACCTAATTGGTATACAGTCTGGACCAGAAGACTTGCTTTTATTAAGTGATTTGAATTGCTTCACTACTCCGAGGATATTTAGTTCTACGTTACTCACGTTGGCAGCTGTCCTCGATTCGAATTCTGGAATATTTACTTCGTCTTCTTTTGTGAAGGCATTTCGGAAGGCTGTGTTTAGTAACTCTGTTTTGGCAGCACTGTCTTCGATAGTATCTCCATTGCTACAGCGCAGAGAAGGCATTGATTGTTTCTTGCCGCTAACATACTTCACATACGACCAGAATCTCTTTGGATTTTCTACCATGTTTCGAGACAAAGTTTCGTTGTGGAAACTGTTATAAGTATCTCACATTGAAGTCCGCTCTAAATTTCGAGCTTCTGTAAAAGATCGTCAATCTTGGGAATTTTTTGTCTGATTAAATTTGGCATGTTTGTTGCGTTGTTTCTGCAACAGTATTCTAACCCGTTTTGTGTACCAAGGAGGATCAGCTCCGTCGTTTGTTAATTTATTTGGTATAAATCTCTCGATTGCTGCCGATACTATTTCTTTGAATTCAAGCCACATCTGTTCTACACTTATATTATTAATTTGGAATGAGTGGAGATTGTCTCTCAGGAAGCCGTCAAGTGAATGTTTATCTGCTTTTTTGAATAAGTATATTTATCGCTTATTTTTCGAGGCTTTGGGGATTACAATATTCAGTCTCGCTACGACAACACTGTCTTCACTAATCCCTATATCGGTTTTGATGCTCGTTGTTAACTCAGGATTATTTGTTGCTAACAGGTCAAGTGTTTTTTCACATCAGTTTACTATTCGCCTGGACTCATGAACTAACTGCTCGAAATAATTTTCAGAGAATGCGTTTAGCACAATTTCGGATATTATTTTATGCGTACCTCCGGAATTAAACAAGTATTTTTGCCAACATATCGAGAAATTCCCCCCCCATGAACCATGGACCTTGCCGTTGGTGGGGAGGCTTGCGTGCCTCAGCGATACAGATAGCCGTACCGTAGGTGCAACCACAACGGAGGGGTATCTGTTGAGAGGCCAGACAAACGTGTGGTTCCTGAAGAGGGGCAGCAGCCTTTTCAGTAGTTGCAAGGGCAACAGTCTGGATGATTGACTGATCAGGCCTTGTAACAATAACCAAAACGGCCTTGCTGTGCTGGTACTGCGAACGGCTGAAAGCAAGGGGAAACTACAGCCGTAATTTTTCCCGAGGTCATGCAGCTTTACTGTATGATTACATGATGATGGCGTCCTCTTGGGTAAAATATTCCGGAGGTAAAATAGTCCCCCATTCGGATCTCCGGGCGGGGACTACTCAAGAGGATGTCGTTATCAGGAGAAAGAAAACTGGCGTTCTATGGATCGGAGCGTGGAATGTCAGATCCCTTAATCGGGCAGGTACGTTAGAAAATTTAAAAAGGGAAATGGATAGGTTGAAGTTAGATATAGTGGGAATTAGTGAAGTTCGGTGGCAGGAGGAACAAGACTTCTGGTCAGGTGACTACAGGGTTATAAACACAAAATCAAATAGGGGTAATGCAGGAGTAGGTTTAATAATGAATAGGAAAATAGGAATGCGGGTAAGCTACTACAAACAGCATAGTGAACGCATTATTGTGGCCAAGATAGATACGAAGCCCACACCTACTACAGTAGTACAAGTTTATATGCCAACTAGCTCTGCAGATGATGAAGAAATTGAAGAAATGTATCATGAAATGAAAGAAATTATTCAGATTGTGAAGGGAGACGAAAATTTAATAGTCATGGGTGACTGGAATTCGAGTGTAGGAAAAGGGAGAGAAGGAAACATAGTAGGTGAATACGGATTGGGGGACAGAAATGAAAGAGGAAGCCGCCTGGTAGAATTTTGCACAGAGCACAACATAATCATAGCTAACACTTGGTTTAAGAATCATGAAAGAAGGTTGTATACATGGAAGAACCCTGGAGATACTAAAAGGTATCAGATAGATTATATAATGGTAAGACAGAGATTTAGGAACCAGGTTTTAAATTGTAAGACATTTCCAGGGGCAGATGTGGACTCTGACCACAATCTATTGGTTATGACCTGTAGATTAAAACTGAAGAAACTGCAAAAAGGTGGGAATTTAAGGAGATGGGACCTGGATAAACTGAAAGAACCAGAGGTTGTACAGAGATTCAGGGAGAGCATAAGGGAGCAATTGACAGGAATGGGGGAAATAAATACAGTAGAAGAAGAATGGGTAGCTTTGAGGGATGAAGTAGTGAAGGCAGCAGAGGATCAAGTAGGTAAAAAGACGAGGGCTAGTAGAAATCCTTGGGTAACAGAAGAAATATTGAATTTAATTGATGAAAGGAGAAAATATAAAAATGCAGTAAATGAAGCAGGCAAAAAGGAATACAAACGTCTCAAAAATGAGATCGACAGGAAGTGCAAAATGGCTAAGCAGGGATGGCTAGAGGACAAATGTAAGGATGTAGAGGCCTGTCTCACTAGGGGTAAGATAGATACTGCCTACAGGAAAATTAAAGAGACCTTTGGAGATAAGAGAACGACTTGTATGAATATCAAGAGCTCAGATGGAAACCCAGTTCTAAGCAAAGAAGGGAAAGCAGAAAGGTGGAAGGAGTATATAGAGGGTCTATACAAGGGCGATGTACTTGAGGACAATATTATGGAAATGGAAGAGGATGTAGATGAAGATGAAATGGGAGATATGATACTGCGTGAAGAGTTTGACAGAGCACTGAAAGACCTGAGTCGAAACAAGGCCCCCGGAGTAGACAATATTCCATTGGAACTACTGACGGCCGTGGGAGAGCCAGTCCTGACAAAACTCTACCATTTGGTGAGCAAGATGTATGAAACAGGCGAAATACCCTCAGACTTCAAGAAGAATATAATAATTCCAATCCCAAAGAAAGCGGGTGTTGACAGACGTCAAAATTACCGAACTATCAGCTTAATAAGTCACAGCTGCAAAATACTAACACGAATTCTTTACAGACGAATGGAAAAACTAGTAGAAGCCCACCTCGGGGAAGATCAGTTTGGATTCCGTAGAAATACTGGAACACGTGAGGCAATACTGACCTTACGACTTATCTTAGAAGAAAGATTAAGGAAAGGCAAACCTACGTTTCTAGCATTTGTAGACTTAGAGAAAGCTTTTGACAATGTTGACTGGAATACTCTCTTTCAAATTCTAAAGGTGGCAGGGGTAAAATACAGGGAGCAAAAGGCTATTTACAATTTGTACAGAAACCAGATGGCAGTTATAAGAGTCGAGGGGCATGAAAGGGAAGCAGTGGTTGGGAAGGGAGTAAGACAGGGTTGTAGCCTCTCTCCGATGTTGTTCAATCTGTATATTGAGCAAGCAGTAAAGGAAACAAAAGAAAAATTCGGAGTAGGTATTAAAATTCATGGAGAAGAAATAAAAACTTTGAGGTTCGCTGATGACATTGTAATTCTGTCAGAGACAGCAAAGGACTTGGAAGAGCAGTTGAATGGAATGGACAGTGTCTTGAAAGGAGGATATAAGATGAACATCAACAAAAGCAAAACAAGGATAATGGAATGTAGTCTAATTAAGTCGGGTGATGCTGAGGGAATTAGATTAGGAAATGAGGCACTTAAAGTAGTAAAGGAGTTTTGCTATTTGGGGAGCAAAATAACTGATGATGGTCGAAGTAGAGAGGATATAAAATGTAGGCTGGCAATGGCAAGGAAAGCGTTTCTGAAGAAGAGAAATTTGTTAACATCCAGTATTGATTTAAGTGTCAGGAAGTCATTTCTGAAAGTATTCGTATGGAGTGTAGCCATGTATGGAAGTGAAACATGGACGATAAATAGTTTGGACAAGAAGAGAATAGAAGCTTTCGAAATGTGGTGCTACAGAAGAATGCTAAAGATTAGATGGGTAGATGGGTGGCACAACTTGACCAGAAGAAGGGATCGGTTGGTAGGACATGTTCTGAGGCATCAAGGGATCACCAATTTAGTATTGGAGGGCAGCGTGGAGGGTAAAAATCGTAGAGGGAGACCAAGAGATGAATACACTAAGCAGATTCAGAAGGATGTAGGTTGCAGTAGGTACTGGGAGATGAAAAAGCTTGCACAGGATAGAGTAGCATGGAGAGCTGCATCAAACCAGTCTCAGGACTGAAGACAACAACAACAACAACAATCGAGAAATTAAAGCCACCACCAACTATTATCGTATGAGTTGGGTACGAGTTTGAAATTAAAGTTTTCTTTGAACCTTTCAGCAGCTGTATCATCTGAACGGGGACGTCGGTGTGTGTGTGTGTGTGTGTGGTTTGAGGTTTTCGGGCGCTATGGGGGGGGGGGGGGGGGACGTCGGTAAAAGGATCCAATTATTATTTTATTCCGGTTGCCAACAATGGCCTCTGCCCATACTAACTCACAGGAAGTATCTACTTCACTTTCGCGACAAGTTTAACTACTTCTGACAGCAACAAACGCGCCACCGACAACTGTGTTTAGCCTACCTTTTCAGAACACGGTTAGGTTTTTCGCAAAAATTTCGGCTGAGCTTATATGCGGCTTTAGCAAGCTTTCAGTGCCTATAACAATTTGAGCATCAGTGCTTTCTATTAGCACTTGGAGCTCTGGTACTTTCCCATCAGAGCTACGACAGTTTACAATTGTTATAGCGATGGTTCCTGTTGTGTCGGTAACTGGGCCGACACCGTGAAGTTGAGATGGCTGAAAATGAACTCTAGACTAACGCTGTAGCCGATAGGGCACGCAAGGCTAACGCCGACGGGCGTGAAGTCTGGAATATGAGAACTTATAAATGAATAAGAAGAAAAGTATGTAGATGCTTATTACTTATCTTTTTATTAGTCCTTGGAATACATCTCTCTTGAATACTCGTAAGCTATAGGCACTGATACAAATGGCGCCTTGCTAGTTCGTAGCCATTAACTTAGCTGATGGCTATTCTGTCTCTCGGCTAATGAGAGAGAAAGGCTTCGTACATCTGGTCGGTAGCTAGGTTCTCGTACAACTGGGCGGTAGCTAGGTTCTCGTACAACTGGAGTCCTCATACAACTGGGGTCCTCATACAACTGGGGTCCTCATACAACTGGGGCGAGTCCACTCTCGTATCACGAGACCTGCCTTGGTGGTGGCGCTAGGTCTGCGATCACAGTGGCGACACGCGGGTCCGACATGTACTACATGGACCGCGGCCGATTTAAGCTACCACCTAGCAAGTGTGGTGTCTGGCGGTGACACCACAGTTCCTGTATCTACGTTCTTCCTGTGTTCAGCCTGCACCCTTTGTGACTGAAGCCCTTCTTGTGTTTTCCCGAGACCCTCTAACCTAAAAAAAACACCCAGTCCACGCCACACAGCCCCTGCTACCCTTGTAGCCGCCTCCTGCGTATAGAGGACACCTAACGTATTCAGTGGAACCCGAAACCCAACCACCCTTTGGCGCAAGCCGAGGAATCTGCAGCCTACACGGTCGCAGAACCGTCTGAGCCTCTGATTCAGACCCTCCACTCGGCTCTGCACCAGAGGTCCGCAATCGGTCCTGCCGACTATGCTGCAAATGGTCAGCTTTGCTTTCATCTCGCAAGCAAGACTGGCAGCCTTTACCACTTCTCTTAGCCGCTCGAAACCAGAGAGAATCTCTTCTGATCATAAGTGATACACATTATTGGTACCTACGTGAGCAACCACCTGCAGTTGGCTGCACACTGTGCTCTTCATGGCATCCGGGAGGACCCTTTCCACATCTGGAATGACTCCACCCGATATGCACACGAGGTGCAGATTGGTTTTCTTACCCTCCTTTTCAGCCAAGTCCCTAAGGGGCCCTATAACGCGCCTAACGTTGGAGCTCCCAACTACCAATTATCCCACCCTCTGCGATTGCCCGGATCTTGCAGGCTGAGTGGTTTCCTCTGAAACAGTCCCCTAGAACTTAGAACGACTTAAACATAACTAACCTAAGGACATCACACACACCCATGCCCGATGCAGGATTCGAACCTACGACCGTAGCGGTCGTGCGGTTCCAGACTGTAGCGCCTAGCCTCGTGATGACTGGGTGTTGTGTGACGTCATTAGATTAGTTAGGTTTAAGTAATTCTAAGTTTTAGGGGACTGATGACCATAGATGTTAAGTCCCATAGTGCTCAGAGCCATTTGTAGCTCCTAGAACCGCTCGGCCATCCCGGCCGGCGAAACAGGACAGGCGACAGCATCTGGCTCAGCGACAGTGTCAGGCACAGACAGCACCTGAAACCTGTTTGTCAGACTTACCGGGGAGGCCTTACGTGCGGCCGCCTGGGAAGTCTTTCGCCGCCTGCCTCCCACTGGCCAACGGTGAGGACCGATCGGAGGACTCTGACGCGCTGGACGTCCGTTGGATCCCCACGGCCGGCCCACGACAGTGGTACCCATCCACTGCAGCCTCAAGCTGTGTTACCGAAGCCTGAAGCAAAGAGCGAAGTATCACCAACTCGGCTCGCATCCGCACACAACAATCGCAGTCCCTGTCCATACTAAAGACCGTGGAAACCTAAACTATTCAGATAGACGGACTATCGGCACACGCTGCGCAGCTCTACTTTAGATCCTGACGAAAACGCACGAACGGTGTCTAGTAATACGCAGACATTCAAAAACCTAACTACCGAAGCACTCAAATGAAACTAAATAATTTGCCCCTGATTAGGAACTTTTAATATGTCACAAAATCGGTTTACTTTCCGACGCAAATGAAAACGCGACAACTGTGGCTATTAGATGTTAAATTTACACGAAGAAATACAAGAAACTAAACTATTAAAGCACACAGGTGATACAATAAAATTCTCTCCAAGTTAGGAAATCGTAAGCGTCACAGAAGCGTTTACTGATCTGTTGCTGCGTCCGTCGCGGTCGGCTACTGCTGCCTGACCGGAGACAAACAGCAAGACCTACTCGACACGTGTGCGTACCACGTTGGGGTAGTCACGGGGCGAGGGACGTTCGTATGTGTGAACGAACCAACAACCATAGCGCTGCCCGTCAACCGGCGAACGGCAACACGGCAGTCCCACGGCCGAACTGAGCGCGTGGCGACAAGTTTCTGTTGTGTAAAAATGGTGCGTTATCGGCCGACACAACATCAGTAATTTTGGTTCCTACTTCATCAGCTATCCAGGGTTACAATTTCGTGGCATAATTTTTCTCCGCTCTGTATACTGCATCAGTCATTTGTTATTAATTTTTATTGGATCGATACGTTCCAGCAGCATGCTGCCTATCATTAGGTGCATTTACAGTTTTAGATTTAATTACGAGGGCAGTTCAATAAGCAATGCAACACATTTCTTTTCTGAAACAGGGGTTGTTTTATTCAGCATTGAAATACACCAGGTTATTCCCCAATCTTTTAACTACACAACACTATTTTTCAACTTAATCTCCATTCAATGCTACGGCCTTACGCCACCTTCAAATGAGGGCCTGTATGCCTGCACCGTACCATTCCACTGGTCGATGTCGGAGCCAACGTCGTACTGCATCAATAACTTCTTCATCATCCGCGTAGTGCCTCCCACGGATTGCGTCCTTCATTGGGCCAAACATATGGAAATCCGACGGTGCGAGATCGGGGCTGTAGGGTGCATGAGGAAGAACAGTCCACTGAAGTTTTGTGAGCTCCTCTCGGGTGCGAAGACTTGTGTGAGGTCTTGCGTTGTCATGAAGAAGGAGAAGTTCGTTCAGATTTTTGTGCCTACGAACATGCTGAAGTCGTTTCTTCAATTTCTGAAGAGTAGCACAATACACTTCAGAGTTGATCGTTTGACCATGGGGAAGGACATCGAACAAAATAACCCCTTCAGCGTCCCAGAAGGCTGTAACCATGACTTTACCGGCTGTGGGTATGGCTTTAAACTTTTTCTTGGTAGGGGAGGGGGTGTGGCGCCGCTCCATTGATTGCCGTTTTGTTTCAGGTTCGAAGTGATGAACCCATGTTTCATCGCCTGTAACAATCTTTGACAAGAAATTGTCACCCTCAGCCACATGACGAGCAAGCAATTCCGCACAAATGGTTCTCCTTTGCTCTTTATGGTGTTCGGTTAGACAACGAGGGACCCAGCGGGAACAAACCTTTGAATATCCCAACTGGTGAACAATTGTGACAGCACTACCAACAGAGATGTCAAGTTGAGCACTGAGTTGTTTGATGGTGATCCGTCGATCATCTCGAACGAGTGTGTTCGCACGCTCCGCCATTGCAGGAGTCACAGCTGTGCACGGCCGGCCCGCACGCGGAGACCAGACAGTCTTGCTTGACCTTGCGGCGATGATGACACACGCTTTGCCCAACGACTCACCGTGCTTTTGTCCACTGCCAGATCACCGTAGACATTCTGCAAGCGCCTATGAATATCTGAGATGCCCTGGTTTTCCGCCAAAAGAAACTCGATCACTGCCCGTTGTTTGCAACGCACATCCGTTACAGACGCCATTTTAACAGCTTCGTACAGCGCTGCCACCTGTCGGAAGTCAATGAAACTATACGAGACGAAGCGGGAATGTTTGAAAATATTCCACAAGAAATTTCCGGTTTTTTCAACCAAAATTGGCCGAGGAAAAAAAAATGTGTTGCATTACTTAATGAACTGCCCTCGTACTATGAAGTGGGCTTAATTTCCTTTATTGTCTGTACCTCTGATGTTAAGTATCGAAATATTCTACTCTTCAGTAAGATTAATACGTTATGGTGTGTACATTTCGTGATAATCATGATACGTCACGTTTTTGGTGCATTTACTTACATTTTTGTTGGTAATTTAGTTGTCTGCCACACAGAGCACACTAACAAATACATCACAGCTCAACACAACAACAATCACTGTTTACATCAAAGCTACGATAAACGATTTCTCACTTTATGTGATCGCTGTAAGCTTGTTGACAACAGTGTCTACCAATTTATATTGTATATTACAGCACTGAAGATGGTCACTAAGTGACCGAAAATCGATTTTGCGGTTAATAAAACAAAAAAAAAAATACGACCAATGCTGTCTCTCCTTCCAAGTATACCGATTATCTGGTCGTGGTGCACAGGACACTCCATGGAGTCGCCAATCAATACGATAAACTAGTTTTTATTGCTAAAACAGTGGTGTAAATGAAGGATTTTTTTTTTTTTTTGTATCTAGATACATTTCTGTCATGGCAAATATTACGTGAATAGTTGGTAAAGGCGATTTTTTCAATGAAATAGGCTTTCAACATTGGAGAAATTTTTAAAGGCGTTAATATTATTTTTTTTAAATGCGAACATTTTTTGTTAGACTTTACCGTGACTGTTATTGACATTAAATGAAACAACAAGTTTACTGTTACCAGTAAAGTACCTACAGTGGTCAGAGGTTCCTATTCTATTTTACTTGTTTCTACCGTTAGACATAAGTTTAGTTTTTCCGTCAAAAGAAACCCGAAACCATGTTCTGAAATAGTGTTTGGTTTCTCCACAAGATAGTGCCACAAGTTCCTCCAAAAAATCGTAACACCACACACACACAAATGTCATACTAACAAACGTAAATCCACCTGACGATGAAGGTTTAAACATTTGAAACGCGTCGTGGAGATAAATAAACAGTGACACTTAACAGTAAAGTTGTTGTTTCATTTAATGTGCCTGATTGTGATTCGTTATCTGTATCTGAATATTGTGTGTCAGCGTGTGTTGCAGTTTGTTATGTGCTATGAAGGCAATATCAATGTTGTGCGGTCTGAAAAATTTGCTATTTTGTAGGGCGGTTTGTCTGTGAAAGAGATGCAAGCAGTCAGTTTCTTTTTCTGTGCGGAAATTGGTTCAATACAGTTTTTCTTTTCTTTTCTTGTGTGAGGTTGTCGATCAGTGTGTCATCGTAGCCATTTGCTGTAGCTACACTACTGGCCATTAAAACTGCTACACCACGAAGATGACGCGCTATAGACGCGAAATTCAACTGACAGGAAGAAGATGCTGTGATATGCAAATGATTAGCTTTTCAGAGCATTCACACAAGGTTGGCGCCGGTGACGAAATCTACAACGTGCTGACATGAAGAAAGTTTCCAACCGATTTCTCATACACAAACAGCAGTTGACCGGTGTTGCCTGATGAAACGTTGTTGTGATGCCTCATGTAAGGAGGAGAAATGCGTACCATCACATTTCCGAGTTTGATAAAGGTCGGATTGTAGCCTATCGCGATTGCGGTTTATCGTATCGCGACATTGCTGCTCGCGTTGTTCGAGATCCAATGACTGTTAGCAGAATATGGAATCGGTGAGTTCAGCACGGTAATATGGAATGCCATGCTGGATCCCAACGGCCTCGTATCACTAGCAGTCGAGATGACAGGCATCTTATCCGCATGGCTGTGACGGATAGTGCAGCCACGTCTCGATCCGTGAGTCAACAGATGGGAACGTTTGTAAGACAATAACCATCTACACGAACAGTTCGACGACGTTTCCAGCAGCATGGACTATCAGCTCGGAGACCATGGCTCCGGTTACCCTTGACGCAGCATTACAGACAGGAGCGCCTGCAATGGTGTTCTCAACGACGAACCTGGGTGCACGAATGGCAAAACGTCATTTTTTCGGATGAGTCCAGGTTCTGTTTACAGCATCATGATGATCGCATCCGTATTGGGTGACACCGCGGTGAACGCACATTGGAAGCGTGTATTCGTCATCGCCATGCTGGCGTATCACCCGGCGTGATGGTATGGGGTGGCATTGGTTACACGTCTCGCTCACCTCTTGTTCGCATTGACGGTACTTTGAACAGAGGAGGTTACATTTTAGATGTGTTACGACCCGTGGCTCTACCCTTCATTCGATCCCTGCGAAACCCTACATTTCAGCAGGATAATGCACGACCGCATGTTATAGGTCCTGTGCGGGCCTTTATGGATACAGAGAAAGTTCGACTGCTGCTCCGGCCAGCACATTCCCCAGATCTCTCACCAATAATTGAAAACGTCTGGTGAATGGTGGCCGAGCAGCTGGCTCATCATAGTATGCCAGTCACCACAACTCTTGATGAACTGCGGTATCGTGCTGAAGCTCGATGGGCATCTGTACCTGTACACGCCAAGCTCTGTTTGACTCAATGCCTAGGCGTATCGAGGCCGTTATTACTGTCAGAGGTAGTTGTTGTGGGTACTGATTTCTCAGGATCTATGCATCCAAATTGCGTGAAAATGTAATTACATGTCAGTTCTAGTATAATATATTTGTCCAATTAATACCCGTTTATTATCTGCATTTCTTTTTGGTGTAGCAATTTTAATGGCCAGTAGTGTATTTGCTTGGTTGCTCTGAGCTCGTAAAGCCTTGCGTGTTGATTCATTGGCGTACTGATGGCTCTGTTAAATAATGCTCTGTATCTACATCTAAAACTACATGTACGTGATTACTATTCACAATAAAGTGCCTGGCAGAGGGTTCAATGAACCTCCTTCAAGCTGTCTCTCTACCGTTCCACCCTCGAACGGCGCGCGGGAAAAACAAGCACTTAAATTTTTCTGTGCGAGCCCTGATTTCTTTTATTTTATCGTGATGATCATTTCTCCATATGTAGGTGGGTGCTAACAGAAAGTTTTCGCAATCGGAGATTTCGTGAGAAGATCCCGTCGCAACAAAAAACGCCTTTGTTTTGATGATAGCCACTCCAATTCACGTATCATGTCTGTGGCACTATCTCCCCTACTTCGCGATAATACAAAACGAACTGTCATTCTTTCTGCTTTTTCGATGTCATCCGTTAGTCCCACCTGATGCGGATCCCACATCGCACCAATACAGAATAGGGCGGACAAGCCGGTGTGAGTAGTTTCTTTACTAGACCTGTTGCACATTCTAAGTGTTCTGCCAATGAATCGCAGTCTTTGGTTGGCTCTACCCACGGAATTATCTATGTGATCGTTCCAATTTAGGGTATTTGTAATTGTAATCCTTAAGTATTTAGTTGAATTTACAGCCTTCAGATTTGTGTGACTTATCACGTAATTGAAATTTAGCTGATTTCTTTTAGTTCTCATGTGAATAACTTCATACTTTCCTTTATTCAGAGTCAATTGCCAGTTTTCGCACCATACAGATATCTAAATCATTTTGCATTTTGGTTTGGTCATCTGATGACTTTACAAAACAGTATATGACATCATCTGTAAACAATCTAAGACGGCTATTGAGATTGTCTCCTATGTTGTTAATATAGATCAGGAGCAATAGAGGACCTATAGCACTTCCATGGGGGACGCCGGGTATTATTTCTGTTTTACTCGACGACTTTCCGTCTATTGTTACGAACTGTGACCTTTCTGACAGGAAATCACGAATCCAGTCGCACAACTGAGGCGATATTCCATATTGACGCAGTTTGGTTAGAAGACAGTTGTGAGGAACGGTATCGAAAGCCTTCTGGACATCTAAAAATATTGAATCAATCTGACAACCCCTGTCGATAGCACTAATTTCTTCATGAGTATAAAGAGCTAGTTGTTTCACAAGAACGATATTTTCTGAAAAAAATGGCTCTGAGCACTATGGGACTCAACTGCTGTGGTCATCAGTCCCCTAGAACTTAGAACTAATTAAACCTAACTAACCTAAGGACATCACACACATCCATGCCCGAGGCAGGATTCGAACCTGCGACCGTAGCAGCAGCGCGGCTCCGGACTGGAGCGCCTAGAACCGCACGACCACCGCGGCCGGCGATATTTTCTGAATCCGTGCTGACTGTGTGTCAATAAATCCTTTTCTTCGAGGTACTTCATAAACCCTACTGCAAATCGACGCTAGTGATATGGGCCTATAATTCAGCAAATTACTCCTACTTCCCTTTTTGGATATTGGTGTAACATTAACAATTTTCCGGTCTTTATTTACGGACCTTTCTGTGAGCCAGTGGTTGTATATAATTGCTAAATATGGAGCTATTGTGTCAGCATACTCTGAAAGGAACCTGACTGGTATACAATCTGGACCGGAAGCGTTGCCTTTATTGATTTAAGCTTCCTTGCTACACCAAGCATATCTACTTCTATGTTTCTCATCTTGACAGTTGTTTTTGATTAGAATTCAAGAATATTTACCTCGTCGTCTTTGGTGAAGGAGTTTCGGAAAACCGTGTTTAATAACTCTGCTTTAGTTTCACTGTCATCTGTGACTTCACCGTCGTTATCGCGCAGTGAAGGTATTGATTGCGTCTTGCCACTGGTGTGCTTTATGTATGACCATAATCTCCTTGGGTTTTCTGCCTGATTAAGAGACAGATTTTCGTTGTAGAAATTATTAAAAGCATCTCGCATTGAAGTACGCGCTATATTTCGAACTTCTGTAAAACTTTGCCAATCTTGGGGAAAATGAGCTCAATATGGTGGTATCTGTTGCTGTTGTCTTTCTGTCCGTGTGTGTGCGCCAGACAACGAAATTACTGACAAAAATGTAAGTAAATGTACTAACAAAATGATTACTGATGCTTATCACATAATGTACACAGTGTAGCGTATATATTTCCTGAACTGGCGTCTTTTCAACACATAGCATCACTGGCACACACAGCATAGAAACTAGTCTCCATATTAATTACAATGTAAAGGTAAGTGTAAAAGCACCTGATGATGGCGGCATGCTGCCGAGACGCATCGTGCAAATCAAATGTTTTGCAGTGTATGTTATTTGATACATAAGCAACACGGAATTACAGCGGCTGATCGCAAATTATATTTCCTGGGAGAAAGGGGGCGGCGGAAGGGCGAGGCCGTGACAAATTGGGATTCACCGCTCCAGAACCGAACTCAGGACACCAGTCTGCGCTCGGCTGGCTTGCCGCCATAAGCTGTGAGTTCTACTCGTAGTTCAGTCAACGGTGCTACTTCAGAGTAGTAGCTAACGTTCTTCTCTTAAATACCCTCGAATTTTCTTGTAAAACTAATTGTAAAGCTTTCACAGTTTCTAGAAAATGATTCGTTGCAATCGTTCCAACGGATAACGTTGTTACGTTCACGTTGTCTATTGTGTATCTCACTATGCGTCTCATGTACGAAGTTTAAAACTATTTGTGGAGTATTTCCTTGCTGCGTGACTATAGCATTTCTTTACCTAGGGCAAAATGAGATATTAGATCCGCGTTTGTCTAAACCAGTATGCAAACACGAATAGTGAATGGCATCCTGGTGGGGCGTTGTACTAGATCGTTGTTGGTAAAGTTGACGGACGGAAATGTAACTATTTTCTGAATTAATTCTGACATTAAACCGGCTAGTCTTCTAAACTGTTCAAAGAGAACTGGAGATTGAAGAAATCACCGGGAGACTACCACGGTTTAATTGCCGTTTCAGAAAGTTGCTGCAAAGGCACGATGTCCTGATGGCAAAGAAAAAGTGAACGAAAACAGAATAAGCGTAATAATATCAATGACAGTCATATCTGCCTTGCGAGCAGTTGCCAAAAGTACGCAGTTTTTCGAAAGCGTTGTTTTCACTTCGCTTTAAATTAAGAGTTGAAGAAGGCTGGAATCGAGAAGGTGTGTGTGCTCAGCATAAATGGCTTTCTTACAGCAATGTAGGCGTAAAGATTTCTACTGAAGATGACCAGTAGGGAACTCGTCGAAACGTCGAGAGGAGACGACGCCGATAACCGGAGAAGATTTCGTCGATGCAGAAAACCAGTTTCGGGTTGGTAACTTACTACTACGATAGCGACACATAGTGGTACATTCAATCGTCGTTTTCCCCCTCCTCCCGCATCCGACATAGTTTATAGCCTCCGCCACACACCGTAAGCAAGTGTGAATGGGGATTCGATGGTGCGGTCCGCGCGGCTGCGACCCGGGCCGGATCCAGCTAGCTGTGTCTGCTGTGCGCTGTCTGCTACCTGCGGCTTTTTGTGGGACACCGCCACACGTGGCACACACGTGGCGGTGGCAGACACGCGCGCCCCAATCAAATAAAATATAAAAGCCTCGCGCTGTGCTGCCGCGCGAGAAGAGGGGCCCCCGTAAGCCGGACGATTCTCACGGTCCCTGGCGGCGATTAAGAGATTGCGGCGCGCGCGGAAGTGGCATCAGGCGCGGCTAGAGCCACCCCGAGACAAACTCCTTCCTGTCGGCAAACAGATTGCCGCACGCGGCGCATCTTCGTGGGAGTCTACAGGGAGACTCTCCAGTACGACAGACTCTTAGAGTTAAGTGGAGAGGAAGGAAGATTGTATTTAACATCCGTCTTGAATGGAAAGATAATCGGCCGCGCCAGCATTGACCGTAAAGTATTCAGGAACATCGCAAGGAGCCTAAATCTGCTTGTCCAGACGTAGATTTGAACCACCGCGCCCTCCCCACCCACCGTTCCCCCCTCCCCCACGCTCGTCCTCCACCTCTCTCCGCTGCCCCAAAACCCTCCAGGCCAATGTGAGCATTTTGTCGTTTTGTGGCAGATTCGTACTGATAACACCCAGTCTCGTCACCTGTGACGGTTTCTTCTGGAAAAGAATTGTCCACGTTTTGCATTTCAGTCCAGTCATCAAGTCACTGCAGGCGTCCATGCCTCGTTCCTTTCTTTTTTTTTTGCGTGTCTGTGTGTGGGGGAATAGCTTTGCACACACTTTTTTCTTCTTCAGAACGTTCTGGAGAATGTCTTGAACACTTTCGGCCGCACGTCTAATTCTTACCACTGCCTGCTCACGGCTGATTGGTCGAACGCACATCTGTTGTTTACTCTTGTTAGTTCAGGCCGGCACCGTAGTTATTACGCTGACGTCGCTTACGTGCCAGGAATAAAATCAGTCTCTGAACTTTTTGGACGGACGGTATACATTCCATATTAATTCACATAAATCTAGCTGATGATGTCGGTTTAAATCCCTAAACGAGTCGCCGAAATGAATAAATTGTGACTGGTTACAGTAAATATGGTGCCTCATTCGAAGAAGACGTTAAAATTGCGCATCATAGCTTTCATAAAAGTCTAAAACAATAAAATATTATTTTTTACGTTTGCTTTTGTTTTAAAATGAACTGACTTTAAAAGATGCCTGTCGTCGCTCCCCCGGCGCTTATATTTTTAACTCCCCCAGATTTCTCATGCCCCATCTTCCTTCTCCCCCGCCCCTTCCTACCACTCTCATCCATAAAAGGAACACGACAATATTTTACGTTCAGTCGATTTTATCATGTGATGGCGAGATGTTCTCGTATTTGCGTATTAGTGACATGTTTTGTAACGTTTTTTGTGATGTTCAGGGCGCATGTAACCAGTGTATATAGATTATGACGAAACTATTTGTGCATTTTTGCTACATCTTAAGATGATAGTTAATGTGCCGAAACCAGTTAATCTGAACGTGTAGAGTAATTTGTAGAGATGTTGACGTAATACAGGATGTGCGCATGAAACTTCGCTGATTTCCGAATGGAATAAAAACAATTATGACACGTAGATACCTGCTGTAATGGAGCAGGATATAAAGTAACTGAAATAGTTTTTGTTCGTCTTCGTGTGCTCCTTTCGTAACCCTTAAACTATATGGACGACACAATATCCCAACCCACGTGCGTACCGGCACGTCCAGCGTGAAGGGTGTCATTGCATCCATCGTTCTTCTGCGGAGATCGCGAAGGGCACGTACAGGCGAGGCACGAATAACGTCTTTGACATAACGCCACAAGTAGAAATTCAGAGGGCTTACGTCCAGAGATGATAGTGGCCACATGGTTGGCCCATTACGTCCTATTCGTCGCTGTGGGATTTCTCGGTCCATTGTGGCGGTGCACCATCCTTCTGGAAGATCACGTCTGGCAGAAGGGAAAGGAGTTGGCGGAGAGCAAACTGCTCAAGAATGTCCAGGTAAACGTTTCCTGTTACTGTTTCGTCCGTGGAGAGGAATGGTTGAACCACGCTGTCCTTCGCCAGCGCACACCACACATCCACGTGTCCGCTGCCTCTCACATGTTACCAAAGACTGCAGTGGTCTTCTGATTCCCAGAAGTGAACGTCATGTCGATTAACCTTCCCACATGTGTGGAATGTTGATTCGTCAGAGAAAACGAAATTTCCTAGATAGCTGATGTTTTGCCCTGTCTAGTTAAACATCTCAATACCAAACCTGTTCTGAAGCTGCAAGTCGTTTCCCTTAAATAGGTGCACAATTTGAACTTCGTATGCTTGCAGACGAAGTTGCTTGTGCAGCACCTTGTGAACTACTGCTTAGCTTCTGTAATTCTCGGTGAGCTGCGTTTGATGCGCAGCTTTGGATGGCCTCCGATCTCCGCTACCATTTAATCAGATGTGTTTTTTCTTCCAGAATCTCTCTGTTACCCTCCGAGTGGCTGGGAACTTGTCATACCAAGCCTGACCTCAACGCCTCCTGGCTGCGTTGAAATTCAGGTCGAAAATTTCCTTGGAAATTAGAAGGTCGCATGCTCCCATTTGACAATAGGTCAAATCATAAAAAAAAACGACGTGTAGTTGTCAGAAGTAATCTGAGAAGTCTTATAAGAAACGTGAGGATTTAGTAATTAAAATAAAATTGACATGTCTTTGCCGACAGCACGCACAATGAAGTTTCCTTAACGACTACTCCCTAAACATAACAGAGAAACTTTCAACAGCTAACAGCGAAGAAGAAGTACTACCCGACCAGGATATTATTACACATGGCCTCTCGTGGAAGCGCGCTGGGACGTTACCACAAACACAGCCGTAAAGGAGGCTCTGGACGTCCACGTAGAACATATGCCCGCCTGCGTCGTCGTATTGTAAGGGCAGCAGTGGGTTATTGCACGCCAGCGCACATCTGTAGCAGCACAGGGAAGACACCCTGTGACTCCAACGTGTCAACACGAAATGCTGCGAACCGGTCGGTAGCAGTACCCCTACAGCCACGCACACCTCTGGCCCGCCTTCTACTCACGGCTCTCCTGGTGCCGTTACAGAGTCAGTCACTTGGAAGGTGGAATGGCGCGGTGTGGTCTCCATCGATGAAAGCAGATTCTGCCTGCACGCAGGTTTGTGCGTACGATGGAGACCAGCTGAAAGCTGTCTGACACACACTGGCCTCAAACCAGTGTTGACCTTTGGTGTTTCTGGAGGGGACGTTAAACAGCGCTCGGTACATGCCGAATGTTGTTAGACCCGCTCTTTTTGCGTTCTTGCAACAAAAAAGTGGTGATTTGTTCCAACAGGATAACGCTCGTTCACACACTATCCGTGAAACTTATCGTGCCGTGAAACACGTTCAACAACATCTGCAACAACATCCCTGGCCAGCACATCTCCGGACCCGTCTCCGATCGACCACGTTTGGGGTATGATGGGAGGAGAAGTTTCGTGCGACTCGTCAACCCACAACTCTTACAGAGGAAACAAGTGAACACGCTGAGCAGGCGTGGCATCACGTACCCAGGACAGCATTCGCGATCTGTGGGATCGATTGGATGCCACTGTCTGCACTCCCGCGTGAAGAACCGACACGGGTTTTGAGCATGGGTCGATACCTGGAACCTCAGAACTGCTTGTCGCTTGTTCTATTGATCTGTAAATGTTGTAACACCCCACCCGTCACTTCTCTGGTTTTGGTGTGCGTTCACCCCAGGTAATTGACTAACAGATCAACAGAGAGGGCGAAACTGCTGCAATGTCGGATAACGCAAAGAAAGTAATAAGGCCCTGTGACTCCTGATTGAACTGCAGTGGCAGTGTTGACATTAATTGATTCAGAATTGGTCGTTTTTAATTAAGAAGGGGTGCACATTGATGTTATATTCAGCTATTGAACACCAGATGCAAATGTTGAACATAAAATTAATTAAGAAAATGACTTGGGATTTCAGCTACTTGATTGAAAACAGATGCAGTCGATTAGCACAGATTTATTGTAACTCACGAGTTTCAATTATCACATTACATGACTCTCCTAACAGGCAGTGGTAATAAATTGCATTTGTGTGGAGTAAAGCGCGATAAATCAAAAGTAATTCCTATCGACTGACCCAGGCGTAATGCGAAGTAAGAGAAGAATTCTATGATACATGGCCCATGAACCCCTCGTGGAAACTTTGCTGACGTGATCCAACAAATTAATCAGTGGCCAGAGCGGGCGTAATATCACCGAATACAGCGTGGCGGAGCGGCGTCGTTGTGCAGACGTCGGCCGACCTCGTGGTGCTGCAAGGCTGCGCTCGTCTATTCACTCCTAGCTATCTTGCTCAGTACATAGCTGAACCAAAACTTTCTATCTCCAAGCTCAATCGTTCCATTTGCTAAGTCCTAAACTGCAGAGATGCTCACTCTTTCTCAGGCAAGCTGAGTAAAGAATGCCACGTCCACACTCTAGGCAAGCTGGGAACGGAAGACCTCTACTGAGACTTCTGCCAGTCCGCTCTTCGCCTCGGTTTCCCCCCCAGCAAAATCACTTACGCCAATTGCAGCGCAAGTCGTGTTAATTATGCGTCACTTCCCAGTGCTGACCAATGCCTGCTCTGGGAAGTGAACAAATTACCACAAAATTTCCCTTCCTCACAACTTCTTCTATTTAGCTCCCCCCAGGCCACCCATCAAGGTTAGCTTCTGCACAAACACCAAGTTTTCCGGAATTCTGACTCCCAGGAGAGTACTTCAGATTCCTTGGTCCAACGTTCCCATCGGAGGCCGGCGTATTTCAAGCTGTCGCTCTTCATCTGATTTACTTCAGGCTCTGCGGACCGTGAATTCAGCGTGAAGTTGCTATAGTCACAAACACGCATATGTTGACCTCTGTTGACCACTCCACTGTAGCTTTGTGCAGCTTTGTCGCATGTTTCGCAGAAAATGGGGTGACGGACATTTATCAACAGGCGTACAAGTTCTCCGTCTGCTTCCTGGTACACCAGCATGGAGTCGGGGTCAACCACCCACTCACAGTCACTCATCTTAAGGCGGCTGGAGGCCGCGCCGGGTTACTGCTTTCTCAGAGCTTGAGCCACCCTAAGCTGCCTATTGTCGCTTCCCTTCGCCGTTCCCCAGCCGGTCACGGTCAACTAAATGTTTCCCTGGGGTAAACTAGCCTCCAGTAAATCGACGCATTTCCACAAAGTTTCATGTCATGTGAATTACTTTAAAACCATCACCTGACATTAATTACTCCAATACTTCCATACTATACCCTCTACAAGATGCATTGTGCCTTGTCAGTCATTTTTTCTTTAGCCTACTGTTCGCTCAACGTGAGTTAGGTGATCTTTAACGACTTCATGTAAGGGGCATAGTTCTTGCCATCTTACAATGTAATCATTTAATGTATTTCATATGCACCATTGCAACTATAAACCTTGAGTGAACTGAAATCCCCTACAAGTGTGTGCTAAAGTTTTTCCAGCAGTGTAATATGAATGACTGTGCATTTGGCCATCGACACGTGAAGAGATATAAATGAAAACTAGTGGGAATGAAGTGTGCTCCTCCAATGGAGAATTGAAGGTGCCACCACCAGGTGGGTCACCATTATGTTACATATCAGGTTGCCCAGCAGAACGCAGGAATTTTTCGTATGATCGCCGTTTTTTTTGGTCATCAGTCTACTGACTGGTTTGATGCAGCCCGCTACGAATTCCTTTCCTGTGCTAACCTCTTCATCTCAGAGTAGCACTTACAACCTACGTCCTCAATTATTTGCTTGATGTATTCCAATCTCTGTCTTCCTCTACAGTTTTTGCCCTCTACAGCTCCCTCTAGTACCATGGAAGTCATTCCCTCGTGTCTTAGCAGATGTCCTATCATCCTGTCCCTCCTCCTTGTTTTCCACATATTCCTTTCCTCTACGATTCTGCGTAGAACCTCCTCATTCCTTACCTTATCAGTCCACCTAATTTTCAACATTCGTCTATAGCACCACATCTCAAATGCTTCGATTCTCTTCTGTTCCGGTTTTCCCACAGTCCATGTTTCACTACCATACAATGCTGTACTCCAGACGTACATCCTCAGAAATTTCTTACTCAAATTAAGGCCGGTATTTGATATTAGGAGACTTCTCTTGGCCAGAAATACCTTTTTTGCCATAGCGAATCTGCTTTTGATGTCCTCCTTGCTCCGTCCGTCATTGATCATTTTACTGCCTAGGTAGCAGAATTCCTTAACTTCATTGACTTCGTGACCATCAATCCTGATGTTAAGTTTCTCGCTGTTCTCATTTCTACTACTTCTCATTACCTTCGTCTTTCTCCGATTTACTCTCAAACCATACTGTGTACTCATTAGACTGTTCATTTCGTTCAGCAGATCATTTAATTCTTCTTCACTTTCACTCAGGATAGCAATGTCATCAGCGAATCGTATCATTGATATCCTTTCACCTTGTATTTTAATTCCACTCCTGAACCTATCTTTTATTTCCATCATTGCTTCCTCGATGTACAGATTGAAGAGTAGGGGCGAAAGGCTACAGCCTTGTCTTACACCCTTCTTAATACGAGCACTTCGTTCTTGATCGTCCACTCTTATTATTCCCTCTTGGTTGTTGTACATATTGTATATGACCCGTCTCTCCCTATAGCTTACCCCTACTTTTATCAGATTCTCGAACAGCTTGCACCATTTTATATTGTCGAACGCTTTTTCCAGGTCGACAAATCCTATGAAAGTGTCTTGATTTTTCTTTAGCCTTGCTTCCATTACTAGCCGTAACGTCAGAATTGCCTCTCTTGTCCCTTTACTTTTCCTAAAGCCAAACTGATCGTCGCCTAGCCCATTCTCAATTTTCTTTTCCATTCTACTGTATATTATTCTTGTAAGCAGCTTCGATGCATGAGCTGTTAAGCTGATTGTGCGATAATTCTCGCACTTGTCAGCTCTTGCCGTCTTCGTAATTGTGTGGATGATGCTTTTCCGAAAGTCAGATGGTACATCGCCAGACTCATATATTCTACACACCAACGTGAATAGTCGTTCTGTTGCCACTTCCCCCAAAGGTTTTAGAAATTTTGATGGAATGTTATCTATCCCTTCTGCCCTATTTGACCGTAAGTCCTCGAAAGCTCTTTTAAATTCCGATTCTAATACTGGATCCCCTATCTCTTCTAAATCGACTCCTGTTTCTTCTTCTATCACATCAGACAAATCTTCACCCTCAAAGAGGCTTTCAATGTATATTTTCCACCTATCTGCTCCCTCCTCTGCATTTAACAGTGGAATTCCCGTTGCACTCTTAATGTTACCACCGTTGCTTTTAATGTCACCAAAGGTTGTTTTGACTTTCCTGTATGCTGAGTCTGCCCTTCCGACAATCGTATCTTTTTCGGTGTCTTCACATTTTTCCTGCAGCCATTTCGTCTTAGCTTCCCTGCACTTCCTATTTATTTCATTCCTCAGCGACTTGTATTTCTGTATTCCTGATTTTCCCGGAACATGTCTGTACTTCCTCCTTTCATCAATTAACTGAAGTATTTCTTCTGTTACCCATGGTTTCTTCGCAGCTACCTTCTTTGTACCTATGTTTTCCATCCCAACTTCTGTGATGGTCGTTTTTAGAGATGTCCATTCCTCTTCAACTGTACTGCCTACTGCGCTATTCCTTATTGCTGTATCTATAGCGTTAGAGAACTTCAAACGTATCTCGTCATTCCTTAGTACTTCCGTATCCCACTTCTTTGCGTATTGATTCTTCCTGACTAATGTCTTGAATTTCAGCCTACTCTTCACCACTACTATATTGTGATCTGAGTCTATATCTGCTCCTGGGTACGCCTTACAATCCAGTATCTGATTTCGGAATCTCTGTCTGACCATGATGTAATCTAATTGAAATCTTCCCGTATCTCCCGGCCTTTTCCAAGTATACCTCCTCCTCTTGTGATTCTTGAACAGGGTATTCGCTATTACTAGCTGAAACTTGTTACAGAACTCAATTAGTCTTTCTCCTCTTTCATTCCTCGTCCCAAGCCCATATTCTCCTGTAACCTTTTCTTCTACTCCTTCCCCTACAACTGCATTCCAGTCGCCCATGACTATTAGATTTTCGTCCCCCTTTACATACTGCATTACCCTTTCAATATCCTCATACACTTTCTCTATCTGTTCATCTTCAGCTTGCGACGTCGGCATGTATACCTGAACTATCGTTGTCGGTGTTGGTCTGCTGTCGATTCTGATTAGAACAACCCGGTCACTGAACTGTTCACAGTAACACACCCTCTGCCCTACCTTCCTATTCATAACGAATCCTACACCTGTTATACCATTTTCTGCTGCTGTTGATATTATCCGATACTCATCTGACCAGAAATCCTTGTCTTCCTTCCACTTCATTTCACTGACCCCTATTATATCTAGATTGAGCCTTTGCATTTCCCTTTTCAGATTTTCTAGTTTCCCTACCACGTTCAAGCTTCTGACATTCCACGCCCCGACACGTAGAACGTTATCCTTTCGTTGATTATTCAATATTTTTCTCATGGTTACCTCCCCCTTGGCAGTCCCCTCCCGGAGATCCGAATGGGGGACTGTTCCGGAATCTTTTGCCAATGGAGAGATCATCATAACACTTCTTCAATTACAGGCCACATGTCCTGTGGATACACGTTACGTGTCTTTAATGCGGTGGTTTCCGTTGCCTTCTGCATCCTCATGTCGTTGATCATTGCTGATTCTTCCGCCTTTAGGGGCAATTTCCCACCCTTAGGACAAGGGAGTGCCCCGAACCTCTATCCGCTCCTCCGCCCTCTTTGACAAGGCCGTTGGCAGAATGAGGCTTACTTCTTATGCCGGAAGTCTTCGGCCGCCAATGCTGATTATTTATCAAAATTTAGGCTTTGGCGGGGATCGAACCCGGGACCGAAGAGTCCGAAAACTGATAGACGTAGACCTTTGGGGAGATCACATTGAGTGCCGGAAAAAGTGGGAATGCACGAGAGAATACTGATGTCGATAGATCACCGGGGGAACACGTAAGGAACGTCTGTTGTGGATTCTCATGTTGAGCACTGTGGGCTGAACTGTGAGCTCCGAAACAACTGTGCCTGCGCATGCACTGTACTCTGTCGTCAGATCTGCCACAGATCGCCGCCTGCGCTGCTTCACATGGCGGGAAAGCCTCCGAATCCCAGAACCTGTGATGCGGCGTAGACGTGCAAAACTTTGGCCCCTACTCGTTGAACTACTTGCCGCAGATGGTCATGACAGTATCTCGTGAACATCCGAACAGCTTCGCTCTTTCCGAAGTTCTCCCTCGCAGGCGCCGGGCGATAACGATCTGCCATTTGCCAACGCCTGTTGTGTCAGTGGATTTCCCCATATAGTCGTTGGAATGGTTTACCATTGGTCTCTGCCCCGCTTGTATACTTGCCGCGACTCAAACGTGAATGTCGTCAGGTGCCGAGTTTTTACCCAGCTGTTCCTCCTTCACAAGACTTTCTAGTTTATTTCCGGAAATGCCGTCTCTTCCGATACTCTTAGTGGTTGTGCTTCGTACCCACAAACAGTCCATGGCTTCACGCAGTGACGGTGATCTGACGGCTCCGTTTCGTCTACGGTGAATACCACCGTAAGCTGGTGATGTACTCTCAGACTCGCCGAGTATTTCTCTACTATTTCCGGACCGTCCTACTCTTTCGATGAGCACCGTGGTCCCGTTTTGTTCAGTCTTTCCCCTTCATCCCTACCTGTCTCTGACATGTGATCGCTTCTCGTCACTCGGCCTTAGTACCCTTCCAGTGTCTGCGCGTATGGGGAGAGGAGCCTGTCCATATACTGCATTTCTAGTCTGTCACTGGCGGCGCATGACGTATGGGTTGCCTTTCCAGGACACCTCTTCCCTCTCTCTCTCTCCTCTTCCAGGCCTGTGCTCGCTGTTGCTTCGTAAAACTTCTTGTTCCCTTACTTTGATCTAGATGTGTACTGAGTATATTGGGCAAGGATACAGCGTAATGCTGCTGTGCCCACATTCCACGCAGCGGTCCCCTGGTACCCTGGCGCCGGCTGTGTACTCGCTTGGCACCCTGCCCATTCTCGCTGCTGCACTGAATCTGACCTACTTTTGTCTCTTTACAAGACTTGGCCTTTTTTTCTCTGTGGACGCGACATATTCTCCTTTCTGCGTCAGGCGCCTGCAATGCTACCGGGCGGTATTCAGTATCGTGGTGGGCGGTGGCCACAATGTTTCAGCTCGTCAGTGCATATTATGACACTGTGAGAAAAAAAAGAAGTTTGGGAGAGCCGCTGTGAACGATCTGCATAAGCAGAAACGTTTCAGGAAGAAGAAGAAATGGATATAGGGGGAAAAACCAAATACGCAGAATAGAACTTTTCTGGCCAACATACATTGCTCCAAAGTATGAAATGTAGCTCTTACTATTTGTACGCATTTATTCTTGGATGCGTAGCAACGACAATCCATCGTCGTTGCTGTTACTAAAAAACAAATGTGCAACAACAGTACAAGTATCTGTAATTCCTTCATTTGCTCACAATGTACACAGCACCATATTACCGAAACACACGTGACATTTGCCTCGTGGTATGGGCGAAATGTGAGGTACACTTCGCTCACTGCAGATGCTCCTGCTTTACGCTGTGTTCGCAGGCGAGTCGCCGATCACGCCGGGTCGTTCAGAATTACGCCTCCGACGAGACGCCCCACTTAGTGTCTGCCGGGACAGACACTTCAAAAAGGCCAATGCGCGAGTTTTACGAAGTCGGTCGGCGCCGCTAATAGCATCGACGCGTCTTACACGCGTGGAGAGGCGCCAGCAGGCTTCCGCCTGGCATATTTTATTCCGCCGGCGCTCCTACTTGTCGCGATGCGCGGCCGGTACGTTATAAATAACGGCCCCCGCTGCCCCGTGGAACTTTGCCACTCGCCGCTCAAAGCGCGGGCCGGACCGGGAAACATTTTCATTGCCGTGTTCCCGCCATCTGCGCCGTCCGGCGTCCGCCTTGTAATTTGCCAGCCACCAGCCGCGTGGTGCGCACCCATCCCGGCTGGCCGCGGGCACGAAGCCCAGTCGCGAGGGCGTGCCTGCTCCGTGCCGGGGTTTGGCACTACTGCACTGCCGCGGGGAGGCAACACACTGGAATCAAACACAGGGCTACTCTCTAAGTACCTCGAGGGATTGAGAAGACGACAGTGCGATACCCATACAGAAAAACGACACGTATCAGTGGATATAACATCAACTTCTTAACCGACATTCAAGATGCCCAGTATGGGCACTGTTTGTGATGCGACAGATGCCCATACGTGTGCGCAACTCAGTTCGCTGTTTCCACTGCCAGGATACCCACAATAACAGGAAAGGGCCAAGTAATGTGTCGGTGAGTTTCACCTCAAAATTGTAATTTATTGTAATTTAATAAGACATTTATAACCAAAGCGGCACATAGCCGAACTTTTACAACTACGAGTTTCAAACTCCAAATCTTTCACGGCTGAAGGCCTCCAAACAAGAAATCTTAAAAATCAACAAGGTAAAGTTCAAGTGACTGAAGACACGTAGTTACAATTACAAATAATATATATATATATATATATATATATATATATCACAGCTAGGCTGAAAGCCTCAAGGCAAAAGTGGATAGACAAACATAAACAACATGCAATACAAACGGCTGAAGGCCCACAATAAAATTTTCAATATTTTAAAATAAATTACCATAGCCTTTCAAAGGCAGAAGGGCGCAATGTTTCTGCTTGAAGTGTAATTTTAAGAATAAGGTTTTAAGCGGGTAAACGTCCACAATTAATTTTCCAAAATTTTAAAAAAATATAACCATAAGCCTTAAGTTTTAAGTAGCTAAAACCGCACTAAAAGAAAAGACAACACAACAACAATAATCTTTCTGAAAATATCCACTTGCCGGAATTCAAACTTACTTATACACGGGTGAAGACCTTTAATTTACATAAAACATGTCAAAACAAATAATTTTTTAAATCATTGGCTATGATAGATTATAAACAGACAATTAAACACCGGTGAGAAAGACAGTAAAAACAACGGCACTGAGAAGGTTCCAGGGAGGTCGGTCTGCCCTCGTTCGCCTAGGTGAGACAGGTGGTGAGCCCAACTATACTTGATCCGTCGGAACCCAACCAAGGGACAGCCACGGACCGACCGCCAAAACGACTTGCTTGCCACCAATCGGTACACGAGAACTCAAACACAAAATGTTACGGACGTAATTATCCACAGTCAAATATGTATACGAATTAAGCTGTCAAAACTACACATCGTGTTGGACAGCGACAACAGATGAGGAAAGGACACTACCTGAAATTACGTTAGTGGCCAGGGCACGTAACCGGAACACTAACGCCCACAAGGAAGAAAGTTCCGCTGGTGCACTTGAATTGTAGTGAACCAATATAGTTAATTCCACCGCATGGCGGTTAAATTTCAGCAATACAAACTCCCGGTGTTGCTCACAGGAAAACCTTCCTAACAGCGCACCATCGAAACGAACCACACAACATGAATGGACGTGGCTTGGGTACTTAACACACCACTCAACTTCGACGTCCTAGGCCGGTGAACCACGAAGCTCGTAGCGATCGGACAGCTCCCCACACGCTCCGACACTGCGCAGGGACCGGCAGCGGATCCAGCCGACTGCGATGCACGGAGATATCCTCACTGGTCCGCACCAACCGACCGACTGCCCTCAGAATGCCGACAACATCTAAAATAGTCGTGAGTGGAGATAACGCCAAGTACACACAGAACCTGACAGACACTTGCACGATGACCTGAACGATACACAACAATAAGTAAACACGTAGCAAGACAATGCGGGAGTCGATGCGCACACACACACAGCCGACTCATGAACGGTCGGCGAACCAAAACACGTCGTCCGATAGGACGACCGACCGACGATCCACCAAGACCGTGGCCCGGCTCAAGTGATGCGTGGCGGCAATGGTCGGGCGAGCCATGTCGACGCAGACCTCACTGCTGGTCCAACGCTACTGCACGAGTGCCGCATTGCAACTATCCGACTGGCAGGTTCGGACTGCGCTCCAGGCGCGTTTCAACTGACTGGCAGCTCGATCTTGCGACCCGAACTGGCTTACGACAGACAACGACCGGGAAGTAAAAGCAATCAAGCAAAGACACTACGAGAGGGGATATATCGATACGCGCTGCTAGTGCCGCTCACGGCCAGGCAAAGCAGCAACTCAGTGAGAGTAGTAATTTAAATTAACGTAGTGTGGTGGAAGTACGTTAAAAACTGGGTGTAAAATACATGGTGGCGGGAACACGAGCCACGAACTGCTCACTTACACCTATCTTACCTCAGCAAAAATGGACTTTCCATTTTCTGCTGCCGTATATCCAGATTTTCGCAGTATTTCTCGAATTTTGGGAATGGCTTGACCCGTCCAGCACTAACCTTACGCGGGACGCCAAATGTCCCGACTTGTGCACTCTGCTAACAGTTTCCAAGTACAATGAGGAAAAAAAGTTGCAGCACCCAAAAATGATTCAGAAATTCATTTGGTTAGGTAACATATTTAAGTGGTTAACATTGCAAGATTAGAAATAAGGGCCAGATAAGCCATTGAAAATGTGAAGTGGTACATTAATAAGCGGTGTAACCGCCAGAATGTTAAACGCAAGCATGCAAACGTGTATGCATTGTGTTGTACATGTGTCGGGTGTCAGTTTGTGGGAAGGAGTTCCGTGCCTGTTGCACTTGGGTGGTCAATGCAGAGGCAGTTGATGCTGTTTGTGTGTGATGACGCATGTCGTCCAATGATGTCCTATATGTGCTGGACTGATCTGGTGATGCAGTATGTCGACACGCTGCAGAGCATGTTGTGTTGCAATAGAACTATATGAACGAGAGTTATCCCGTTTGAAACACCCACTGGAATGATGTTCACGAATGAGGGTACAACAGCTCGAATCACCAGATTGACGTACAAATTTTCCGTCAGGTTGCGTAGGAAAACTAAGAAGTGCTCCTGCAGTCATAAGAAGTCGCACCCTAGAGAAAAACGATATATCTATACCCCGCCTCCAATGAACTCTCGCTTGGCGGCACTGAAGTCGCAACGCACCCTAGAGGGCGTCTACCTCGGAGCTGTCCTTGAAGTAACAGATTTGCAGCAGACCGCTGTTTCACTGCGGCGCTAACTGCTGCTGCTGCTGCTGCTATTGCTGTTGTAGATGCAGTACGCCGCGCCAGAGCCATACGCCGAGCACGACGGCCTTCCCCCTCGGTAGTGCCACGCCGCCATCCAGAGCCCGGTCTCCCTGCGACAGTACACTCCCGTGACTACCGCTGGCAGCAGTCACTTACAGTGGTTACATTCCTAGCAAAGCTTTCTGCAGTACCGCAGACGGAACATCCAGCTTCTCGTAGCCCTGTTACACGATATGGTTCAAACTCGGTGAGTTGTAGATTACGGCGTCTTTGTCGCCTTAAAGGCACTCTTGACTAATATGAGTCCACCACGTCCAATCTCGAAGGGAACTACGCTCACGACCGTTACAGCGTTCATTTAAAGCAAACGATTTTCATCCTCATAGTGCCGCGAAATTTGACTAGACATCGTCTTCCAGATGTAGAAAGAAGCCTACTTACTTTTCTTTACGTCGCACATCTCCTTCTTGGAGTTGTAATTTGTTTTCGTCTTCGAAAATGACCGAGTACATAAAAGTGCCTAAATGAGTTTTTAAACCCATAGATGGCAGTAGCCAAGAAAGTAAAATACGACGCGCCACACGGTCACAATGAGCTGATGAACTAAAGGGAATCCTCGTGGGCCAGTGGATAATAATCAAATGGTCCCTGTTTTTAGTTACGTCGTTACAGAAAGACTTTTGTCTGTGCGTGCTTTCCACCTATATGCGCCGTCTACTGGAGCCTAAAAACTACTTTTGCGGTCAGCTAGCATGTGATGGAAAACATACCGATGATAATTTCCAGTCTGCAAGTCCACATCACTCCGTGTGCTCACTCAAAGAAAATGTCCCTACTCCACATTTACTCAGTGGAATTAGGAGCTATGACTATAAATAAAAGCTCTGAGTTTTAACTGATTGATATATTTAGTAAAAGTTCGCACTGATAAAATACAACTCTTAGTATTGTAACTAATGTCCCTATAGGAAACAGTACTATTGACAGTTCAGAGGCGACCTGTGCAGGAAGTTCCAAGTAAAATGGTCTATCAGCGTGACTTCTAATCACCAAAACTTAACTGCTTACCTTAAAAGTGGAAAATAATCTCATCACTTGACACTCGGTTTTGTCAGCATTACTGGCGGCACGCAAACAGTTACTTCCGTAAAAGCTATGCGGTCGAGGGCAATCCACTGAACACTACACTGCTAGATTTATTTCAGAAGGCGACCAGAACTATTAACTAGACATATATAACCTTTAATGTAGGCATTACAGGGCATTGTAATAAATAATACAATAATAAAACACAAGGACCACTACATGTTCCTTAAAGGGTACTGAGGCAGTTTATACCCGCAGAAGGTGTGGGCTGAAGGAGCGTTACACTGAACTACTGGCCATCAGACCTCCTTTTAGAACACACATGTCTTACAAGAACCATGGGGCCACAGACGGTGCTCCAGGAATCGACCTCTGAGAAGGTCCGGCAACAAACACTTTCGCGAGCGATGAGATAGGCAGCTAAGAGTTGCATTCACTTCACAAGATGGTACCTCAGACTAGTGGCAGTCTAACGAATGACTGATGATAATCTTGCTGAAGCTACCTGACGTCCGATAAACCAAATGCAAACGATGGAAAAATACTCCAAAGCCAGAACCGGCGGTCTGCAAAATGGTTCAAATGGCTCTGAGCACTATGGCACTTAACGTCTGAGGTCATCAGTCGCCTAGAACTTAGACCTACTTAAACCTAACTAACCTAAGGACATCACACACATCCATACCCGAGGCAGGATTCGAACCTGCGACTGTAGCGGTCGCGCGGTTCCAGACTGTAGCACCTAGAACCGCTCGGCCACTCTGGCCGGCGGCGGTCTGCCTACGTCCCCAGAATACTGTGTTTAGAGCACCCGGAACTAGAAAGAAATCACTACCACCAGAGTAGAAGAATCACCAGCCAGCCTACAATCAAGAAATCTGTCAAAACTACATGCCTTACCGGACAGCAGTGGCAAGGCGAGGAAACTTACACTGCTGTTACATACAGTTACCCCAGGGCAGGTAACTGGGGCGTTAGCGGCCAGCAGACGAGAAAAATTACCGCTGGTTGAACTTAACAAATTGTAACAAGTTGAACGCAGTACTTAGTAATAAGAAGTGAGGAAAGCTAATCAGATCCACCTTCCCCAAGCACTCTTCTCTCTGCTCTTCGTGTCGGCAACACTACGAGCAGCAACACGAACCCAAGCCACTGGAGAATCGCCAGATATCACTATGGTGGAGGTTTCTCTACTTGGATTGAAATGCACCATCCTAAAGCTTGTTGGGTCCGGTTTAGGACGAGGTGGTGCCCCCTCGTGGCCACAGCCCCTCCATCCGGCAGTCCGTGCGTCCCGCCAGCGGTACCGGCGTGTTCTGCCACTGCGCTGATCTGGCTCCACCTGAGTCCCCAACCGAAGTCGCACACTCACACGACCCGGAAAAACAACGACGTCGCCTCAAAGATAGGGCAACAGTTACTGCATGCCGATAACTGCCGCTGCTGCCAATAGCGGACAGGAAACGCTTGCGAAACCGAGTGGCGCCAGTCAACACGAGAAGAAGACAACTGCAACCGTGCCAACTAAACAATACCGTCTGGCCTCCAACAGCGGGGTAAACCTACAAACAGCACCAGCGTGAGCAGCTCGGCTCAGGAAGAGTTACCCCAAAATACAATACCAAACGACATAAGCGAATGAATATAAGCAAAGTTGCTATAGATATAACGTAGACATACACTGAAGAGCCAAAGAAACTGGAACACCCGCCTAATATCGTGTAGGTCCCCCGCGAGCACAGAGAACTGCCGCAACACGACGTGGCATGGATTCGACTAATATCCAAAATACCGGTAGTGCTAGAGGGAACTGGAGATCTCAACAGCACGTTGCAATGCATCCCAGATATGCTCATTAACGTTCGTGTCTGGAGAGTTTGGTGGCCGGCGGAAGTGTTTATTTTGTGTCGTCTCGTTGTCACTGTAGGCTTGTACCATGGGAAGCAAGAAGAGAATGTTGTTTCGTGGCTAGTATTCTCTTTCTATAACACAACTGCACGGGGTTCTTTGTTAACATAAATAGAGAGAGTGAGCAAGTTGTTGTGGTACAAGCTCTTCCGTCATAGCCCACGTAAACCTCACTGTTGGTGAAGTACAAGTCTCTCTATGTGCTGCCTGACACTGAGACTCTGAATGCGACTGCATGTGTCGGCGACTGGACTCGCTCTGTCTATAATTGAGCCCTCCGGTCCGCTGCGGCGATCTAAATACTGGCGGTCGAGAGACGTTGGCGGCCCATTGCTTGCGAGTTTGCTTTTGGCCTCTCTCATACGCTCGCTCGCTCCGGCGCCTACTTTGCTGATGGCTGTGCTGGTGGTAGCTTACGTCAGCACAGTAGTGAGGCTGCGAACGACAACGGAGAAGGAGGCTGGACGCTGCACGTAGAGATGAGCCGCGAGCCGTGGCTGTGGAGGACGGCGAACTCCCGACCGTACCCCGCCATCTGGCTTGCGAGGCAGCAGCAACATCCTCTGGAAAACTGCTGCCAGGGCACACGTTCAGGCGATGACGGCGACGGCAACGGGAATGGCGGATCCAGGTCCTTGGTAGAAACGAGCGGAGATGGAGGGGGCGAGAGCGTGTCGTCCATCCGTTCCTTATTGGGTGCCCTGGCGGCACAAGCGGGCGGCAGTGAAGGCTGCGCGGTCTCGTGAATCTGGAGGGAAAAAGCAATAGCAAATGACGCATGAATTTGGTTCTGGTGGCGGCGCTAAAAACCATCGGGACCTGCAATGAAGTACATATAAGAGCAAATGCGTTCCTGGATCATGCCTCTTTACCAGCGGCCACAGTTGCCACAAAAAAAAAAAAAAAAAAAAAAAAAAAAAAAAAACGAGGTCGCGTGCAGCAAAGCAATACTTGCGGACCACTGGCAGTGCCGGATGCTGCGGTGGGTCTAGCAAGTGTAGCAGCGTCCGATGGCGGCGGCCACGCAGAAGTGATGCGAAACTTGGTCCTCTGTTGCTTAAAAGTGCGTACAGAGCGTTCTGCTTCTCTGTTAGATTGCGGGTGGAGCAGAGCACTTGTTAGATGACAAATGCCAGTTCGTTCACAAACCTGTTCAAAATAACGTGAAGTGAACTGCGGTCCGTTATCCGACACAAGTACTTCTAGCAAACCTTCTATGCAAAATAAGGAGGACAATGCTTGAAAGGTGCTACGTGTTGTGGTAGAAGCCGTATTCACCGCAAATGGGAACTTGCTAAAAGAGTCTGCGACTGTGAACCGACGAGTGTTCCAAAATGGTCCTGCAAAGCCAGTGTGCACTCGTTGCAATGGCGATTGAGTCTAAGGCCAAGCTGAGAGTGTCTGTGGCGGAGCGGATTGTTTCTCCACAGATGTGTGACACTGTGACGTCATCTTTTCAGTGTGGACGTCCATGCACTGCCAGGTACAGTGTCGTCACGCTAACTATTTAGTGCAACCAATTTCCCAATATCCTTGGTGGAGCAATCGCAACACATCCTTTTGCAGTACTTTTGGAACAAGCACACGCGATTGTCCACTGTCATTTTGAACTAGAATCACACCCTGTTGAACTGATTTCTGAATACTGTTCAATGAACGAGGCCAAGGCGTGCGAATGTAATGCAACAAAATCTTGAGGGCTGGGTCTGCTTCCATGGCATGGCAATTTTTCTGTAGTGCAAAGAAAAGATTCCAGCAAGTCAGAGTCCTGCCCATCGATTTGGCAAAAAGACTCTGCAGCTGCATCACAATCAGAATCAGGGCCAGTCAGAAGGGGAGATTGCCATGCTTGGCCATAGGTCTGTACCCACTTTCATACTGATACTGCGAAAGCAACAAAGCCCGCCGTCGGAATTTTTGAGCAGTGCGTGTAGGAATCGGCTTTGACGGATGAAACAAGCACTGAAAACGCTTGTGATCTGCCAATAAATCGAATTTACGGCCATGAAAATAGTGATGGAATTTGGTTACACCGTACAGAATAGCGAGAGCTTCTTTTTCAATTTGAGAATAACTGCTCTGAGTTTAACAACTCTGAAGCAAAAGGAATGGGTCTGTCTTGAGGGAAAGGACAGCGCCGATTCCATAGGAAGAAGAGTCGACGTGCAAAACTACTGGCTTGGCAGGGTCAAAGTACACTAAATATCTGTCACTGATCAAAGCATTTTTGAGTTTCTGAAAAGCGTCTTGATGGTCTTTAGTCCACACAAAAGGTACATTTTTGCGACGCAAGAGATGCAATGGAGGCGCGATCTGAGCGGCATTCTGTATGACCGAATGTAGTATGTCATCTTGCCCAGTACTGACTGCAGTTCAGACACATTGGAGAAACAGACAGGTCACGGATTGCAAGAAATGAGACTGGAGAGGGTGCACGCCGTGGCTGTTTATCACATGACCTAAGTACTGCAAATTGAGAAAAGTAACACTTCTCGAGACGATACTTGAGTCCTGCTTCTGACTGCACTCGAAAAACAGTACACAAATTGGCAAAGTGTCCATCTGGTGTACGAACTGAGACGACAATATCGTCAGGGTAGTTTGAACAAAATGGCACTTTTGCAGTCACCTGTAACAAGTAACGTTGAAAAATGGCGGGTGCGGAAGAACTGTCGGAGGCAAACGCAAATGATTGAACAGTCCTGCTTCTACTGTTCTGGGAACTGAGGTTATGCAAAACTTTTGTTGATGTGTGTATATGATGGTATGACATATAGTTCTGGAGATAGGACATTGTAAACATTCAGCTGCATGAAAGATGCGCATCGTGCTTGAAGTTTTAAATTCATTTCCTTTAGTAATATGATACTCATACAGTCGCGTCAACTTGGAGAAATCCCTGACACCTTGTAGTGCAAACGGCTGCAGGCAAAAACTGCAGCTGTCCGCAGAGGAATGAGCAGACGTTGGCACGGAGACATTTACAGAATAGCCTTGTAGACACGCGAAGGAGCCACGTCCAGTTTGCGCAAACTGTCAGCGCTGCTATACTTACACATTTGTACATCACGCATATTTGTTTGTACGACTGTTCCGTAATTTAAAATGTGTTTCCACAAATACACGCAATTGAAATTTTTTCTTTTCTAACAGAAAATTGGCAAAATGAATAAGAAGACAATGCCAGGTTCGTCAACTAGTAAGAACATAAAAGCGTAAATCGCAGGTCTTCCAACATTTTGTCATTTTGTTACAGATTTACATTATATTCGCAAATATATTCCGCAAACCGCCTTATGATGTGCTGTGGATGATGTGCTTCGCAACACTCACTTCTCCCCTGCCCTGTTGTGCTTGTGAAAGGACGTAGGAACAACGAGTATCCTTAAGTCTTCGTATGGACTGATTTCTCCGCTTATGTCGTCGTCGTCATTCCTCCAGTCGTGTGTAGAGGAAGCAATACGTTGTCTGACTCTGCTCGGAACGCTCATTCTCGGGGTATCAGCGGTGAGAGTCTCCGCGGTCCGCGGCGTCTCTCTTGTAGGGCCTGCGGCTGGAGCCAGCCAGCCTACTGACCGTCTCCGTGCCGTCTCTCGGACGAGCGCCTGACGAAATGCCCAGCTGTTCCTTGGCTGTTCTGTACCTCTTCTATTAATCCAGCCTGCTAAGTGTGCCACAGGACCCGGTCTTACAGTGTTTTGTAAGCTATTTCTTTAGTGGATGAATTACATTTCATTAAGAATCTTCAAATAAATCTCAGCCTGTCATTTGTTCAAAAATGGCTCTGAGCACGATGGGACTTAACATCTATGGTCATCAGTCCCCTAGAACTTAGACCTACTTACACCTAACTAACCTAAGGACATCACACAACACCCAGCCATCACGAGGCAGAGAAAATCCCTGACCCCGCCGGGAATCGAACCCGGGAACCCGGGCGCGGGAAGCGAGAACGCTACCGCACGACCACGAGCTGCGGGCAAGTCATTTGTTATTTCTACAGCTAATTTCATGTGTCGCTCGACTTTTCCTCGACAAGGACTCTTACTTATAGGTATAGGAGGTGGACAAATACACTGAAGCACCAAATAAACTGGTATAGGCATGCGTATTCAAATACAGGGATATCTAAACAGGCACAATACGGCGCTGCGGTCAGCAGCGCCTATATAAAACTACTAGTGTCTGGCGCAGTTGTTAGATCGGTTACACTGCTAGAATGGCAGGTTGTCAAGTTTTGAGTGAGTCGGAACGTGGTGTTACAGTCGGCGCACGAGCGATGGGACACAGCATCTCCGAGGTAGCGATGAATCGAGGATTTTCCCGAACGACCATTTCACGATTGTACCGCGAATATTGAATATCGGGAATCCGGTAAAACATCTAATCTCCGACGTCCCTGATGCCGATAAAAGATCCTGCAAGAACGGGACCAGGACGGCTGAAGAGAATCGCTCGACGTCAAAGAAGTGCAACCCTTCCTCAAAATGCTGCAGATATCAATGCTCGGCCATCATCAACTGTCTGGGTGCGAACCATTCAACGAAACATCATCTATACGGGCTTTCGGAGCCGAAGGCCCACTCGTGTACCCTTGATGACTCCACAACACAAACCCTTGCGCCTCGCCTGGGTCCTTCAACAGCGACATTGGACTGTTGATGGGTGGAAACATGTTGCCTGATCGGACGAGTCTCGTTTCAGATTATATCGAGCGGATGTACGTATATGAGTATTGAGACAACTTCAGTAATCCGTAGGTTTTACATGTCAGCAGGGGGCTGTTCAAGTTGGTGGAGGCTCTGTAACGGTGTGAGCGTGAACAGTTGGAGTGATATGGGACCCCTGATACGTCTAGGTACGACTCTGAGAGGTGACACGTACCTAAGCATCCTGACTTGGGCAATCCCAGCAGGACAATGCGACACCGGACACGTCCATGAGCGGCTCCAGGAACACTCCTGAGTTTAAATACTGCCCCAGACATGAACGTTTTTGAGCATATCTGGGATGCCTTGGAAGAGATCTCCAACCCTGCCGTACTCTTACGGATTTATGGACAGCCATTCTGGATTCATGGTCTCACTTCCCTCCAGTACTACTTCAGACATTAGTCGACTCCATGCCACAGCGTGTTGAGGCACTTCTGCGTGCTCGCGGGGCCCTATCCGATATTATGCATGTGTACCAGTTTCTTTGGCTCTTCAGTGTAGATGGCCAGACCAAAAGCACAAGACATTACAATACCTAATGCGGTGTAGGTAAACTGTAGGCATTCAAAACAGCTTATCTCGGAATGGGTAAATAGAGGTCCCATACGTGAACGAAGCCGCTACTTCGTCAAGTAGCTCCCTGCGTGAGGTATAAATCGTCTGTGTAAGGTTTTGATCCATTCTGTCGTATATTGTGGTAGCGTTTTGTAAGGTACTGCAGCGCAATCAACTTTGCGCAAGCTCGATGTCATCCATTATAAGAGTGATTCATCTTGTCCTGGAGCCATGAAATCATATCTTATTCCATTCTTCCTGAAAAACTGTGCAAGGTCAGAGAACGATGACGAAGGTGATAGCGATCACGCACCGTTCTTTCCAAAGTAGACCACACACGCTTACAATATTAAGATCTCATGATTGTGGTGACCAGGGATGCTCGTGTTCAGTCCTGGACGATGCGAGGTAGATGAACAAAAGTCCTGTCGTCTTGGAACACAACATCACCTTTAAAGCTAAAAACTAGACTCCGTACCAACAGGCCTCGGGAGGCCAAGGTACTGACCGACCGCCCTGTCGTCCTCAGCAGACAGGCGTCACTGGATGCGGATATGGAAGGGCACGTGGTCAGCACACCGCTCTCCCGGCCGTTGTCAGTTTTCGTGAACGGAGCCGCTACTTCGTCAAGTAGCTCCCTGATTAGATGCGCCAGCGCTGAGTGCAGCAGGCTTGCCAACAGCGCTCGGCAGACCGGACGGTTACCTATCAAAGTGCGACAACCCTTAACTTGGTAGATCTGACGGGAACCGGTGTTACCACTGCGGCAATGCTGTTGGTCAGCATCACCTTTGGGGAACAAATATTGTACCGTAGGATCGACCTCGTCAGCCGAAATAGTTACATAATCCGTGGCAGTAATGTGACATTGCACAGTAACTTGGGACTCACGGAATACCACGATATGGCTGCCCACACCATTACCAAACCCCCACCACGTTTCACTCTTGGGAGGCATACTCGGCCAGAATTTAGAAACAGTGTGAAACAAAAGACATCCCGCAAATGACTTCTCTTCCCTTGCTCCACAGTCCACGTTTCATGGCCCCCGCATCACGTTTTCCCCGTTACGGGCTCTTGCATCAGTGATGCGTGGTTCTGAAATTCAAGGGCGCCCTGTAATTCCCCGGTTATGGAGCTCCCTTCGTGTTGTTTTGGTATTGACAGGTTTCGCGACTGCGGTAATCAGGGCTGCAGTGACTTTTGCGACTATCATCCTCTTATTCCCCGTTACAACCCCGTTACGTCAAGCTCGCTCAACGCACACTTTCGTCCTCGTTACGACTTGAGCGGATCATGTTCCTCCGCTTTCCCTGCGTGAGGTATAAATCGTCTGTGTAAGGTTTTGATCCATTCTGTCGTAGATTGTGGTAGCGTTTTGTACGGTACTGCAGCGCAATCAACTTTGCACAAGCTCGATGTCATCCATTATAAGAGTGATTCATCTTGTCCCGGAGCCATGAAATCATCCAGTATACGAGCACCAACTACTGGCCCGGTTTCGAATGCAATGCACTCTCACCTATACCGAACACTGTTGTGAGCACCAGCGGATCTTGCAATGTATTGAGGACACTGAAACGGTGGCATTGGTGGTCAGATGGAACAGCGCAACCCGCAGGCTCGGGCAGCGTCTGCATTTATGTTCGAGCAAGAATTTCTCTCGGTGTTCCCATGTTGTTGTCCAACACGCTTCACGGGTATTAGCGTTTGCACCACCAACAGTGGCTCAAATGGTTCAAGTGGCTCTGAGCACTATGGGACTTAACATCTATGGTCATCAGTCCCCTAGAACTTAGAACTACTGAAACCTAACTAACCTAAGGACATCACACAACACCCAGCCATCACGAGGCAGAGAAAACCAACAGTGGACTTTGGCAGCTATAGAATTCGTTAGTCATCTGGGATCCGACGAATCTCCACTGCGCTTCCCTGATCGACAGCTTCTGCTGACAACACGACATTGCTCGCCTCCTTCTATACTGGCGGGTCCGCCTCTTGCGACTGTAACTGCTGATATTTTCAAAAAATATTAGGAATCCGATATATCGATATTTAAAAGAATATCATTATCGGCTCTCTATAAATGTAGAGAAAGTATCCATATATCCATATATCGACGAAAAAAATATTGACATTCCTGCCAATAAAAATATCCGCTGCACATGGCAAATATACCGCCGGTTTGGTTTATTATTGGATACTCTGCACATCAACAAGCTAGCGTCCTGTCTATCCCCTTTAGAGCAAGAATTGAGAGAAAAACGATGTACGTTCACGCTCGGCGACGACCACTTTGCCAACAACGGTAACCGCATTTACGCGGCACAATGATAGGTGTCCGATGGGTCCGCCGTTCGTCACATACCGCATTTGTCGGAACACATGAAGTCGGCTTTCCTGTTTTTCCATTTCTGACAACATTAGCGATCTAGCAGTTATACTGTCAAAACTGCGTGCTGCAGCTAAATGTTGGAGTTTCTGCTGGTAGTGGCGATCGCCAATTACATCAGCGTTTCCCCCACACGTCTCCATCCACCGCAAATAGCCATTTAGATTTTTGTTCATCATTTCCAGCAACTCTTTTTGAAGAATGCTGATACGCAGGAGTAGCACATTACTTGCGCTACAGATTCTTTTTAACGCAACGGATGATGATGATGATGATGATGACTGTGTTTGGTTTGTGGTGCGCTCAACTACGCGGTCATCAGCACCCGCACAAAGTCACAATTTTTTCACATTCCAATTTTCTAGCCTGGCAATGGCAAGGAAATCGTTTCTGAAGAAGAGAAATTTGTTAACATCGAGTATAGATCTAAGTGTCAGGAAGTCGTTTCTGAAAGTATTTGTATGGAGTGTAGCCATGTATGGAAGTGAAACGTGGACGATAACTAGTTTGGACAAGAAGAGAATAGAAGTTTTCGAAATGTGGTGCTACAGAAGAATGCTGAAGATAAGGTGGGTAGATCACGTAACTAATGAGGAGGTATTGAATAGGATTGGTGAGAAGAGAAGTTTGTGGCACAACTTGACTAGAAGAAGGGATCGGTTGGTAGGACATGTTTTGAGGCATCAAGGGATCACAAATTTAGCATTGGAGGGCAGCGTGGAGGGTAAAAATCGTAGAGGGAGACCAAGAGATGAATACACTAAGCAGATTCAGAACGATGTAGGTTGCAGTAGGTACTGGGAGATGAAGAAGCTTGCACAGGATAGAGTAGCATGGAGAGCTGCATCAAACCAGTCTCAGGACTGAAGACCACAACAACAACAACCAATTTTTTCGCAACGCAAACTAGCCACTGTCACGAATGATGATGATGATATATGATGAGGACAACACAAACACCCAGTCCCTGGGCAGAGAAAATCCCCAACCCGGTCGGGAATCGAAACCGGGGCCTCGTGATCCAGAGGCAGCAACTGGTGTGCTATTCCTTCACATCGGATATCTTGTTATTCCATTCACACCCCCAGCACTGAAGTCGGACTTATTCCTTTCCACCCAATATAGTTGTTTCACACAGTGAGAGACAGGGACTAGACGTGATGAACCTCAACAAGTAGTCCACTCCTTCAGACAGTGCACTAAAATTATGTTCTACTACAATTTAAAAAGAACAACTTCAAACATTTACCGAAAATTGTGAAAAAGTGTAATATATGTAAGTATGTCGAGGCTCGATATTACCATTCTCATAACGATATATCGATGGATAAATATTGCCGGTATGTAGAGATACTCGTGACATCTAGTACAGTACAATATGCGTTAGATGAGTATGTGCCAAGCAAGATCGTAAGAGATGGAAAAGAGCCACCGTGGCACAGCAACCGAGTTAGAAAACTTCTGCGGAAGCAAAAGGAACTTCAGATGGTTCAAATGGCTCTGAGCACTATGGGACTTAACATCATAGGTCATCAGTCCCCTAGAACTTAGAACTAATTAAACCTAACTAACCTAAGGATATCACAAACATCCATGCCCGAGGCAGGATTCGAACTTGCGACCGTAGCGGTCGCGCGGTTCCAGACTGTAGCGCCTAGAACCGCTCGGCCACTTCGGCCGGCAAAGGGAACTTCACAGCAAACATAAATAAAGCCAAAGCCTTGCAGACACACAAAAATTACGCGAAGCGAAATGAAGTGTGAGGAGGGCTATGCGAAAGGCATTCAATGAATTCGAAAGTAAAGCTCTATGTACTGACTTGGCAGAAAACCCTGAGAAATTTTGGTCTTATGTCAAAGCGGTAGGTGGGTCAAAACAAAATGTCCAGACACTCTGTGACCAAAATGGTACTGAAGCAGAGGATGACAGACTAAATGCCGAAATACTAAATGTCTTTTTCCAAAGCTGTTTCACAGGGGAAGACTGCACTGCATTTCCTTCTCTAGATTGTCGCACAGATGATATCGAAATAGACGACAGAGGGATAGAGAAACAATTAAAATCGCTCAAAAGAGGAAAGGCCGCTGGACCTGATGGGATACCAGTTCAGTTATACACAGAGTACGCGAAGGAACTTGCCCCCCTTCTTGCAGCGGTGTACCATAGGTAGAAGAGCGTAGCGTTCCAAAGGATTGGGAAAGGGCACAGGTCATCCCCGTTTTCAAGAAGCGACGTCGAACAGATGTGCAGAACTATAGATCTATATCTCTAACGTCTATCAGTTGTAGAATTTTGGAACACGTATTATGTTCGAGCATAAGGACTTTTCTGGAGACTAGGTATCTACTCTGTAGAAATCAGCATGGGTTTCGAAAAAGACGATCGTGTGAAACCCAGCTCGCGCTATTCGTCCACGAGACTCAGAGAGCCATAGACACGGGTTCCCAGGTAAATGCCGTGTTTCTTAACTTCCGCAAGGCGTTCGATACAGTTCCCCACAGTCGTTTAATGAACTATGTAAGAGCATATGGACTATCAGACCAATTGTGTGATTGGATCGAAGAGTTCCTAGATTACAGAACGCAGCATGTGATTCTCGGTGGAGAGAAGTCTTCCGAAGTAAGAGTGATTTCAGGTGTGCCGCAGGGGAGTGTCGTAGGACCGTTGTTATTCACAATATACATAAATGACCTTGTGGATGATATCGGAAGTTCACTGAGGCTTTTTGCCGATGATGCTGTGGTATATCGAGAGGTTGTAACAATGGAAAGTTGTATTGAAATGGAGGAGGATTTGCAACGAATTGACGAATGGAGCACGGAATGGCAACTGAATCTCAACGTAGACAAGTGTAATGTGCTGCGAATACATAGAAAGAAAGATCTCTTATCATTTAGCTGCAATATAGCAGGTCAGCAACTGAAAGCAGTTAATTCCATAAATTATCTGGGAGTAGGCATTAGGAGTGATTTAAAATGGAATGATGATATGAAGTTGATCGTCGGTAAAGCAGATGTCAGGCTGAGATTCATTGGAAGAATCCTAAGGCAATGCAATCCGAAAACAAAGGAAGTAGCTTGCAGTACGCTAGTTCGCCCACTCCTTGAATACTGCTCAGCAGTGTGGGATCCGAACCAGATAGGGTTGATAGAAGAGAGAGAGAGAAGATCCAACGGAGAGCAGCGCGCTTCGTTACAAGATCATTTAGTAATCGCGAAAGCGTTACGGAGATGATAGATAAGCTCCAGTGGAAGACTCTGCAGGAGAGACGCTCAGTAGCTCGGTACGGGCTTTTGTTGAAGTTTCGAGAACATACATTCACCGAGAAGTGAAGCAGTATATTGCTCTCTCCTACGTCTACGAGACTGGAATAGAAGGGAGAACCGACAGAGATGCTCAAGGTACCCTCCGCCACACACTGTCAGGTGCGTTGCGGAGTATGGATGTAGATGTAGTGATTAGTTCCTCATTACACAAGGGTGTCCACATGCTTTTGATCAGGTAGTGTGAACGGCACTCCGCACACGAGATCTGCATCTGCTGTGGACCTAGATGCAGTTGCACCGAAGCGACTGCAGCCAGCCAGCAGCAGCCAGAGGGAGAGGCGCGAGGCTGTTTCTGGTGGGCCATTACGGCGGATATGTAGTGGCGACGGCGCGCCAGCTGCAGCGGCCGCGAGGGCCGAGCGCAGGGGCCGCTTTACGCGCTCTGCGGCGGATAAATCAGACGGAAATAGGAGCGCCGGCGCCCAGACAGCCTGCGGGCTGCAGGCTGCGCGGCGCAGTGATTAATCCGCGAGGCGCTCGCCTCGCATCCGCCGAGAGCGCCTCTGTGTCTGACCGGGCCATGTGGGCGTCGTAAAACGCGGCCGCGTCTGTCTGCTCTGGTGCACTCGCCTCTACCCAGGCAGACGGCGGCGGCTGACGACCAACCCCACAGTGCGAGGTCGCGAAAGGCCAACGATGCTTACGCCGTCCGACGCGCCGCATGTTATCCACCACACAACCGTAATATTGTCTGCTGATGGAAACAGCATGTTGGAAACAGCATGAACCATGGACCTTGCCGTTGGTGGGGAGGCTTGCGTGCCTCAGCGATACAGATGGCCGTACCGTAGGTGCAACCACAACGGAGGGGTATCTGTTGAGAGGCCAGGCAAACATGTGGTTCCTGAAGAGGGGCAGCAGCCTTTTCAGTAGTTGCAGGGGCAACAGTCTGGATGATTGACTGATCTGGCCTTGTAACACTAGCCAAAACGGCCTTGCTGTGCTGGTACTGCGAACGGCTGAAAGCAAGGGGAAACTACAGCCGTAATTTTTCCCGAGGACATGCAGCTTTACTGTATGGTTAAATGATGATGGCGTCCTCTTGGGTAAAATATTCCGGAGGTAAAATAGTTCCCCATTCGGATCTCCGGGCGGGGACTACTCAAGAGGACGTCGTTATCAGGAGAAAGAAAACTGGCGTTCTACGGATCGGAGCGTGGAATGTCAGATCCCTTAATCGGGCAGGTAGATTAGAAAATCTAAAAAGGGAAATGGATAGGTTACAGTTAGATATAGTGGGAATTAGTGAAGTTCGGTGGCAGGACGAACAAGACTTTTGGTCAGGTGATTACAGGGTTATAAATACAAAATCAAATAGGGGTAATGCAGGAGTAGGTTTAATAATGAATAAAAAAAATAGGAGTGCGGGTTAGCTACTACAAACAGCATAGTGAACGCATTATTGTGGCCAAGATAGACACAAAGCCCACACCTACTACAGTAGTACAAGTTTATATGCCAACTAGCTCTGCAGATGATGAAGAAATTAATGAAATGTATGACGAGATAAAAGAAATTATTCAGGTAGTGAAGGGAGACGAAAATTTAATAGTCATGGGTGACTGGAATTCGTCAGTAGGAAAAGGGAGAGAAGGAAACATAGTAGGTGAATATGGATTGGGGGGAAGAAATGAAAGAGGAAGCCGCCATGTAGAATTTTGGACAGAGCATAACTTAATCATAGCTAACACTTGGTTCAAGAATCGTAAAAGAAGGTTGTATACCTGGAAGAATCCTGGAGATACTAAAAGGTATAAGATAGATTATATAATGGTAAGACAGAGATTTAGGAGCCAGGTTTTAAATTGTAAGACATTTCCAGGGGCAGATGTGGATTCTGACCACAATCTATTGGTTATGAACTGCAGATTGAAACTGAAGAAACTGCAAAAAGGTGAGAATTTAAGGAGATGGGACCTGGATAAACTGAAAGAACCAGAAGTTTTAGAGAGTTTCAGGGAGAGCATAAGGGAACAATTGACAGGAATGGGGGAAAGAAATACAGCAGAAGAAGAATGGGTAGCTCTGAGGGATGAAGTAGTGAAGGCAGCAGAGGATCAAGTAGGTAAAAAGACGAGGGCTAATAGAAATCCTTGGGTAACAGATGAAATATTGAATTTAATTGATGAAAGGAGAAAATATAAAAATGCAGTAAATGAAGCAGGCAAAAAGGAATACAAACGTCCCAAAAATGAGATCGACAGGAAGTGCAAAATGGCTAAGCAGGGATGGCTAGAGGACAAATGTAAGGATGTAGAGGCCTGTCTCACTAGGGGTAAGATAGATACTGCCTACAGGAAAATTAAAGAGACCTTTGGAGATAAGAGAACCACTTGTATGAATATCAAGAGCTCAGATGGAAACCCAGTTCTAAGCAAAGAAGGGAAGGCAGAAAGGTGGAAGGAATATATAGAGGGTTTATACAAGGGCGATGTACTTGGACAATATTATGGAAATGGAAGAGGATGTAGATGAAGACGAAATGGGAGATAAGATACTGCGTGAAGAGTTTGACAGAGCACTGAAAGATCTGAGTCGAAACAAGGCCCCGGGAGTAGACAACATTCCATTAGAACTACTGATGGCCTTGGGAGAGCCAGTCATGACAAAATTCTACCATCTGGTGAGCAAGATGTATGAGACAGGCGAAATACCCACAGACTTCAAGAAGAATATCATAATTCCAATCCCAAAGAAAGCAGGTGTTGACAGATGTGAAAATTACCGAACTATCAGTTTAATTAGCCACAGCTGCAAAATACTAACACGAATTCTTTACAGACGAATGGAAAAACTGGTAGAAGCGGAGCTCGGGGAAGATCAGTTTGGATTCCGTAGAAATGTTGGAACACGTGAGGCAATACTAACCTTACGACTTATCTTAGAAGAAAGATTAAGAAAAGGCAAACCTACGTTTCTAGCATTTGTAGACTTAGAGAAAGCTTTTGACAACGTTAACTGGAATACTCTCTTTCAAATTCTGAAGGTGGCAGGGGTAAATACAGGGAGCGAAAGGCTATTTACAATTTGTACAGAAACCAGATGGCAGTTATAAGAGTCGATGGGTATAAAAGGGAAGCAGCAGTTGGGAAGGGAGTGAGACAGGGTTGTACCCTCTCCCCGATGTTATTCAATCTGTATATTGAGCAAGCAGTAAAGGAAACAAAAGAAAAATTCGGAGTAGGTATTAAAATCCATGGAGAAGAAATAAAAACTTTGAGGCTCGCCGATGACATTGTAACTCTGTCAGAGACAGCAAAGGACTTGGAAGAGCAGTTGAACGGAATGGACAGTGTCTTGAAAGGAGGATATAAGATGAACATCAACAAAAGCAAAACGAGGATAATGGAATGTAGTCAAATTAAATCGGGTGATGCTGAGGGGATTAGATTAGGAAATGAGACACTTAAAGTAGTAAAGGAGTTTTGCTATTTAGGGAGTAAAATAAGTGATGATGGTCGAAGTAGAGAGGATATAAAATGTAGACTGGCAATGGCAAGGAAAGAGTTTCTGAAGAAAAGAAATTTGTTAACATCGAGTATAGATTTAAGTGTCAAGAAGTCGTTTCTGAAAGTATTTGTATGGAGTGTAGCCATGTATGGAAGTGAAACATGGACGATAACTAGTTTGGGCAAGAAGAGAATAGAAGCTTTCGAAATGTGGTGCTACAGAAGAATGCTGAAGATAAGGTGGGTACATCACGTAACTAATGAGGAAGTACTGAATAGGATTGGGGAGAAGAGAAGTTTGTGGCACAACTTGACTAGAAGAAGGGATCGGTTGGTAGGACATGTTTTGAGGCATCAAGGGATCACAAATTTAGCATTGGAGGGCAGCGTGGAGGGTAAAAATCGTAGAGGGAGACCAAGAGATGAATACACTAAGCAGATTCAGAACGATGTAGGTTGCAGTAGGTACTGGGAGATGAAGAAGCTTGCACATGATAGAGTAGCATGGAGAGCTGGATCAAACCAGTCTCAGGACTGAAGACCACAACAACAACAACGATGGAAACAGGAGTTGGGACTCGAGGTATGCAACGGTGAGCACAGAAGAGTGAGGTACGGAGCGTAGTTGAACTCCTTAGTCGACGATAAGCTCACAACACTGCAACATTCCTAGTGGTGTTGTTGCAAATTAGAGCAACGCCAACGATAAACAATTACACGTAACCTCCAAAGAAACTCCTATAGCCACGAATATTGAAATACAGAGATAGGTAAACCGGCAGAATACGGGGCTGCTGTCGGCAACGGCTATATAAGACAGCAAGTGCCCGCCACAGTTGTCACTTGCTGCAGCTACAATGGCAGATTATCAAGATGTAAGTGAGTTTGAACGTGGTGCTGTAGTCGGCGCACGTGCGATGGGCCACAGCATCTCCGAGGTAGCGATTAAGTGGGGATTTTCCTGTGCGACGATTTCTCTAGTGTATCGTGAAAGTCAGGACTCCGATAAAACATCTAATCTCCGACAACACTGAGGCCAGAAAAAGATCCTGCAACAAGAGGAAATGGTTCAAATGGCTCTGAGCACTATGGGACTTAACATCTATGGTCATCAGTCCCCTAGAACTTAGAACTACTTAAACCTAACTAACCTAAGGACATCACACAACACCCAGCCATCAAGAGGCAGAGAAAATCCCTGACCCCGCCGGGAATCGAACCCGGGAACCCGGGCGTGGGAAGCGAGAACGCTACCGCACGACCACGAGATGCGGGCCTGCAACAAGAGGACCAATGACGACTGAAGAGAATCGTTCGACGTAACGGAAGTGCATCCCTTCCGCAAACTGCTGCAGATTTCAGTGCTGGGCCATCAGCAATTGTCAGCGTGCAAACCTTCCAACGAAACATCATCGATATGAGCTTTCCGAGCCGAAGGCCCGCTCGTGTGCCCTCGATGACGGTGTGACACAATGCTTTACGGCTCACCTAGGTCCGTCAACACTGGGACACGGACTGTTCATAACTGAAAACATGTAGCCTGGTCGGACGAGTCTCGGTTCAAACTGTATCGGGCGATTGGATGTGTGTGAATATGGAGACAACTTCACGATTCCATGGGACCTATATGTCAGCAGGGGACTGTTCAAGCTGGTAGCGGCTCTGTAATGATGTGGGGCGTGTGCAGTTGGAGTGATATGGGGCCCCTAATACGTCTAGATACGACTCTGACAGGTGACAAGTACGTTAGCATCCTGTCTGATCACCTGCACCCATTCGTGTCCATTCTGCATTCCGACGGACTTGCGAAAGTCGAGCAGCTACAGAGTGGCTCCAGGACTCTCTTCTGAGTTTAAACTGTGCTGGCGCAAGCTGGCGCAAAGGGGCTGCGACGCCACCAGCGCCCTCTCGCCCGCCAGTATTTAGATCGCCCGCGCTGACCGGAGGGCGCAGTCAGTCGCAGGCAGATTTGAGTCATCAGCCGCAGCCTTATCACCTGCAGTCACACATGGTACAAGCCTACAGTGACAACGAGATGGCATAAGACTGGCTACGAGGATGGGATTCGAAACCATGCTGCGAAGCATCTCACTGCGTACAATGGATAGGAAATTCCAGTGCTTGGACAGTGTACTTTGCATGCCACTTACAAATCTCACACTAGCACACTCAATTTTACTGTATTGAAATCCAGAGACTGTGAGAACATATTCGGTTTAGATGCCTTTGATTTGTTTGGCCTTAGCATCCACGACAACGTACTTTTCATATCGGCCTGCGCATCAAAAGACAGTGTCGCTAGCTTGCTTCAAGAATTTACTGAACTATTTTCAGAAGGAATGGCAAAACTTTTATGTCGCATAACTTTTGTGTCGCATGTTACATTGAAAGACAATGCACACACCCTAAGTTTTGCCAGGCCCGCCCTGTTCTAATTGCTTTAAGAGACAAAGTAGCCAGCGAACTGAAAGAATTACAATATAATGCTTCCACTCAATAGAATTGTTTAAAATGTGTATAAGGTGTGTGTGTTGATGTGTTCGACTGTAGTTAAGTGTAATCACTGCTCTTAAAAAAGAATTAGTGGTAAAAATGGTTCAAATGGCTCTGACAAGGGAACCTCCCCATCGCACCCCCCTCAGATTTAGTTATAAGTTGGCACAGTGGACAGGCCTTGAAAAACTGAACACAGATCAATTGAGAAAACAGGAAGAAGTTGTGTGGAACTGTGAAAAAATAAGCAAAATATACAAACTGAGTAGTCCATGGGCCACATAGGCAACATCATGCACAATGTGAGCTCAGGAGCGCCGTGGTCCCGTGGTAGCGTGAGCAGCTGCAGAACCAGAGGTCCTTGGTTCAAGTCTTCCCTGAAGTGAAAATTTTACTTTATTTATTTTTGCATAGTTATTATCTGTCCGTTCGTTCATTGACGTCTCTGTTCACTGTAATAAGTTTAGTGTCTGTGTTTTGCGACCGCATCGCAAAACCGTGCGATTAGTAGACGAAAGCACGTGCCTCTCCAATGGGAACCGAAAACATTTGATCGCAAGGTCATAGGTCAACCGATTCCTCCACAGGAAAACACATCTGATATATTCTATACGACACTGGTGACGGCATGTGCACCACATGACAGGAATATGTTGTCGACCCACCTAACTTGTACACTTGGCGGTTCTTCTACCTTGCCCGATTTAGGTTTTCTTGTGGTTGTGATAATCACTCCCAAAAAAGTGATGAAAACATAAGATTTTGACACATAAACTGAAAATAAAAAATAAAAATTTTCACTCAATGGAAGATTTGAACCAAAGACCTTTCATTCCGCAGCTGCTCACGTTACCACGAGACCATGGCGCTGCTGCGATCCTATCGTCCTTGGTGTTGCATATGTTCCCATGAACTACTCAGTTTGTATATTTTGCTTATTTTTTCACAGTTCCACACAACTTCTTCCTGTTTTCTCAATTGATCTGTGTTAAGTTTTTCAAGGTCTATCCACTGTGCCAACTTATAACTAAATCTGAGGGGGGTGCGATGGGGAGGTTCCCTTGTGAGCACTATGGGACTCAACTGCTGAGGTCATTAGTCCCCTAGAACTTAGAACTTGTTAAACCTAACTAACCTAAGGACATCACAAACATCCATGCCCGAGGCAGGATTCGAACCTGCGACCGTAGCGGTCGCTCGGTTCCAGACTGTAGCGCCTAGAACCGCACGACCACTCCGGCCGGCCCACATTTTTTAAGCCACGAGTCTTTAAAACTAAGAGATATTATTACTTTGTTCCAAAGTCTACATTGTAATATTATCGTCACTTCTATTTGAGTCTGTTTCCGAGCAACCTGGTTGTAAATTTACGATGATATGTTCAAGGCTTATATCCATCATCACTTCCCTGTGAAATTCTTCGTTCTGAAGCTTTCCAGCAGACCGCACAGACTGTGCCTACTCTACAGGTGGGATTTTCTCTATTGCCTCATGCACAAGCGATTCAGTGAATGTTTTCTTGATTTTTTTTCTCTCCCACATGGCCTTATCCTTTGCCCAAATTAATTCCATAGGGCTACATTGACAGTCACACGTGAGTAAACGCAAAATTATATGATCCCATTCACGTGCAAAGAAGCCAAGTTTGTACGTTCTGTCACGTGACTTGTATGAATTAACGAGCTGCAGAGATCGGAGCAAGTCTGGTTTATACCATGTTTAATATTTTTATTTTTAAGCCAGCGAAAAGTATCCGCTTTTCTGGTGTTTATACTTGGTGTTTTCTCTATAACAGTTGAATTATATCTGGCAATGACCGAATTCAAAGCAAGGTATGACGAGAATTGAGAATCACGTCACGAAACTGACACCGTTCATTTACGAATGATAGTCACTGGTGGTGTTCTTACACGTAAATACAAGTTTACTCTTAGAAACAAAACCAGACGAAGAGTCAGCATGCAGAATAATTATCTGAGAACCTTTTCCTATGATAACTTTAAAACCGCCAGTACCATCACTCATTTTCCAGCAGATCTTCCTGGAATGATTTTAGTTGACTCAAGTTTCATCAAGGTAATAGACTGATGAACTACCTTCTTCTCTTGTTTCGTGAATCTTTATGTGGGATGTAGCGCGTGCCGCGCCTATGTCACTTCTTTGAACTGAAAACTCTTCTTAACGCATCGTCAATGTAAAATTCTTTACACTGAAGCTAATTTTCTCCTGCATAACTGTAACACGTGTTTGTCGCGTCGGGCATTTATCATTCACATGGAGTACTTTAAAACATCCATTTGTGTTACAGGTTCCTCGCAATTTCTATGCTTTCCAGGCGACACGAAACCAACTGTTTCTACGATTCCTGCACCTCTGACATTGTCATTTACAATTCTCTTTACAGTCCTCTTGCCGACGCCAAATGGTTTTGAAGTCCGTTCTTGTGTCTTGAAACGTCAACAATAGGAGACCAGCTTTCAAATTCACGTTTGAAAAAGTTATAAATGCTGTAAATAATGCCCCTCGTCTGAATGTGAAGCACTTCACAATTATTGCCGTCGCACTTAAACATTTACAGATGCACATTCACACCTACAAGAAAAAAAAGAATAAAAAAAACCCTGACAGTTAAATGAATACTTCGGCTGTCGAAAAGTACGGCAACAGTGCAGCATGTAGGAGTGACGTTCTCGCTGTCTAACTGTAACTCGCTGCTAGCCGCTCGGAAAGAGTATGAATATTATTGGCTGCCAGTCGCTAGTGGAGGGGGAGGCGCAGAATGGCTAAAAATTGGGCCGCCTTCTAACATGAAGCGGGCTTTAGCATGATTGTGGAGTTTGATGACTTATTGAGCAGCCCAAAAGCAGAAAACAAGCTGGAGAAATCATGTCCTACAACAGCTGAATCTCTTGTAAAAGGTAATCAACAGTGTTAAAAAAGTGAACAACCACAAAGCTGCAGGAAAGGATGGAATACCAGGTGAATTGCTGAAATATGGCGGTGACAAACGCCACAAGAATCCTAAAGTTTGGCAAGATGAAAAAATACCGGATGGATGGAGGGAATCATGGTCACTGTACAGAAGGGTGTAAAAGAAACTGCAGGAACTACAGAGGACTATCCCTGCTAGTCACAGCATGCGTAGTACTCTCGCATACAGTATTGCCTATACTGAGGACGTAGTAGGAGCCTACCAGAATGGTTTTTGGAAACATAGATGAGCAGTAGATAGCATGTCCTGCATCAAGACCATGAATGAAAAATAAGAGAATACAACAAGAGTGTCGATTACCTGTTCATAGACTTCCAGGAGACATATGATTTGATCATAGACAAATGGTATCGGAAATTATAGCAGAATACGAAATCTGCAAGGAACTAATGAGCTTGATCAAAATACACTAATAACACAGATTATTATGACCCCGGACTTATTGTCGATGCAAACCCGTTCAGGTGACAGCAGCATCTCCTGGAGAGGAATGACTGCTAGTCAGACACGCGCAAGGTGCATGTGGCCTTGCCGATAGGATGGCACAAGTCCGTAGTCTTCCAGGAGAACATCTCCTTGGCACCTGTACTGCGGGACGGAGACAAGCTGGTGGTGGCTCCATTGCCCTCTGTGGAAGATTCACGTGGGTATCCATGGGTTCAGTGGTGCTCGTGCAAGGCACCATGACAGACGAGGAGTATCGTACACTGCAATTGAAGCACTGGCTCCTCCAGTTCGCTAGCTCTGACCTCATCGAACACATCTGGGCGTAATTGAGTGTGGTGTCAGAGCTCATCGCCCCTCGCCAGTATTCATGGGAATCAGGTGACGTGTGTGCAGATGTGATACTGACCGCCTCCAGCAACCTACCAAGGCCTCATTGCTTACACCCCTTGATGCGTCACCACTATTATCCATGCCAAACGAGGATGTACCAGCTATTAGGTAGGTGGTCAAAATGTTCTGGCTGATGGAGAAGGCATTAAGCAGGGTGACGTACCATGTCTCCATATCGGCCTGTTTTGAGAACAAAACTGGAATGAAGCAAGGCAATGCATTATTCCCACTTATCTTCAACCGTGTCACGGAAAACGCGGTAAGAGAAAATAACGAGCAATAAATTGAAACATCGCAGATAAACAACAAAATATACTGTCCTAAGTAGCTGACATAGTTGCAACAGCAAATAACAATGGTGAAATTGAAACACAATTCAAGTAGCTAAATGAAACCACCATGAAAACAAGTTTGATAACTAAAGCAGAAAAAGAATAGAATACACGATCATATGAAGGGAAAATATGACTGCAGCACAACATGATAACCTCCACTCCGAGAACTACATTTTCAAGAACATTTTGTAATATTATTGGATTTCAGCTACTTTGCATGTGAGATATTTGTCATTAAAGAAAAGGATAGCCAGCGAGCTGTAGTTCGTAAAAATGCTAAGCACCACAGCGCGAGAGTAAAGAGACGAAATCTATTTTTTTTTAATGTGCGCCTATACCAAAACGCGAGTCCATCGTTTAAATACTCTAAATAAACACTTTAACATACTGGGCGCAAATATTTAAAATCATTGCCGAAGTGCTTGATAGCAAGAAGCTGCGAAACAGAAGAAAGAACAATCTATCTTTTGTTAAGAAATATTCAAGAGACTTCATTATCCCTTGTACTTTTGGTCACCGATATGTTAAGACGTACTACATAGCATTGCTACAAGCTGTATTTTTATTTTGTGTAAAAACTATGTGAAACGACGAACGAACAAACATTTCGGTAACTCGGGAGTGGATACGCAAGGACATTTAATTTTAAGAAGGAACGGTCTGACAGAGCAGCGATTATTGGACTGCGCCATTTACAAAAGAAATATCAGATGCGAGTCATGCATTTATTGTGTATTTGTCAATGTGTAGAAGTTTAATGCCAATTTGTTCAAAATACATTAATATTGTTCGATGCAGTAATTTTCTTCTTATTCTTTTCTTTCACTAACCAAAACTGATGTTCAAATTGCATACGAGCTTTGTTAAAGGTTCGCTCTTTATCGCGGTGTTTCGATTGTATTTTGGAGACCACTAATGTGTTCCCAACTTCCGATCTGTTAATCTTTCTCTTACGAAATTCCACTAATTTGCTTTCATCTTCATTTTTATATTCAAATAGGTCCCTTAGGTATTTTCATCGAAGATTCTGATCGCGTGAAGGCAATTGGGGTCAAAAGGTCAATTATTCGCTTAGTCAATCCGTACCTCTCCTGAACACAATCGAGAACCGACGCATCGGTGATCAATTAATAATCTCTCTCTCTCTCTTTCATAGTCGTACTAAAAAACGGCCAGACAGGATAGCCGTAAGTACGAAATGTAGCGTTAGGTTGCATTTTGTCAGTAAATAATACCAACCAACAGTTACAGTATCACTATTATTAGTAAGAAAGTTCCTAACGCCAGAGTTTCCAACTTCAAGTAGATGAAAAGTGTAGGTTTTGGCTCTGTTTCCATTTTCAAGCTCACTCACTCGTTTCACTCATTCGTTCGCTAGAAAATGAAAACTTACCCAGCCTCTATACTTTTCATCTATTATAATCCACTCTTCAGGTCTAGCTTACTTAATTTCATTTAATTAACTTAGAAATACTAATAAAAATGAATATTTTTCATGTCACATTCACCGATTTACAAAAATAATAATTTCTTTTAAACAAAAGGTAAACATAAGAAAATGAAACTTAATATTTTTTATAAAAGGTGAATGTAAGAAAATAAAATTTAATATTTTTTTATAAACAGTGAATGTACAAAAATAAATAAAAACCATTAAAGTGAATGTAAAATGTATTTTTCATTTTTCCAGGGTTCTGCTTTGAGAACCATGGAATAATAAATTCATTACCAAACAGTCCAAAATTTTCACATTGTGAGTCCAATATCATGAAATTCATTATTTCTAAGTTTTTTCATTCCTTTATATTTCATTTTCATCTTTGTTTTCAATTAATTGAAACTGCTAATTAGTAATTAATTTAGAATATAACTTAATCTCATTATTAAGCTGTATAATAATATTTTCCCCATATCTAGTACATAAATATTCACATCCATTAACATTATATAAAATGTTTCTCTCTAACTCACTTAATTTTTTAATCTCTTTTGAGACACTTCTGTTGAGGTTCTTGATTAAAGTCCCCATTTACATAGGAAAAAATTTACTAGATTTTTTACAATCTGTAATGTCCATATGATAATGTACCTATTTTATTTTCCAAAATATATCTTTTGGTATAATGAAGACTCAATGCTTTCTTGTTTATTTCATCTGTGTATATTTCATATTTTTCACTTCGAATCACATTAATTTTTCTGTACTGTTCTCTATTGTTAAACAAACAATCTTTATAATCTTCTAAGTTTATTCTATTTTTGACAGTACATTTCTTAACTCCTTTAGATTTTTTCGCTATTTTATCACCAACCATATATATGTACTTTTTGCTCTCAGACCATAAAATTAGTCTATTATTGTTCCATTGCATTCATCTTGCATTTTTCCTACAACTTTCTTGTTAATTTGTGCAATACCATAAATATTAATATCTGGATAGTTACTAGTACCAAATTTATCAATCATCGATTTGATATCTTCATTTAGGTAAGAAAATCACTTCACTTTAGCTTCAGCTACCTCAGTATCAGTTACTTTTTATTCTTCTATTTGTTAACCTTTTTTAAATTCTAGCCACTTTCTCACTAATCTAATGTTTTTTTTGTCTCTATAAATGGAGCTGAAAATAAAATATATCCTACAAATGAAAAGAAATATTATACAACAGAACTCATTGGAAATCAAGTAAAACCAACCAATGAAAGATTTGGATTATGGCTACTTACAAAAAATTTAAATAATAACAATCTTGCTACAAATATTGGAGACATTATTTACACAAATGGAGAAAAAATTAGAAGAATTTATACCAATTACAGAGACATTCTGTGATAGTATTATGGTAGTTAGAATTACAGATTTAATGCACTGTACAAATTATGAGCAAAAAGCAATTTTTAATTAAAAAAGAAATGTGTGAATCATTTGTACTTTCTTGCAATGATTATTTTCTAAATGTTGTTCTACAAACCATGCTGTTAAAGCTAAGTTACCTCTTCTTTCTAATTCGAATGCGACAATATGTAAAGAAGCTAAACAAGCTATTAATGTAGATATGGATGTAATAACAAGTACATATAGAAATACCGTCATAATTCCTTACAAAATAGAATTAGCAGATGACAAGATTGATACATTATTAAAAGAACTATCACAAATATGCAAAAACTTTGTAAAGAACGTTATTATTTATTACATTTAGACATAACACATGATTTTGCCAGAATTTTTAGAAAGGAAGAAATGATCATGTACTTAATAAATAATAACATTTTCGAATGCAAGGCAAACATAAGGAAGAATGAAATGTAATAATTAACAATAATAATGCTGTAAGAAGAGACAGGATAAATTATAATTCTAGAGTAAAAATATACAATAAATTTTCCAATTATTGAGGTCTAGAGTTAACAAACAGCTTGGAAACCATATTATAGATTTTTAAAAATTGTCCAGACATAATATTAAAAGAAATATTTACCTCTACATTAGCTAAAGAAAACGGTATTACAAGACTGGAGGCAACAATTTATAATTTCTTAGTCCAGATTTCCAAAAAGAACAAGAATTTGAGCCATTAACAAATTTTTTTTCCAGTTAACAGGAAATAACAGCAAATATTTCTATAAAGCTCCTTTTTAATCTGTTCCACTATCTAAAATGTGGCAAAAATTAACAGATACTTTACAAAAAAGTTGTTGCCTTGTTCACAATATGTCTTTTTGGGTAACAGAAACACACAAAAATTAAGTGGAACACAAATAAAAATGAAAACAGACAATATAGAAGAAAGAGAATAATTAGTTAATTACAGAGTGTACATAAAGTCCAGGTACACTTTCAATTATTTATTGCACAAGAATCAAACAGTGTACATATATCATACATATGTTATTCTGAAGAGAAACCCATAAAGCTTTTTTTAATGTATACCACCACAGTACAGTTTGGTAATTTGCCGATAATCAGCGCTAGTCGCAAACATGGAGAGTTCATGTGTGGAGTGAGCTGTTTCATGAAATGGTTTCCCCAATCAACAGAGATCACTCCGTGTGACTTTTTTGTGTGGGGACACATTAAAGATCATGTGTATCTACCACCCCTACCACATGATGTAGAAGAGCTCCAGATGAGAATACGGGAAGCGACTGCCACAGTCGGTGATGCCCTGCTGGGACAGGTATGGAAAGGATTCGATTACTGTATTGACATCTGTTGGGTCATTCGTGGTTCCCACATCTAATGTTTGTATAAAAAAAAAACTTACAGAGTTTCTCTTCAAAACGCAATACGTATGACATCTGTACAATGTTTAGATCTTGAGCAATAAATAATTGAGTGTGTTCCTGGACTTTATGTACACCCAGTGTATGTTATCTATTCTTAGTTTTAATTGCTTACCCCTTCATTTGCATAGGCATTTTCGAGGAGACAGAGAATGTAATTTCTGTAAAACAAGCAGGCTTTATAAAATCTAGATTTTACCTCTTAATGGCATAGAAATTTTTGAAGAGACAGAGAAGGTAATATCTGTAAAAAAAAAAAAAAAAAAAAAAAACATGCTTTATAAAATCTGGAACTACATATTTCTCTTAATCCAATAGCTTATTTTCAACAGTACCGAAAGAAAGAAATATCAAAGAATTATGACTAACAAAAGCAATTAGTAATATTCCATTTGTATCCTGAAAGAGAATAAATATTACCAACAATCTCCAATTAAAGAAATTGAAAAAATTATTAAGGTATATCTGCAATCTGCTAAAAATAGAGAGCAAGAACAAGAAAATTTAAGTATAGGAGAAAGACAACTAATATATCTGTATAGTATTACATCTTTCAAAAGACAAATTACAAAAATAGTTTAGAGAAGGAACAAAAAATAAGAGAAACAGGAGAAGAAAAAAATTATATTTAACGAGAATATAAAGATTTTCCTACATGTGGAGTTTATAAAATTTATTCGTTTGTGATAAATCATAAAAACGAGTTTACATATGTTGGTGTATTGGGTGAACAAACATCTGTTTATATTATTAAAAGTTGTAATAAAAACAAATTTATAGAAGTTAAAGAAAATAAAAATAGTACTAAAAGGAAAGATTTATTTGTACTCCATATAGTAGTCTTTGGCAAGAATTAGAAATTTTTTATTATCCCAAATGAAACCATATTTGAAAATAAAAACTGATGGTTTTACTCCTTATAATGGAAATTATTTTCCCAGAATAGCTTACTTAAATATGCATCCAATTTTCGAAAACAAATATAGTTTATTGCATAAAGAAGAAGGTAAAGAAACGATAGAAAATACAAAAATAGGTCAAATACAGAGAAAAGTAAAAATTGAAATCTGTAAATGACTAGAAGATCTTGAAGAAGAAGAATGCAAGGAGAGCATAAGGAAGAATGCAATGTAATAATTAACAATAATAATTCTGTAGTAAAAAATCGTTTAACTAAACATAAACATTAGCATAAATATAATTAAGATACATTTTAATGTCTAACACTCGTTTAACGTTTGGGTGAATGTTTTATTGTCGATTCTAATTTAATCGATCATCGTTCAACAGAAAAATATTTGTTAATTTTGTCTTTGTTTAGAATTTAATTAATTTATCTTCATTTGAGTGTAATTAATTTACCCCCAGTTTTAGGGTTTTGTCTCTATTCCAATAAGAGAAATTTACCATTAATCAGTTTATCTTCGTTTCAAGTTTACTTTTTAGCGGACGCATTTTCCAACCACTGCAGTGCATATTTAATTTTCGTGTGTGTAGCAAATAACCAATCCATTATTTTTTTCTTAATGGTAAATGGGAGGAAGGCAGGAAGAACTGGCGGCAGGTAGTGGCAGCGACACGGGGCCGCCACGTAGTGATGAGGCCCACGGAGTGAGTGAGTGTGCGAGTTGGATGTTTACAACGTAGCTTTACCTTTCGACGTATACTGTTTTGTGCGCACGATCTATCACTGCTTTTCCTACATGTTTATGGGACAGTTTTGATGCACATTAACTTTGTGGTATTCAGGTCTAACAGAATATCATGTTCGTCCTCTGTTAGAGGATCACAGGCCAGTGTGGCCGAGCGGTTCTAGGCGCTTCAGTCTGGAACCGCGCAACCGCTACGGTCGCAGGTTCGAATCCTGCCTCGGGCATGGATGATGTCCTTAGGTTAGTTAGGTTTAAGTAGTTCTAAGTTCTAGGGGACTGATGACCTCAGAAGTTAAGTCCCATAGTGCTCAGAGCCATTTTAACAATTTCTCTGGTGTCTCGTCAGTGTTCACTACACTTTGTACGTCATTCAGATGTCAGCAGCCAAGACTATGAAGTAGTGCATTATGGATCAACTTAAATTTAGGATGCCTCTGGTACAGGATCTTTTAGAATGTCCAGAAAGAAAGAGAGGGCATAAGATGTGGACCACTGTTAAAAGATGAGTTAGGCGCTTCAAAAAGGTAAAAATGTACAAACTTGATCCAAAGCACGCGCGGACAAGCGACACGGTGAGTTTGATCACTTGCCACCTGTAGCTTACGTTATGTCGCCACATACAAGTAAATGTGAACATCACAATAACAGAACCAATATACAGGGTGTGAAATGCAACGATTAGCTCTGTCCCGCAAAGGGACAAGGCTGTGTCAAACTCTTTCTCGAAGCAGTCTGCTCCATGTCTTTGTATTAGAGAAGTTTACATTTATTGTGATTATTACATTTTTATGCCATAATATATGAACTGTATACTGTGCAACGTTTTTCTAGCATTTCTATCAGATAAAAGTGAAATGTCAGCAAGCTTTTGTTTATTACTGTTTCTCATAGTATCAGATGTGTTGAACTAAGTGAGGGGAAAATTAAGCTGAAGTAAAACCTGACCACACGAAAGTGCTACTGCTTTTCCCATTAAAGTTTTAGTGAAACAGCTTTTCTACTACTTTTCCATCATCTAATACGCCAAAATATTCACAGAGTATAAATTAATTCACCGTTTTCTTAAAAACACTGATGAGCGTGTACAGGGATAGGCTGAGACGAATATGAATCTAAGGAAAGAGCTGTTGGCCCACATTTGAAGTGGAATGATCATATAAAATTAATTGGTGGTAAGGTTGGTGCCAGGTTGAGATTCATTGGGAGAGTCCTTAGAAAATGTAGTCCATCAACAAAGGAGGTGGCTTACAAAACACTCGTTAGACCTATACTTGAGTATTGCTCATCAGTGTGGGATCTGTACCAAGTCGGATTGACAGTGGAGATAGACAAGATCCAAAGAAGGGCGGCGCGAATCGTCACAGGGTTATTTGGTAAGCGTGACAGCATTACGGAGATGTTTAGCAAACTCAAGTGGCAGACTCTGCAAGAGAGACGCTCTGCATCGCGGTGTAGCTCGCTGTCCAGGTTTCGAGAGTGTGCGTTTCTGGATGAGGTATCGAATATATTGTTTCCCCCTACTTATACCTCCCGAGGAGATCACGAATGTAAAATTAGAGAGATTCGAGCGCGCACGGAGGCTTTCCGGCAGTCGTTCTTCCCGCGAACCATACGCGACTGGAACAGGAAAGGGAGGTAATGACAGTGGCACGTAAAGTGCCCTCCGCCACACACCGTTGGGTGGCTTGCGGAGTATAAATGTAGATGTAGATTATAACACGGAGAGCGGCGGACGCCGCTACAGCTGCCTTGTTTCGTACAAACAGAGCCGCAGCGTCCGAAAGAGCAACAGCAAAGTGCAAAGTCCGCAGAAATACGTTTTCACTGAGATAAGAACCAAGACGAAATTGCGAAAAACACATTAGTAAAATATTTTTTTAAAATTCTGTATCTTTGCTAGACTAATAACAGGTATCTGTAGTACTCTGTACCCACACTGTTCATGGAATTCATACAGTGAGTATGAGAAAAACTATTTAGGCATTTACATACTTCCTCTTTGGAGCTTGTTCTGGAGACAAATCATTGCACTACCTACAACATATACTACAAATTTAGGTGTTATCAGGCGTTTTTTCTATATCAAACGCCAAAAGATAAAAATGACAAATAAATTACGCTAGATAAGAGAAAGTCGTAAGGAATCGTTCATTTCTAAAGGCCAACAACTATATGAAATCTTAAGATAACAAAGCAATCATAAGACGTTTTCACAGAATCAGTCAGGCGAAATAACATCCAACGCTAACTTTACTTGTAACAAGCATTTCTGAGCACTCATAACGTTAAAATGTACTTCAATAAGGAAATAAAATATCAAATATAACAATATAACTCTTTCTATCCCTAAATAAATATCGGTGTCTTGATTTAGACAGTAAATCTGCAGATAGGGCAAGGCATGGGACTATAAAAGATGGCCAAAGCGATTTTTTCAACAAAAAATATTCAATTTGACTCTTATTTAAAGCGAACAGCGCAACGGCAACCAACTACAACAGTGAATAAAATGTAATAATAATTTGTTCGTATCAATAATCAGCGGTAATGCGGAAACCGAAACGAACCTCGCTGTCGTGTGTCGTAGCAGAACTGAGACTGCCCTCATGTATTGGGACAACCACGGCGAAGAACCTGCTGAAGCTTTGAGTCACCAACAAGGGCTAGCAGATACAGTCCTTATAAAGCCTGGCGCTCGCATGCAACAAATGTAGAGCGTCTAAAATTCAGTAAATTTCAATAATTAGTGGTGCGAATAAAGTTTACAGGAACTAAAATAATCACCTGAAATTCTTTCAGTCTCTGTGAGTAACATAAAGAAGCAAATAACTGTTACAAAGAGTGATCTAATAGACTCCCCTTGTGCAAAACCGTTTCCAAAAACACATCAACGCCTATAGAAAGGTCTACTACTTCACTGCTGACGCATTCTTTCAGCCTCTTTTTATCTCCTCTCTTTACTGCAAATGCTCACCGAATTCTTCTTTCCTCATTCCGTGGAAATACGAGGATATGAAATTCATCGTCTCTTGTGTCTGCAGGCCCAAGTGCAGTACAGCTTGGTACTGTTTCTATCTGCAGAATGAATGACAGACAGTATTGGTTTCACGAAGAAAACTTATTTACCTAAAGTTAGAAGAGATAGTTCTCGTTGTCAGATAAAAGCCCTTATTTACGATTCCAAGCGGAAAATCCGCATAACCTGCTGTCTGGCAGGAGTGCAAACGCTTGCAAAAAACAAATAACTCAAATACATTGCAATCGTTTTCGTGGAACTTGGAAACAATGTTCTAACACCAGGAAGTACTGTCAACATACGATTCGAAAGAGACCCGTGGACGGAACATGGAGTCACCAAGTGTGCAGTCTTCCGGCTTTTTATGACGTGTCCGACTATATACAAGTACGTATAACTCCGGCTTGTTCAGTTTTTGTCAGTTGCTTTTCTTTTTATTATTATTATTATTTTAGCGATGAATTATAGAACGCACAAGCCCGTGAAGAAAACTTTTGACTTACAACTCTACAGGCGAAACGATACAAAATTGATAGATTCGGTTACCCTGAACGAAAAAATGATAATTTCAGAATTTTTTCTTGTTTTCTGATCTGACGACATTTTCAAAAAGTCAAAAATTTCAGAGAACTGTATCATAGCAATACGTTTAACTTTTAGAATGCAGTTGTATGAGAGATATACACTGCTGACGATTAAAATTGCTACACCACGAAGATGAGGTGCTACAGATGCGGAATTTAACCGACAGGAAGAACATGCTGTGATATGCAAATGATTAGCTTTTCAGAGCATTCACACAAGGTTGGCGCCGGTGGCGACACCTACAACGTGCTGACATGAGGAAAGTTTCCAACTGATTTGTCATACACAAACAGCAGTTGACCAGCGTTGTCTGGTGAAACGTTGTTGTGATGCCTCGTGTAAGGAGGAGAAATGCGTACCATCACGTTTCCGACTTTGATAAAGGTCGGATTGTAGCCTATCGCGATTGCGGTTTATCGTATCACGACATTGCTGCTCCGTTGCTCGAGATCCAATGACTATTAGCAGAATATGGAATCGGTGGGTTCAGGAGGGTAATACGGAACGCCGTGCTGGATCCCAACGGCCTCGTATCACTAGCATCGAGATGACAGGCATCTTATCTGCATGGCTGTAACGGATCGTGCAGCCACGTCTCGATCCCTGAGTCAACAGATGGGGACGTTTGCAAGACAACAACCATCTGCACGAACAGTTCGACGAAGTTTGCAGCAGCATGGACTATCAGCTCGGAGACCATGGCTGCGGTTACCCTTGACGGTGAATCACAGACAGGAGCGCCTGCGATGGTGTTCTCAACGACGAACCTGGGTGCACGAATGGCAAAACGTGATTTTTTCGGATGAATCCAGGTTTTGTTTACAGCACCATGATGGTCGCATCCGTGTTTCGTGACATCGCGGTGAACGCACGTTGGAAGCGTGTATTCGTCATCGCCATACTGGCGTATCACCCGGCGTGATGGTATGGGGTGCCATTGGTTACATGTCTCGGTCACCTCTTGTTCGCATTGACGGCACTTTGGACGTTACATTTCAGATGTGTTACGACCCGTGGCTCTACCCTTCATTCGATCCCTGTGAAACACTCAATTTCAGCAGGATAATGCACGACGGCATGTTGCAGGTTCTGTAAGAGCCTTTCTGGATACAAAAATTATTCAACTGCTGCCCTGGCCAGCACATTCTCCAAATCTCTGGTCAATGGTGGCCAGTCACTACTCTTGATGAACTGTGGTAACGTGCATGGGCAGCTGTACCTGTACACGCCATCCAAGCTCTGACTCAATACCCAGACGTATCAAGGCCGTAATAACGGCCAGAGCTGGTTGTTCTGGGTACTGATTTCTCAGGCTCTATGCACCCAAATTGCATGAAAATGTAATCACATGTCAGTTCTAGTATAATATATTTGTCCAATGAATACCCGTTTATCATCTGCATTTCTTCTTGGTGTAGCAATGTCAAAAACACGTTTTCAGACGCCTGTAGAGTAACGCAGGTCTGGGCAACAATTTGAAAAAAGGATAAAAATAATTGAAACCAGAAACAAAATCGTAGTAATTAATCGGAAAACCTATTTTCCTAATAAATTTGAGTCAATTAATGCGCAAAAATAATTTTTCAGAAAAACATATGAGCACCTTTCACTTTGATTCCGGTAAGAAAAATGTTGAAAGATTTCGCCGATCGGAAGCTAAACACTACGTCAGAAAACTGTTGGATGTTATAAAATAAGTTCCCCCGATGCAGAGAAAATTGATTTTAGACAAATTTAGAGCAGCATCCTACTAATCAATTGGACGCTTATTTAAAGAGAACAGTGCAACGGCATCCAACTACAACAGTGAAAAAAATGTAATAATAATTTGTTCGTATCAATAATCAGCGGTAATGCAGAAACCGAAACGAACCTTGCTGTTATTTGTCGCAGCAGAACTGAGACTGACATCATGTATTGGGACAACCATGGCGAAGAGCCTGCTGAAGCTTTGCGTCACGAACAAGGTCTAGCAGATACAGTCCTTATAAAGTCTGGCGCTAGCATGAAACAAACGTCTGAACATAAACGTTGTCGTAATAAAATGACACAAACTATGTTCAGAGTGCTTTCCGATACTGATGAGTATAAAATGTAAGTCGGAAGCCAGTGAATGAGATACAACTCCCAATTCTGATATGGTTAATGAAGAACTTACTCGAAACCATCGTACTGAAAGATTGCCTTAACAAATTGTGGAAAAGAAAGAATAATAATACAGTTTATTTAAAGAAAAGGAAATGTGAATGTTTTTAACCACTGTCAGACTTATCAACATTGTCCCCATCTTCAAAATCACTCTCCAGGTGACTACCAATTTCTTCTCCACATATAAACACCAATGTAACGGCGGGAATTAGCAACGCCTACATCCATCTTTTAAAAACATATTACAAATTCCGTATAATTAAAATGAGAATATTGAATGCTGAGTATATACTCGACCACCCTACTAACTAACTAGACAGACATGGTAAATATAGTATCTGGCTCCTTGTGTTTTTGACAGATTAGATCTTCACTAATTTTTTGATTAACAGTGCCGTATTCGACCCAATATACTTGGCATATGGTGTGAGTAATATGGATGGTTTTGTTCGCGGTGATATTCGCCATGTCCTATTGTGACCAATTATTAATTAAAAATTCAACCAGAGCTTCTTTAAATTTCATGTTTTTCAACTGTTCTGCGAAATCTTAAAGTCTAACTTGTTGTATTCGTGAGATGTGAATCGAAAGACAAGAACGTAACAAGAAAATAGCAGTTCTCAACATAGGAGAGTAACACTCCCAGGAGCGTTCTTTTCGTTTTTGGATGTATAGGTGACATCAAAAATTGAAAACGTCTCAACATTTTCGTAATAAAGTGACACAAACTGTGTTCAGTCAGATGTATTGTGATAATACGTCTGCCTCTCTCTCTTTCTTCTCTCTCTCTCTCTCTCTCTCTTTTTTTTTTTTTTTTTTTTTAGCTGTGATGTTGTTGACAGTTATTATCCAGTTAACCGGGTTCAGGATCATCTATCATCAACTAACGATTTTCTACGGTTTTGGCCGCAACTAATACTGCTTTTATGCCTGTCTCTAAAGTTTCTCTTTGTAAACTGAACGATCCTAACACGCATGGTCCTACTCACGCTAAGCGCAGAGCGAGAGAGGTAAAGTAGAATTTAATGTGTCTTCCAGCCGATATCAACCCGCCCCGCCCCTCCTCCCTCGCTCGGCGACATGTTGTCGTCTTAAGGAGAACACTATGAAGAAGACTGAGCACCAAGCTACTATCATAACTGCCAAGTTATAAAACTGGTTACCGACGTTTTTTAGTGCAAGCACGTCTGGACGTAGATGAAGATGAAATGGGAGACATTATATTGCGTGAAGAATTTGGCAGAGGACTGAAAGATCTAAGTCAGAAAAAGGCCCCGGGAGTAAACAGCATTCCATTAGAACTACTGATATTCCTGGGAGAGCCAGCCTTGGCAGAGCTCTTCCGTCTGGTGAGCAAGATGTATGAGACAGGCGAAATACCCTCAGACTTCAAGAGGAATATAATACTTCCAATCCCAAAGAAAGCAGGTGTTGACAGGTGTGAAAATTAATGAACTATCAGTTTAACAAGTCACGGCTCCAAAATACTAACACAAATTCTCTACCAACGAACGGAAAAACTGGTAGAAGCCGACCTCGGGGAAGATCAGTTTCGATGCCGTAGAAATGTTGGAACGCGTGAGGCAATACTGATCCTACAACTTATCTTAGATTAAGTAAAGGCAAACCTACATTTCTAGACTTAGAGAAAGCTTTCGACAATGTTGACTGGAATACTGTCTTTCAAATTCTGGAGGTGCCAGGGATCAAATACAGGAAGCGAAAAGCTATTTACACTTTGTATAGAAACCAGATGATAGTTATAAGAGTCGAAGGGCATGAAAGGGAAGCAGTGGCTGAGAAGAGAGTACGACGGGGTTGTAGCCTCTACCCAATGATGTTCAATCTGTATACTAAGCAAGCAGTAAAGGAAAGAAAAGGAAAATTTGGAATAGGAAAAATGGTTGAAATGGCTCTGAGCACTACGGGACTTAACATCTGTGGTCATCAGTCCCCTAGAACTTAGAACTACTTAAACCTAACTAACCTAAGGACATCACACACATCCATGCCCGAGGCAGGATTCGAACCTGCGACCGTAGCAGTCGCGCGGTTCCGGACTGAGCGCCTAGAACCGCTAGACCACCGCGGCCGGCTTGGAATAGGAATTAAAATCCATGGAGAAGAAATAAAAACCTTGAAATTTGCTGATGACATTGTAATTCTGCCAGAGATAGCAAAGGACCTGGAACAGCAGTTGAATGGAATGGACACTGTCTTAAAAGGAAGGTATAAGATGAGCATCAGCAAAAGCAAAACGAGGATAATGGAATTATCATGAATGCTGAGGGAGTTCCATTAGGAAATGAGATACTTAAGGTAGTAGATGAATTTTGCTATTTGGGGAGCAAAATAACTGATGATGGTCGAAGTAGAGAGGATATAAAATGTATACTGGCTGTGGCAAGGAAGACGTTTCTGATGAAGAGAAATTTTTTAACATCGAGTATAGATTTATCAGGAAGTCTTTTCTGAAAGTATTTAAATGGAGTGTAGCCACGTATGGAGGTGAAACATGGATAATAAATTGTTTAGACAAGAGGAGAATAGAAGCTTTCGAAATGTAGCGCTATAGAATAATGCTGGAGTTAGATGGGTAGATCACGTAACTAATGAGGAGGTACTGAATATAATTGGGTAGAAAAGGAATTTGTGGCACAACCTGACTAAAAGAAGAGATAAATTGGTGGGACACGTTCTGAGGCATCAAAGGATCGCCAATTTAGTATTGGAGGGAAGCGTGGAGCGTAAAAATTGTAGAGGGAGACCAAGAGATGAATACATTAAGCAGATTCAGAAGGATGTAGCCTGCAGTAGGTACTAGGAGATGAAGCAGCTTGCACAGGATACAGTAGCATGGGAGCCGCATCAAACCAGCCTCTGGACTGAAGACCACTAAAACAACACATGGTTTATCTCGCAGATCAACGCTATAGAAAACAGCTGAAGGTGCCCTGCATCGAGACTAGGGGACCAAGTTGAACACCTCAATATCTGGTCTGCACTTAACAAAATAAGGACAAACAGTGGAAGACTTGCTGCCTTAGTGTACAAATGGACATTAACAACGTCACCCAGATGTGATTGTAGTGCAGAACATCGAACTGTTCAGCGTATTATACATACGGACCCTAAATGATCCTTTCCTGGGGATCCGGAGGAGTTCCTCTTGACAATAAAGACGTCAGTTGTGTCTGTTCATCAGCTATAAATATGTCTGTGAACGTTAGTGCTTTGTTAGTACTGTAAATTTAATTAATTTTTCTATGCATTAAATCCAGGGTGTAACAAAAGTATGCGGCACAAATCGCAGCACACGTTCCCCACACGTTGACGAAGAAATTATGTTACATGAACATGGGTCTGGAAATGCTTTGTTTCCATGTTGGAGAACTCATTTTGTCCAACTCATTAATCATGGTAAACACACACGAACACAACGCATGAGCACACGACATGCAACTCTTTCTCACAGGAGATGTTCAACACGCCTTCCGTGGACCAACTCGCCGACGTAGTGAATCTCGGACGCGCTGACGTATATCTGGAGGCACGGAGACTGAACATCTTGTACCGGAATTCCATACACAAGAGCTTTCAAATGCCGCCACAAATATATGTCGAGTAGTTTTAGGTCCGGAGTGCGTGGAGGCTAGGCAATTGGTCCAATCTGCCTATTCGCCTGTCACCGGTTCTGTTACCCAGAAGCCGACGGACGTTAACACCAAAACGATGATGTGCTCCATCGTGTATGAAGTACATGCTTTGGCGCACAGCTAAAGGCACATCTGCCAACACATAATTCTCTACGACATTATGATAACTTTTTCCGTTGAGCCTAAGTGGAAGAAACTGAGGCCCTACCAAACTGTCACCAACAATGCCGACCCAAAAATTGACAGAAAATCTTTGTTGACGACTTGCTTCAACACTTGTGTGAGGACTGACGTCTGCCCGCACAGGCTGACTGTGAAAATTTACAGTCTGATATCGTGGAGGCGAGGCCTCATCTGTAAATAGCACCGTGGTACTAAAACTAGGATTGGCACTTTTTTGAATAAATCATTCGCAGAAGAGCATCCGTGCAGAAAAATCAGCTGCTGCTAGTGCCTGCACGCACTGTAAATGGTATGGATACAGCTGGTCCTCGTGAAACACTCGCCAGACAGTCGCGTGGTCAACGTTCGGCGTTCCAGCTACGCGTGTTGCACTGACGCTGCGGTTGTCGTCAACTGCATGAAGAACTGCCGCCTCCCGTTGCAGTGCCCTCGTCCTTCTAGGCCTCCATCGACTGCGAGTCTCAGGCGTAAGTGACACACGTTGCCTAACATGACGATCAAGGGCTTCTAACGTTTTCCTGTCGGGGCACCTTCGTCCTGGAAATCTCTCGCGGTACAAAAGTTGGAGGCGAGCGCCATCGCCGTCAGCTAATCGATACAACAAATGGGGATCCGCTATCTCTGGATTTGTGTGCACCGCCATTGCACGAGACACGTCTGTGATTGACTCTACATAGTAACCCGTGTGCTTCCAACGGTCGTACTGATCATTGGAACGGTTGATGCTACCTTTAAATAAGCAATGAGATACGTCGCTTGGCACCAGGGACATGTAAAACAAAACACTGTCGGTGCACAACGTAACTGGCGTCATTTAGAGTGCATGTCCCCTATGATTCTAATGTTCTGTTCTTGTGTGTTTGCTATGATTAATGAGTTAGAGAAATTGAGTTGGAACTTGGAAAGGAAGATTTTCCAGACCCATGTTCATATAACATAAAATCTTCGTCTACGTGTGAGGAACGTGTGCTGCAAACTGTAGCGTACATTTTTGTTACGTGCTGTGTATGTAAACTCTCTCTCGTAAGAGTCGCCAGGCGTATTTTCTCTGGTGTTTCGGCAGATATTTGTAATTCCGTTTTCGCGATGTTTAGGTAGACCCAGAACAAAAAGTTACTACTCGGCACGTCTGTCTAGCAACGCCCGGAGTCAATAGAAAGCGTCGGTTTGTTTCTCGTTACAAACAAAATTAATTTTAAATCGGAATGTTATGTGTCCATTCGACAGAGCGCTCTCAAAGTAGTCTAGTGCGATTTTCGTTTTATCGGTATGTATTTACAGGGACAATAAAACACGAAGAATAAGTAGCACTTCAGCAGCTACTTCGCGAGGGAAACTCTCCATCGCACCCCCTCACTGGTAAGATGGCCCAGAAACTGAACACAGATCGAGCATGAAAACAGGAAGAAGGCGTACAGGACTGCGAAAAAAAGCAAAATAGAAACAGAGAACGGTCCAAGCATAACAAGTCCAACATCAAGCAGTGGTGGTGCCTGCACGGTAGCTGAGCGAATTCAATCACAGGGCTCTGTAATAATAAACTGGGTAAGTGGATGGTCACACTGTTGGACTATCATCTGGAAGAGCTGTGTTCAAAGCTCTTTTTTTTAACATTACGAACTGCCCGTTTGGTTACTGAAATGTTGTTCTCTCTCTGTATTCTTTGGAGTTGTCATAGTATACATTGATAATAGCATATGAGTCATGTGGTAAGAATACGTTACCGTTGCAAGTAAATGTGACGAATTGTGAGAACAGACAAGATACAACACAGATGTCTCACAGAAATGAAAACAACAAATAAACGGGCATGAATTATATTACCACAAACGAATTCAAGAGTCAGAACATTCAAAACGGAACGCAACTTCAAAAGCTTTAAAACCATGTTTTCACAGAGCACAGAGAAACTGAGATTTTGAAACTGTTGCTTTCATGTGTTACAGCTTATTTGACAAACTACTATCTTTTCATCATTTGGTGGGCAGTGATCACATTCATATTCATACGAACACCTAAATCGAGCAAGGAGGCATATCTCAGTCACTCACAAGGCATACAATTTAGGTACGTCGATAAGAGATTCCTATCATATGACACAGGTATTGTGAGTAATGGCGCGTATGGTAGACCAGACGTGATCGGACTCACATGTCGCATTGCCACGAAACATTTGCGGTTCGCATTCGAAGGCCACTTCCTTTCGGCTGCTAATAGAGTAGCTGTGCAAAATCAACTTTACTTATAGGCCTGCCGACCGGTGTGGCCTAGCGGTTCTACACGCTTCAGTCCGGAACGGTGCTGCCACTACGGTCGCAGGTTCGAATCCTGCCTCGGGCATGGATGTGTGTGATGTCCTTAGGTTAGTTAGATTTAAGTAGTTCTAAGTGTAAGTAGGCTGTTTAGGTTTTTATGTCGGTAACGCCACGTAGCGCTCTATATGAAAATCACTGACTGTGCTGTGTGAAGGCTGTAGTTGGTTTGCATTGTTGGAGTATATGCTATTGTAGTGTTGGGCAGTTGGCTGTTAACAGCGCTTAGCGTTGCGCAGTTGGAGGTGAGCCGCCAGCAGTGGTGGATGTGGGGAGAGAGATGGCAGAGTTTTGAGAGCGGATGATCTGGACGTGTGTCCATCAGAGACAGTAAATTTGTAAGACTGGATGTCATGAACTGATATATATATAATGACTTTTGAACACCATTAAGGTAAATACATTGTTTGTTCTCTATCAAAATCTTTCATTTGCTAACTGTGCCTATCAGTAGTTAGTCCCTTCAGTAGTTACTATCTTTTATTTAGCTGGCAATATTGGCGCTCGCTGTATTGCAGTAGTTTGAGTAACGAAGATTTTTGTGAGATAAGTGATTCATGATAGGTTATTGTTAGTCAGGGCCATTCTTTTGTAGGGATTATTAAAAGTCAGATTGCGTTGCGCTAAAAATATTGTGTGTCAGTTTAGTGTTGATCAGATCAGGTAAAGAGCGAAATGTCTGAGGACGTTCAGTTCTGCTCAGCTGTTTGAAAATCAAATAACGTAAGGGGTTTACCAGAACAGTAATTCATAAATTTTTCTAAGGGGGCGTTTTATAAGTTCTAGGGGACTGATGGCCTCAGATCTTAAGTACCATAGTGCTCAGAGCCATTTGAACCACTTGAACCTTAGGTCTGTTCCTTACACCTCGCTTTTGCGAACGGACGTTAGACCAAGACACAGACACAAATTCGAATACAGCGGAGAAAAAAAAATGCAGTACGAGGGAGATAAGAAGCCGGCTCGGCCGGTCTCCCCGGTCCGATACCGTGACCCCTTGACCGGGACGCCGTGGCTGCTTTATACGGCTCCAGAATGCAATTCTTGTCCTTGGACCGTTCCCTGTTTCTGTTCTGCTTTTCTCCGACAGTGCAGTACAGCTTCTTGCTGTTCCCGTGCTTGACCTGCGTTCAGTTTTTGACGCGCCGTGCTGCTGCTGTGGGCAGCTTCCCCTGACAGTGGCGCCAGCACTCGGCCCGGGCGCACTGGCTCTTCTTCTCGTTTTGCTGCCCCTGTTAACACACGAATGTGGGACCACTCTGGCGAATGGACACGTAAAATTCCACTTTAAAAAATCAATTTATTTGTAAGGGGAAGCAAACCGACGCGTTCCGTCGACACTGGGCATCGCCCGAAAGACGCGACGATTTGTGTTTCTTTGCGTCGATACCAGCTATACAATCCAAAAACGAAATGGCATCTCTGTGCTGAAACGAGAGAGAAACTGCGCCTTACGAGTCTTAGGAGAGACATCCTTTATATATTGTAAAAACAGAAACGTTTCCTCGTGTGATGTGCTGCTAGCCACACGCTAAATGCGTAACAAATTAATAAACGATTGAAAAAATAGCTGGGGGGAGAGGTGACGCGGCGGCCCCCGGGAGGCCGGAGCGGGGAGCGCCGGCGCCGGCCGCGCCTTATTTCGGTGGCTGGGCAGCGGTGGGCGGCTCGCGCACCTGCTCGCCATCAGTCGCCGCCGCCGCCGCCGCCGCCGCCGCTGCCCCGCCTCCTGCTGCAGCCTCCCACCTCCTCGCTGCGGGCCTCGCAATGTTTTTCGATTACTAATTCGGCAAAAATACGCTTTTAGACTAATTTTTCGTATTAAAAGCGTATAATACGGTACTTAATATCTATTGTTTTTATTGTACACTACTGGCCATTAAAATTGCTTCACCTAGAAGAAATGCAGATGATAAACGGGTATTCAATGAACAAATATATTATACTGCAAGTGACATCTGATTTCATTTTCACGCAATTTGGGTGCATAGATTCTGAGAAATCAATATCCAAAACGGCCTCGATACGTCTGGGCTTTGAGTCTAACAGAGCTTGGATGGGTTGTACAGGTACAGCTGCCCATGCAGCTTCAACACGATACCACAGTTCATCAAGAGTAGTGACTGGCGTATTGTGACGAGTCAGTTGCTCTGCCACCATTGACCAGAGATCTGGAGAATCTGCTGGCCAGGGCAGTAGTCAAACATTTTCTGTATCCAGAAAGGCCCATACAGGACCTGCAATATGTGGCCGTGCATTATCCTGCTGAAATGTAGGGTTTCGCAGGGATCGAATGAAGGGTAGAGCCACGGGTCGTAACACATCTGAAATGGAACGTCCACTGTTCAAAGTGTCGCCAATGCAAACAAGACTGTGCGGCTGGTCCCGGCGGAGGTTCGAGATCTCCCTCGGGCATAGGTGTGTCTGTTTGTCCTTAGGATAATTTAGGTTAAGTAGTGTGTAAGCTTAGAGACTGATGACCTTAGCAGTTAAGTCCCATAAGATTTCACACACATTGGAACATTGGCGAACAAGAGGTGACCGAGACGTGTAACCACTGGCACCCCATACCATCACGCCGGGTGATAGGTCAGTATGGCGATGACGAATACACGCTTCTAATGTGCGTTCACCGCGATGTCGCCAAACACCGATGCGACCATCATGATGCTATAAACAGAACCTAGATTCATCCGAAAAAATGACGTTTTGCCATTCGTGCAACCAGGTTCGTCGTTGAGTACACCATCGCAGCCGCTCCTGTCTGTGATGCAGCGTCAAGGGTAACCGTAGCCATGGTCTCCGAGCTGATAGTCCGTGCTCCTGCAAATATCGTCGAACTGTTCATGCACATGGTTGTTGTCTTACAAACGTCCCCATCTGTTGACTCAGGGATCGAGTCGTGGCTGCACGATGGCTGCACGATCCGTTACAGCCATGCGGATAAGATGCCTGTCATCTCGACTGCTAGTGATACGAGGCCGTTGGAATCCAGCACGGCGTTCCGTATTACCCTCCTGAACCCACCGATTCCATATTCTTCTAACAATCATTGGATCTCTACCAACGCGAGCAGCAATGTCGCGATACGATAAACCGCAATCGCGATAGGCTACAACCCGACCTTCATGAAAGTCGGATAAGTGATGGTACGCATTTCTCCTCCTTACACGAGGCATTACAACAACGTTTCACCAGGCAACGCCGGTCAACTGCTGTTTGTGTACGAGAAATCGGTTGGAAACTTTCCCCATGTCAGCACGTTGTAGGTGTCGCCACAGGCGCCAACCTTGTGTGAATGCTCTGGAAAACTAATCATTTGCATATCACAGCATCTTCTTCCTGTCGGTTAAATTTCGCGTCTGTAGTACGTCATCTTCGTGGTGTAGCAATTGTAATGGCCAGTAGCGTATAAATTTTATATGACGAGTGATTTATGAAAATAACGAGATTATAAAAGAAAGTACCGATAAGTGCGAGTAGGTCTGGCACACGTAGGGTTCTTTACAAAGTTAACTGTGTATATAGGGTGATCTTTTTCCACCGAGTAAACTCTAGGATACGGAACGAAAAAGGTCTAATAAACCTATGTCCGGAATTGCGTAGTTTCCGTACTAGAGACCATTTACTCAATCATATATGTTACAGAGACTGCGGTCTAATACGCGATGTACTACACAGCCACATTTACAATATGTGTTGGAAATGGTTTCCATGTACCTCAACGCACGCGTGTACGCGCCGTAGCATGTTCTGTCTCGCACTCCCACTTCGGCAGGCTGTATGCGAACAGTTTGAAAGGCAGCGTGAACAACCTGCCCGAGTGTCTCCACATCTGAAATGGGCTCTGCATACACGATGGCCCCATAACCAGAAATCGTACGGGTTGAGATTTGGTGGTCGAGCAGGACATGCAACTGGACCCCTTCGTCCCTTCCGTCGACCAGCAAAGATACGATTGAGATGCGTCCTGACGTTATCGGCGAGGTGGGCTGAAGCGCCGTCATGTAGCAGCCAAATAACCACTGCAATGATCAATGCCACTTCTTCCAGCAGGATGGCAAAGTCACCCGCAAGAAATGCCGATAGTTGCGGCCCGTTAGGCGACGTGGAAGGAAGACTGGTCCCAAAATACGGTCGCCCTTTATCCCGGCCCACACATTGCGGCTGCACCGATGCTGACGGTTGGCTGTCACCATACCATGAGGGTTCTGCTTATTACCTCATACGTGACTTATGAAAGTAAGACTCCGCTTAAACTTCGCCTCGTCTGTGAGTAGGATGGATGACACAAATCCCGGAATTGTGGTTGTCTGGCGAAGAAATAACTGACAAAACTGCTCCAGATGCGAAACGTCTGTCGCCAGTGAGCCCTGCACAGGCTGTAAGTGATAAGTGTAGTGACAATAGTGATTGAGAATGTTCCACACGGTCGTCTGGCTTACCCTGTACTGACGGGCCAACTGCCTGGTACTGACACGGCGGTGTCACATTTTCCTCCAAGTCTGGTGTCCGAACATTTCGGGTACGTCATTTATAATTTCTTGCTTGCTCAGACAAACAGCGGAACACTGGATGCTGCGCTTGTTGTCGTCATGGATAGGTCTCCTGACACAACCTTGCTGCCCGCCGCCCTTTGCCATTTGCTTTGCCTTTGCCGTGTCGGCAAGATGTCGATTCGAATACGGAACCACTGTGCACAACGCTGTATCACATCCACTACGACGTGAGTCAGCAAGAGAAGTGAACTGGACACAACATTACCAATTACTGTGGCGAGAGAGGGCGCTAGGGCATGACGTATCAGCAACCGTACCACCCTTTACAAGGAAACCAGGGGTACGGTAACTGTGGCTCCATGCTACAGCGCCTATTAGAACGCAGTCCGTGTAACAAAGTATGGTTGAATATGTTGTGGGTTGGCAGGAGAGCCAACACCAGGTTACAAGAGGAAGCCGAAAGGCACGCGTTTTAGCTCACGCAGGCTGGCGTGAGGTCTGGAACAGGACAAGGAAATTAGAATTTAGAAAAACGGACGTAGCTGGTGGAATACTTAACTTTAATCCATTAATGATGAACGTCAGTCTGACGGTACATGCATCACAAGATCAATAGCAACTGATAATGGCGCCTTGCTAGGTCGTAGCAAATGACGTAGCTGAAGGCTATGCTAAACTATTGTCTCGGCAAATGAGAGCGTATTTTGTCAGTGAACCATCGTTAGCAAAGTCGGTTGTACAACTGGGGCGAGTGCTAGGAAGTTTCTCTAGACCTGCTGTGTGGCGGCGCTCGGTCTGCAATCACTGATAGTGGTGACACGCGGGTCCGACGTATACTAACGGACCGCGGCCGATTTAAAGGCTACCACCTAGCAAGTGTGGTGTCTGGCGGTGACACCACAGAATAAGTGGTCTGTAGCACGAGAACCATGCATTTCCGGACATAATTTCATTAGACGTTTTTTGTTTCGTATGCTCTCATCACTCGGTCCCTAGACTTCGGACACGGTTGAAAAAATCTCCCTGTAAGGACAGTATGCTATCGTCCAGAAATCCCGGTGTCACACCAAAGTTGACGACGCGTGTCAGTACCACAGGTGTTAGCGAGGTCTGGTGGCAACCTGCGCGTTCCGTCCGGCTCAGCAGCGCCCTCACACAGTAAGTCAGTACAGAGGCAACCACGGAAGTGCTCCCCCAGTGTGTGGCCTCAGCTGAAGCAGTCAGCGTCGTCGAGTAGGACTGATGAGTGACTCAGAGTATCAGATGCTCTTGTAATTTCGGAAATGGAGAACACAGAACTCCAAGAGAACAGTTTGTTAACTAGCACATCAAGTGACGCTTTAATAGTCTCTGACAGTTATAAATTATCAAGCAATCAGGGCAAGGAACTGTGTCCATTTGAGTAAATCTTCTAGTCGTTAATGTAATAAAGAGTACTAATAGAACTAATATCTTGTGAGTAACAGTTCCTCTGTGCCGCTCAACGTGCAATCAGAGAACCCCAGTTACGGACAAACGAAAATAGTTTCGACTGGTCACAACAATAAGTGGGTCGTGCATCCCAGGAATCGAGGATTGCGACGAATTTGGCCTGACATCGATATCGACACAGGCTCGATATCAGTCGCAGGAATTCCCAGAACATTTTAAGTTTTCACTTTAAATTTGTTGTGTTATTTCACGTTCGCTATAGTAATTGTTCGTTTACTTAATTAACTCTGGAGTTACAGTAACATGCTATGCTATGTGCAAATTGAAGGCGCGTTGACTTGGTCTGCTGTCGCCCCCGTTGTGATTACTGGTAAGATCTGGAGAAGTCTCCGGAGAACGAGACGGTACAGCCTGCCACAGGGCTACTGCTGTCACGCAAATGCCGAATTCTTCCATGGGAACCTCATCCCAAACAATACAACCGCAATCCTGCATCAGTACTATTTTGCTTTCGAAACATGCCAGCTGCTGTACGTGTCGCAGGCATAGGCTGTCAGCGCGGTAGTCGAGAGGCCATAAGGTCTATGACCGCTAGGTGGCAAAGCCATCGTTGTGACAATGGAAGAGAACTTCGCTTAATTGCAGCTTAACCAATTATCAAGAAAAACTGGCAAATTATGTACACAAACCTTCCTCAAGAACCACTCTACCTATTACTGAAACCTAGATAAAAATCCCTACAGTAGTTCATGACATTTTTGAGAGGTTAGGACTGTAATGTAGGTTTGTAACGGCAAAAAGTTTTAAGTACTGTGAGACCTTGCTTCCTGCCAAATTTCGCGATTTTAGGTCAACGGTAATTACTAGGGGTGGCGGTGGTCGCTGACACAGCCGGTTTTCGGTTATACGGTTTTTTTTTCCACGGCAATTTAACATGACTCTTAAAACCGTTCTGAAATAACCAATTTTAGGTTTTTTTATTTCGTTTACTCCCTGTAATAAACGTAGAAATTGACCAAAGACTGAAAAACCATGACTCAGTTTCTAGGTACAAAAATCACCGTTGGATGTTCCACTGACACACAACAAGCTACTGCTAGAAAGGGTACAAGTTCTTCTTTCAGACAGATGTCTCATCCGATTCAGATGCCTTTCCTCTTCTGAGTGGTTTTAGTCTATCTATTCCGCGATCAATTATCTCGCTGTCTGCCATTTCAGTTTTCGTGCGGTGACTGAAAGGAAGGGCGACCTTGCGCAGTGAAACAGTCGGAAGACTGAGTTCAATATGTCGGTCTACTGTTTATCATTTGGATGCCAGTATGAACAGATCATTTCGACCCGCTTAATGATGTTATTAAGATGTAAATTTGTTAAGGTTTGGAGTCAATTTGTTTGCATTTACATTCACCGAAAGCTTCTTACCCAGATCTCCTGACACACGCTGTGGCTTCGTTAAGCTCAGTTTGTCAAATAGGCTTTGCTTTCGCTTAAACGTGTGCCGAATCTCTGTTTGCTTTCGTAGCAGCTTGCTAACACGCATTCTCGCAGTTGTTTTGCAGCCGCGCCTGCTACTGTGACAGGCTGTCAGAGTACTGTGCGGGCCGCAGGAGGACGCTGCGGGATTCCGCGCAACACGTGCCGCTTCCGGAGTCCCGCCCGCTGTCACAACACACTTAGAGGCCGGCAAACCCCCTGGGCAGGGCCGCTTCCTGCGGCCTGCGACGCCGCCGCCATTAGTCTGCCGCAGTCCGCTGCCTGGATCAGTCGCGCCGCGCTCTTGGAGCCGGGCCCTCGCCGCCGACTCCCCACTAAGCCCAACACTGCAGCCGTCCGCTCCCTCTGCCCATCCCCCCCCCCCCCCCCTCTGCCCCTCCTCTAGAGGACACATTACCTAGCAGTCGGCACATTACACACTCACTTGCAATTTAAGGACACACCGCGAAGGAATTACACGAATGCGACGGAAAACGGCAGATGTTATGCACACGTACAAACAAATGATATCAGTTTCAGAAAGATTGGATAATTTACTCAAAGGAAATAACAAATGAGCAAGTCAGTAAATGGCCACCTCTCGTCCTTACGCAAGGAATTATTCGTCTTGGCAATGATTGACAGAAATGTTGGATGTCCTCCTGAGGGATGTCGTCCCAAATTCTTACCAATTTTCTCGTTATATCGTCAAAATCCCGAGATGGTTGAAGGACCCTGCTCATAATTCACCAAACATTCTCAGTTAGGCAGTCATCTGGTGACGTTTTTGGCCAAGGTAGGTTTTGGCAAGCACTAAAACAAGCGGTAGAAACTCTCTTCCTGTCCGGGCGGACATAATACTGGCGAAATTAACCATAGGATGGCTTGTCATGAGGGGCGCCAAAACGGGACGTAGAATATGTTCGACGTATCGCTGTGTTACAGGGGTGCCTCCGATGACAACCAAAGGGGTCCTGCTATGAAATGAAGTGGCAGCCCAAACAATCTGTCGTCCTTACTATCCCGCTGTATCGTGGACGACACTCAGGATGGTATCCCAGTGTTGTCTGGTGCTTGGTTCAAATGGCTCTGAGCACTATGTCCCCTAGAACTTAGAACTACTTAAACCCAACTAACCTAAGGACAGCACAAACATCCATGCCCGAGGCAGGATTCGAACCTGCGACCGTAGCGATCACGGTTCCAGACTGAAGCGCCTAGAACCGGTCTGGTGCTTCTCCAGACACGTCTTCCACCTGGAATCTCATTGACTGGAGTAGAATTGTCATGTAAGGAAGTCATGTATGAGGACCAGAGGGCTTTTCCTCTGAAACTGACCATCATTCCCGCTTGTCGGTCCATACGGCGGGCGACAGCCAGGTTGGTATCCCACTGCTGCTGGGGCGCCTCCAGAAACGTCTTCGCTGATGATCCGTGATCGGGGCTCAGTTCAGCGGTTCATCAATGGACTTCCTTACAAAACAGCAGCACGTCGACGATGACCTATGCCCAGCTTTGTTGCCCTTCATGGCGACCCATGCTGGACTTACATTTCACCAAGAAAATGCCCGCTGTACACGGCGCTGGTTTCTGCTGTTTGTCTTCGTGCTTCCCAAACCTTACCTTGGCCAACAAAGTCACCGGATCTCTTCCCAAATGAGAATGTTTGGAGCGTTATGGGCAGAGTCCCGCAACAACCTCGAGATTTTGGCGACCTAACACGCCAGTTGCACAGAATTTGCCGCGATATCTCACAGGATGACAGCCAACAACTCTATCAATCGATACCAAGCCGAACAATTCCTTCCATAAGGGCCAGAGGTGGACTGACGCATTATACACTTGGTCAATTTTGTGGAGCTCTTTTCCTGGAATAAATCATCCAATTTCTCCGTACATGTGCATCATACATATCGATTTCCGTCCCATTCGGATAATTTCTTCGTTGTGCATCTTCTTTTTCATTGTCTTAGAGCGTATTATCGACTGGCAATACAGAACACGTGTACACCCACGAGAAGAAACATCGTGACCACTTGGTTAATACCTTTGAAACGCAATACAGCAGCTACTCTCCCTGGCACGGATGCAATAAGCGCTTGGTGGCTCAATGTTTACGCCAACAAGTATCTAGCCACATGGCACGCAATCCCTGTAAATTACGCTCCCTAGCCTTTTGGGCACAGAGATGGCTCGCGATAGTGTTCCAGAAGTGTTACATCTCGTTGAAATGAAGCGAATTTTCTAGCCAAGACATCAGTGTGAGTTCGAACGACAGTGGTACAATTCTGGCCTCGTGACACGGACTGTTATCCTGATGGAAGATGCCATCAGAATAGGGAAGACATTATGAATGGGTGCAGATATTTACGTAGTCCAGACTTCCATAGTGCCTTCAATTATTATCAGAGGACCAACGGAAGCCCAAGTGAAAGTCCCCCAAAATATAATCAACGGAAAAATGCTCCTGTCGGAGAACAAAAATTTCGAAAATGCCCCTGTTTATTGAAGAGCCTCTGACAGAAAAGTGAGGTACCAGCTGCCTCATTCTACCTTCCTCAGCACCTCTAAGACTTTTCCCAAAAATTACAGCATGCGACCATATTCTCGCTTTTTCAAATAGCATTTCGTCTCTAAATACTACGATCTCCCCAAGCTACAACTTACTCATACCCACCCGTCCATCGCTGTAAGTAACTCTTACCCATCCACACACAGATGCCCTTTCTCAGTCACTCATTCAGCCCAGCTCACTGTACTTACCTTACTGCGTCTCTCTGTAATTGTCTGCCGTGTCACAGCCACAGTCCCCATCGTTCTCTCCCACTCTCCTCTCACTGCCGCTATCTCCCTCTTGCTCTCTCTTAGTGCTAGTCTCGCATTCCTTTCTTCCTCGCTGTGATTGCCGTCACTCTGTCCCTCATTATCACTTCCTCTCACCTATTTCTAATTTCTCTTCCTCCCTCCCTCCCCCTCCCCCCCCCCCCCCCCTCTGGCACTGTCTCCTTGACACTTTTCCTAGCACTGTTCTGTCACTGTCAACTGTTGCCTCTCTTTCTCTCACACTGCCATTTAGTCTTTCTCTCTTTCGATAACAGAACCACTGTCTACCATCTTCCAGTATTTATTACTTTTCGGTCTCGTTTCCATTGTCACTATCTTCTTCTCTCTCAGCATAAAATAGCGTAAGTATGTTAGCATGCCAATATTTTTGCGAAAGCTGGCGCCTCACTTTTCAGTCAGTCTTTTAAATCAACAAGAACACATTCGCATTTTTGTGTTGCGATAGGACCATTTATCCGTCAGTTCCCCTTTCCCCTTCCAGCAGCAGGGCATGTAACTCATATTATGTATTGGTCGGTAAAATTTAGATAGTTTACTTTCGTGAAATTGAAATAACGCAAAACTAATTTTACACGTCAGAACGGATATTATGTGCAAAGAAATTTTGCATACTTCAGTACTACAACATGGGGTTACCAGATGATAACGGAGACACTTTGCATCATATTTCTCAGTGCGACGTCACTTTATGAACTTTATAAACACTGGATTTTATGTGCGCATTTTACGTGTACAAATTGAGTAATTTTGAACTTCTGTATCTGCCGAACGGATGATGGTATCAAGAAAATTTTCAAGGTTGTACGAGATCTGGACCTTACCAAAACATTGTAGAAATTGTAGCCATTTCTTTTGCATAGACGTCTCAGAATCCTTGGCTGGGCTCTGGCACAAAAAAAAAGTTATTGGGATGTTTCTCGACAACGGATAAAGATTTTTGAAAACGAGGAGATAGCTCTGCTAGATAAATTCCTACAGAATATACTGTCGAAATTTGAGCAATTTGCTGCGGTTCCCTATTATTTATGTTTGGCCTCATACCGGATTTTTATGTGTAGAAGTAGGGTAACTTTAAATCTCTGTATCTTGGATAAAGATATGAAAAAAGTTTTGAGGATTCTTCGACATCAGGATCTTAGAAATATTAGTAAAAATTTCAGTCATTTGTTGTACACAGCCGTCTTAGAGTCCTCAGCTGGCTTTTCGTCATCTGTTGATGGCGAAAATATAGTGGAAAACACCTATGAGGCAATGCAGGCCGATCGTAGACCACATCAAAGGCAAAAAGAGCCAACCTATTTGCTCCATTGTCTAAGCTGGAGGAAGCGTGTAATATCCATCCTTTGACCCTGTACTGTAGGACAGTGGCACTAAGACGATCCTTGTGTTGGTCCCTAGCCCAAGGGCTTTTTCTCAACAGAATCCTTATGGCGAGTACAGGAAAATCCCGTTTTTATGCGCTGCGTTTTCGAACGTACTGTAGCATGCGTACCGATAGTGCCTCCAGCAGGCTGCGTCCATGGTGCGAGGTTTGTTTCTAGCAGCAATTCGCCTAGCTGACGGCGTATCCGGATACGACGATGGACGAGGTGAAACGAGAAACGTGAGCCAAAAGACAGGCGACACGTTTGCACCGACCCAGGGCCCAATCTCAATTAAACCACAGCCACTGGTTGGTTCAAATGGCTCTGAGCACTATGGGACTTAACATCTTAGGTCATCAGTCCCCTAGAACTTAGAACTACTTAAACCTAACTAACCTAAGGACATCACAAACATCCATGCCCGAGGCAGGATTCGAACCTGCGACCGTAGCAGTCCCGCGGTTCCGGACACAGCCACTGCAACCGCAACTGTCGATGTGGTTAAGTCACCACGGAAACACGTAGGTATCGACCGCTGCGGGGCCGCATGTTCAACAGTGTGCTCCGACACACATCTGCATTGCACGCTGTCGTCAGGTCTGCCGCGGATCGCCGCTCATCCTGACTGAGAGCGTGGGGAAGGCTTGGACCTCCATGTTCTGTGAGGAGAAGCGGACGTCCCATATCTGGTCGCCTACACGTGGTCTCACTCACTTCCTACAGATACTCGCAACAGCACCAACAGCACCACACGAATAGCTCGGCAGCTTCGCTTTTTGTGTGATGCTACCAGGGGTGTTCAGTAAGTAATGTAACACTTTTTTCTGAAAGCAGGTCGGTTTTATTCAGAATCCCAATATAATATTTTATTCCCCATCCTTTTAGCTAGAACCCCCCCCCCCCTCCCCTTTTTTTAAATATAACCTCCGTTCAAGGGACGGCCTTACGCCACATTACTGTAAAGGCCCATATGACCACGTGGCACCATTCTACTGTCCGGCATGGGGGACAACGTCCTGCTGCATCAATAACTTCCCCATCGTCCACGTACTGCTTTCCATGGAGTGCATTCTTCACTGGGCCAAACAGATGGAAGTCAGGTGCGAGATCTGAGCTGTAGGGTGGACGAGGAAGAACAGTCCAGTGACGTTTAGAGAGCTCTTCTCGGGTGCGCAGACTTGTGTGAGATCTAGCGTTGCCACGGAGAAGAACAAGTTCGTAGGCATCTTTGTGTTCGATTAACACGCTGAAGTTGTTTCTTCAGTTTCCCTAGGGCATCACAATACATTCACAGAGTTGATCGTTACACCGTAACGGAGGACGTCAAACAGAGTAACCGCTTGAGAATCCCACAAGCCCGCCGCCGTGGCTTTACCGGCTGAGGGTGCGGCTTCGACCTTTTTCTTCGGAGGAGAGGTGGTGTGATGCCACTGCACTTGTGTGGTGCCACTCCACGAATTACCGTTTTGTTTCTAATTATAAGTGATGAACCCATGTTCCATCGCCTGTGATGATGATCGAAAACATTGTCACGATCAGCCTCGTGCCGTTCAACCTGTTCCGCACAGGTCGTACTTCGCGCTCTTTAAGGTCCTCTCATAGGCGCCGCGGATCTCAGCTGACACACACCTTTGAGTATCCCAGCTGGTGGACGAGTTTTTTTTTTTTTTTTGTTTTGGTTTTAGGGCGCAAAACTGCTATGGTCATTAGCGCCCGGTCCGTGATTTAGGAAACAGTAAAAAACCGAAAATGGAAACCAGCAGCAATGGGAACGAAAGTCATAAAATTGGAGAAACTAAAAGCAGAAGGATGGCTTAAAAATCCACTACAGAAAGGGGTTGGTTGTCCCCAAAAAAAGCTCCAAATGACTGACGTCATTTCACTGGCACTAATAAAATTGAGAACGCGGTCGGCTGAGCGCGTGTCATCTGCTAAAATCGACGATATATCAGGCGATAGCTGTAGACGGGAGCGTAACGGATTAAAATAGGGGCACTCAATTAAAAGGTGTCTTACCGTCCACAGCTGAGAGCAGTGGGGACAGAGTGGGGGAGGATCGCCGCTTAAAAGATGTCGATGGCTAAAAAGACAGTGCCCTATCCGGAGTCTAGTTAAAATTACCTCCTCCCGACGACGCGTTCGGGAGGAAGAGGTCCAAGCACAAGGAAGAGTTTTCACGTCCCGCAATTTATTATGGGGAAGTGTCGACCAATGCGCGTGCCATAAATGAACAACACGACGACATAAAACGCTCCGTAGATCGGTGAAGGGAATCGATTGAATAGCTGGCGGAGGAAGAGGGACTGCAGCCTTGGCTGCAATATCGGCCGCCTCATTTCCACAGATACCAACGTGTCCCGGGAGCCAGAGGAACGCCACCGAGACGCCCCCCAGGTGGAGCAAGCGCAGACAGTCCTGAATCCGGTGGACCAGAGGGTGCACAGGATAAAGAGCTTGGAGACTGAGGAGAGAGCTGAGAGAATCTGAGCAGATAACGTACTGTATCCGCTGATGGCGGCGGATGTAGTGGACAGCATGGAGAACAGCGTAAAGCTCCGCAGTATAAACCGAACACTGGTCGAGAAGCCGAAAGTGATTTGGGGTGTCGCCAACAATATAGGCACTCCCTACACCTAACGATGTTTTCGAGCCGTCGGTGTAAATAAATGTGGCGTCCGCCATTTGTGCACATAGAGCAACAAATGCTCGACGATAAACAAGTGAAGGGGTACCATCCTTGGGAAATTGACAAAGGTTACGGAGCAGGCAGATCTGGGGACGGAGCCAAGGCGGTGTTGTACCCCAAGTTGTCAAGAAGGTTTTAGGAAAGCCGAAGGAAAGAGAATGGAGCTGTTGACGGAAGCGGACTCCCGGTGGTAGTAGGGAGGAGGGGCGGCCTGCATACCCTACATCAAAGGAGGCGTCGAAAAAAAGGTCATGGGCTGGATTAGCAGGCATGGAAGACAGATGGCTAGCATAACGACTCAGAAGGACTGCTCGCCGATTGGACAGCGGAGGTTCAGCAGTCTCAGCATAAAGGCTTTCCACAGGGCTGGTGTAAAAAGCTCCAGATACTAAACGTAATCCGCGGTGGTGGATAGAGACGCCGAAGAATAGACGGCCGAGGAGAGGGGTAGACTATGCTTCCGTAGTCCAATTTCGAGTGCACTAAGGCGCGATAGAGGCGGAGAAGGACCACTCGGTCCGCTCCCCAGGAGGTACCATTCAGGACACGGAGGGTGTTGAGGGATCGTAAACAGCGAGCCGAAAGATAGGAAACGTGGGAGGACCAGCACAGTTTTCTGTCAAACATAAGACCCAAGAATTTAGCGACGTCTGAAAACGGAAGGTTGACAGGACCTAGATGTAAGGAGGGCGGAAGAAACTCCTTACGTCGCCAAAAATTAACACAAACGGTCTTACTGGGAGAAAAACGGAAGCCGGTTTCGATGCTCCAAGAGTGGAGGCGATCGAGACATCCTTGAAGACGTTGTTCAAGAAGGCTGGTCCGTTGAGAGCTGTAGTAGATCGCAAAATCGTCCACAAAGAGGGAGCCCGAGACATCAGGAAGGAGACAATCCATAATTGGATTTATGGCAATGGCAAACAGTACAACACTCAGCACGGAGCCCTGGGATACCCCGTTTTCTTGGGAGAAAGAACGGGAGAGAGTAGTGTTCACCCGCACCCTAAATGTGCGCTCTGTCATAAATTCGCGAAGAAAAAGGGGCAGCCGACCTCGAAAGCCCCAAGAGAACAGTGTGCGGAGGATGCCTGTCCTCCAACAGGTACCGTATGCTCTCTCCAGGTCAAAAAATATTGCTACCGTTTGGCGTTTCCGGAGAAAATTGTTCATGATATAAGTGGAGAGAGCAACAAGATGGTCAACTGCAGAACGATGCTTTCGGAATCCGCATTGGGCTGGTGTTAAAAGACTGCGGGATTCCAGCCACCACGCTAAACGGTAATTCACCATACGCTCCAAAACCTTACAGACACTACTCGTGAGAGAAATGGGGTGATAGCTAGAGGGGAGATGTTTGTCCTTTCCAGGTTTCGGAACAGGAACGACGATAGCTTCCCGTCATCGTCTGGGAAAAGTACTGTCGGTCCAAATTCGATTATAAAGGCGAAGGAGGTAACGCAGACTATGGGTTGATAAATGCAGCAACATTTGGACGTGGATACCATCCGGTCCTGGGGCGGAGGAGCGGGAAGAAGAGAGTGCATGTTGGAGTTCCCGCATGAAGAAAACAGTGTTGTAGCTTTCGCGATTTTGAGAGGAGAAAGCAAGAGGTCGCACTTCCGCTGCACGTTTCTTCGGGAGAAACGCTGGCGGGTAATTTGAAGAGCTCGAAATCTCAGCAAAGTGCTGACCCAATGAGTTAGAAATTGCGACGGGGTCCACTAATGTATCATGCGCGACAGTGAGCCCAGAGACCAGGGAGAAACTAGGCGCGCCTGAGGACCGTCGAAGCCGACTGCAAACTTCCGAGGAGGGAGTGAAGGTGTTAAATGAGCTAATAAAGAATTTCCAGCTTGCTTTCTTGCTATCGCGGATGACACGACGGCATCGCGCACGGAACTGCTTATAGCGGATACAGTTGGCCAAAGTTGGATGGTGGCGGAAAACGCGGAGAGCACGTCGCCGCTCACGTATTGCATCACGGCATGCCTCGTTCCACCAAGGAACTGGGGGGCGCCGGGGCAATTCGGAGGTGCGTGGTATTGAACGTTCCGCGGCAGTAAGAATAACGTCGGTAATATGTGTGACCTCACCGTCGACGCTGGGAAAGTGACGGTCATCGAATGTCGCTAGAGATGAAAAAAGTGTCCAATCAGCTTGGGCAAACTTCCAGCGTCGCGGGCGCATATATGGCAGTTGAGGCTGCAGTCTAAGGACACATGGAAAGTGGTCACTCGAGTGTGTATCATCAAGGGCGAACCATTCGAAGCGCCGAGCTAGCGGAACAGTGCCGACCGCAAGGTCCAAATGAGATAAATTTGTCATGGAGGCAGACAAAAATGTAGGGACCCCAGTGTTGAGGCAAACTAGATCCGCTTGGTGGAAGACGTCTAGCAATAGTGAGCCACGTGGACAAGGATGTGGAGATCCCCAAAGCGGGTGGTGGGCATTGAAGTCCCCAACCAGCAAATAGGGGGGTGGAAGCTGACCAAGAAGATGAAGGAGATCAGCTCGTGCCATTGGTGTGGACGATGGAATGTATACAGTACAAAGAGAGAACGTGTATCCGGAAAGGGAAAGACGGACGGCGACAGCTTGGAAGGAAGTGTTTAAGTGGATTGGGTGATAATGGAGAGTATCATGGAGAAGAATCATGAGTCCTCCATGTGCTGGAGTGCCTTCAACAGAGGGGAGATCATATCGGACAGACTGAAAATGAGGGAGAACAAAGCGGTCATGGGGACGCAGCTTTGTTTCCTGAAGACAGAAGATGACTGGCGAGTAGGGTCGTAAGAGGATCGACAATTCATCCCGATTGGCTCGAATACCGCGGATATTCCAGTGGATAATGGACATTGGGTGAACAGAAAATGGAGGAATGTGACCAAGGTTGCTGTCAACTCAACGACTGCTCAAACCTTGTGACCGACAGCATGGAATGGCATTCAGCTGAAGGCAGAAGATCCTGATCCATAGGTTCTTCAGGAGCAGCTCCTGCCACCAGCGATCGGCCGGTTGATCGGCCACCAGCAGTGCGCCTCGGCGACACAGAAGACGGCCGAGGGCGATTTCCGCCAGGTGGTGTCGTAGATGGGACACGCCTTGGCGGAGAAGGAGAGGAACTGGGTTTCTTTGTAGCCTTCTTGGAAGTATGATGTTTAGATGAAGGAGGAACCGATGGTTGGGAGGTTGCGGTACGTAAAAACTCTTCACGAGTATGCTTTTTTTTCGAAGACTTGGTGTCTGACTTTTGGGCTCGAGATTTAGCAGAACCCGACGAAGGGTGAGCCAGAGAGTGGGCAGGCGAAAGTGGTGAGGTTGAACGGGCGATCTTTGCGCTGGCCGATCTGACGACCATGGCACTAAAGGTGAGGTCGCAAGTCTGCGTGGCCGCCTCCTTTGTTGGCCGAGGAGAAGCAAGGACAGTGCTGTATTTTCCTGTCTGAGCCACGGTAGGCTGTCGACTGGCGAATAATTTTCGAGCAGCAAAGGTCGACACCTTTTCCTTCACTCTGATTTCCTGGATGAGCTTTTCGTCCTTAAAAACGGGGCAATCTCGAGAGGAAGCAGCGTGGTCACCCATACAGTTGATGCAGCGAGGGGGTGGAGGTGGACAAGCACCCTCATGGGCATCCTTGCCAAACGTAACACATTTGGCCGGATTGGAACAGGACTGGCTGGTGTGATTGAACCGCTGACACCGATAGCAACGCGTAGGGTTTGGGACGTAAGGGCGAACGGAAATAACCTCATAGCCTGCTTTGATTTTCGATGGGAGTTGAACTTTGTAAAACATCAAGAAGACAGTGCTGGTTGGAATGATGTCCGTGTCAACCCTTTTCATAACTCTATGAACAGCCGTTACGCCCTGGTCAGACAGGTAGTGCTGAATTTCTTCATCAGACAATCCATGGAGGGAGCGTGTATAAACGACTCCACACGAGGAGTTTAAAGTACGGTGCGGTTCCACCTGGACAGGGAAGGTGTGTAGTAGTGAGGTACGCAGAAATTTTTGTGCCTGGAGGGCACTGACTGTTTTTAACAACAGGGTGCCATTCCGTAATCTGGAACAAGTCTTTACAGGACCTGCAATTGCGTCGACACCTTTCTGAATAATGAAAGGGTTGACCGTGGAGAAGTCATGACCTTCGTCAGACCGAGAAACAACAAGGAACTGTGGCAACGATGGAAGAACTGTCTGTGGCTGAGACTCAGTGAACTTACGCTTGTGAGCAGACATAGTGGAAGGTGAGGAAACCATTGCGGAAGAATCCCCCATGATTACCGGCGTCTCCGATGGCGCGCTCCTCCGTTGTGGGGGCCCTCTCTGAGGGCACTCCCGCCTTAGGTGATTGTTCACACCTCAGGTCACACCTCCCGACAAACGGACGGAGGGACCAATCGGCACTTTCGGAAGGTATCAGCTCGGGTAATCTCCCCTCCCTGGGCCTGGCCGTTACCAGGGGGTACGTACGTGTCCTACCTGTCTACCCGGGGTGGGGAATTACGCGTTACCCCGTCACCGGCTACGCATGGAAGTGCGTGGGTCGGCCTTCAGACACGCGCAGGGAGGAAAAAGAGAAAGGGAAAGGAAAGAAGAGGGGTCTCAAACGCCGCAGCGGAGAAAAGGATAAAGAGAAGAGGGAAGGAAAAGAGAAGGACAGAGGAAGGACAGAGGAAGGACGATGACTTGCAAGTGTAGAAAGCAAGGAATTTGTAACAGTTTCGAGCGTCCGTCTCCGGACGTAGGCACAAACCATACTCCCAGATGGGGAGAAAGGGAAGGAAAGAGCCAGAGGTGAGGGGGGGGGGGCAAAGATGGGGGACGGGGAAGGATGCGGAAAGGGAGGGTATACAGCCCGAAAAGGAAGGAGGGCCACATTAGCTCGGGGTCCCGTGCACGCTACGCACGTATCCACAAAAGAGTTGTGGACCCCCTGGGGGGGTGGACGAGTATGTCAGCACTACCAACAGAGACGCCCTGTTGAGCAGTGATGTAAAGTGGACGAACAGCGCAAGCTGAGTTTCACACAATCGTATTTTTCGAAACCCATGCTAGTCTCCAGAAAAGTCATTATACTCGAACATAATACGTGTTCCAAAATTCTACAACTGATCGACGTTAGAGATATAGGTCTATAGTTTTGTACATTTGTTCGACGTCCCTTCTTGAAAACGGGGATGACCTGTGCCCTTTTCCAATCTTTTGGAACGCTACGCTCTTCTAGAGACCTACGGTACACCACTGCAAGAGGGGGGTAAGTTCCTTCGCGTACTCTGTGTAAAATCGAACTGGTATCTCATCAGGTCCAGCGGCCTTTCCTCTTTTGAGCGATTTTAATTGTTTTTCTATCCCTCTGTCGTCTATTTCGATATCATCTGTGTGACAATCTAGAGAAGGAACCACAGTGCAGTCTTCCTTTGTGAAACAGCTTTGGAAAGAGACATTTAGTATTTCGGCCTTTAGTCTGCCTTCCTCTGTTTCAGTACCATTTTGGTCACAGAGGGCCATAGACACGGGTTCCCAGGTAGATGCCGTGTTTCTTGACTTCCGCAAGGCGTTTGATACAGTTCCCCACAGTCGTTTAACGAACAAAGTAAGAGCATATGGACTATCAGACCAATGGTGTGATTGCATTGAGGAGTTCCTAGATAACAGAACGCAGCATGTAATCCTCAATGGAGAGAAGACTGATTTCAGATGTGCCGCAGGGGAGAGTCGTAGGACTGTTGCTATTCACAAGATATATAAATGACGTTGTGCATAACATCGGAAGTTCACTGAGGCGTTTTGCGGATGATGCTGTGGTATATCGAGAGGTTGTAACAATGGAAAATTGTACTGAAATGCAGGATGACCTGCAACGAATTGACGCATGCTGCAGGGAATGGCAATTGAATCTCAATGTACACAAGTGTAATGTGCTGCGAATACATTGAAAGAAAGATCCTTTATCATTTAGCTACAATGTAGCAGGTCAGCAACTGGAAGCATTTAATTCCATAAATTATCTGGCAGTAGGCATTAGGTGTCATTTAAAATGGAATTGGAAGAATCCTAAGGAAATGCAATCCGAAAACAAAGGAAGTAGATTACAGTACACTTGTTTGCCCACTGCTTGAATGCAGCTCACCGGTGTGGGATCCGTACCAGATAGGGTTGGTAGAAGAGACAGAGAAGATGCAACGGAGAGCAGCGCGCTTCGTTACAAGATCATTTAGTAATCGTGAAAGCGTTACGGAGTTCATAGATAAACTCCAGTGGAAGACTGTGCAGGAGAGACGCTCAGTAGCTCGGTACGGGCTTTTGTCGAAGTTTCGAGAACACACCTTCGCCGAGGAGTCAAGCAGTATATTGCTCCCTCCTGCGTATATCTCGCGAAGAGACCACACAGAGGCGTACCGACAATCTTTCTTTCCACGAACAATACTAGACTGGAATAGAAGGGAGAACCGATAGAGGTACTCAAAGTAACCTCCGCCACACACTGTCAGGTGGCTAGCGGAGTATGGATGTAGATATAGATGTAGATGTATTCACTGGTGATCCGTCGATCACCTCGAATGAGAGTGTCCGCACGTTCCAACACTGCACGAGCCACAGCTGTGTGTGACTGGCCGTCGAGCAGGAGGCCGGACAGGTTTGCACGACCTTGTTGGGATGATGACAGACGCTTCGACCAACGTCTTACCGTGATTTTGTTCACTGTCAGATCTCCGTAGACATTTTGCAAGCGCCTATGAATATCTACGATGCTCTGGTTTTCTGTCAAAAGAAACTCAATGGCAGCTGTCTGCTTGGAACGCTCCTCTAGACTACGTATAGCACCCCCACCTCTCGGAACTATATGAAACTACACGAATTGAATTGGAAATATTTCACGATGTCCCACAATAAATTTCGCATTTTTTCAACCGAAAATGGTCGAGAAAGAAAAGCGTTGCATTACTTATTCAACGCCCCTCGTAGTTCCGAAGCGCCGGGTCACAACCGTTTGCCTTTTGTCAAAGTCGCTCAAGTCGGTAGGATTTTCTCATTTGCGCTGAATTGATTCCCGATTCGTCTTTTCTCCATTTCAGACTCTATTTACACCATATGGTACCAGATAGTTTACATAATGTTGTGCCTCATCAGTGTACACTCATAACGAATTTGTTGCTTAACGTTTAAATTTAACAACCAAATTGCAAAATTCAATGTCATTTTAAGTTTTCCAGCAGGAAGTTTTGTCGCCTGTTTCTTGCCACCGTAGTCACACGCAGCCCTTCTAGAATAATGCCACTTCTTGAAAATAAGACCACCTCTCTCTTGTCTCATTTGGATGTGTATGCAGCACAGCGCCAACCGTACGCGACGGGAAAGATCGACCCCTGCAATCTTCGTCGTCGGGATTTGAATCAGTTGGGCGTCCTGGGGTGGGTATTCATTCCAATGTTCTTTCCACCTTTCGGTGACATGGAATACATCTGTGACCATAAGAACGACCCAAGGTGGCTTGCGTCACTTCAGGCTTATACCTGGTGTATTTTGGAAGTGCTACTTTGTAACGATTTTGAAACACCCTGCTAATCCCGCAAGTCAGGACAGGCACTGGGAATTGTCGAAAGGGGCCAAAATGAACGGCTGTCAGTTAGACTCGAACACATATAACTTTATATAGCTGCCCAAACATTACAGCACAAATTTCGGAGCTGAACTATCGACTGAATATGTCACTTAAGGGCACAAGCTCTTTGATTTTTAAAACGGCTGAAGGCCCATGATTTAAAACACAACTACAATAAGTCTTCAAAAGGCAGAACGCGCAAGGTTTTATCCTTAAATAATATTTCAATAAATTCTTACAAGGCAGAAATCCCAAGGCTTTATCCTCAAATATTTTTTTTAAAAATGAGACTGAACGTCCAAACAATCTAAGATTAAAACAAGTAAGGAATTTAAATTTTAACACCGCTGAAGGCCCATGATTAAAAAACACAACTCCAATGAATTTTCAGTAGGCAAGAAGGCCCAAAGCTTTAACCCAAAAATATTTTAAATGAGGTTGAAGGCCCAAACAATGCAAGACTTGAGTGATATTTTCACTCTGCAGCAGAGTGTGCGCTGATATGAAACTTCCTGGCAGATTAAAACTGTGTGCTGGACCGAGACTAGAACTCGGGACCTTTGCAAAGGCAAAGGTCCCCAGTTCGAGTATCGGGCCAGCACACAGTTTTAATCTGCCAGGAAGTTTCAATGCAAGACTTGACAAGTAAGGAACTTTCAATTTTAAAGCGGCTGAAGGCCCATTATTTAAAACCCAACTAAATGCATACAAATGCAGAACATCGGGTATGAGCCATTAAAATCCACAATCTAACGCCAATAAGAAAAAGCAGTACAGCCAGCGGCACTCAGAAGTTTCCAGGGGTCGGTCTACACTTGAAATATTAACGTTCGCTTGAGAGGCACCCACATGCCTTGCTCATACTGTGGCATCAAGCAGTCAGGCCTGCAAGATGAGTGGTCTGCCAAGCGAGTAGATTCATTCTTAATTTATCGAGTAACATGAACTCTAGTACTCACACTTAAGTTACAAGTTATCCCCCTATATGATTAATACGCAACGGAAACACGCATCTGACTATCAGTAATTTACAGAACTCTGACTGTACACTACGCACTGGCAATACCACATTTTCCTTCCCTTTTTATTTAACGGTTTTTGTCAATACGTGGCCACCGCACTGAATACGAATGGCGCACACATTATAAATTTGGGACATTATGACAACATGCAATTCGAAGGAAAAGTCCACCAATCTTTTTCTTTTCACTATCTTATTTATTCCGATAAATTCTCTAACCTAAGCACACAAATTCTATAACCTACAACAATAACACATGAGAAATTCCGCCCAGTGGGCATGGCTTTACATTGGTGAATCTCTATATTATGGTCTCGTAATTATTTAACGCTACAGTACACTTTCTGGATAGGATGGTGGATCTTTTATTATTTCTCACACTTCGACTCTCACAATCATCATGACGAAACTATCCTCCAGACCGAGCGGTACCCAAGGAACAAGCATAACCCACTAATCTTTTGAAACTACCTTGCTACTCTCCCATGCAAACCACACATACCCAAATTACATGACATACACCACACTACGACATGAAATACAAATCACTAAATAGTCACAACATTATCACTTTCAGCTTTCCCACTTCAATTAGTATTTATCCCAGTTTCACACGACACTGCCCCACTTTGTAATTCTACTTTCCTACTATGAACTCTGGAGATATATGCACGTCTTCCTGTGCAATGTAAGCCAAGTGGCGTTGCTGGATAGACAGCCGACTCACCTTGCTTCTCTCTCAGAGTTTGAATCTAGCGTCACACGGAATCATATCACGCAAAGTAATATCAAGAACGTATTCATCACACACGCGAGTCCTCAACTGATACCATGGACGAGTACTTCTCTTTATCTTTTGTCTCATACACAGTTTGAGACTCACACAGCACTCACCACGTGGAAGTACTCGTCTCTAATTTCAAGTCCTGCACACGCAATTTCTTAAATATTTCAACTTCCGGTACACATGCTATTTCTTAAATATTTCAACTTATTGTACACACGCTAGTAATTCAGCTTAACTTAAGCACACAGAAGTATTTCAGCTTATTGCTACACGTGGTTTCATTGTGACCGTTGGTCACTTCCGAAGATTACTACAATCCCATTAATATTACCTGCCTGACATTTAATTCTCCCCACAAAAGTTTCTGAAATAGAGAAATCATTATTTCAAACTACTCTTAAACATTCCACATGCATACCATGTCTCCACTCTTTTGTCATTACGGAGCACAACTAAAAAAGGTCTTAACAGCACAAGATCCAGCGGCAGAGTGCTGAAACATGGCCGTTCTCCAGGTCATCTTGTTCCTCTGTCGAGGTGGGGGAAGACCATGCTACTGTATTGGTCAGCCACATTTCAGGTGCTCAAAGCTCAGGTAAATTTCATCTCTTTGGTCCCACCAAAGATGGCCAAAGGATCGTCTCAAAGATGAACATATATTCACATTCACTATCTGCGGTTAGCAGACGACCATACATTCATTCATTTCACAGATCTCACCAAACTGGATGTAGGGGTTTACTTTGTGGGAGTGCACATGTGATCAATTAAATAAATAAATTGTCATTCTTTCCCACACTGGTATCCAGCTTCGCTGTATTAATTGAAATTGAGTTATTTTACAAAAAAAATGTGTTGTTCTGACAAAAATAATGAAGTATGTTGTACCTATTTTCAATGTCGGGCGGTACTGTAACCTTTCACGCTTAGGAGATACAGGTAGTCGGCCCAACTATATCCAATCCGCCGGCAACCCAGCCAAGAGATAGTCAACGGACCCACAGACAAGACGACTTGCTTTCCACCCGACCAGTACACAAGGAATTCCAAAGCAACGTAAAAGGCGTAGCCGCCCACAATCAAGTATGCATAAGCTGTCAAAACTACACACACGTGTTGAACAGCGACAGCACGGTGAGGAAAGGACACTGCCTGAATTTTACGTCAGTGGCCAGGGTAGGTAACCGGAACACTAACGGCCACAAGGCTGGAGCACTTGGACTTCAAATAATCAAAATGCAGTTAAACTCCACCGGATGGTGGCCAAACTTTCGCCAACTCGAATATTCGCTGCTGCTCACGGGAATACCCCCAACAGCCAACCATGAAAACCAACAGCACAATGTGAACAGACTGGCTTCGGTAATTAAATCACCACTCAACTTTGATGTCCTGGTTCGGTGAGCCATGAACCTCGCAGCAATCGGAACAGCTACCACACACTCCGACACTGCGTAGAGACCGCCACTGGGTTCGGCCCACTGCGCCGCGCGGAGATTTCCTGGCTGATCCACACCAACCGACCGACTCCTCAGAGCCAGGACGACGACAACATTCAAAATAACTTGTCAATCAAAATCACACAAACTACACACAGTTTCACGAAAACTTGCACGAAGAACTAGACAATGGTAACGGTGGTGACTGTACGATAACAGGGACGACTCACGAGTCGGCACACAGAGTCAACCCATAAGCGATCGCCGGCCAAATCCACGTCGTCTGGCAAGACGACTGACAGACGACCAGCCAAAGTCTTCCCCACTCCAATCGTGAGTGGCGGCAACCGTCGGGCGAGTCATGGCGGACCGCGTAATAACTCAAACACTGCCAGGTCCAAACTAACTCAACACACGACGACAGGGAAGTAATAGCAGTCCATCAAAGATAATACGGCAGGGCCTATATCGATAAGCGCTGCTGCTGCCGCCCACGGGCAGGCAAGGCAGCAACTCAGTGACACCAGTAATTGAAAATTAAGATAACGAGGTGGCAGTACGGTAAAAAGAAGATGTAAGAAAATGAAATGGCACGAACACGAGCCACGCACGGCTCAGATTTATTTCTTAAGAATTTACATGGTGGCAGTTTTTCTTCTGAGCTCTGAAGGGCCGTTATTGGATGTAACAGCTCCACGATGCTACTCCAGGTGGCCGTAAAACAAATGTGTGCAACGGAAAATACTGAAAACCAAGATGAAGATTTGGCCCTGTCTGACTACCCCCTGAAGTAGATCTGAGGATCTCTTAATGGTGATATTATTTCTTCCTTCTTGCTCTTTAGCATATAAATTACAACCTAAATGTAGATGAGTGATTAAGGGAACTAGTAACTACAACATGATAAATGCTGTTTCTGTTTATTCATTTATTGTAGATTAAATCCGCTTTATATATCACAAATGTTTATATATCAATATCCAATGGCCATAAAGAGATACAAATGAATTCCCTAAGTAATAATACTGATCAACTGCCAAAATATGCCCCTTTTTAAGGCTACACGATCTACAGGGTGTTTATAAATGAATATCGGGGTTTTAACACTTTATAATATTTATTACATTAAACTTACAGTTATAAATAATATGTCAAATGAAAGAGCAATTCAAACAGTTTTACCAAGAACCTTATAAATGTTCAATGTGAGCACCATTTGTCACAGGGCACACATCAAGTCTACAGCCGAGGTCTGCTTGTAGCGGAGGCAGGTACACACGATCCTTGATGAAGCCCCAAAAGAAAAAATCGTATGGCGCTGGGTGAGGTGAACGTGGAGGCCATGCAGAGCAAGCCATGTCATTGGGCCCCTTGCACCTTATCCAGCATTTGGCTATAGACTTGTGTGCCGTGTGACAAAATGGTGCTCACTTTAAACATCTATAAGGTTCTTGGTAAAACTGTTTGAGCTGTTCTTTCGTTTGACATATCATTTATAACTGTAAGTTTAATGTAATAAATATTTTAAAGCGTTAAAACCCCGATATTCATTTACAAACACCCTGTAATATAAATAACGTGAGATGACTAACATCATCTACGTACCAAACACTGGAAGACACTACTTTCAAAGATGATTTACAGTGGTGTGCAGCATCAGTGGAAATAAAAGTTACATGGTCACAGATGTTTACCTTTATAGTTCTAATAAGCTAAAGCAATTACCAATATCACCGTATGTACTGCATCCAGTATGTCGGAGTGATGGTTCTCGTACACATCTACGACGATGGAAGAAATCCAGCCACAAAATATAAAAAAAATGCATTGAAACGCTAGGACGCGAACTCCCAGCCACACAGGCGGAGTCCAGATAACGACTCAACGTGAGTATAGAGAGGAGAAACGCTCTCAATCACTGAACGCTGCGTACTTAACAACGACTCTGTACCCAGAATTGTGCAAGTTGGGAACAGTACAGTGCCTATCCGTTCATTAACTATAAAATCTCCTGAGGGCAAAGACAGCAAGTCCGTCTGTATCAACAAAAGCTGATACTGAGTGACCGTCAAACACGGGCGCTCAAAATGGAAGACCTCTTTATCTCCACTGCTGGCTTCCTAGCAAAGCTCGGCTCCTCTCCCTCATAATTGCAGAAGGTGAATCATATTCTGAAAACCAAGGAATATTCTCCGTCTTTACAGATTCATCCGAACGCCGACCAACCATATTTTAGTCTTTTGGCATCCAACGTGGAAAGTTTGTGAGGAAATACCTATCCCCATTAATTAGGAAATCTCACAATGGTACGCTTCTCGGAGTAGAAATCCTCGGAAATAACGCAGCCTACATGATTTCCGAGGTAACTCTTCCTTGTTCCTCTCTCCCGCGTCCAAGATTTTCAGAGTTTCCGAAGTATTATCTGGTTATTCTTCCGGCGTCGCTACAATACTGGCCGGCCGCCGCTGTATTGTGCTTCAGTGCTCAGGTGGGCTGAACGTCTGTCTTGTGCTACTTCGTGTGTTAAGCAGGACCAACACACCTTTGCGGGATTTTCCACCCAGGATATGAGTTACGCCTGCTGTTTTATTTCCACTGGCGTTCCAACCTCTGTCACTATAGCAATCATTCATTACACTACTCTGATAAAGACAAGCCATCACCTTTCGTGGAATGAGTGTTAACAACTATTTACGAGGTGTACGTGACAATATTAGTCTTCTTTAAATATTCATATATACGATGTATGACGTACCAAATGATACCTAATTCCTGTTGTAAATCACGGCAAAGTATGCAGATGAGTGCTTGTAAGATGCGAAATGAAAGCCACCTTACACCGCCCCCAGAAGCTGAGTGGTAAAAAAAAAAAAGTAGTCAGCGCAACATAATGTCAATCCTAAGGGTCCGGGTTCGATTCCCGACTGGGTCCGGGATTTTCTCCGCTCATGGACTGGGTGTTGTGTTGTCCTAATCATCATCATTTCATCCCCATCGACGCGCAAGTCGCCGAAGTGGCGTCAAATCGAAAGGCTTGCACCCAGCGAACGGTCTGCCCGACGGGAGGCCCTAGTCACACGACATTTATTTACCACTACTGAATGGCAATAGATCTGTTAGTGTCTCTAATAATCCTCTTCATCTCATTTAGATGCACATACACTGACGGGGAAAAAATCAAATACCAAAAAAGGAACCGTGCGACATAAACTAAAGTTGGAAGCGTTTTTCTACATTTGAAAGATGATGCATATTGAAATTTCGTGCCTGTCGTATAAGAGTGGTGCTTGTAGTGACACTATGTGTATGCGAATCTGGTCTGTTTTAAATACACGCTGTAACAGTCTTGATAGTTACGTTTGAGATTGGACGCTGTGAGTTGATGTAAATCGAGAATGCCTTTAAGGCTGCAAAGACACCATTGCTAACACCTCACTGAGCTTGAGGGAGGTGCTGGAACAGGGCTACTAGAAGCTGGATGTTCCTTCTGCTATACTGCAGGAAGACTTGTCAGGAACGCAGCCACTGTACTTGACTGCTGGCAGCGGTGGTCACGAGAACGTACCATCGGAAGAAGACTGCGCTCCAGACGGCCATGTGGCGCTAGGGAAGAGCATCGTGTATGGTGTACGGCTCTGGTGCATCGTACTCCATCTGCAGGTGCAATCTGAGCAGCAGTTGGCGTCACAGTGACACAACGGACTGTTACAAATCGGTTACCTCAAGGAGAGCTCCGAGCCACCTGTAGCGTGCAATTCGGTAACCCCAAACCATCGCCATTTGCGATTATAGTGGTGTCAGCTGAGTGCTCATTGGAGGCAGGATTGAGGGTTGTTGTGTTTTCTGATGAAAGCTGGTTCTTCTGTGTCGGTGGCAGTGATATCCGTGTGTTGGTTGGTAGGAGGTCATCTGAGGGCCTACAACCAACCAGTCTGCGTGCGAAACACACTGACCCTACCAGTCTAGTTATGGTATTCGGTGAGATTTCGTACGGCAGGAGCAGCACTCACATGGTTATCCCACGCACCCTGACTGCTAATTTGCACGTCATTCTGGTGATGCGACCTGTGCTGCTGCCATTCGTGAACAGCATTCCAGGGGGAGTTTTCTACGAGTCTAACGCTCGCCTGCATACCGATGTGGCAACCCTACGTGCTCTACAGAGTGTCCAAACGTCGTCTTGGCCTCCTCGATCACGAGACCTATGTCCAATCGAAAACACGTCGGACATCATCGGACAAGTCTACAGTGGTCCACAACCAGCATTAACCGTCCCTGTGTTGACCGACCAAGTGCGACAGGCGTGGAACTCCATCCTACAAACTGACGTCCGACACCTGTACCACGGAATGCACAGACGTTTGCACACTTGCACTCAGCATTTTGGCTGTTACACTAGTAATTAATGTCGCAGCGTTTCACATTTGCAATAGCTTATCTCGCACCTACATTAACCTGTGATCTTGCAATGTTAATGTGTTAAATGTGTTAGGAAGGCAAATGTATTCCCGAAATTTCATTATTTTACACTAATTATTTTTTGTTGCTGCGATTATTTTCCGTCAGTTACACGATCGCTGCTTTCCTATGCATGGCCGCAACATTCAGCAGCCTACTATACAAGACGAACTGCAACATTGCATTACGTATTTTCGTTTACTCGCTACTTGTTTAGCTCTTGAATCAGGCTTCTTTGACAGTTCCATGCAATGCTGCTTAAATGACAGCGGCCCATCGAGAGTGACGCCTAGATCTTTAGCGAGGTAGTTATCCGAAACATCGGCCCCATAAAATAGCAAGTGTAGCTTGTGTTCTTGTTTATTACGAAGATGCACTCACTAAACTTTCGCTGCAACTTTTCCATTTTTTATTACGTTCTTGCATCCAAATGGGGAGCAGGATTGAATTTAAGCTCAGCAGACATTAGTCACGCCAGTGCCGCCACACGCACCAATGGATCGTTAAACCTTTACAGACGGCGCAAAGATCGAGTCACGTGCTCAATTATGCGCGCGCACTGCCTCTGCGTGAGCTTAAGGCAGTAGTTAGGAATAAGACATTTATGGTTCAAGCGGACATTGCAGGTAAACATGGGTAAAGGTAAGGACGTGACAGACTGGCGAAAAGGGCAGTCGTGCTTGGCCGTGCGGTGTGTGGAGCTGCTAGCTGCTGCATCTGCTGGTCTTCCACGGCTGACTGCTCAGCGCGTCTGCTAGCAGTGGAGTGACACGCGAGGCCACCAAACACGGCTTCAGAATTGTGGTCGGAAAAAGAAGCTGACAGAGAGGGACGGCTTGTCAATCAAAACTGCTTCCAAACGCGACAGGAATTGCTGCAGGCAGTGAATGAAAGTCCATCACCGAGAGGACGCTGCGACGGAAACTGCGCGCAGTAAAGATCTGGCGTCGTTCACCTCGCAAGAGAGCGTTGCTCACGCACGCGCGTAAAGCTGCGTCTCTTCAGTGGGCTGGAAACCGTCGGACGTGGGCAGCAGCTGACTGATGCCGTCTGATGAATCACGTTTCTGCTGCATTCGAGTGAAACACGTCGTTGAGTGCTAAGGCCAAGTAAAGCATTATTCATCCTCTGAACGTGTGCAAGGTCAGGTTCAAGCTTGAAGTAGGTCTGTGAATAAGACCCACTAAGCAGCCTGCAAACTCACTTGACTTGAACCACGTAGAAAATCTGTGGGACAAGCTGGAACAGTGCCCAAAATGCAGACTAGTGTTACTTAAATATCGACAGTTGCGAGTCCGATATTATCGATGTACTGATTAACAACCGATCTTTTGAGCAGGTATTTCAAATTAAAAATAGCTTTCTCAGAATTTTTATTATTTAAAATGCAACCATACAAGGCATGCAAATTTTGTTTTATAAATAGCAAGGAATTTAAATTACTGTCCTTTAGTCGGTTGTTTGAAATACAACAGTAAAATATATAAGTAAGGTGTTTCAAGTCTTCTCCTTTAGTTTGTTGCGTTTTTCAGTAATTACTTATCCTGCCGCGGAGAAAACCCTCATTGCAGGAACTGAAGTCGCTGGGCACCACAAAAACGTTGTGGCCATTACACGCAATGTACTATTAGATTTTGCACGATATTCTAATACACAAGGATGCACGTCTATTATAGGTTTTTCAGAATACTGATGTAGGTCAATTATGGAATCACTGACTGGTGTCAAGACACTGACGTTACGCTGTTGCTAATTTGGCAAAAAAAAAGTAGACCATCCGATTTCAAACTGTTAGATGTTTCAGTAGACCTGTTAGCACTGCTCTTGGATGCTTCTGTTTCAGGTGTTGTTCTTGTAGCTGATGCGATGATAGCAGCATACTCTTTCTGTAGTACTTGTGCAGCGTCGTCTGCCTCTTGAATGTCCTGAAATAGGTTTTCTAAACCTAGGATCTAATAATGTCACAAGCATATTATCAGTCAATGAGTTAAAAGTTTTTACTCTTTCACTGACTGATTTAATCAAGGAATCCAGAACGCTTCGTCCTTCATTAGTTGTTAAGCTGCTTTCAAAGTCTGAAAATTTGCAGCAATACGTCGTATAAGAGGTATACGTAAGGAAGCAGAGATGTATGACTCCTCAGAGATTGTTGTTGTTGCTGCTGCTTAAGAAGGTTGAAAAAGATCTATTATCTCTTGTATAACTAATCAATTTTCTGCTTTTATCCTTTCATTTGTCGCAATCTCAAGCTCACTTCGTACTTCCAAAATTCTTTTGAGCGTGTGGCACGAGCTGTTCCATCGAGTCGGCGCCTCTTGTGTCGTTCCCATTTCTTTTTTTTTTTTTTTTTTGTGTGCTCTTTTTAGAACATGGCGCAGTTCGTCACTGGCTAGTGTACAGTTATGAAAGAAAGTCACAATAACCTTTGTCTTCAACAAAATTTGGAAAAATGTTTCCGCTTTGAAGCAATCTTGTAGTGTTAAGTTGATGCAGTGGACAAAACGGGGTGAATGTCGAATCCTTAGGCAGCTTTTTCATAACTGCAGCGTTGTCTGTAACCATTACTACTGTCTAATCACGAATATTGTATTCTAGTAACATTTGATTGATGACCTGCCAGTATGTGAGAAATTTCACATAATATTATCAAAAAATTTCTTCTTTCGACGTTTTATTGTCTGAAAAATTACTTTCATGTATGAAAATAATACTTCTCATACAAATTGCGCCAATATATTACTTGTCGATGTTACGTTGAGCTTCAGTATCTTAGAGCACGGTGAAAGCAGGAAAAGAAAGAAGAAGATAAAGAATAAGAATAAGAGGAAGGTGAACATATGAAATAGGGATGCGACAGGGGAAATGTTTACTGGTGTGCCGTGTAATGTTGCTACGTTAGCTGTACATGCTGGCTGATAAACTACAGCAGGTATAGCATAAACTACACATCGGAATAACAAGATTGAAACTGCGTTGAAGAGACCAAGGGTGGCTTCTTCAGTCATTATGTTTTTCCCAGTTGAGTTGACACTCAGTCCAGAACAGAAGGCCCATCAATCTGCTGCAGCGCTACGGCTGCTACATCGCTAACATCGGCAGCACTTGTGACAGTGCAGTCGACAGAAAGCGTGTAGCTTGTAGAAGTTTTGCTGTGTGTTTCGTCTTTCGTCGGAGGAAGCGCACGGAGCGGTATAAAGAGCACAATATGGTATTAATGAAGGGTAAGGAAAGATGCTGCAAGAGACAGCAATGCTGGCACCTTCGCTCATTATAACGATCTGACTGCCCCTTATACATTTAAGCGCCAAAGAAACTGGTATGGGCATGCGTGTTCAAATAAAGAGATACGTAAACAGGCAAATTACGCCGCTGCGGTTGGCAACGCCTATATAAGGCAACAAGTTTCTGGCGCAGTTGTTCGATCGGCTACAGCTGCTACAAGGGCAGGCTATCAAGACTTACTAGAGTTTGAACGTGGTGGTATAGTCGGCGCAGGAGTGATGGGACACAGCATCTCAGACATAACGATGAAGTGGGGACTTTCCTGTACGACCGTTTCACGAGTGAATCGCGAACATCAGGAATCCGATAAAACATCAAATCTCCGACATCGCTGCGGCCCGAAAAATATCCTGCAAGAACGGGACCAACAGTGACTGAAGATATTCGTTCAACGTGAAGAAAGTACAACCCTTCCACAAATTGCTGCATATTTCAATGCTGGGCCATCAAGAAGTGTCAGCGTGCAAGCCATTCAACGAAATATCATCGACAAGAGCTTTCGGACTCGAAGGCAGACTGGTGTACCCTTGATGGCTTCACGACACAGAGCTTTACGCCTCGTCTGGGCCCGTCAACAACGACATTGGACTGTTTATGACTGAAAAAATGTTACCTGGCCTGACAAATCTTGTCTCTAATTATATCGAGTGGATGGAGGTGTAGAGGTATGGAGACAATCTCATGAATCCATGGACCCTGCATGTCAGCAGTGGACTGTTCAAGCTGGTGGAGGCTCTGTAATGGTGTGGGGCGTGTGCAGTTAGAGTAATATGGGACTATAGAGTAATATCCACTGAAACATTCACCTTTCACCCGAATTACTTATGAATATGCATTGCACTGCTGTGAAAGGATATTGCGTGTAAATGCAGCTGTATATTTTAATGATTATATCCAGCCACCAAAGAAATAAAAACTCTTGACACTCTACAGCTTGCGCTTCTACTATATTCAGTTTTGCGGGAGTTGGTGTGTCCTTGAAGGAACAATCTCCGCCAATCGATCACAATACGGCAACCAATAGATGAATGATATTTGTGCTTCTACAAAAGCAGAAGCGAATCATGGGCATTAGGATTGAGTCAGTGTTTTGTGTTTTCGAATCACCTTACGCATTAACGTGTACTAGTGAAAACACTTGTAAGTATAATGAGCACTCAGAAACAGCAGAAGACAGAAGCAAGCGTGATTAATTAATAACGATAATAATTTTATTTATTTTAAATGCATTATACAGTACAATTACAAACACTTAAAAAATATTAAAATGTCAGTTTTTCCTCTATTAACTGCGTTGTATTACAACAGCCTTATTTGCATTTGTATTCCTTGCTACAAGTAAGTAATCTCACATATATGAAGATGAAAATCTGTATAATGCGCATTCTCGAATCCCTGTTATTTACGTGTGTAGTTTTTACCATAAGCATCTGACCGGTACGAGATGCGCACGACCGGGAGTTGTCATCACTGGAACACGAACAAGATGGCGACAAATCTACCAACAACATAGTTTATAAACAACATAGACTGGCTAAGGCGACACCATATTTGATGTTGACTAAATACCTACATAAAACCTACTTTCCCTCTGCACTCCAAACGCCATGGAGATAATAGGAACCGACGATTTTTCAGGCGCCAATTAAAAAAGAATTACATCATAAACATAGGACTATCTATAGTAAAACCAGTCTATTGATAGCGACGATAGTGCAGATACTATCGATTAATCGACAGTTTATCGATGTTTAAGTAACACTAACGCAGACATTACTATCTCCGCAATTTGGTGGCACTTAGTGATCAAATGCTCGGTGAATGACTCAATCTGGATGCAAAGTACCTGCACAACCTTGTGTACTCACTTTGTAACCAAATCCAGGCGGTCGTCAAGTCCAAGGGCGGAAGTACGCGATATTAATTGATGTTTGTAATGATTTCTCTAGAAATGACTAATTTTTATCCGGCGACCTTACTTAGGTGCCTACTTTGCTTTCTTTCTCTCTGAAAAATTCTTCATCTTATCTCTGGAGGTCCTCTTCTGGCCTTCTGGACAATCTGCTGAGTCCAGTACTTGGTTTGTCTGCTGTAAAATCTGACAGCCCTTCTCTGTATTTCTGTTCTTATCAGCGATTCCAATTTTAACAAAAGGCAATTGGCTAGAATTTAGTTGGAGGGGGGGGAGGAAGAACTTATTTAGACGTAAATAAGGGGACGTTAAAAGCTATGCCCGTATTCCTGCTACCAATCGCATGTACCTGCTTCGATTTTAGTATAGGTTGGTTATATTGCAATTACATTATTTAAGCATATACATACTTTATATTATACAGCGCGATGTTTTTAATTGGGGACGAACGAAAGGACTATTCCTGAGAGGATAAGGAGCAGAAAAAGTGATATACATCTGTAGCCGGAAATGCGTTTCAAGGAGGTACAGCTATTTTAATCAGGAGATAAGAGATTTTTGACAGTTTACATTTCAGTGACTGGAAGCATACGTGAGACTATTCCATGAAGTGAAGTTGTGGCGGCTGTATTAGTGTTTCACGCCCACACTGACGAGGGCAGCAATGTCCACGCCCGAGGCGTCGGTGCTAGGAGGCACCCGCTTCAGTGCTATGCCGGCTCCCCCTGGTGTGGACGCGTGTCGTGTCGTGTAGTGCAGCGCCTGGACACGACGGCCCGGTACAACAGGCTGCTGGGGCTGCCAAGTGTTATACCACCTACTGCACTCCCCTCACTTAAGCCATCGTAAGTTAATTTCTAAACTGAAGGAAACACTTCACAGCATTCGCTTCAGTATTGCTACAAATTCGTCGGGCTATAGACCGCGCTGCTCGAACTCGCAACACTGCTAAAAGTATCCTACGACTTCCACATCGATGGGAACGGTTTATACACAATGCTGGTGACTGCTTTGAAGGTCAGTAAAACTTTGAAACGCGTATCTGTTTTGTACAAGCTGCAAAGGTAAATAGTAAAGGTAAATAGTTCCAACTTTGGAGGAGCGAAACGTTAGCTGTTTGTGAGTATAAATCTAGGCGCTTGTCTGGTTGTAGCTATGGAGATGAGGTTGAGTGTTGAGGTTGATAGTTGGAAGACAGAGACGGAGTAGTAGATTGGGGTGGGGCAGTGAAAGAGGAAAATGAGTGTGAAAGATGGATAGGAAAGAGCTAGCGCTGATACAGTCAGAGAGGTGAGAAGAGTTAAGTTTCTAGAATGGATAACATCTGGGCAGATTTCTTTGCCTGGAAGAGAGAATCGGTTGGTGTTTAGAGGATGTAGAGTGCATGTAGATGTAGGGCTTGGAAGATGTGTTGTGGCAGATAGCAGGACTGAAAATTAGGAGGTAAACAACAGGATTGTTCAAGTAAAGTTCGTGATAGTGTAGGATGCACAGATGTGTTAGGTGTGCGTGAGGAGAAGTGAAAGTTTGATGAGACAGTAGAGGATCCACATGGAGGAAGAGAAATGCATGTCGAAAGAGAGATGAAGTGGTTGACATTCAAGGATATGGAGGGACTAACAGAACTTTAGCAGGGCTGATGGACCTACCCATGCAACACTGGCGTAGGAGCGGACAGGTAATGTCAAGGTTTTGGAGGTGTGGACTGTGAGAGGAGGAGTAGAGTCTCAGCCCCATCCACATCACTGCATACTGAATCTTCGACTTACTGTTCTCTACCAGTGTGCGACATCAACATGGCGCCCTGTTAGCTTCCTACTAGCGTGCCGGGAAGCAGCTGGCTGCAGTACAGAGACGGCGCGTCGCTTCTGTGTTGCAGTCGCAGCGCGCGAGGCCTCCGTCCCCATCGTCTTCTGCGCACGCGCAGCTGGCGGCACGCTTCAGCCAGGCCCTGCACCGGTTCAGCCCGGACAACTGCGCAGCGGACTCTGTGCACGCGCACGGTGAGTACCGCTCACTGCTTTCAGTTTAATAAACGTAACGTGTTAGAATCAACCATCTACGAAGTGAGTGAGGAAGAACAGTCCAATGAAGTTTAGTGGGCTCCTCTCGGGAGCGCAGACTTGTGAGCGACTTTACGTTGGCACGGATGAGGAGGCCTTTTGCATTGCTGTGGCAACGAATACGGTGAAGTCGTCACAGCTGTGTGCGACGGGCCGCACGCGGGAGATGGGACAGGGTTGTGGGACCTCGTTGCGATGATGGTAGACGCCTCGCCCAACGACTCACCGTGCTGTTGTTCACTGCCATGTCTCCGTACGCATTCTGCAAGCGCCTATGAATATGTACGATGTTCTGGTTTTGCACCAAAAACAACTCAATGACAGCTCTTTGCCTGGGACGCACCTCCGTTACTGACGCCATTTGGAAGGCTACGTATAACGCGTCCACGTATCGGAACTTCATGAAACTATGGGGTCTGAAGCGAGAATATTCCACGATGTCCCACAACACATTCCGCATTTGCTCAATTGAAACTGGCCGAGAAGAAATAAATGTATTGCAGTACTTAGTGAACCCTCCTCTCCTGATTGAGGTCAGAGAAGAAATCACCCTTCCACTATCGTAATAAATCTGCTGATTGCGCACTGAACGAAACGAAACTGCACAAGAGTGAATTAAAATGGAGAAGCAAGGGATGTGGTCGATGACATACTTTCCTAGGCCAGAGGTCGCTTTACATTCTCTGGTCGTCTTCTAGATTCATCATGGTTTCTATTACAGAACTTCAGTCTGTATTGTTCTAAGTTACCTGAAGGTACCGTAAAGTCACTCTGTTGAACGTACACATATTTGGAAAAGCTGAAACTGCGCCATAAACTATCTTGAATCTATTAAGCGTGAGAATTCAGGTCATTATCGGGCGGGGTTTATAATAACCAACAATCTAGATAAGATGTTCACTGAGTGTTTGAAACTGTTCAAGTCAATTATTACAGTTTTAATCACGTCAGTCGTAGCTTAAAGGTATTTCCCTACTTTAAAAAAGAATAAAGACTTTCTTAAGGACCTCTGTCGGTCTTGGCGATATTTTCTGTGAAACGAATCTTGCGATAGATGTCAGTGGCTCTCTCCTTACCCGTCTCGCAGAGTTCTGCGCGGCAAAAGGTGGTTACTCGAGCACCCTGGCAGGTGGTCACATTAATGTGGCTGGACAGTCTATATTTTAACGTCTTTGCATTTTTGGCTGTACGAGGAGTGTTCAAAAACTAACGGGAGTATTTTTTTTTTTTTTTTGAAATATTTCGTTGATTCTCTACGTCAACACAGTCCTCTTTAGGCATTATACACTAGTGCTAGCACTTTTACCGATCACCGAAATACTTCTAGACACGATCTTTGGCACAGTTTGTAGCTCCCTCAGCGATGCAATGCTCGTAAAATGACGGTCCTTTAAGGTTTTCTTTGTTCCTGGAAAGAGGTAAAAGTTATATCTGCTCCCATCTCCCGAATATAGAGGCTGGCGCATCATTAAGTATTGCTTTTGGACCAAAATAGCCGCGCGGGATTAGTCGAGCGGTCCCGGCGGAGGTTCGAGTCCTCCCTCGGGCATTAGTGTGTGTTTGTCCTTAGGATCGTTTAGGTTAAGTAGTGTGTAAGCTTAGGGACTGATGACCTTAGCGGTTAAGTCCCATAAGATTTCACACACATTCGAACATTTGGACCAAAATTCATCAACAAGCAACAAAATGTTGGCAGGTGCATAATTTAGATGCAAAAGCCATAAATCGTTTCGCCACAAATCCGGGCGTTTTGCTTTTTTTCGCATTGATTCACGTAAACAACTATCAGCTTTCGACGTTGAGACAAAAGCGCGTGGTGCTCTATGCTGTTATGTACGGGCCCATTCGATCATGGTGATCCAGAGTGGGGCAGTTGAGCATTACTTTCGACGTCATATCCGAAAACCCACGTTCCCTCACCTGTTATGGCACGTTATTGTAGTCCTACTTATTTATTGATTTTATCTAGTGGCTGCTGAGCGACTTGAACCACCATTGGTTTTTTTTCCCATATTCAATGGAAGTGGAACAAGTTTTACAGTCATATGTGTTTTACTGATGTAGCACTCACGAAAAACGGTTTTTAACATTTCTGAAACTTACCTGCAGTTTGCTTCGTTGTTATACCCAAATGTAATTCAAACTCTCTGGTCTATTTTTATACAAAGAATTACTCGAAAGGCCCGGAAATCCGTAGAAGTGATGTACATGTTCAAATAAACAAATGATTACAATTTCAGAAAATTTGCATGATTTACTCGAGACAACCATATGCTTGGCGCTCGTTCATAAGGTTGTTGGATGTCCTCGTGAGCATTCCGTGCCAAATTGTGTCGCTTTAGATCGTCCAAATCACGAGCTGGTTGGAGGACCCAACCCATAATACTCCAAATGCTCTCAAATGGGGAAAGATCTGACGGCTGGTCAACACAGGATTTGGCAAGCACGAAGACAAGCAGAAGAAACGCGTACCGTGTGCGGGTGGGCATTATCTTGCTGGAATGTAAGCCCAGGATGGCTCATCATAAAGGGCAACAAAACGGACCGCAGAATATCGTCGCCTACTGCTGCGCCATAATGCTGCCGTGGGTGCGAACCAAATGGGCCCCGCTCGGAAAAGAAACGGCACCGCAGACCATCACTCCTGGTTGTCGGGCGAATGGCGGGCAACAGTGTGGTTGGTATCGCACCAGTGTCCAGGGCGTCTCTAGGTTTCCGACCTGGAATCTCACTGACTGGTGTAGAGTTATCTGCAGTGATGAGTTTAGCTTCTAATTGAGCTCCGATGACCTGCAAATACATGTCTAGAGACGTTCCGGAGAGCCGTAAGATACCAACCCTACTGCCGCGCACCGTATGGCTCCAAAACCGTGAGTGATGACCTGGGGTGCCACCTCTTTCCATATCAGGAACCCTTTGGTTGTCCAGTCTGGTCCCTTTAATCCCGACCAACCAACCAACCTTTGGTTGTCATCCGCGGTAGCCTTACAGGACAGCGGTACGCCGACGAGGTTGTACGCCCCGTTTTGTTGCCTTTCATGCCAAGCCGTCCTCAGCTTACATTTCAGCAAAATAATGTCCTCCCGCTCACGGCGATAGTTTATACTTCCTACCAAACCCTGTCCTGGTCAGCAAAGTCGCCGGAAGTCTGCCCATCTCCGAACGTTTGGAGCATTACACGCACGGGCCTCCAACCATCTCGGGATTTTGACGATCTAACGCGGCAGGTGGACAGGATTTGGCACTACACCCCTCAGGAGAACTTCCAGCAACTGTATTGACAACGCCAAGCCGAGTTAGAGTCGTGAGTGGAGCAGTGTGTTATTGACTCGCTCAATTCGTGAAGTACTTTCTCTCGAATAAATCATCAAATTTTTCAGAAACTGTAATCATTTGTTTGTCTACACATTTACGTCCCATTCGTATCATTCCTTCATGATGCTTCTTTTTTTTTTAGTTTATCTATATCAGCCAGTACTACAAAAATACACGTTTGTCGACACAGCGAAAAAGACACCACGCGAATCGGGGTATTGCACCATGCGAAGTTACAAAATACTCGTTCCTATTCGAGCACACCTACTGCACGATTGTTAAGCATATTTAGCAAGGAAAAATGATGTTTAGACTCAGGTAACAAAGGCGCCCTTGGCGAGGGAAATTCGCCGTTGTTGTCAGGCGTTGTTCCGCGCCCGTGCACGTGTCGCCCGCCCCCACGCAAGACAAAACACGGCGCCTCGCCCGAACGAGATACGGCCGCGCCTGCGCATGAGACGCCGTCGCCTGCTCCCAGCCGTCGCACGGACGCTCCACTCATCGGCGTAGGCAGTCGTGGCGAAATTAAAAATTTAAAAACCAATTAGAGGTTTTGAAGTAAAGTGAAAGGAAGTGATTGACTTAGAAATTAATATTCAGATGTAGTCACGGTAAGAGTACGAGGGTCATTTCAAAAGTCCTGCACGCTGCGCACGCGCGACCTCTACGTTGGCGTCATTAGCTTGAAATTCGTGTCAGCTGTGAGCGAGACCTCAGGCGTCACGGAAGTACACGTGTTTGGTTGTTGGCGTGGCTGCGTTGTGAGTAATTCAGTTTTGAAATGTAAGCTGAAACCGAGTCAGGTCGGATCACACGTAGTGACCACCGTTCCTACACCAAAATCGATTTCCTACGTGGAATTTACAGCGCTCTAAGAGAGGTGTGGTGGTGGATCGGTGGTCTGCTCGTATCCTTGAAAGTCGCGTAAGCGCTGAGGTCAGCCCAAGAAGTGGAAAGCAATTGACGGCAACAGACTACTCAAGTTATTGTTAATGACGTCTTGATAGAGGTTGGACGAAAAACATGTGAGGAAATTGTATACGAGGCCAGAACGTCTGTCACCTGAGTTAACAGGATCACTAATGAAAAGTTAAAGATGAGAGAGTTGTGCCGGATGGGTTCCGGATGATCTGAGTGAAGAGCAGAAAGAAGGTCGCAAAAAAATCGCAGAAGAGTTGCTTCAACGTCATTGGGCAGAAGGAGAACAGTTTCTGAAACGGACTGTTGCACTTACTACACTCGCATACTTGATGCTGAGCCAAAACAGAAGAATCAGCCGTCACAATAGGAAGGTCCCGACTCTCCACGCCCGGAAGTGCAGCACTGCCGCGCTATCCTCTAATGGCTGTCTAGGTCCGTCTCCTCTGGCAGGCATCCGGCTTCGGTAGCACCGTATGCCGGTACTTTCTGCCGCGTCAGCGGGCCGATGGGTGTTCTTGTGCAACACCTGCTTCTTGTTGCAGCATCGTGCCGTGCTGGCAGAATGACATTACGGTGCTTCATTGGTTTCCCAGTTAACGACTGAGATTTCTCGCTCGATCGTCCGGGGCGTGCCATATTATTTGCAATATCAGCTCTTTGCCTCTTTTTCGTTGTGATTGCTACACAACACAGTTCCCTTGCTAGAGTTGACTTTGTGCTTCCTGTAGAAACTTCAAGAAAATTTTGCATCTCTAGCAGAAGAAAATTATCGGTATATTATGTGGCTCTAGGTATATGGCAAGGAGAAGTTGTGTGAAACAATCTTGAACAAATAAATCAATGTATACAAAACACAACACAGTAACAGAACATATCTATGAACACGTCTACAATTTCTCTTCTGATGGCATATAGCGGACACAATTACGGAAAGAAACTCGTCAACCTTGAGGACAACTGCCGAATGACCCCATAGATGTGGCGGCCCTCCTCCGCTGGCCCTGCGACAGGTGCGCCGGCCATCTCTCACCGGCGGCAGGCCTCAATGGCTGCCGTGAACTGGGCGGCGCAGCTTGTTTTACGGCGACGCCAGCGCCGTGTTCTCAATTAAAGCGCGCGGCCAGTGGCGTGGCTGGCTGGCTGGCTGGCTGGCACTGCTCTCGCCGCCCGCTTTATTTATCGGCCAAATTACGCGGAACGCCGGCCACTGCCTCGCTTCTTTTCTTTTCTTTTCTACTCCTCGGATACCTGCCTGCCCACCTTCTCCTATTTTCATGCCGGCTGCGGCGCTCCACCGCTGTCCCTTTTCGTTTCCCCACTTCCTGTCTTTGTGTGGGGAGCTGAGCGTACGCACAACACCAGGCCGTCCGGCAATTTCTCGGACTGCGCTAAACATTTTGTTGTTGTTGTTGTTGTTGTGGTCTTCAGTCCTGAGACTGGTTTGATGCAGCTCTCCATGCTACTCTATCCTGTGCAAGCTTCTTCATCTCCCACTGCAACATACATCCTTCTGAATCTGCTTAGTGTATTCATCTCTTGGTCTCCCTCTACGATTTTTACCCTCCACGCTGCCCTCCAATGCTAAATTTGTGATCCCTTGAGGCCTCAAAACATGGCCTACCAACCGATCCCTTCTTCTAGTCAAGTTGTGCCACAAACTTCTCTTCTCCCCAATCCTATTCAATACCTCCTCATTAGTTACGTGATCCACCCACCTTATCTTCAGCATTCTTCTGTAGCACCACATTTCGAAAGCTTCTATTCTCTTCTTGTCCAAACTGGTTATCGTCCATGTTTCACTTCCATACGTGGCTACACTCCATACAAATACTTTCAGAAGCGACTTCTTGACACTTAAATCTATACTCGATGTTAACAAATTTCTCTTCTTCAGAAACGATTTCCTTGCCATTGCCAGTCTACATTTTATATCCTCTCTACTTCGACCATCATCAGTTATTTTACTCCCTAAATAGCAAAACTCCTTTACTACTTTAAGTGTCTCATTTCCTAATCTAATCCCCTCAGCATCACCCGATTTAATTTGACTACATTCCATTATCTTCGTTTTGCTTTTGTTGATGTTCATTTGATATCCTCCTTTCAAGACACTGTCCATTCTGTTCAACTGCTCTTCCAAGTCCTTTGCTGTCTCTGACAGAATTACAATGTCATCGCCGATCCACAAAGTTTTAATTTCTTCTCCATGGATTTTAATACCTACTCCGAATTTTTCTTTTGTTTCCTTTACTGCTTGCTCAATATACAGATTGAATAACATCGGGGAGAGGCTACAACCCTGTCTCACTCCTTTCCCAACCACTGCTTCCCTTTCATGCCCCTCGACTCTTATAACTGCCATCTGGTTTCTGTACAAATTGTAAATAGCCTTCCGCTCCCTGTATTTTACCCCTGCCACCTTCAGAATTTGAAAGAGAGTATTCCAGTTAACATTGTCGAAAGCTTTCTCTAAGTCTACAAATGCTAGAAACGTAGGTTTGCCTTTTCTTAATCTTTCTTCTAAGATAAGTCGTAAGGTTAGTATTGCCTCACGTGTTCCAACATTTCTACGGAATCCAAACAGATCTTCCCCGAGCTCCGCTTCTACCAGTTTTTCCATTCGTCTGTAAAGAATTCGCGTTAGTATTTTGCAACTGAGACTTATTAAACTGATAGTTTGGTAACTTTCACATCTGTCAACACCTGCTTTCTTTAGGATTGGAATTACTATATTCGTCTTGAAGTCTGAGGGTATTTCGCCTGTCTCATACATCTTGCTCACCAGATGGTAGAGTTTTGTCATGACTGGCTCTCCCAAGGCCATCAGTAGTTCTAATGGAATGTTGTCTACTCCCGGGGCCTTGTTTCGACTCAGGTCTTTCAGTGCTCTGTCAAACTCTTCACGCAGTATCTTATCTCCCATTTCGTCTTCATCTACATCCTCTTCCATTTCCATAATATTGTCCAAGTACATCGCCCATGTATAAACCCTCTATATATTCCTTCCACCTTTCTGCCTTCCCGTCTTTGCTTAGAACTGGGTTGCCATCTGAGCTCTTGATATTCATACAAGTGGTTCTCTTCTCTCCAAAGGTCTCTTTAATTTTCCTGTAGGCAGTATCTATCTTACACCTAGTGAGACAGGCCTCTACATCCTTACATTTGTCCTCTAGCCATCCCTGCTTAGTCATTTTGCACTTCCTGTCGATCTCATTTTTGAGACGTTTGTATTCCTTTTTGCCTGCTTCATTTACTCCATTTTTATATTTTCTCTTTTCATCAATTAAATTCAATATTTCTTCTGTTACCCAAGGATTTCTATTAGTCCTCGTCTTTTTACCTACTTGATCCTCTGCTGCCTTCACTACTTCATCCCTCAGAGCTACCCATTCTTCTTCTACTGTATTTCTTTCCCCCATTCCTGTCAGTTGTTCCCTTATGCTCTCCCTGAAACTCTCTACAACTTCTGGTTCTTTCAGTTTATCCAGGTTCCATCTCCTTAAATTCTCACCTTTTTGCAGTTTCTGCAGTTTCAATCTGCAGTTCATAACCAATAGATTGTGGTCAGAATCCACATCTGCCTCTGGAAATGTCTTACAATTTAAAACCTGGTTCCTAAATCTCTCTCTTACCATTATATAATCTATCTGATACCTTTTAGTATCTCCAGGATTCTTCCAGGTATACAACCTTCTTTTACGATTCTTGAACCAAGTGTTAGCTATGATTAAGTTATGCTCTGTGCAAAATTCTACAAGGCGGCTTCCTCTTTCATTTCTTCCCCCAATCCATATTCACCTACTATGTTTCCTTCTCTCCCTTTTCCTACTGATGAATTCCAGTCACACATGACTATTAAATTTTCGTCTCCCTTCACTACCTGAATAATTTCTTTTATCGCGTCATACATTTCATCAATTTCTTCATCATCTGCAGAGCTAGTTGGCATATAAACTTGTACTACTGTAGTAGGCAAGGGCTTTGTGTCTATCTTGGCCACAATAATGCGTTCACTATGCTGTTTGTAGTAGCTAACCCGCACTCCTATTTTTTTATTCATTATTAAGCCTACTCCTGCATTACCCCTATTTGATTTTGTATTTATAACCCTGTAATCACCTGACCAAAAGTCTTGTTCGTCCTGCCACCGAACTTCACTAATTCCCACTATATCTAACTGTAACCTATCCATTTCACTTTTTAGATTTTCTAATCTACCTGCCCGATTAAGGGATCTGACATTCCACGCTCCGATCCGTAGAACGCCAGTTTTCTTTCTCCTGATAACGACGTCCTCTTGAGTAGTCCCCGCCCGGAGATCCGAATGGGGGACTATTTTACCTCCGGAATATTTTACCCAAGAGGACGCCATCATCATTTAACCATACAGTAAAGCTGCATGTTCTCGGGAAAAATTACGGCTGTAGTTTCCCCTTGCTTTCAGCCGTTCGCAGTACCAGCACAGCAAGGCCGTTTTGGCTAGTGTTACAAGGCCAGATCAGTCAATCATCCAGACTGTTGCCCCTGCAACTACTGAAAAGGCTGCTGCCCCTCTTCAGGAACCACATGTTTGTCTGGCCTCTCACCAGATACCCCTCCGTTGTGGTTGCACCTACGGTACGGCCATCTGTATCGCTGAGGCACGCAAGCCTCCCCACCAACGGCAAGGTCCATGGTTCATTCGTCGAAATTCCTAACCGTGTTTAGAATACCTTCTTTTTTCACACTGGAGCAGTCAGCTAACGTTGACGTAGCACTCTGCGACTTCCATGACGTCAATTGTTGCTGTTTCATGCTGAAGACTGATTTCACACGTGAAAAACAAATAAAGTTCTAAAATATTTCAGCAACGTGCCGTGTAAAGTAGAACCAATACGAAACAAGAACGTTCTCTACGTCACAAACAGAACTTGCGACATGCCATATTCTATTCGTCGTGCTAATTTGAAGCCCATATTTAGTGTGTTTTGAGTGAATGTCTGCCTTTTCACAACACCGGCACACCGAGGGTCTCTCGAGAATACATCGTTATCTGAACGATTTGTTGTAACAAAATGATAGGAGGCGTAATATTGATGGTTAAAGGATTCTCGTATTTACTTTTTTTTCGTGTTATAGGTCGTATGTTTTCAAAGTAGGCAACAGCTCATTGGAGATTCATCAAAAACGTGTTGTTCTTTCTGGACGTATTATAATTGAATGTCATTTAACAACATATCGGCAATTAAAGGCTTCAGGGACTAGTTATCATGATGTTGTCATACCGACGATGATTACCAAATTTAACAAAGCAACCAAGAATGCTGGGAAAATATTTTTGCTGGAAAGAGCAGATAAGCAATTGCTAGGATCCTACGAGTATTGGGGAAAGAGAGCACCACCCCACTTTGCATTGTTGCCAGATCTTTTCAAAATGGTGGCGCATAGAATTGGCAACAACGCATGACATCATCCAAAACGTTATTCAAGATGGCGGCCCTTGGCGCGAAGTTTGAAATTTGGCAAGAAGAAGGTCAATTGGGCTACCCACACTAACCTAAGTCACCCGACCTCCACATCTTCCTATGAACTGGGGTATCTCTACTAAGCTAAGAAAATGGAGTGAAAGAAAGGGCACTTGGACTAACCTCGGTCACCCAACTGATTGGTGGGAAAAGGACTCAACCAGTGCCGGACATTTCATTTTGTATACACCAGTGTTTATTTAAACAATTGCATGCAGCACACCCATCCAGTGTGTTCACCACAAGGTCCGGACTCCAACTGACCACACCATACAGCAGTACCACCACACCATGAGGTCTGGACTCAAACTGACCTAGTACATAGCCCCACCACCAGAGGGCACTGTCGTCCAAGATGGCGGCCACAACGTTAGGTGATGATGCACGTACCATTATTCAAGATGCTGGCAAACAGTGAGTTCACCACAAGGCCTAGTACATATTGACACCAGAGAGTGCAACTGTGGACTTGGAATGAATTTTCGCGAATGCCACGCCCACCTGGACTTAGAAGGAAATAGTTAAAGTCTCCACCAAGATCCTCAACCGACCGCTATGTCCTCACACCAACCCATGTTGTCGGGGTAATATGTACTAAAGTGCACTAACGTGTAGTAACGAGTACTAACGTGCACTAACGTGTACTAACGTGCACAGCACTTGAATCCATCCAAGATGGCGGCTGTGTCGTCTGTTGATGATGCAAGTGCCACACCCCTCTGGCTGGAAGATTGAATTTTGGCGGAAGATAGGTCAATTGGGCTACATTCACTAACCTAACACCCCTCCTACTGAAAAACAGTGGGACATTCAAATTCCAACATGATAATGCATCACACCACAGTTATCTCTACTAATCTAAAAAAATCGCGGGAAAATATGTCACTTGGGATACGCCCACTAACCTAACTCACCCGGCCGCCACCTATTCCCAGGAACTGGTGCAGAGTTTGAATTTTGATGGTAAAGAAAGGTCACTTCGGGTTTCTCTACCAACTTAAAAAAATTGCAGGAAACAAAGCTCACTTCCACTAGCCTAAGTCACCCGACTGCCACCTCTTCCTAGGGATTGGTAGGAAAATGATCTAGCCTGTGCTGGGCTGCTGGAGAGAAGAAGGAGTGTGCTTTATTTCTTTTGCAACAATTTATTTATGGATGGAGTATATTTGTCACACAAAGCACTAGCCCTGATGTCCTTGGAGTCAAATATGGTTCAAAGGGCTCTAAGCACTATGGAACTTAACATCAGGAGTTATTAGTCCCCTAGACCTAGAACTACTTAAACTAACCTAAGGATATCACTCATATCCATGCCTTAGGCAGGATTCGAACCTGCGACCGTAGCAGCCGCGTGGTTCCGGACTGAAATGCCTAGAACCGCTTGGCCACTGTGGTCAGCCTGCTTGGTGTCACAATACACAGTTCTAGACATGCAAACTACTCATAAATGACGCAACAGACATGCTTGCTAATTGTAGACTGTCAAAGTAGTGCATTCCACAGCCTACACTCATCAAACTAGTACACCGAAATAATTTCAGTACAGACGTGGTAACTCCTCCTAAATAATGCATCACAGTGATGTGCAGACACGAAATCGTGGACTGTCCAAATAACACATAGCACAGCCTACAGGTCTCCTCGCAAAATAATGCAACAGACACGTGATCAACGTGCACAAGCACCCTCTGGCACCCCCTGTCCACTAGACAGCACAGGAAGTGATGCGGCCCTCAGCTGTCAAACCACACACAAACGCCCCTTAAGGTCCCGCATGAATGAGGCGGTGGCGCCCCTTTCATACTTGACACCTGAGAAATTCTTCGCAAAGTACGTGATCACCTAGGCACCGCTGATGATGCGACCAGACGCGCGAGCAGTCACAGCTGCAAGCCGCCACCAGATGCAGGTGAAAGTTGCCTCTATTGTCGAGTATACAATCACTCCAGAATGAGATTTTCACTCTGCAGCGGAGTGTGCACTGATATGAAACTTCCTGGCAGATTAAAACTGTGTGCCGGAACGAGACTCGAACTCGGGATCTTTGCCTTTTGCGGGCAAGTGCTCTACCACCGAGCTACCCAAGCACGACTCACACCCCGTCCTCACAGCTTTACTTCTGCCAGTACCTTGTCTCCTACTTTCCAAACTTTAGATTCACTGTTATACTGACATCACAGAACTCCAAGGTGCGCTCATGCAGCCCACATATGCAAGACAACTCCGTCAGCATGTGTCTTTATTGTTGATGACGGAGTATTTGCAAACCTTTGGAAACGTGTCTAACAACATTCTCAATCTTATACTCATGTCACTTGACTGTGTAAAAAATAAGAACCGCATCGGCCTCGCGGAAATTGTATACTGCCCCAGAAATAGTTAACGCTTGCCTTCTTGATGTCTCTGCTTGTATGCACGAAAATTCTTGCCCTAACAGAAGCTGTTTACAAAAATAATTCAGAATAACGTAGAATGCAGTCTTGCTCGTGGACCTAAGATGGTACCCACTGCATCATGTGTTACCCTTCCTGCTTTCAGCACTCAAACGTTCTCTCCATTATGTAGAGGCTCCTATATCCCAGCACAAAGGATGTGAACGAATCATGCATTATGATTAGCTTTTATTGAATTTACTCGCAGTATTACTGATGCTGCCAGTATCGAAGTACCATCCACCTTTTCTTCCTTTCTGCAGATGGGACGTTTAGTGGTAAAATTATTTTGCACAGATCGTTAAATTGCACTCACAGTTAAACACGCAAAATTGTCTACAGATCATCAAATATCTAAGAAACCCAAAAATATATTGGAAGCCAGGAACTTATTTACCAGTTTAACTACATTTCAGTATTATTACGATTGCCACATCAGTCTGACACCGATAAATGTACACATAATTTCTACTCTTGATGGTTGTGCTTTTGGAATATATCTCAGTATCTATAGCCTATATAATTTTCCATGTAAAACATCTCTCTCGTACCCTTACAGTTATCGAAGTGATGAATCTATACATCCCTCATGATAAGCCACACAGTCATCTTCTATAGTCATACCACAACATAAAGCATAGTAACTTTACAATGCAATGTATACATATTTTGCATGACATAAGCCACAGTAACATTACAATACAATGTATACATATTTCACACAAACAGTGCAGTTATCTTTTATATCTGTACAGCACCCGAAAAAATTGTGGTGTGCCTACACTCACACTGGCTATGTCACGATACTCCTCAGCCCTAGGGAAGCACCGTCAGCCTTTTCTTTCTTTCTAAAGACGTGACAATCAGCGGCAGTAACTATTTTACACTGATCACCATATTGCACTGACAACTATACCTCGCAAAGTACCGTACATATCATCAAATACAGAAAGACTCTCACTCAATTATACTGCTCTCCCACTGAGGACAGGAGCCTGAATATTAGAGTGTGATACCAATGTACAATCTAGCAATATATCACTGCATACTGTAGCAATGTAGGAAGCATCCAATCTCCACCATTCAAAATTATCCCTTTTACATCAGAGCATCTGCAGTTTGTGGTCTTGCGGTAGCATTCGATTCCCGGCGGGTTCAGGGATTTTCTCTGCCTCAAGATGACTGGGTATTGTGTTTCTTTCATCATCATTTCATCCTCATTCACTCGCAAGTCGCCGTAGTGTCGTTAAAGAACTTGTGGAGCGGCGGCCGAACCGCCCCGCGAGGGGTCTCCCGGCCACCAATGCCATAGACTCATTCATTACCCTCAGCGGACCGAAGTCGCTCTCAGAACTGTTTCTACAAATTCGGGATCGTTTCCCCTCGGCACAAACGTTTTACTGTTTCTGCTCTGAACCTGCTTCCTTGCTTGCTCGCTTTTATACACACATCTCCAGATTTGGGGATTACAAGAACACACGTATTTTCACATGGTCCACCATAATACTAGACCATTTTTGCAGTACTTCTCGATACCAAGCAGTAGACAGCATCCTACCAATCGCTAGCGCAAGATAATTCCGAAGATATAGACTGGAAATTATTTCTCTAGAAACCCCAAACTTTAGCGAGGTGCAGCATGCTGCAAACCACTGAGCAACAAGAAACAAATGGAGGAAACTGATATTTCCTCTCTCCATTACCGATGTCGGTGATGTAGCAGATTCCAAATCATGACTATAATTTACAATCCAACTAAGGTCTTCCCCGCGTCCAGAGAACTGGCAAACGTGTCTTCCATATGCTAGATGCACGCATCACAATCGATCTTCTCTCAACTAAACAAAGGCGCGAAATGTGCAGAAGCAGTCAACCGAATAATTTGCGTGGGAGGGAATAACGGCCAGCGCAAATGCACCGCCATACACAATCTTCTCAAATTTCCACTTGATCATGAAAGCCGCCCAACACATATTAAGTATTAGTTCGCTATTCGGTCGTCTAGGTGACGGCAAAGTTAACTCAGATACATTCCTTCACTCCAACAGGCCTCTGCATTCCGATGGCTGCTGCCGTTAACGGGGAACGTGAATCATTCCCACCACAGGCCATGCATACACGGTACCATTCTAGAAAACTGGTCTCATATATGTTTTATCATTATACTTACAATTAAATCTTATGGCTACGAAGTCTTTCGCGACGTATTTCTTGAGTAAAAATCTCTCGGTGTACATGCCGCGTCAAATCAGGATAAATCTCCAAGCTTTCGACCACTACCTCCATGGTCGTCGTCAGGGCTAAAACTGACTGTCGTGAACTAGTGAGGTTCCCACTTTTATATGCAAAGGACGGCTACTGATTGGCTGGAATACGTCAGCGATATGGCGCGTAGCGAAGTGGTGCCCTCTACTTCCATAGATGTAGTTGCTATCCCGCGTTGCTTGCAGCGCCATCCCTTGAATCAGGAGGTAAAGTGCGAGAAGTTTTTCTCTGCGATTTTTCTTTATCCAGTGCACTCTTCCAAGTGTTGCTAAGTGCATAGCCGTTGTCTCTATTAAAGTTATTATCGCTAAGTCTAATTTCGACTGCTTCCCGGATCACAGAGTCCCAGTAATTCGATGTGTGGGCTATTACTCTGGTTTCTTCAAATAAAATCTTATGCTTGTTAAGCAGGCTATGTTCAGCCACCGCTGATTTTTCCAAATACCTGTATTTCGGGTGGCGTTGGTGCTCGATGCAGCGGTCGGCAACGGTTCTTACAGACTGGCCCACGTAATTCTTGCCGCATTCGCAAGGAATAGTATAAATTACCGGCACTCTTAAGCCGAGACTATCTTTGACTGGTCTCAACATTTCCTTAATTTTCCTAGGTGGTCGGAAAACTGGTTTTATTCCTTGCCTCTTCAGGACTCTGGCTATCTTGCTCGTTGTAGCACCGCAAAAAGGAAGCCGCGCTATGTGTTGGTCCTCTTCTTGTATGTGGCCGGCATCGTGTCTTACTTTCTTCGACAATACTGATTTAATTTCACCGGCAGAATAACCATTCCTCTTGAAAACAGTCGTCAAATGGTTAATCTCGGGACCGAGGTGGTCCTTGTCGGAAATAGTCCTGGCTCTGTGTACTAAAGTATTCAGCATAGCTCTCTTCTGAGACGGATGATGGAAGCTATGGCTATGCAGATATAAGTCTGTATGGGTTGGCTTCCTGTACACAGAATGGCCCAGTCGTCCATCCGGCTTTCGCTCTACCAACACATCTAAAAAAGGTAACTTCCCTTCCTTCTCTACCTCCAATGTAAATTTTATGTTCGGATGTACACCATTCAGATGTTCGACGAACTGCTGCAGCGTGTCGCTGCCGTGTGGCCAGATTAAAAAAGTATCGTCGACGTATCTGTAGAAGCATGATGGGCGGAGGTGAGCACTGCTCAGGGCTCGTTCTTCAAAGTCCTCCATGAAAAAATTCGCTATTGCTGGTGACAGTGGCGAACCCATGGCTGTTCCATCCGTCATTTCATAATAATTTCCACTGTATAAAAAAATAAGTGGTCGTCAAGGTATGCTTGGAGATTTATCCTGATTTGACGCGGCATGTACACCGAGAGATTTTTACTCAATTAAATGTTATGATCGCGGTGTCATCTCAACGGCATTCGATAATGAGCGAAGTATTGGAAATACACCCTGGTGAAGGCTGTGGCTTTGGTTTTGGAAATATATGTACCTTCCTTACGACTGGGCATAGTCATCTCCTTTACACATATCGGAATGCAAACACATACATTATAAGCCTGATGCTCAAATGCGAACATATCACGCCCCCCCCCCCCCCCCACTACTACTAAGTATAATAATACTTGACCAAGAAATGATTACACACAATTCAAAATATAATACTGACCGAAAATCAACGATGGGTGGGCATGTCTCTTAGGATTTTCTTGCGAGTGCTACCACTGTGTCTTGGAAAGAGAGACATAACGGGTCAGATGTTTAAAAAAAACCTGATCGCAACAACTACTGTATGTTACCGTCTCAAGTGGTCTTAGTTCTACAGCTGCACGCAAGTATACTTGTTAAACGCTACACCCACTTTACAAATTGAGGTACGACATTACCTGTGAATGAGGTGGTTTCTTCCAGACAAATGCCATGAAGGTGATCGTAGGAATGTGTATTATCAAACCAAGACGTAACCCACGATGCAACCTCATGATAATATTAACGCATTTTGAAAGTGATTCGGCTAATGAACGTGGTATGTAAGCGGTATTTGCGACTCCCTCACACCGCCCCAGCTAGATAATTCTATAGTATTTGTAGCGCATTCTGTCTCAATACTATACCAGAGGTTCTGTGATATATCCACTGAGTTATAGGCGACGACTGATTGAGAAGGATTGATGTCGTAAGAAAATGTACACTAGCTTCTCAGATCTCTAGTGCCATGCTATCCACTAGAAATGATGTCCATGATTTGGAATTAGGTCTTTCCATTAAAGCACATACCTGCATCGGATCACACCCACAACTGAATAATATTTCTGGCACTATCATATCTCGCAACGAGTCACCTTCTTCGAACCTGTCTGCTACAGTAAAATTACAACCTGGTTTTAGCCAGTCCCAAAGCATCTTGCAGCTGTGGCTATTTCGACAGCTTTGCGCAGGTGATCGTTTCATTTTAAGTCAGACCTGAGCAGAAGTCGGAGTACGAAAGGTACTACGGAAACAAAGAAAGCTTCATCATAGGTTTAAGAGTAGTCGAATCATAGCTGATAAGGAAAAGCTGAACGAAGCGAAAAAGAGCGTAAAGAGAGCAATGAGAGAAGCATTCAACGAATTCGAACATAAAACATTGGCAAACAATCTAAACAAGAACCCTAAAAAGTTTTGGTCATATGTAAAATCGGTAAGCGGATCTAAATCCCCTATTCAGTCACTCGTTGACCACGATGGCACCGAAACAGAGGACGACCGAAGAAAGGCAGAAATACTGAATTCAGTGTTCCGAAACTGTTTCACTGCGGAAAATCTTAACACGGTCCCTGACTTCAGCCGTCGCACGGACGCCAAAATGGAAAATATTGAAATAAACGATATCGGAATTGAAAAACAACTGCTATCACTTAGTAGCGGAAAAGCATCCGGACCAGACGAGATACCCTTAAGATTCTACAGTGATTATGCTAAAGAACTTGCCCCCTTTCTATCAGCAATTTATCGTAGATCGCTGGAAGAACGTAAAGTACCTAGCGACTGGAAGAAAGCGCAGGTCGTTCCCATTTTCAAGAAGGGTCATAAATCAGATGCGAATAATTATAGGCCTATTTCGCTTACGTCAATCTGTTGTAGAATAATGGAACATGTTTTGTGTTCTCGTATTATGACGTTCTTAGATAATACAAATCTCCTTCATCATAACCAACATGGATTCCGCAAACAGAGATCATGTGAAACTCAGCTCGCCCTATTTGCCCAAGAAATTCACAGTGCCGTAGACACTGGCGAGCAGATTGATGCCGTATTCCTGGACTTCAGGAAGGCATTTGATACGGTTCCGCACTTACGTTTAGTGAAAAAAATACGAGCTTACGGAATATCGGACCAGGTTTGTGATTGGATTCAGGATTTCCTAGAAGAAAGAACACAACATGTCATTCTTAACGGTTCAAAATCTGCAGATGTAGAGGTAATTTCGGGAGTACCGCAGGGAAGCGTGATAGGACCTTTATTGTTTACAATATACATAAATGACTTAGTTGACAACATCGGTAGCTCCGTGAGGCTATTTGCAGATGACACGGTTGTCTACAAGAAAGTAGCAACATCAGAAGACTCGTACGTACTCCAGGAGGACCTGCAGAGGATTAATGCATGGTGCGAAAGCTGGCAGCTTTCCCTAAACGTAGATAAATGTAATATAATGCGCATACATAGGGGCAGAAATCCATTCCAGTACGATTATGCCATAGGTGGTAAATCATTGGAAGCGGTAACGACCGTAAAATACTTAGGAGTTACTATCCGGAGCGATCTGAAGTGGAATGATCACATAAAACAAATAGTGGGAAAAGCAGGCGCCAGGTTGAGATTCATAGGAAGAATTCTAAGAAAATGTGACTCATCGACGAAAGAAGTAGCTTACAAAACGCTTGTTCGTCCGATTCTTGAGTATTGCTCATCAGTATGGGACCCTTACCAGGTTGGATTAATAGAAGAGATAGACATGATCCAGCGAAAAGCAGCGCGATTCGTCATGGGGACATTTAGTCAGCGCGAGAGCGTTACGGAGATGCTGAACAAGCTCCAGTGGCGGACACTTCAAGAAAGGCGTTACGCAATACGGAGAGGTTTATTATCGAAATTACGAGAGAGCACATTCCGGGAAGAGATGGGCAACATATTACTACCGCCCACATATATCTCGCGTAATGATCACAACGAAAAGATCCGAGAAATTAGAGCAAATACGGAGACTTACAAGCAGTCGTTCTTTCCACGCACAATTCGTGAATGGAACAGGGAAGGGGGGATCAGATAGTGGTACAATAAGTACCCTCCGCCACACACCGTAAGGTGGCTCGCGGAGTATAGATGTAGATGTAGAATACCATACCCACCACCTTCTGCAACCCATGTAGAAACAGAGCGACCTGAGTTAGTGCGACAGGAGCATATTTCGACCATTCGATAGAAATGCGCGCATTGTGGTGCATCCCCAAACTACATACAAGTACTACAGATCCACGTCCATTCAAATCTATCACCCCAACTTGCTATCATCGTTATTCTCTACCCCCCCCAACAGAGAAAAATTACGAACTATAAAAGCCCCACTAACTTCAACCGATATAGAAGTCACCTAGGCACCGATGCTGGCGCAATGATGCACAGCTTCCCAGAATAGCGCAGCGCGCTGCCCTCCAAGCATTCCTAATGCTACACCCCGTCCCTCACCGAATTGACACCTCAAACTGCTACTGCTACTGGCGCCCGTGTGGCACGATCCTATTAAATATACTGGCACTGCAGAGGCCACTTTAAAGTTTGATCACCTATACTCTAGCTAAATGATCGAATCCCACAGACTATACTATATGGCATGAAACGCTCCCTCTGGTCCTGTTTATTAGTTTCGGAGATTGTTTTCTAACACGCTTTTGTACAATGCCAAACATTTAGTTTTTCTATCACGACTTTGAGGCCTGTACCTGGTTCTAAAATGACATTAAGAAGTTCTGATCTCTGGCATTTTGCAGGAGACCAGACGTTGCACGGCGTAAATCATGCTCTTACAGCAGATAGCATAACATGCCACACATCGGCTGATATTAAATAAAAGATAGTTACAACATAAGGAAACTGGAAGAGTTTTGCGGCGCAAGCGTAGGTTTCCAAACTACAGTCCGAAGGTGATTCACGAGCTCTACAATTAGACTTGTCTCTCACACTGACGGAATAGCTGTGGCTCTGCATTCCCTTTCGACTAATTCCTAATATTGCATTCGTGTAAGCGATCAATGTTTCAGTGCTATCCACCCCAGAAGGTACTGTCCATCCAGCAAAACTCTTTCCTCAATTCAAACAAGGGATATCAGTCAATCATTATGTGGGAACCAACAGCGTGCCAGTGTACAGATGGGATGGAAGAGACACCATCGATGTACTCCAATAATAAGCATCACAGTTGATAGCGCGAACAATTTTAGCAATTTTACAGTAACTTCAACACAGGTCAATGACGTGACAGCGTGTTTCCTCGATTTTAGTATCATAGCTAAACCACCCCCTCTCCACTCTGCGAGTATCATTGCGAACATGTGCAGTACGTCCATTCCGAGTCCTCACCAATCTCGAGATGCGCCAATGTCGAGGAGCTTAGCTCTCCGTATCGATGTATAGTAATGCATTTCAAGGTGCCATGATGTAATAGCAGACAGTTAAGAAGAACAAGATACAAATGATTTTTATGCGTGATGGAGCTCTTGATGGATGGAGTTCGACGCATTTTTACGTAAATCAACCAAGCTATCAACTCTATTGTTCTAGAGTCTAGGATCGGTACCGGGAAGGTATTGGCCAGAGAGAACATAAACACATGCACTCCTAAGGCTACAACGTTCTGCTCTTAAAACGGACCTATGATGTTAGATCGCCTACATTTCCGATCTATCAGTCGTATGGAACGTAGCATTGTTAATATTTCACTGTGAGAAATATATTTCAAGCACATGACATAGATCCTTCTTTCCGCTTTCTCCACGATGAACTATGTTATCGAACCATAAAATGAAAAAAAAAAAACTACTTCCGTAAAACACTTGCTCTTCACGAGACGAGCACAATATAGCTTTCCGGAGACAATAGTGTCCAATGTTCACATCTCATCATGATTCAGAAATTGTACAATGCCTGCATCAGGCCTATATAAAATGATCGTTAGTAGCGGAGGATATCTCCTACAAGGAAACAGATAAACGCATAGGAGCAGCGTCCGACATGTGAAAATTACAAGTCATTCCGTCACTAACTCTATAAACAGCACATCTGTCTCGCAAACACCTATCGCTAACTTAATTCTGAAGCTGAAGTCTTGATTTTACACCTGAGACGCGACAGGCAGGATGGAGTACATCACATAAATCATAGTTCGTTTAGAGGAATGTGTCAAGTTTCATCACATATGAGATTGAAGTCCTCTGATGACCGACAGGTTTACCATTAACGATCGCAAGTAGACAGTGCTTTAAACCACATACAGAACACGTGGCTGTATACGAGTAGAACGCAGGCTATGTCACACGACTGATGCATCCAGACAGAACACTGGAAAAATTGACCTGCAGAAACTTATCTTTGTCTAGAATGCATCAGTCAACCATTAAATCGTACCTCATTACAGCTCCATTTCAACCAGTCACCCCGTCCACTCTGTCATCCTTCAACGCAAATGCAAGTAAGTTTAGAGGTGAATGGTTCTCTGTCCTCCTGAAAAGCAGGAAATACAGTGTTCAATTCGCGTGTATCATTGGTACCTCAATAGACATACAGTATAATGCTCCCTTAACGGAAAAAAAATTGACTACCTCCCTGATTCCCTTCCTTTCGATGTCGACGTTTTCTCAGATTCCTCTTGTTGCCGCATACTTGTTCCCATGTACAAATTGTTCGGCGCAATCCAGAAGATATGCAAGTACTTCCTCATATTCCCATGTTTCGGTGCATATTTGGTCAATTTATACCTATTAACTCGTCATTTTTCGCAATTCTATCGATTTTATGTCAGATCTATCCAAGTGATCATGACACAACCGCTCGTTCCTCGTTCTAAAATTTGCCTGTAAATGTAGCACAACTGCCAACACCTAGCGCAAATGCACTGATCGGGAGGCATAATATAGCACGGTACTCGACTGTATCCAGTCACCCCCACATTCAGAGAGCGTTTGTTCTGTTTTCTGTATGTCTGTGTGTATGCAAGCCTAGTGTGTTCTTGTGATCCTCGAGTCTGGATATGTGTGTAGAAAAGCGAACAAGCAAGGAAGTAGGTTCAGTGCAGAAACAGTAATGCATTTGTGCCGAGGAAAAATGATCCTGAATTTGAAGAAAAGTTCTGAGAGTGACTTCGGTCCACTGAGGGTACTCTGATGTAAAAGGGATGATTTCGTATGGTGGAGGATATGAATTGTATGTTTACTACATCGACATTGTACACGGTGATATATTGTTGGGTTGGATATCAGTTTCACGCTCTAATATTCAAGCTCCTGTCCTCAGTGGGCGAGCAGTGTAATTGAGTAACAGTCTTTCCATAGTTGACAATATGTATGGTACTTTGCAAAGATTAGTTGTCAGTGCAATTTTCGTGATCAGTGTAAAATAGTTTACTGCCGCTGAATGTCAAGTCTGTAGAAAGAAAAAAAAAGGCTGATGGTGCTTCCCTAGGACTGAGGAGCATCGTGACATATAGCCAGTGTGAGTGTAGGCATACAATAATTTTTTCGGGTGCTGTGCATATATAAATGATAACTGCACTGTTTGTGTGAAATGTGTATATATCGTATTGTAAAGTTACTGTGGCTTATGTCGTGTAAAATGTGCATACATTGTATTGTAAGGTTACTGTGGCTTATGTGGTGTAAAATATGTATAATTTGCATTGTAAAGTTACTATGCTTTATGTTGTGGTATGACTAGAGAGGGTGACTGTGTGTCGTATCATGAGGGATGTATAGATTCAGCACTTCGATAACCGTGAGGGTGTGAGAGAGATTTTTTACGTGGAAAATTATGTGCGCTATAGATACTGAGATTCGTTCCAGAAGCACAACCGTCAAGAGCAGAAATTACATGTACATCGATAAGTGTAAGACTGTTGCTGCAATTGTAATAATATTTAACTGTAGTTAGACTGGTAAATATGTTCCTGGCTTTCAATATTCTTGTCAGTCTCGAACGAAATTGATGATTTGTAGACAACTTTGTGGGTGCAATTTAGCGATCTGTGCAAAATAATTTTACCACAGAAAGTCTCGACTGCAGAAAGATACAAATGGTGGATGGTGCTTTGATACTGGTGGCATCAGTAATACGGTGGGTAAATTCGATAAGAGCCAATCATAATGAAAGATTTATTGATATCCTTTGTGCTGGGATATAGGAGCCTCTACATAGTGGAGGGAACATTTGTGTGTTGAAGGCAGGAAGGATAACACATGGCCACACAGGATTAGCCGAGCGGTCTTAGGCACTGCAGTCATGGACTGTGCGGCTCATACCGGTGGAGGTTCGAGTCCTCCTTCGGGCATGGATGTGTGTGTTTGTCCTTAGGATAATTTAGGTTAAGTAGTGGGTAAGCTTAGGGACTGATGACCTTAGCAGTTAAGTCCCATAAGATTTCACACACATTTTTTGATAACACATGATGGAGTGGGTACCATGTTAGGTCCGTGAGGAAGACTGCATTCTACGTTATTCTGTGTTACTTCCATAAACAGCTTCTGTTATGGCAAGAAATTTTGTGCATACAAGCTGAGACATCAAGGAAGCGAGCATTAACTATTTCTGGGACAGTATACAATTTCCGCGAGGTCGATACAGTTCTTATTTTTCACATAGTCAAGTGACATGAGTATAAGATTGAGAATGTTGTTAGATACGTTTCCAAAGGTTTGTAACTACTCCGTCATCAACAATAAAGACACATGCTGACGGAGGTGTCTTGCATATGTGGGCTGCATGAGCGCACCTTGGAGTTCTGTGATGTCAGTATAACAGTGACTATAAAGTTTGGAAGGTAGGAGACGAGGTACTGGCAGAAGTAAAGCTGTGAGGACGGAGAGTGAGTCGTGCTTGGGTAGCTCGGTGGTAGAGCACTTGCCCGCAAAAGGCAAAGGTCCAGAGTTCGAGTCTCGGTCCAGCACACAGTTTTAATCTGCCAGGAAGTTTCATATCAGTGCACACTTGGCCGCAGAGTGAAAATCTCATTCTGGAGTGATTGTATACTCGACAATAGAGGCAACTTTCACCTGCATCTGGTGGCGGCTTGAAGCTGTGACTGCTCGCGCATCTGGTTGCATCATCAGCGGTGCCTAGGTGATCACGTACTTTGCGAAGAATTTCTCAGGTGTCAAGTATGAAAGGGGTGCCACCGCCTCATGCATGCGGGACCTTAAGGGGCGTTTGTGTGTGGTTTGACAGCTGAGGGCCACATCACTTCCTGTGCTGTCTAGTGGACAGGGGGTGCCTGAGGGTGCTTGTGCACGTTGATCACGTGTCTGGTGCATTATTTTGCGAGGAGACCTGTAGGCTGTGCTATGTGTTATTTGGACAGTTCACGATTTCGTGTCTGCACATCACTGTGATGCATTATTTAGGAGGAGTTACCCCATCTGTACTGAAATTATTTCGGTGTAGTAGTTTGCATGTGTGTAGGCTGTGGAATGCATTACTTTGACAGTCTACAATTAGCAAGTATGTCTGTTGCGCTATTTACTAGAAGTTTGCATGTCTGCAGACTGTGTATTGTGAGCCCAAGCACATCGGGGCGAGTGTATTGTGTCAGTGTGATAAATATACTCCATCCGTAAATAAATTGTTCCAAAATAAATAAAGCACAGTCCATCCTCTCTCCACCAGCCCAGTGCAGTCTGGGTCATTTTCCCACAAATCCCTAGGTAGAGGCTGCAATCAGGTGACTTAGGTTAGTGGAGGTGAGCTTTTTTCCCGCAATTTTCTTAGGTTGGTAGAGAAACACCTTCCTTCACCACCAAAATTCAAACTCTGCGCCAGTTCCTAGGATGAGGTGGCAGTCAGGTGACTTAGGTTAGTGGGAGTATCTCAAGTGACATATTTTCCCTCTATTTTCTTAGGTTAGTAGAGGTAACTGTGGTGTGATGCATTATCGTGTTGGAATATTGACTTCCTGCCGTTTTCTTGGGGAGGGGGTTAGGTTAGTGGAGGTAGCCCAATTGACCTTCTTCTTGCCAAAATTCAAATTTCCCGCCAAAAGTCGTCATTTTGAATGACATCATGGCCGCCATGTTGGATGACGTCATGCGCTGTTGCCAAATCAACACGCCATCTTGGGTGATGTCATCTCCGCCATCTTGGATACATCTGGCAACAATGCAGAGTGGGGTGGTGCTGTCTTTGCCCCTGTACTCCTACGTAGACAATGAATGAACATCATTTAGTTGCAGTGTGAGGGATTCAAAATTTAAGCATACTGTAAATCATGCTCTGTAGAAGCCAAGTAAGTGGATTAATGGCGGAAAAGTCCCACCGTGGTTTAATAACAAAATTCTGAAAATCCTGTAGAAGGAAAATCTCTCAGTTCACAAGAGAAAGCGCAAATGACGACAGGCAAAATGTTGTAAAGATTCGTGACTCTGTAAGATGATCGATGGGTGAAGTACATAATAACTATAAGAGGCGATCAGGAAGTTTCAGGTTTTGGGTACAGCTGCAGCGTATATGCATCATGCGAGTGTATAAGCACTGACGTGTAGGCAGGGGATTATTGTGGCATTCCTGCCTTTCCAACGTGTGTACGATAAATGCGCAAATGTAACTAAGGTGATGTCATTAGGAAATGCATCAAAAGACGACCAACATGCTGTTATTCTTTTTTTGGCTACCGAAAACAAGACACCAGTACACATCCATCGGTGACTGAAAAATGTATGTGGGGCAGCATGTCTGTCGGAAAGCACCGTTGTGGAATGGTGCACCAAGTTCCATGCTGGCCGTCATTCGACACGAGACAGCAATCGATCTGGGAGGTCAGCGTCATCCATTACGGACCAGAAGAAGTGGGCAGTCGATGGTGCGATTACGGCAAACTGGCGCATAACTATTCGTGCGCTACCAAAGGATCTCGACATCAGCTTCGATAGCATGCAACACGTAACCTGGAGGGAGTTCGGATATCCTAAGGTCTGCAGCTGGGCCGGCCGCGGTGGCCGTGCGGTTCTAGGCGCTTCAGTCCGGAACCGCGAGACTACTACGGTCGCAGGTTCGAATCCGGCCTCGGGCATGGATGTGTGTGATGTCCTTAGGTTAGTTAGGTTTAAGTAGTTCTAAGTTCTAGGGGACTGACGACTTCAGATGTTAAGTCCCATAGTGCTCAGAGCCATTTGAACCATTTTTTCTGCAGCTGGTGGATACCCTAGGCATTGAAGGCTCAACAAAAAGCAAACCAGATGTTTTTTTGAAATCCCTGATGCGTTTCAGTGTTGAGCGCATTGCTGCAGGCGACGAAAGCTGGTGTCACCCCTGGGAACTGGAGTCGAAAGCATTGATGACACAGAGTGACATCTATCACCCCCTCGTTCCAAGAAGTTCAAGAACCAGCAATCTGCTGGAAACGTTACGCTCTCCCTGTTCTTTGAATCCCGGGGACAATTGCTTATTGTTTCAAAGAACTTAGTGTCTCCAGCTCTGGTAAACTGCACTACGCAACGCTGGAGAAATTACGGCGTAAATTAACGCGAAACGTCCGAGAAAACGGTGAAAAGGGTCGCTGCTGTCACATGATATCGCACGTTCCACTGTCGTAAATGTAACGGGTAACTTACGCCAACTCAGGTGGAAAACAATCGAGCACTCGCCCTGTACTCGAAGTACCTTCCGCCACACACCGTCAGGTGGCTTGCGGAGTATGAATGTAGATGTAGATCTCTTCGCACGAGATTATCATGGCTTCGGTCCCTTACAAATGACCTTGAAGGTTCGACGGTTCCCGTCGTACGAGGATGTGCAGAGACTTTTTCAGACAGCGGAAGACAGAGTTTTACCAAATGGGTATCTTTAATCTGGTGCGTCGGTAGAATGAATGCCTCAATGGTCACGGTGATTTTGCCCGATTGGCATACCGGTTCTGGGCTGTACGGCTTTCGAACGGTAAGTTTTGACCGCCCGTTCTATGACCCCCACTCGTTAGCAAAGGATCTAGCCGAAAACCCGAGAAACTCTGGTCCCACGTAAAATCGCTAAGCTGGTCGAAGGCTTTTCTACACTCACTCCTGGACTAACTTGGCAATAAAAAATAGCGAAAGGAAAGCTGAAGTTGTAAATTTTGCGTTTCAGGAATCGTTAATGCAGGAGGATTATACAAACGTACCATCCTTTGAACATCAGACAGACTCCGCTATGGATACTGACAGGCTTCCCTCGCTTAGAGGAACAACTGAAGCGGTTGAAAACAAATAAAACGGCAGGTACGCAAGGAATAAAAAAAAAAGGTTGAAATGGCTCTGAGCACTATGGGACTTAGAACTACTTAAACCTAACTAACCTAAGGACATCACACACATCCATGCCCGAGGCAGGATTCGAACCTGCGACCGTAGCGGTCGCGTGGTTCCAGACTGTAGCGCCTAGAACCGCTCGGCCACCCCGGCCGGTCGCAAGAAATCCCAGTTCAGTTTTTCGAAGAGTACTGTACGACGTTTGCCCCTTAGGTTGCATTTATAGCAAACCTCTCGACCAGCACAGAGTCCCTGGCGTCTACATAAAAGTGCAGATGACTGCTGTATATAAGAAGGGTAAAAGAGCTGCCGCGAAAAATGACAGATCAATGTCTCTAACATCCGTTTAGTGCAGAATTCTTGAACATATTCTCAGTTCGAAAACGATAAAGTTCCTTGAGATGGAAAAGCTTCTGTGCACCTATCAGAATGGCTTTAGTAAGCGTTGTTTGTGCGAAACTTTTTTAATTTTCTCACATTGTAGCCAGTGAACAATGGATAAAGGACAACAAGTGGACTCCATATTTCCAGACTGACAAGTCGCCCCACTGCAGGTTGTTAATGAAGATCCGAGCATACAGAATAGGTTCCCAAATATGTGAGAGGCTCGAAGACTTTCTAAGTGATAGAATCCAGTACGTTGTTCTCGACAGTGGGTGTTCGTCAGGGAGAAGGATATTGTCAGAAGTGCTGGAATGTAGTGTGATAGAGCCGCTATTATTTTCTGTGATCTTACAGAGAGGGTGAGCAGCACTGTGCAGCTGTTTGCTAGTGATGCTGCGATGTAAGGGAAGGTGTCGTCGTCGAGTGACTGTTGGAGGATACGAAATGACAGACAAAGTTCAACTTGGTGGGATGAATGGTAGAAAAATGTAGAAAAATGTAAGTTAATACCGATGAGTAGGGACTCTTTGGATACAGAATTAGTAATGTGCTACTTGACAATTAGGTCGATTAAATATCTAGGTGTAACGTTGCAAAACTATATGAAATTTAACGAGCTTGTATGGATTGCAATTCACAAGGCGAATGGTCGATTTCTTGGGCCAATTTTATGAAAGCTTAGTTCATTTGTAAAGGAGACCACGTATAGAACACTAGTGTGATATATTCTTGAGTACTACTCGAGTGTTTGGGATCCCCACCAGGTCGGATTACAGGAAGACATAGAAGCTATTCAGAGGCAGGCTGCTAGATTGGTTACCAATATTGACAAAGTATTAGAGAGATGCTTCACGAACTCAAATTGGAACCCTGGAGAGAAGGGACATTGTTTATGACGAACACCTTTGAGAAAATTTAGAGAACCGGCATTTGAACGAGACTACTGCTACCAATGTACAGTCGCATTAGGTTCATGAACACAAGAGAAATTAGGGTTCCTATGGAGGCATGTAGACAGTCCATTTTCCCTCGCTCTATTTGCGAGTGGAACAGGAAGGAAATTGTCTAGTATTGGTACAAGATACCCTCCACCGAGCACCATACAATGATTGGCGCAGTATTTACGTAAATGCAGGAGTGCATTTCCAGCTATGAGTTCCTGAGGCAGTATCGATCCGTGGATTGTCTCTCGTAATTTCTATCCACTGTACAGATTCATTGTGTAAACATCCGTGTCCACATATACACTCTGCGATGCAGAGGGTACTTCCCCATTGTGCCTCCTGTTAGAGCATCTTCACATTCAATTCGTGTATGAAGAGTGGGAAGAATGATTAATAAATCTGTGCACAATGCGATTAGTGGCACACTGAGGGCTGAGTGAGTGGTGGTGACAGGCTGTTGGGCAAACACGTTTACAAATACAATCGCTGACCCTGGCTGGGCCTGTTGGACGGGCTGCGGCTCCCCCTGACACTGAGACACTGATGCTGAGCCAGCACCTCGCACTGCTGAGGTCGGCAGCCTCTTAGGCCTCAGGCGTTGACGTTCGCAGCATATTGTGTTGTGGTGCCATGGCGTCCCACTCGTGAGACGGTCTCTTGGCGCCTCATGTAGCCACGGCGCTGGTATGGGGAGGCTGCAGTGCGCGAAACTCAATCTGCCGGCAGCTAGCACTGTGGCCCCTAGTCCCAACGGGAAGTCAGGTCAGAGTCGGCAGTTGTGGATGGCGGATCGGCAGGGCTGAGACATTAGGTCCCGTGAAGAACCAAGAGCAGGCCCATCCCAGTTTCGGACCCCTGGCTCCTGTTGACAGAGCCCAGTCGTCCCACTGCCCAGTGGCACCCTGGTGGTGTTTCTGGCTTCCAGCGCTGTCGATTGACTGCCACATCAGGTTTTTCTGTGTTCGCTACAATCTCAGACTGGTGGAACAAACCTGTGATTAATCATGCTGCCCTTCTTCATATACGTTCAATATCCCCTGTTAGTCCCATTGAGTATAGACTTCACATACTTAGGTAACATTCTGGAATGGGTTGCTTATGTATGGTTTAAGCAATCTTTTTTGTAGACCGATTGCATTTCCCCAATATCCTACTAATGAACTGAAGGCTATCCCCTGCTTTGCTGTTATGAGGCGCTGTTTGATCATTCTGTTTTCATACTGCTTCAAGTTCTTAGAAGCAGGTATTTATATGAGTTGACTATTTTCAGTTGTGAGTCATTGTTATTTTAGTGAAGGAGAGTACGCTTTTTTTAGTATTATGCAGTGGATGGTTTTAGGTTTTTGATAAATTTGTAGCAAGTTGCTAATCAGATTTTTGTAATTTTTTATATTTATGGTACGTGAAATTCAGAACTTATTATCAATGGGTCAAAGCAGTTCGAAGCAACTCTCAAAAATTTTCGATAAAATCGAGTTTGAAGATTCCAGGACCTTCAATTCGTCGAAGATATGACTATTTTACGACGAGCCACGTGCCTCGCTCGGTAGCGTCGAAGAATGTTAATCGATAATTAGTGGATCGCTGTTTCGAATCTCGATATGATCTTTTATTTTTCGTCTTATTTTCTCCGTTCAGCTCGAATACCTACAACATTAAAATATAAAATTCATCAAACATATGCTAATTAAGATCTTTATTTTTATAAAAAGTACACACCCTGTTGTTCCTAATTACGCACTGCACAAATTTCAAAAATAAATTCTGAACTATGGATATTTTATTAAATATTGTTATGCAGATTATTTAAATTATACAAAATTACAAATCTATTAACAATCTTTTATAAAATATCGATGACGAAGAGTTTATATTTGCAATGAAAATTAGAATTTTGTGTGCAGTATGTAATTAGAAACAAAAAGATATGTATTTTTCATAAAAATGATGATTAGATATGTGTTAATTAGTATGTATTTGATGAATTTTTGTATTAAGTGACGTAGGTATTCGAACTGATTGAAAAATAAAAGAAATGAAAAAAAGAGACCGGAGCAACATTCTGACCAGTGACCGATTGATTACCCAGATACCATTCTCGAACGATACCTTTATATATCTTCTTCTTCTTCTGCTTTTACGGCCTCATTGGATCACTTCAGTCAATCATTTCTGGTCCTCTTCTTTGGTATTTTCCCCTTCCGAGTGGCCCAGTATCTCTTCATTCGTTCCGATGCTTTTCGTCGTTCCTTATCTGTAAATACCCTTTTCATTGTATGTCGTTTGTCAATTTTTGGTTTAAATCTTATTTCTGTGTCCCTCAACTTCTTTAAATTTGGCGTTTTGTTCTGCAAATCATCCAGAGTTATTTCCAGTTCTTCCATATCCTCTCTTATTTCCTTAAGCCATCCTCCTTGTTGTTTCAAATTCCAGAGTTTCTCAATAATTTTCCTTGATAATCTGGTTTCTGGTGTCCTCAGAATGTGACCACAAAAAGAGATCCTTGTCTTTCGTATAGTATCAGTGATGGGCTCCAGTTCTCTGTATACCACTTCATTTGGAATTATCCGCCATTGCCCAGCTTTTTGATATTTCTTATTTATGCATGTTCTAGCAATTCTTCTCTCTACTTTTAAAATTTTGTCAATTCTGTTTTTCTGGGTGACTTTAAAAAGAGTTTCACTTCCGTATGTAACCTCTGGTTGAACCACCGTCTTGTAATGTTTTAATTTTGTTTTAATTGATAGACATTTTTTATTGTACGTAGACCATGTTAGTTTTTGAGCTTTTATCATTTTATTAGTTCTTGCTCGCCATGCAGGTTTCTCGTCCAATTTATGTGTTATAATTTCACCCAGGTATTTAAATTGTTTCACTATTTTAATTTCCCTATTGTTCACTGTGATGTGATCTATTACAAGTGGATCCGTTACCATTATTTCAGTCTTTTCAAATGATATCTGGAGTCCTAATTATTGTGCTATATTTTGTAAGCTTGTTATTTGTTTCGTGGCTTCCTGAATATTATTAGCTAGTAATGCTAGGTCATCAGCAAATCCCAAGCAATTTAGGTTTATTTTATCTTTCTTAGTTCCAATTTTAATATTCATAGGATTTTCCTTGTACCATTCTCTCATTACATATTCAAGAGCACAATTGAATAGCAATGGTGATAAACAATCTCCCTGTCTCAACCCTGTTTTAATCGTAAATGGTTCAGATATTTCTCCTCTAAATTTTACTTTGGATTTGGTGTTTGTTAAGGTTAACTGTATCATTTTTATTAATTTAGGATGAAGTCCAAAATTCCTTAATATTTTCATCATTGAAGATCTATGGATGCAATCATACGCTTTTTTGAAATCTACAAAGGTTATGACAAGTTGTTTTTGCCTTCTTTTGTAGACATCCATAACTAACTTCAAAGTGATTATCTGTTCTGGGCAGCTTCTCCAGGATCTAAATCCTCCTTGATATTATCCCAGTTCCAGTTCTAATTACCTTTATATATATATATATATATATATATATATATATTAGTCGGATAAATAGGACGGTCGGGGGCAAAGTGGGCAGCAGTCGCAACTCGAGGCTTGGCCACAATCTTCCATTCTCCCCCTCAGAACTAAGAAGGGTGAGGCAAAAGAGAAAAGAATTTTTTTGTACTGTCATCAGTGTCTTAGAGAAGAGCATGCCCATAATACTAAGGGGAAGGTAAATGAAAGCCAGTCCTTGTCGGCTACTGGACGGGAAGGAAAACGAAAGAGGTCATCTCGTTACGACGTGAGGACGCTCCATGGTGCTACTCATTGTCGGATTAACAATGCATCTCTTCTCACAGAAATGTGGTCGCGATTGGTAGCTCAATCCTAACAAAATGGGTTCATGGTTCAACTTCTCCTGTCATGAATAAGCCAGCTGCGAGGTGGGATATCCACCAGAAAAAACTTGAGAAACATTACTCATACTTGGGATTCCATATGATTAAAAAGGGTCGTTCGCTTAAGAAGTGCCAAAAACAAGGACTGTCTTCTCACTGTCACTGAACAAATAGTGGATGGCGTGGAGACATATTCATGTCACAGAATTCGCTTTTGCTCTTGGAAAATACAACTCATCTGGGTAGAGGAGCGACTGTGCAGTTATCGAGCCGTGAGTCACGCATATGGCGATAGCCAGCATCAGTATCCATCACTTACATACAGTGGAGAGTCTGTAATGTGAATTTAATGTAGGCGAGACTGGTACACCTGCTTCCCATTAACCGTTATGCATCAAACAGACTTACCGTCTGTATCAAGAGTAGTGGCGCTCACCTCCTGCCACAAAACATGCCCCTCTGTATGGGGTACTTCCTTTCAATTATGTTCGTGCTCTACTTAACTGCACTTTGATGTATATCGCCCTCGCGATGCCTAGCGTATGGGCAATAGTGCAATGTGGGTGTAGCTCAATTCAAATAATAATTGACCAAATCAGAGATAATGGAGGAGAGGCCTCCAGCTGCAGGCTTGTAAGATATGTCTGAAGTCGTCGCCACATCTTCATGTGAGAGCTTATAAATACGTCCTTTGTCCTGAACATGAAAAAGGCCCAAGCCCCCTCTGTCTCTCGGCAGGGTGAGGGAATCATAACCGATCTTAAACAGTATGTATATACCAACAAAAGGTCCCAGAGCCACCAGCATGCGGTGGACCAGAGATGATGGAATCGGAAGCATCTGAGTAACGTGGGGAATGCGCAACGCCACACGGACATAGGCATATCACTTCCGTTGTAGGATGTCTAGAATTCTAAGATGGTGATCAGTTAGCTTTACCCTGATCCTGATGCCTACAGTTGAGGCTATGGAATGCTTCAGGTCAGTTTTGAAGTCAATGCCCAAGCAACGTATCATGTCACTTTCTTGCAGGGGGCAACGCACCCACTGGGCAGCGCATTATCTACAGATAGAACATGTAAGTAGGCTGTTTATGTTTTCTCTATGTAAGTAGGCTGTTTATGTTTTCTCTATGTAAGTAGGCTGTTTAGGTTTTTTATTGGTAACGCCACCTCTGTATGACAATCACTGGCTGTGCTGTGGGCAGTCTGTGTCTGCTTTGCATTGTTGTAATACTCGCCATTGTAGTGTTAGGCAGCTGGCTGTGAACAGCGCGTAGCGTTGCGCAGTTGGAGGTGAGCCGCCAGCAGTGGTGGATGTGGGGAGAGAGATGGCGGAGGTTTGTAATTTCTCATGAACTGATATATATATTATGATTTGTGATGATATTAAGGTAAATACATTGTTTGCTCTCTATTAATATCTTTCATTTGCTAACTATCCCTATCAGTAGTTAGTGCCTTCAGTAGTTTGAATCTTTTATTTAGCTGGCAGTAGTGGCGCTCGCTGTATTGCAGTAGCTTGAGCAGCGAAGATTTTTGTGAGGTAAGTGTTTTGTGAAAGGTATAGTTTAATGTTAGTCAGGGCCATTCTTTTGTAGGGAATTTTGAAAGTCAGATTGCGTTGCGCTAACAAAATATTGTGTGTCAGGTTAAGCACAGTCATGTAGAATTGTTCTAAGGGGAAGTTTCATAAACATTGAATTTTTGGACTTCGATACTACTGTGCATTGTAGGTCGTCAACCATGCCAAAGCTGCATGTACATTATTTCTGCCAGAGAGGTGGAGTATCAGATCGTCAGCATAGCAAGCACAGCAGAAAGTATGTCCACTGTGTGTTATGCATGCTGGGCGTTGTCGGAGGCCACAGAGCAGCGGTTCCAAAGTGAAGGTGTACAACATCGCTGATGGAAGACAGCTCTGTCTCAACGAACGTAGGATCAGGACAGGCAGCGTGAGACGGCCATTGGACAATACCCTGGATGTCGCAGCATGAAGAAGATGCATCACAACATCTACAATGGTGTCTGACTACCCCAAATGTCGTAGTACCGTCGTCGAAAGCGCGTGGTCAACACTATCAAAGGCATGGCTGAAGTCGACGGAGGTCAAGAACTTTGGCATTTCACAAGCCTGTGCAAGCACAACGGAGTCGCAAAACTGACAGAGTGCAATGCAGGTGTCATGATCACATCTTAACTATTCATGGTCCTATGAAACGATATAATGGACTGTCCACTTGCGACGTACTGACAGCATTCGAATGAAGAGATCAAGGCTGAGAATCGCGCATCCTGGATATATGCCACGGTTTATGTATAGATACAATCAATACTTCTTGGAAGGATACAAGGATATGCACCGTGGGACATGTAGACCGCAGCAGATGTCCATCCAGTCTGGCCCCAGAAAATACTAGGAAAGCCTGGTAGCAATCCAGAAGGAGGCCATCAGGTTTCAGCGACTGATAAGCAGCTCCCATCTGCTTAGCTACAAAGATCTCCTCTCTCATTACAGATTCTGTCGAATCCACTGCCATAGCCAGGGGGATTGTGCAAAAAATTGCTGAGAGACTTTCAAGATCACCTCTAGCTGATGGTGATGCTTCAAGTACAGTCCAGTGTACTGGGCATGAAGAGTATTTTCCATACCACACTATCGAAGCGTCATCCATCGTGATAGAGTGGATCAAAGTCCTATGCTAGTGTCGAGTTTTGGTAAGGGTATGATACATGGATGTCCCTCCTGAGTCATTTTGTCTTGAGTACATGCATGTGGGGGTGGTGATATGAGACATTGTCTGCCATGTGGATGAATGGGATGGTGTGGAACATTACCATAGAATGCTATAAGAGAAGCCCATGAAATACCCTCTCCATGCCACCATGTCTCTACTGTAGAAAATGAAGGACTTCCAGAGGGCATACTTGGTACAGAGTACAACGTCAAAAAGGCAGATGGTGGGTACCGTGCTAGTGCATGTCCTCTATGAGCTGACATTCTGGGAAAATAAGGTTGCCCACATTCAGTTTCCATGGAAGATGGCTCTGCCATACCCTCTAACAGCTGACTGCACAGATACAGGCTGTGTGGTAAGAAACTGCTAGAGGTCACACTTTGGTTACTCTCGTTCCCTTGATAATGGAGAGAATGATGTAATGCTAATCGATGTAGCTAGATGAATGCTAGTACAGTGCGTAAAGCTAGACCAATCACTGTGACTGTGTTCACATGAGTCCACGAGCTGGAAATTATTGACATATGTGGCAAGTTCTGTGTACAAAGGGTGCAGTAACTTGTCCTTTGGGGCTTTGGTCGAGATGCAATCCCCAACCAGAACGAAGGCATCTTGCCGTCCCATAAAGAGAGGCATGATCACGTCCATAAAAGAGACCATGATGCTGACCCAATCAAATGGCATGCAGCTGTTGATAAGTCTGACTCAGGGAGATACTCGACGTCTACGGCAAAATATACCTTCACAGAGGAACACCACCACTGCTACCAGTTGCAGAAGCATGTGAGACATGAATCATGTTGCCAATTGGTCCTGTGAAATCTTTGACATGTACTTCCCGAAGGAAGGCAATGTCAATGTCCACCGTGCTGAGCATGCCCTGGAGCACGGACTGATTATAGCGTGGATGTATGATATTGAGAATAAGTTTTTCCAGGCAGTAGGTGCGACCTGCTGCTGTCTCCAGTAAGTCATTTGGCATAGTGTTTGTGGCTGCCACAAGGGCACCATCAAAGCTGCCAATGCAGTCACAGTCTCTGTGATTGAATGGTTCTGGACACAGCCAAGGGAGCTCCCTGTCTTCAGCACTCATTTTCAACGTCATCTGCTCAAGAGTCAAATGTGACACTCGGTAGTGGCTGAAGAATATTGTCAACGGAGTGTTTGCATACATGGTCAATATCACAAGGTGGACTGTCGGTGGTAGGCATAGATGCTGTAAGTCACTTCGACTTCATCATGGGGCAGAAGGGCAGCATTGTTAGGGATGGGGGTAATTGTATCAAATGCCTGGGTGGTGAAGTCTTCTGTGTCATATGATGACAGGTCCTCATCCTATCGATGCATCTGAAGAAGGCAATTGTCAGATGATGTACAGTGCCTCTCCCTGTGTTTTCGCAGGGACTGTTGTTTGCAGGCATTTGTTCTGTGTCAGAGTGTAGATTGCAATCATCCAGTGTTGTCCCCATTAGGAGGAAACCGGAAGTCAGAGCAGATCCTGATTCAACAAATGTATTCTGACGGAGGTAAGACTGTGGGTGCGAGTGGTTGTTTTCGTTAGTAGTTCACCCAGCGACACTGTGGAAGGAGGTGAGTGACCTGCCATATGGTCGTCGATTATCAGTGGCAGCAAGGTGTTTCAGTCGTGTGAAGATCTGTCACTTCTGTAACCACACTTCAGTTGAGGGGAAGTACAGTGGGCGTCGCAGGAGGCGCGACTTCACCGATCGGTGCCTGAAACAGTCTGCCTCGGGTACATGCTGACTGGACGTAGCCTTACTGGGAGCAAGGGAGCGATTGTTCATCATATGTGACGATGGCCTTGCAGGCTCTGATAACTACCTTGGACAGCATGTTCTTCGTCAGTTCAGTCTCGATTTGCTGCACAACATTTAAGACGTGATATGTCTCAAATGATCATCACTTTTCAGCTAGGTGGCCTTTTACATAACTCTTTTGTAACATCTGGTGGGAGTTCGAAAGGGTGGGGAGTGTGAAGGACAAATCCAGCGTGGTCTATCGTGACAGCCCCTGTATGACCGTTACAGTGCCTGAATGGTTCAAATGATATTGAGCACTATGGGACTTAACTTCTGAGGTCATCAGTCCCCTACAACTTAGATCTACTTAAATCTAACTAACCTAAGGATATCACACACATCCATGCCCGAGGCAGGATTCGAACCTGCGACCGTAGCGGTCGCGCGGTTCCAGACTGTAGCGCCTAGAACCACTCGGCCACCCCGGCCGGCTACAGTGCCTAAACTAGAGGTCATGAGCATGTCTGAACAACATCTGTGCACATCTCCCTATTTATCAGTGTCATATAGCTAGTAATTGGTATTTGAATTCTGCTGATGTGTTGAGATGCAGTATGAAGATTGTCCCAGATAAAACGGTCAATTCAGAGTCTTGCACAGTCCACCGGAAAAGAGGTCTCAATTGTGGCCTGGCAGTACGAGTGTACCACAGCACCCTCGAAGGACGGACGCGATAAATTGCGTGTGGCAAGAAGATACTCAGGACGTGCTGCACGACTGGCGGATTGCGAGGAAGACGTCCTCACCTCTCTGCTGCCAAGGGCAGACTGCTACTGAACGAACCACATGATCTGTTGTAGAAATTGCCTTATTTTAGTGAATTGAAGTGCGCAGGGAACATTCAGAGTCAATTTTCGCAAGAGTTTTTGAGAATCGCATTGAATCTTTGTCAGATTAACATCTGAGTTTTGAACTTCACGTACAACAAATATAAAAAAAATTACAAAAATCCACTTTCCGGATGAGAGTCAAATACTTTCCAGAAGGCAACGAAATACGGCGTCTACCTGGCCGCCTGACCGGCGGATTTGGCCCTGCCGGTGGACACGGCGCCGCGCCGGTATAAATAGCGCGCGTTCGGTTTTGGCGATAAATCGTGGGCCCCGCTTGTCGCCGCACCTGCCTCTGGTGTGGCTCTGGCCCGGCCGAGTCGGAATGCCGCGGCAGACGGATGCGCCGGCGGGCTGGCGCCGCGCCACCGCACTCGCTCTTGCTTTCAGCCGCGTTAAATGGGGGTTAACGGCGGCGGCCCGCGTGCGGCGCGCGACGTCAGCCCTGCAGCCGCGTGGGAGGGCGGCCGGTACGAGCTCGCCTAATCACTTGGCGCGACATGGAGGACGCGCAGTCATGTAGCCGATGCGAGCTCACCTAACCACTCGGCTGTGGTGCGACACAGGGAGGCTGCGACAAACATCGCCGATACGACCTCACCTAATGACACAGGCGAATGAGCGGCGTGACTTAGGGTTAGTCGTCCTGTGGCAGATCTCCCGCCCTATTAAGTGTCAGCAAAATCCGGCTCCCATTTCAAAAAATCGTAAGTTGAAAACTATGAAGTGAAATGATTGTATAGTATCCCACTTGGGATCCAGTCTGGGCTTTCCGGCTGCCTATTGCAAGTCTTTTTATTAGTCGCCACTTTGGCGATTTGCGCGCCAATGATGATGAAATTATTATGAGGAGAACACCATATCCAGTCCCCCAGTACATAAAATCTCCGACCCAGCCAGAAATCGATCCCACTCCCTCCACATGGCAGTCGGCCATTTTGTTCATCAATGTTCTCGGTATTTTGTCTGGGTGCACATCACATGATACCTCTTCAAATTCTTCGTTGAATACTTCAGTTTTTTTTTTTTTAAATTATTACAGAAGGCGCTCAGCTACCTTGCCAGCATCACTCGTCTACAGAGTCGAACATGGAAATTGTTAGAGATGGAGATGTTGTATCAGGATTGGCAGCTTTCGGTTTTCCTTGGTCCTTCGTTGTAAATTTCATATGGTATACATCAAAATGACGACACACCGCGATTAGGCACAGTGTGTTCAGAACTCAAGCCTGTGGCAACGCCGCCAGTATGGACACCACTCACAAAATGTGTCATACTGAGGTGGATCAAAGTGTCAAAAGAAGTGGGCATCCTTCTGTATCTTGAGCACACGTTGATGCAGTGTAACCTACATTCCCATGCAACTCCTGTAAGTCAATTTGTCACGGATCACTCGAATAGCTGGAAGCAAGAACGATTACTGTCCATAGTATGTCACATAAGAGATCAAGTCTTTCTGTGTGCAGAGTGCAAAGCATTGCATCCTCTGTGGTATGCGTTCGTGTGTTCCGTGTTGGCCTCCATAGATGCTGACAATGATTACCTGCAAAAGTGTGTTTTCAGATGCAGTAATGTTCCACATTTCTGGACATCTGAATCGCCGGAACATCAGGATTTGCGTGCGAAAACACACCCAACATGCTGTATCTGCAGTCACGCACCTACCAGACAGCAACTTGTCACACACCTGTGTCCCACGGGTGGCGCAGCACCGGGCGTCATTCACTCGAGTGCTCGCCTCTCGTGTTACCAAGTATCCGAGACACTGTAACCTCCCAACTGCAATAAATATGTTCAAATGGTTCCAATGGCTCTGAGCAATATGGGACTTAACTTCTGAGGTTATCAGTCTCCTAGAACTAAGAACTACTTAAAACTAACTGACCTAAGGACATCACACACAGCCATGCCCGAGGCAGGATTCAAACCTGCAACCGTAGGGGTCGTGCGGTTCCAGACTGAGGTGCCTAGAACCGCTCGGCCACTCCGGCCGGCAAAAATGTGTATAACATGCCGTAACCTCGGAATAATAACGTGACTAACCTCCCAATAAAATTGTGGCTCACTTATAATCTTTCAATAATTGACTGTGAATTTAAATTGGTAAATTTTGGACGTCAGCAGTGCTGCGTCATGGCCCTGAAAATTCATTCTGAATAAATTGAAAAATCTTACCTCAGTGAAGTCGCCGGATAACGCGTATATATCTGCTCCTATAAGAAATTTTTCTTGCACAGTCCAGTTCAATGCTGGCCGCTAGATTTGTCATGTGTAAAAAGAAACAACTGATTTTTCTTTACGATAATCGGGATGACCATGGATTACAGAAATTAGCAAATTCTTTAAATTCAGACGAATGATTGACAAAGAGTTAATTTTATAAAAAAAGTTTATTATTAAAAGATTTTTTGACATATTTACATGGGACTTGATATAACAATAGTACAAGTTTTATTGTAACAAACTACATATGCGCGCGGCTGCTTTTACCTTATACTACATTGCTCAGGCACCGCCATCGCTCCCGTCAACTCCACACACCAGACTGCTCGCTACTACTACTGCTATTGCTACTACTACTACACCTCTGCTCTTACTGCAGCCAACGCTGCTCTCTCGTCTGAGATTCTCTTATAGCTTATGTACCGCAGGCAGCGCGTGAGCAATCCATCGAAATTACACCTGCTCGAGTGCACTATCAATAAATTCCTCATTCATGGACCTCTTCCCTCCACTGGGGGGAGGGGGGGGGGGTAAAAATTTGGCAGCGATGGTGTGTTAATTGGACTTGCTGTAAGCAACAAATTTTTCTATAATCTATTTAATTTACAGTCTACAGTCACAGAGTATATAACACTATTGATAAAAAATATAAGTACAGAACATATTAAAAAATGAAATAGAGTGCACACACACTGAATAAATCTTTACCATTTTACAAGAATTTAAATATAGTGAGAAATGAAATAAAGTGCACACACACTGGATAAGTCTTTACCATTTTACAAGAATTTAAATATAGTGAGAAATGAAATAAAGTGCACACGCACTGTATAAGTCTTTAGCATGTTTAAGAGAACTGATCATATTAACAGATGAAATGAAGTGCACACGCACTGCATAAGTCTTCAGCATAAGTCTTCAGAATGGGACTTTCAGGATCAGTAAATAATGCCCTTGAATATCTGAAACTAGCCTTCACAAATAGCTTCAAGTACATGAATATATCACTCACTTCACCAAAAGAAATAACTTATATAATAAAATCTTTAAAAACAAAGCATTCTAGTGGGTACAATGAAATATCAACAAAGTTAATTAAGGCATGTTCTTGTGAGTTTAGTACAATTCTAAGTTACTTGTGTAACCAGTCAATTATAACTGGGAAATTTCCTGACTGGCTAAAATATGCAGATGTAAGGCCTCTATTCAAGAAAGGGGATAAAGAGATACCATCAAACTACAGACCGATTTCACTTTTGCCAGCATTCTCAAAAATTTTAGAAAAAGTAATGTACAGGCAGCTGTTCAACCATCTGACCACAAATAACATATTATCAAGAACACAGTTTGGATTTCTGAAGGGTTCTGATATCGAGAATGCTATTTACACCTACAGTGAAAATGTACTTAATTCATTAAATAACAAACTACAAGCAGCAGGTATTTTCTGTGATTTGTCAAAGTCATTTGATTGTGTGAACCACAACATCCTTTTAAGTAAATTAGAATTCTATGGTGTCACGGGCAGTGCTGCAAAATGGTTCAAGTCATACCTCACTAACAGGAAACAAAGGGTGTCAGTCCAAGGGACTAGTGAATTAAGTCATCAGTCATCATCAGAATGGGAAGAAATTACATGTGGTGTCCCACAAGGATCCATCTTAGGGCCATTGCTTTTTCTTGTGTACATTAATGATCTCTCATCAGTTACAATGACAGAAGCCGAGTTCGTTTTGTTTGCAGATGACACAAGTATTGCAATAAATAGTATGTCAAGTGTAGTTCTAGAAAGATCTGCTAATGACATTTTCATGGATATTAATAAATGGTTTAAAGCCAACTCACTGACATTAAACTTCGATAAGACTCACTATATGCAATTCAGAACCTGTAAGAGGTTTCCACCCAGAATATGCATAAAATACAAAGAAGAGCAGATAGAAGAGGTTGACAGTCTTAAATTCCTGGGATTACAACTTGATAATAAATGCAGTTGGGAAGAGCACACCATAGAACTGCAGAAACGTCTTAACAAATCTGTATTTGCAATTCGAGTGTTAGCAGACATAGGCGACATAAAAATGAAAAAGCTTGCATACTTTGCCTACTTTCATTCCATAATGTCATATGGTATAATATTCTGGGGTAACTCTTCAAGTCAAACAAAAGTTTTCAGAGTCCAAAAGTGTGTAATACATATTATTTGTGGAATAAATTCATGGACGTCCTGTAGAAACCTCTTCAAAGAACTGGGTATACTAACTACTGCCTCTCAGTATATTTACTCATTAATGAAATTTGTCCTAAATAATATATCTCTTTTTCCAACAAACAGCTCAGTTCATACATACAATACCAGGAACAAAAATGATTTGCACAAGGACTTAAAAGCACTTACTTTAGTTCAAAAAGGGGTCCACTACTCAGGAACACACATCTTCAATAATTTTCCAGTAAACATAAAAAATTTAGTTACAAATAAAGATCAGTTTAAAAGGAGTGTGAAAGACTTACTAATGGCCAACTCCTTCTACTCCATTGACTAATTTTTTAATAGAAACAAATGATGTACTGTATATATTCATACTATTAGTATTGTTATTTCAGCTTAAAAAAAAATAAATTGACATGTTCCACATCCACGATGATCTCCTCAGCACGGATCTATGGAACGAAAAACTAATCTAATCTAATCTAATCTACAAGAATGAAACCATTGAGAAATGAAATAAAGTGCACACGCACTGTATAAGTCTTTAGCATCTTTATAAGAATTTAAATACATTGAGAGATGAAATAAAGCGAACATGTACTGTATATGTTTTTAGCATTTTTTGCATGAACCAAACACATTAAGAAATGAAATAAAGTGCATACGCACTGTATAAGTCTTTACCATTTTTACAAGAACTAGGAAAGGAATGAGAAGGATAGCAACATGGTTGTAGCAGAGTGGGTTGCACATAGCTGCACTAAAAGTCCATATCTTTCCACAGAAGCACAACACCAAGTGAGACAATCTGAAGTTCTCTTCACTGAAGCATTTATCAGTGTAGCCAAGACACTGAAACGTTATATAAATATATTATGTTATTATTTTGGTAGTACATTAGGTGCACCAAGCAGTAGGACCATAATGACATCTCCATCGGTCAGGGTGGTGGACAGCTTGATGTCAACACCACATTCTGATAGAATCCATACACTTACATCAATGTAGAATTAGTGCAAAAACCAAATATAGTGTTCCATGATCATGATTATGGACAGGACATACAGATATAGCAGTAATTGGTGGTAATTAGGTCAGAGGGTGAAGGACATTAAGTCTAATGCTAGTCATCATTCAGAATTACTCTAGTGTATCAACCAATTTGAATAATTATTGCCACACATTGGCTAGTTACACAGCATTTATGTAGTACATATGGAGTATTACATAACATTCACAAGTCATCTCATTGCAGTGGAGTATTACATAACATTGGCATCGTAAGTCATATCATTACAGTAATTATTGGCACTCATTGGCCAGTTACAAATCATTTATTATGCATTATTCAGAAGTCATCATTCAAAACAGGACTTATTGCATGTAGCATCAAGCTGCTAGTGTTTATATATGATATTACGCAACTGACATAAGACATATTTAAAATGTAAGACACTGGAACTAGTACTCAAAGTGTTTAGGCCAATAATACATAGTTGTTGTTGTTGTGGTCTGAGACTGGTTTGATGCAGCTCTCCATGCTACTCTATCCTGTGCAAGCTGCAACCTACATCCTTCTGAATCTGCTTAGTGTATTCATCTCTTGGCCTCCTTCTACGATTTTTACCCTCCACGCTGCCCTCCAATACTAAATTGGTGATCCCTTGATGCCTCAGAACATGTCCTACCAACCGATCCCTTCTTCTGGTCAAGTTGTGCCACAAACTCCTCTTCTCCCCAATCCTATTCAATACCTCCTCATTAGTTATGTGATCTACCCATCTAATCTTCAGCATTCTTCTGTAGCACCACATTTCGAAAGCTTCTATTCTCTTCTTGTCCAAACTATTTATCGTCCATGTTTCACTTCCATACATGGCTACACTCCATACGAATACTTTCAGAAATGACTTCCTGACATTTAAATCTATACTCGATGTTAACAAACTTTTCTTCTTCAGAAACGCTTTCCTTGCCATTGCCAGCCTACATTTTATATCATCTCTACTTCGACCATCATCAGTTATTTTGCTCCCCAAATAGCAAAACTCCTTTACTACTTTAAGTGCCTCATTTCCTAATCTAATCCCCTCAGCATCACCCGATTTAATTAGACTACATTCCATTATCCTCGTTTTGCTTCTGTTGATGTTCATCTTATATCCTCCTTTCAAGACACTGTCCATTCCATTCAACTGCTCTTCCAAGTCCTTTGCTGTCTCTGACAGAATTACAATGTCATCAGCGAACCTCAAAGTTTTTATTTCTTCTCCCTGAATTTTAATACCTACTCCGAATTTTTCTTTTGTTTCCTTTACTGCTTGCTCAATATACAGATTGAACAACATCGGGGAGAGGCTACAACCCTGTCTTACTCCCTTCCCAACCACTGCTTCCCCTTCATGTCCCTCGACTCTTATAACTGCCATCTGGTTTCTGTACAAATTGTAAATAGCCTTTCGCTCCCTGTATTTTACCCCTGCCACCTTTAGAATTTGAAAGAGAGTATTCCAGTCAACATTGTCAAAAGCTTTCTCTAAGTCTACAAATGCTATAAACGTAGGTTTGCCTTTCCCTAATCTTTCTTCTAAGATAAGTCGTAAGGTCAGTATTGCCTCACGTGTTCCAGTGTTTCTACGGAATCCAAACAGATCTTCCCCAAGGTTGGCTTCTACTAGTTTTTCCATTCGTCTGTAAAGAATTCGTGTTAGTATTTTGCAGCTGTGACTTATTAAACTGATAGTTCGGTAATTTTCACATCTGTAAACACCTGCTTTCTTTGGGATTGGAATTATTATATTCTTCTTGAAGTCTGAGGGTATTTCGCCTGTTTCATACATCTTGCTCACCAGATGGTAGAGTTTTGTCAGGACTGGCTCTACCAAGGCCGTCAGTAGTTCCAATGGAATGTTGTCTACTCCGGGGGCCTTGTTTCGACTCAGGTCTTTCAGTGCTCTGTCAAACTCTTCACGCAGTATCATATCTCCCATTTCATCTTCATCTACATCCTCTTCCATTTCCATAATATTGTCCTCAAGTACATCGTCCTTGTATAGACCCTCTATATACTCCTTCCACCTTTCTGCTTTCCCTTCCTTGCTTAGAACTGGGTTTCCATCTGAGCTCTTGATATTCATACAAGTGGTTCTCTTCCCTCCAAAGGTCTCTTTAATTTTCCTGTAGGCAGTATCTATCTTACCCCTAGTGAGATAGGCCTCTACATCCTTACATTTGTCCTCTAGCTATCCCTGCTTAGCCATTTTGCACTTCCTGTCGATCTCATTTTTGAGACATTTGTATTCCTTTTTGCCTGCTTCATTTACTGCGTTTTTGTATTTTCTCCTTTCATCAACTAAATTCAGTATTTCTTCTGTTACCCAAGGATTTCTACTAGCCCTCGTCTTTTTACCTACTTGATCCTCTGCTGCCTTCGCTTCTGCGTCCCTCAAAGCTACCCATTCTTCTTCCACTGTATTTCTTTCCCCCATTTCTGTCAATTGTTCCCTTATACACTCCCTGAAACTCTGTACAACCTCTGGTTCTTTCAGTTTATCCAGGTCCCATCTCCTTAAATTCCCACCTTTTTGCAGTTTCTTCAGTTTTAATCTACAGTTCATAACCAATAGATTGTGGTCAGAGTCCACATCTGCCCCTGGAAATGTCTTACAATTTAAAACCTGGTTCCTAAATCTCTGTCTTACCATTATATAATCTATCTGATACCTTTTAGTATCTCTAGGGTTCTTCCATGTATACAACCCTCTTTCATGATTCTTAAACCAAGTGTTAGTTATGATTATGTTGTGCTCTGTGCAAAATTCTACCAGGCGGCTTCCTCTTTCATTTCTTAGCCCCAGTCCATATTCACCTACTATGTTTCCTTCTCTCCCTTTTCCTACACTCGAATTCCAGTCACCCATGACTATTAAATTTTCGTCTCCCTTCACAATCTGAATAATTTCTTTTATTTCATCATACATTTCTTCAATTTCTTCGTCATCTGCAGAGCTAGTTGGCATATAAACTTGTACTACTGTAGTAGGTGTGGGCTTCATATCTATCTTGGCCACAACAATGCGTTCACTATGCCTTTTTGTAGTAGCTTACCCGCACTTCTATTTTTTATTCATTATTAAACCTACTCCTGCATTACCCCTATTTGATTTTGTATTTATAACCCTGTATTCACCTGACCACAAGTCTTGTTTCTCCTGCCACCGAACTTCACTAATTCCCACTATACCTAACTTCAACCTATCCATTTCCCTTTTTAAATTTTCTAACCTACCTGTCCGATTAAGGGATCTGACATTCCACGCTCCGATCCGTAGAACGCCAGTTTTCTTTCTCCTGATAACGACATCCTCTTGAGTAGTCCCCGCCCGGAGATCCAAATGGGGGACTATTTTACCTCCGGAATATTTTACCCAAGAGGACGCCATCATCATTTAATCATACAGTAAAGCTGCATGCCCTCGGGAAAAATTACGGCTGTAGTTTCCCCTTGCTTTCAGCCGTTCGCAGTAGCAGCACAGCAAGGCCGTTTTGGTTTTTGTTACAAGGCCAGATTAGTCAATCATCCAGACTGTTGCCCTTGCAACTACTGAAAAGGCTGCTGCCCCTCTTCAGGAACCACACGTTTGTCTGGCCTCTCAACAGATACCCCTCCGTTGTGGTTGCACCTATGGTACGGCTATCTGTATCGCTGAGGCACGCAAGCCTCCCCACCAACGGCAAGGTCCATGGTTCATGGGGGGGGGGGGGCGGGATAATACATAGAGATAATGGAATTAATACATCTGAAAAATTTGCTTTATATTTAGTACTTGAAATATATCTTAAACTGGTAGCATGATTTAGTTGTATACTGGTAGTACTTGGGACCAATAATAATTTTTTTTGTGCTAGCAATGTATTGTGTTGGGATCGATAGTCAATTGCTGGGGCATGAAAATATTTGCTTTTGACTTATTGCTGGAAATAAGGATTAATAACGTCATTCGTCATGACTCAGCTGTAGCAAGGTTATGAAACAAGTAGAGTATATGTGATCACATTCATGAATGATACACAACTGGCTAAAAAAATGCAAGTACTAGAACAGGTTTAATAACTAAGTGCTTGTAGCATATTAATATCATGAAAAGCTTCTCCTGAAAAAAATATAAAGTGGATTATTGAGCTGAAAGAACAAATGTATATTATGCTGAAAAGTAGTAAACTTCGAATTAACAGGTAGTGAAACGTGTACTTAATATGTATGTATTCTAGCTATCTTTCTCAAAACATTCAGTCTTTATCCTATGCGACATATGACATACTGTCTAAAAGAACTTCAACACATACTTAAATAACTACATAGCATTTATTAACTAATAGAAAATATATAAACATCATTATCATCATCTGCAAAGAAAAACTTCATTATTCATATTACCATATTCTTTACATAACTATTTATCATCATGTATTATCATTTGCAAAACATAGACACTTCATTATTCATTATTCATATTACCATTTTCTCATACAACTATTCATTATCATTCATTATTTCATATATTATACAGTTTCTTACTTGTAGCATATTTCATCACTAAAAGTAACATGTGTAGTTCTGTCAGAGCCTGCAATAATCACCTCGTATTCTGAAAGAAAAATATTTAGTCAAGACTGCTATCATATGATGTGTATAGTATATTCTTGTTTATGCTTGTTAATTCTGATCCATTTACTCTTCATGACAGGTTATTACATTTTCTTTCGTTCATTCTGATGGTAAAATTTCCATTTCATGGCAAACCACTGTGGTTGTTTAATTTATTTCTTTTACATGGTATTGCTTTCTGAAAATGATGAATATGGATTAATATCTTGGATTTAATTCATATACCCATTAAATGAAAACTTGTTTCTAGTGATATGACTAAGCATACAGCATAGCATGACAGAAAACGTATTAGGTCAAAACCATAGACGATTTTCAAGTGCAAAAATGTACACACAATATCATAATGTAGTAGCAAAAAATTGTAAAATAGTCAAGATATTGAGAAATGTCAAAGTCAACTGGTGTTTGTTATATCTTAAAGATTTCATACTGCATACAGAGAAAATTCTACTTTCGATAGGAAAACCATCATATATACAGCAAAGAAAATGGAAAATGTGCACGGTCTCATACATAACGACAAGAAAAGCGGCCTGTTAACCTTACCTTGCCGGGCACTTGCCAAGAAAAAATACGATTATCATCAGTAAGTAGTCACATAGATATAACTGGTCATATAAATATCAGGAAATGGCGTTACAGTGTGATAAATCATAAAATATGTTCTTTCAATAAAGGGTTTAATATTGGAAATATGGTGATAGCCCTTGCTTTTTCTGGTTCTCAAAGTTTCGACATGTACTACATTGAGGTGAGGAATGCTCTGAATTCTACATGGACCTGCGTATAGAAGCTAAAATTTACTGCATCTACTCTTTCCTCTGTTGGATAAATAATGTGTGCGTACTAGTATCTTCTGTTCTATGTGAAAGTCACGGCGCGTACAAACCTGTTTTTGCTGTCTTCTCCGGCGCTCTGCGGCACGTTTGATGTTGTTGAGCGCAATGTCAATTATTTCATGGTGGCGTTGTCGACGAGATATACGAAAGGATACTAACTCTAATTTTGTTGGGTAGTTCAACATTTTTCATTACAACAGTCGGAGATAGCATAATAGATTCATTTGGTATGGAGTTAATTACATCCTGGAATGAGAGTATGTGTGTATCCCAATCAATATGTCTTTTATGGCAGTATATTCTACATAGTTTGCCAATTTCTTTCATCAGTCGTTCAGAAGGGTTCGAAGAAGCGTGATACCTGAATGTATAGATCGGAGAAATGTTTCTAGTTCGTAACGTGCGTGTCCATATCGCAGATCTAAATTGTGGTGCATTGTCGGAAATTACTTTCAATATGTGTCCTACACGGAATAAAAAATGTTTTACAAATGCACTCGAAATAGATTTAGCAGTAGCTTTGCGTAACGGAGTGAAGGTAACAAATTTCGAAGTAGATGTAACAAAACCTCTATTAGATCTGGGAATCGGACCAAAAATGTCTACAGCGGCCATATGTCTCAATTTAATCGCTACAATGGGATGTAACGAAGGGATATGTGAAGTCGTGTCTGATTTAGCTTTCTTGCAGATTTTACATGACGCAAAAACTCGTCGAATACGTTTCTCCATGTTGGCAAAATAACAGTTCTGTCTCAGTATAAGAAAACATTTTCTGGCTCCATAATGTGAGTAGCTTAAATGAGTATACCACATTAATTTAACGAGCTCGTCAGGAATACATAATAATCAGTTGTTGTTGTCAGAGTGAGAGCGGCGAAACAGAATGTTCTTGCATTCAGTATAAAGGTTTCTAATGGTAACGTTATTCCTATCTTGCCAAAGGTGTTTAATTTTTTTCCATACGTTGTCTTTGCTCTGCTCTTGTGCTATGTCTCGTAATGACGACGAAATGAAATTTTCAAATGCAACTTGTTGAATATACATGACACTAAAATTTGCTTGACAGAAGCTGGTTGCGATGTCTTTCTGATTGTTGCTGAGAGAACGAGATAGTGCGTCTGCTACAATATTTTTTGTACCGGGAATGTGAACAACTGTAAAATTAAATTCCTGTAAATAAAGGTTCCATCTGCGTAACCTGTCATGTGAAAATTTAGTGGAAAGAAGAAACTGTATAGCTCTATGATCTGTATAAACGGTAGTATGTCTTCCATAAATAAAATGCCTAAATCTGGTAAACGCCCATACAACACATAATGTTTCAAGTTCTGTAACAGAATAATTGCGTTCAGCAAGTGACAGAATTCGATTTGCAAAAGCGATGTTTTTAATTACTGTAGTACCGTCTTCTTCAGTTTCCTGAAAAACGTGTGCGCTTAGAGCTGTGTTGGAACTGTCGGCGGCAATGGAAAAATTTCTGGTAGGATCTGGGAGTCATAAAAGTGGAGCGTTCAACAAGGCATGTTTCAAATTAACAAATTCAGACTGTGCTTGGCTATCACAGGACCAAACAGCGTTTTTACCCGTCAATTGGCATAATATAGGGGTGACTAAAGCAGAATAATGAATAAATTTACGGAAAAAGTTAATTAATCGCAGAAAGCTGCGTAGTTGTTTCTTCGTCGTTGGAACAGTAATATCACGTAATGCTTGAAGTTTTTCCGGGTCAGGTTCAATACCTTCTACTGAAATTACATGTCCAAGAAATTTCTTAGAAGTTTTGCTTGATTTGCTAAGATTAACTGTGAGTCCTTGTGCACGAAAAGTTTGCAACAGTTGTTCAAGAATCAGATTGTGTTCAGACCAGTTAGCTTCTGCGATAAGGATGTCGTATACATATGTTGTGATTCTGTCTTTAAGTTCTGTCGGAAGTATAGTATTCAAACCGCGAATAAATGCTGCTGAAGAAATTGTTAGACCGAACGGTAATTTGCAAAACTGGTAACAGTCACCAAAACAGAGAAATGCTTTGTACTTTCTGCAGTTCGGGTGGAGCTGAATTTGCCAAAATCCGGATTTCAAATCTGATGTGGAATAAATAGCAGTACCATGAAATTCCTGTAGAAGTTCCTCTAATGTCTGTGGGCGATCTGTTTCATTGATAATAATTTCGTTGACATGACGCGAATCAAGTACGAGGCGAAGTCATCCATCCTTTTTCTTAACAATATGGAGGGGTTTATGTACGGACTAACTGCCGGTTCAATAATTCCTTAACTTGTTCTCTGTGAATATATGGAATGGGATAATGTTTGGCTTTAAATGTATCGTGCTGTTTAACTTGAAATTCATACACGAAACCGGACATAGTACCAGGGATGTTGTCAAAAATTGGAGCTTGCTGTAAAAGAATTTTGCGTAGCTCTGTACATTCATCATCTGTATTTGCACTGCTGTTTTACTCTCTCAGAAATCATTTGCGTAACGTCATAGTCGGCTTCGTCTAGTGCATTGTAGTTGTGTACGTACGTATCTGTGAACAATGTGGAATGACAGTGTGTGTTGCGCGATGTAGAAATGACCTCTATTCGATTAATTGCTTGTTCTTCTGCAGATAAAGCGTGCTGAAATTCAAATTCCAGTTGTAGTTTTTCATCCTTTAACATTAAACAGGAATTTTGAAAGTCAATAATTGCGTCGTGTTATACCAAAAAATTCGTACCTAAAATAACGTCTGTTGTCAATAAGGGAACAGTCCAAAAATTTGAGTGGAACGTATGACCTGCAGTACGAAATGATAAGTGTGTCTGTAATTTTACATCTACTCCTTTACCAAATACTGCTCATTTTACTTTAGTTTTGCCTAATGGTAACGTAGAATAAATATTCTCTTTGTTACGTTCGTTGAATGTTTCTTCATTTATAACTGGCATAGGTGATCCAGAATGGTTTACTGCTGAAAGTGTGGATGATCCAATCTTTACTTCAATAACGGGGTGGGAAATGGTTTTTTGAATAACTGGTTTTTCATTTAAAGGTGTGTCTCGGATGTCGTCAAAAGTAATAACATTTTCATGAACAAGATTCTGTGTATCAAAAGTAGATGTAACCTGTACTGTGTCCAGTCAAATTCTTTATGACGTGCCGTTATTTGCAGGAGGATGCTGCGGCATTTCGACTATTTGTACTGTTCTGTTATTTTGTCCTGAGGTATTTGGCTGAGGATGATACCGACTGTCTGGTTCATTCATAATAATCTGTTGTTGTGGATGATTCTGCTGCTGATAAGACCTACTGTTATTAAATGTACGCTGAAAACTGTGCTCATTAGTTTTACGTCTGTCGTAATAATCATTACTATACGGCGCGTTGCGATAGGAGTTGAAATGATGTGTTTTCTGTGCGTAGCGATTTCCTTGTTGATGTGCGTTAGTATTTGGCGGAGCCGACGCTATACGTGTAGGCGGCGAAACGTTAAAGCTTCGTTGACCTTGCACATTATATTGTTGGTTAGGTATGCTAACCGGCTGGTTTTGTTGCTGTTGTGGGAAAAGCCTCTATTGTCAAAATGTGTTTGCTGTTGCTGATAATTTTGACGATATTGATAATTAAAATTTTCTCTGTTATTAAAGTTCTGGTGATTGTCATTTCTTGAGCGTATAATGATAACTGTCACTTTCAGGTAAAGCTTGTCGTATCAGATTTTCTTTACTCTTTCTTAATCCTAGATAGATCGATAGTTGAAGAGTTGTTTTGATAGATATAAAGGATAGTAAATGAGTAGGCAGCAGTGCAGAAAACTAAAGAAGAAATATCATTACTACGGTTCGGGGCCCTGTGCACGCTGCGGCACATATTCATTGAAGTGTAATGAATCCCCTGAGGTCAAAAACTGCAAATAAATTTTAGTTTCTGCATTACAGGCCAAGCTGGTGGAAATGCAAAAGCAAATTCTTGTATCCAGTCCAAAGGGTGGATTTGAGTTCTGTCTTTTTAAATACCTTAAATTTCCCAACGGATAGAAAGTTCTTGTAATCAAAATTTGGCCGAGCGTTTCTAGGCGCTACAGTCTGGAACCGCGCGACCGCAACGGTCGCAGGTTCGAATCCTGCCTCGGGCATGGATGTGTGTGATGTCCTTAGGTTAGTTAGGTTTAAGTAGTTCAAAGTTCTAGGGGAGTGATGACCTTAGAAGTTAAGTCCCATAGTGCTCAGAGCCATTCGAACCATTTAATCAAAATTATCATCTCTGAATGTGTGAGCAGGTTCAGGATTGTATGATAGTCTGTTTGCCTCTGTCTGTTCGGAATCTAAATCACGCACTCTCTGTAAATTACCTAAGCTATACTGACTGTGTGAGTGTGACAAATGTTCAGAATGTGGCATATGCTGTGACGTGTTAGAGGCTGAAACATTTTTGATTTCTGTCACTTCTTGCTGTAAAGATGACACTTTTCTACGCAATGTATTATTGGACGAACCTATCTCACTGACTGTCTGCTGTAAGTTTTGGAAATCGGGTGTTTCATTGAACGAAACTGGTGACACATCGTCTGAATTAGTGTGATTGTTATTTTCTATAACGTCAATACGACTGGCTAATTCATCAAATTTTTCAGTCAGTGCTTTTACCTGATCGTCATTTTTAGTGTCGCAAGCATTAACTTGTTTTTGCATTTTTCGTGTGGTTTTGTTCAATTTTTTAACGTCTGCTTTCATGGCATCGGGATCCTGTATTAATTCCAATTGTTCAAGTCTGCTGGTCATTGTCTGAAAGTCTACTGTGTGTGCGTCTGTTTTTCTTTTAAGATCGGAGATTTCATCATGCAGTTCGGTGTTCAACTGTTTGATTTCATCTGATACTGTAGCAATGTTGTTGTCTACGTATGTTTTTGCTTTGCACTTACGCTTATCTTCCTGTCTCTGTGCAGTAATTGTTTCCATGACTTGTTTCTTTGCTTTGTTCTGTTCCTGTATGAATTTACGGTAACGCGTTTCACTGTTTTGTAGGTGGTGATTAAAACGTTCGTCAATTTAGCTTTTTTATTGTTCAAAGTTCTTGTCGACTTTCGTATCCAGTGTGCGTGAAAGTTCTGCTGACATTAATTTAAACTCGTCGCATAATTGTGTTGCGTTTTCTGAACATTGTTTAGCAACTGAACTGATTTCATCTCTAAGTAATTTTGTTGTGTCTGCATGTGTATTGCGTAATTCTTGCGCAACGGATCTAAGTTCTTCAGTACTATTCCTAGCAAAAGCCTTAATTTCCTCACGTAATTGTTCTTTAGTATCATGACATTGCACGGAAACGGCTGCAATCTGTTCGTTAATCTGTTTAAAGTTCTCATTAATTTGTTTGATCGACCTGTCGTGTTTTTCATTCGACTGTTTGAGATTTTCATTAAGTTTTTTGTTCGATTCATTAAGTTGTAGCAATAATGTCACAACTTGATCCATGCCAAATTAGCGACTCTATTTTCTGTGCTGTGTGATCGTGTATCGGCATGCGTCAAGTTTTGTGTAACCATTAGGTCATTGTCTGATTCACGAAAAGGTTTGCTAATTGGATGTGCACTGTTGGTCCCTACATTGGAATCAAATAAATCTGACGTATTTTGACTACACTGCTCATCTTCGTTAGAAACATTTATCTGTTCACTGTGTAAATTTTGAAAATCAGCTGTGTCAGACTGGGCAGCGCTCACTGTAACGGAACGTGCCACGTCATCAGTGGTCTCTAAATTTACTGTGGACATGACTAAATTTGATTGCTTATCATTTAGAGTAGAATCATTACTGGTGGTCCGCACGCACTGATTATCTGTAACTGGAGGATTATCACAGTGTCGTTAGTATTATCAGTCAAATTATTCAAGTCGGCTTTTTCACTCATTGCGCATCGCGATGTACTGTTGGTAGTTTTTCGCGGCATTTTCGCATCTCATAGGTAGGTACAAAATCAAAGACAAAGCAAAACGGAACAAATACAATAACAACAAAGAGCAATAAATTGCCAATGATCTGTGAAAGAAGGAGTGACCAATTAGTAAATGCGTTGCGCCAGACGCAAACTACATTTAACATTTGATAAATAAGAGCAGATATATAACGGACTGACAAACTGCCTATTGGATTCTGTCTCGGGTTCTTCGGCCGACGTTTATCTAATTATTTTTCTGACGTTTCGCCAGCACGAGTGGCTGGCATTGTCAAAGCTTCACCCTCCATTGCCGGTGGTGAACTGGAGCCGAGCTCGCGGCCGCAGACTATATGTACCTGGCGCGCCAACGTCCGAGGGCTTCTCCGCGGTCATTTCTGGTGCGGTTCTCCTCTTGCTATCTGCGACGGTCGTTGGCTGCAGTACGGGAAGCCAGGATCCGTTTACCTTAAGGCTTTCCTCTTTCTTGTTGAAACTGTTCGAAACTGTATGCAAAGAGAATAAGCGACATTGCAGGTTGGGGCAGGTGGAGAAATCTGCCGTGGCAGAGCGCGCACTGAATGAGACCGACCACGTAATAAAATTCGCCGACACGGAAGTTCTGGCTGTAGAGAAGCACTATCACACGCGCCTGTTTAGAGAAGCTGTAGAAATACAAAAACACGAGAACAGTTTCACCAAGAAAGAGGAAAGCCTTAAGGTAAACGGATCCTGGCTTCCCGTACTGCAGCGAACGACCGTCGCAGGTAGCAAGAGGAGAACCGCACCGGAAATGACCGCGGAGAAGCCCTCGGACGTTGGCGCGCCAGGTACGTATAGTCTGCGGCCGCGAGCTCGGCTCCAGTTCACCACCGGCAATGGAGGGTGAAGCTTTGACAATGCCAGCCATTCGTGCTGGCGAAACGTCAGAAAAATAATTAGATAAACGTCGGCCGAAGAACCCGAGACAGAAGCCAATAGGCAGTTTGTCAACAAGTGACCACGAAAGCCTTAACAATTTTATATAACGGACTACTTCTCATCAGTTCACAAAAAAATACGATCCTGGCTGGTTGCCGACAAGTGTAACGTACCAACAGTAAAAAATACGTATAACATTCTGTAATCTAGCAATAATAACGTGCCTAGCCTCCCAATAAAATTATGGCTCACTTATAATCTTTCAATAATTGACTGTGAATTTAAATTGGTAAATTTTGGACGTCAGCAACGCTGCGTCATGGCCCTGAAAATTCATTCTGAATAAATTGGAAAATCTTACCTCAATGAAGTCGCCGGATAACGCGTATATATCTGCTCCTATAAGAAATTTTTCTGGCACAGCCCAGTTCAATGCTGGCCGCTAGATTTGTCATGTATAAAAAGAAACAACTGATTTTTCTTTACGATAATCGGGATGACCATGGATTGCAGAAATTAGTAAATTCTTTAAATTCAGACGAATAATTGTCAAAGAGTTAATTTTATAAAAAAGATTATTATAAAGGATTTTTTTGAATCATTTACATGGGACTTGATATAACAATAGTACAAATTGTGTTGTAACAAACTATATATGCGCGCGGCTGCTTTTACCATATATTACATTGCTCAGGCACCGCCATCGCTCCCCCATGACCGGTCCCGTCAACTCCATTCACCCAACTGCTAGCTACTACTTACTCCCACTGACACTGCTCTTACTGCAGCCAACGCTGCTCTCTGGTCCGAGATTCTCTTATAGCTTACATATCGCAGGCAGCGCGTGAGCAATCCATCGGAATTACACCTGCTCGAGTGCGCTAGCAATAAATTCCTTATTCACGGACCTCTTACAACATCGACCAAACAGCAGGTTGGTTATTCACAGACTCGTCGCCAGTTGCCACGAGAAGCGCCAGTCTCTCCAACGGCAGTAGGCACACCCATGACTGTGGCGCTGCTGTCGTGGGCACTGTTTCACCTCCACACCTCACTTGGAGCCGCCAGGTGTCGTCACCGTGGCAAAGCGGCACAGTCTCTACCGCATTGCGCCTCCGTGACTATGGTATTATTGTGCATAGCAGTGCCCGTGCAATCAGAGACCATTAGTGCACCTTGTGTGACTTTAGTAATTGTGAGTCAGTCTTCTATGGCTGGCAGTACACCAGACTTAACAGTTCTCACACACTTCAAGAGACTTGACTGAGAACTGTTTCCTGTATTTCTATAATTAAGCTCCATCTTTTCAGCAATAAACTTGATAGTCACAGTCTGGGCATCAATTTTCCCCACATCTAACCCGACATGGGCTATGATACAGTACATGTAAACACATCTGTGATAGCTTGATGCTGAATGTTTGGTGTGGCCCAATGCACGATAGGATGGTAAGCCCATTTTTCGTGGCAGAGAAAGCCATAATGTTTATCTGGGCATGCTCAAACAGTTCATAGGCAAACCCGCAAATTTTTATGAACAGATCGCGAGGAATTGACCCTATAAATTTTTCGTAATTCCGACTATATTTTTAATTACGAAAGTAACAAGTGTGAGTTGAATTGTACTGATTAGTTTTACTTGCAGCAGTGTTCAAAAATGGCTCTGAGCACTATGCGACATAACTTCTGAGGTCATCAGTCGCCTAGAACTTAGGACTAATTAAACCTGACCTAAGGACATCACAGACATCCATGCCCGAGGCAGGATTCGAACCTGCGACCGTAGCGGTCCTCGGCTCCAGACCGTAGCGCCCAGAACCGCACGGCCACTCCGGCCGGCTGCAGCAGTGTTTAAATGCTATACAGAATCAGTGTTAACGTTTGGAAAACACAAACCGCTGGTGTCTGTGATATACAAATCAGCTGCTCAGCCGTCTGTGGCTCGCCTGCGCACGGCTGGAAAAAAAAATTGCTAACGATTTTGCTCACGCATTTGAGTGTTGACGTTTGTTCTGCACTTAAACACTTCACTGAATGTATTTCAAATACTTCTAACTACTTTTGACCACGACAACTGATATCACCCCTCAAGGAATGAAAACACGGGTAGCATTGCATCTCATAGACAATATTAAATTCAAATTGCGAAAAAAATTTACAGGCGAACCCTCAGTCATGCTGAGATTGTACTAAAACGTTAACACTGGAAGCAGCCAAAGGCAAACTACAATCGTGCCTAAATGGATCTAAACACTAGCTTACCTAAAACATAAGACTTCCGTTGTTACCATTTTCGAGTCCAGGGCAATGAATAACCATATTAGTCGAACATTCAGTGTAAGGGTGAATTAACCACGAATAATGGGATTAAGACGTATTAATTTGACCTTTGGGGCTTCAATTACTACTGTAGAGTTTACAGCAAAAAGTACGGCGAGACTTAGGCCTCGGTGCCACCAGTCAGATAGACCAATGGCTCTCGTCTCCAGGCGAGACACCGTGACGTCGCCACACATAACAGACTACTACTGGCGGCGGAAGTCCAACAAGTCACACCTGTAACAAACTGAGACTGGCCACAATTAGGCCGCACCAGAAGGGACCAAATTCAGTAACAGACATACACAGCCAGACAGCAGATTTATCAGGCTTTCCTGGGTACCTAAGAAGAACCATGGCTGGAGCGGACACACGCGACTGCGAGCGTAGCCATGCAGCAGCCAGCCACGCAGACAACCAGCAGCCAGTGACAACACGGGTTCAAAAATGGTTCAGATGGCTCTGAGCACTATGGGACTTAACATCTGAGGTCATCAGTCCCCTAGAACTTAGAACTACTTAAACCTAACTAACCTATGGACATCACACACATCCATGCCCGAGGCAGGATTCGAACCTGCGACCGTAGCGGTCACGCGGTTCCAGACTGAAGCGCCTAGAACCGCTCGGCCACAGCGGCCGGCTGACGACACGGGTATACGAACGCAGCGCAGTGGCCTAGCAGCGCCGGCACAGCAGACACGGGAAAGAACGCGGAGCCACCTGCAAGTCAACGCATGCATCCAACCGAACGTCCGACTTCGAAAATGTATGGCAAATCTTGGACTGAAATACTCAAATTCACTTTTTCCATTTAAAAGACAACACACTAAGATAAAACAGCCAGAGCTTATTCATATTGCATGACCCAGATTCAAATCTGCACGAACAGTAACCAGTGTTTATTTTATCAAACAGTCTTTAACCGCAAAACATACTCTCCCCCATGTTGCCTACCACAGTCGCTGTTATAACTGCCAGAAACGTTATTTAATATCTTTGAATAGACGCGCAATAACGAAGCCAAACAGCGGCTGCCAATAAGTCAAGAAATTAACGTAGTGTTGACACGCGGCTCACCCCCGTAGTACAGCGCATCTGATTCTGTTTAAATTAGAAACAAGACCTGGTCACATTAGAGATTGCCAACAGCAAGGCCTTACAGGGTGAGACAATGTATAAGATGTACGTTGCAGCATCTCGCCCTCACCACGGTCACTTGAGAAAAGGACCAGCCATTTGCAACCTTCGAGGTAAGAAAATACCGTCAGGCGGAACGCACTAGCCGCTTCCCGGGAAAGACGCGAGCAGCCCCCCCCCCCCCCCCCCCCCCCCGCCCTGTAGTTTAGCCGCGGCGATACGGCCTCGCAAGAGAACCGCTCCGGCCCTCGATGCAGACTTGTGCTCAAGCCAGCCCAGGCGTAGCAGCATTGAGGAGACAGACGCCCGCTGTTCGCCGGTGTCCATTCCTAACTGACACGACTCGCAGATAGCACTGTTGGTATTTCTAAAAATATCGAGAATCCGATCTAACGATGTATAATAAGGTCATCTTGCGCCGTCGATATATAGAAACAATTATACATTCATCAATGTATGGACGGAAAAAATATCGAGATACCAACCAAAAAAAAAAAAAGAAAAAAATCGGCTGTACATAGTGAATATACTTCCAGCTTTTCGAGCTGTATGTTTAAGTATTGATTTATTATTAGATATTCTGTACATCAACAAGATAGCAGCCTACTTATACCCCTAAGAGCAAGAACTGAAAGGAAAACGATGGACGTTCACACTTGGCGATAATCACTTTTCCAACAATGGTAACTGCATGTAAGCGGCAGGATAAAAGGTGTCCGATGGCTCCGTCGTTCGGTTTCGTCACATATCGGTTTTTGTCCGGGAACTTCATGTCGACTTTCCTGTTTTTTTCACTTCTGCGAACGCCAGCGACTCCGCAGTTGCATTGTCAAAATTGCGTGATGAAGTTAAACGTTGCAGTTTCTGTTGGCAGCGTAGCGTCGAGCGCGGGTTATGTCGGAATTTCGCTTCACACGTCTCCGCCCACTGAAAAGACCACGCATCTCATTTAGATTTTCGTTCATCAGTTTCAGCTACGGTTGTTGAGGAATGCTCTGCCACAGCACACTAGTTGCGTTAAAACATCTGATATCTTGTTATTCCGTTCACACCGCCACCCTCCACCCCCCCCCCCTCCCTCCACTGCAATCGAACTTCTTTGTGCCATCTGCACTTGTTTCACACAGTCAAAGAGAAAGACTGGACATGATGAAAGCTCAAAAATTAAGACTTCTTCACACATTGAAAGAATATGTTCTACTACAATTTCAAAAGAACAACTTCAAATATTTATTGAAAATTGCGAAAAAATACAAAATGAAAATATCGGCACTCGATATTGCCATTTAGATAGGGTTGCGGGTTGGGTTGTTTGGGGAAGGAGACCAGAAAGCGAGGTCATCGGTCTCATCGGATTAGGGAAGGATGGGGAAGGAAGTCGGCCGTGCCCTTTCAAAGGAACCATCCCGGCATTTGCCTGGAGCGGTTTAGGGAAATCACAGAAAACCTAAATCAGGATGGCCGGACGCGGGATTGAACCGTCGTCCTCCCGAATGCGAGTCCAGTCTCAAACCAATTTAGACAGGATATTAAGGTATATAACCGATGTATATCGATATTGTTGTTGTATCCGAATCCCGCTCCAGCTACTGCCGGGTCTGGGTGCTGACGAGTCCTCTCCTTTTCGTTCGGTCCTCCCACCACTTTTCTTCCTCCACTTGCTGCCAGGTCACACCTCTCCTTTCCACAGATATTCTCCCGTTTTCCACCGTGTTCTTGGGCGCCCTCTAGCTCTTTATCCATCCATCTTTAGTTCTTCTCTTAACATCTTAATTTCCTTTTCTTTGATTTATTCCTTCATACTTTCATGTTTAAGGTTCTTACTAATCTCTACATTCCTTACTCTGTACATTCTTGTTTTTCCCTTAACTGCTCTGAGAAATTTCATTTCCCCTTCTTGCAGTTTGCTCCAGTCCCTTTCTGTCATTGTCCAAGCTTCTCCTTCGTAGGTGACAATAGGGAAGTAATAGCTCTTATGCATAAGGAGTTCGGCTTTTTCTGAAACTTTCTTATTCCAAATCAGATTTTTAATTTTTGGTGGAAATTGCCTCCCTTTTGTAATCTCCTATTAATTTCGTTGGTTATTCTTCCATCAACAGACATTTCACTCCCTAAATAAATGAAACTGTCAACCACTTCGAGGGGTTCTCTATTCAATGTAATATTCCCATTGATCCCTTTGTCTCTTCCAAATACCATTACTTCACTCCCATCTTTATTTATTTTTAATCCATACTTTTTCATTATTTCCTTCCAAGTATCAAGTTGTAACTGTATATCTACCTCTTAATCGACCCATATTACCATATGATCTGCAAAAAATCAGATTGTTGTCTTTTTCTTTTACTATATCTTTAAATGCCCTATCCATTCCCTCCATCACAACATTAAAAAGTGCAGGAGATAGAATACTTACTTGTTTAATTCCTTGTCATATTTCGAAGTATTCAGAGTTCCCCAGTGGTGTTCTAATTCTACAATTGTGTCCTCTGCATATTTTCTTTATTACGTTAATGTATCCATCTTCTATACCTATCTTCTTCATTTCTTCCCAGAGTCTTTCCCTGTTAACTGAGTCACATGCCTTCTCTATGTCTACAAAAGCCATTATCATCACCCTTTTCTTATACTCACAACTTTTTTCCCTCAGTCGATCGACCTGATACTATCCGTCAACTGATGGAAAAAGTTGAGAGTATAACTAAAGGGTGATAATGGTTTTTTTGACATAGAAAAGGCATATGACTCAGTTATCGATGTATGCCTCAGTATATCGACTCCCAGCTGCGCGAAAACGGCCAGTAGGCGTCGCTGCCGTCCAGACCTAACGTGCGAAACGAAGGATCGCTGGCGAACCACACGGCCATGTGAAGAAACAGCATACTAGTTCCGTTAAAACATCGGGTATCTTTATTCCGTACACACTGCCACCCCCTCTCGCCCCAGTGCAATCGAATTTGTTGTTGTGCCCGAACAAGACTATGTGTAGTTACAAACTCCAGTCTGAGAGAGACAGGTTGTAAGAATGCCAAACGAATTTAAAACAAAAAACTTTTAAAAGGTGTATACCTAAATTCAAGTACATTTTAAATTATAAAAATAACAATGTGTTGTTGGCCCACAATACGAATGCGTGTAATTGCATGACTGGATGATTTTTGTTACGGTTTGGACAGTATGTCATCTTAAAAGCAGTAATATATTACTTATACAACACTGTTAAGTGGGTTTGTTACATGTTCGCTTTTACTATTGGAGATGGTTCCTTAGATATTTTGTTCAGCAAGTTATTCATTGTTTTATATCGTACTGTATATTGTACAAAACTTTCTTAGGCTAATTTTCCTCTATTTTTCTACAGATCTGTAGATGTTTGTAGAAACCAACCGAAACTAAATATCGTGCTTCATTTCTCTCCTTGTTTTCTCCACAGTCCATAATTCACTACAACATAATGCTGTGATCGCAAACGTACAGTCTCAGAAATTTATCATTTGGCTTCATACTAGTAGACTTTTTTGGCCAGGAACGCCGTCTCTGCCTGTACTAGTCTCGTTTTTATGTCCTCCTTCCCCTTTCTATGATGTGTTATTTTCATTCTGAGTTAGCAGTTCATGGTTCCCAGTTCTGGTGCTACGTTTATCGTTAATCTGATTTCTGCTAGTCGTCTTGACTTTCATCTTTCGGAGGCATTGACGAACTGTTGATTTGGTGTTTTGGGGAGGGGCTCGTGCAGGCTTGCTCCCAGCACACGCAGCGACCCCCCCCCCCTCTGCCCCCTCTGCCCGCCTCCACCACCAACCACAGCCGCCCTGCCCCTGACACCCACGCCTCTCTCCGCAGCTGTGCCCACAGCTCGCCGCCTGACTTACGACGTGATTATTTCCGGAGCTACTAAAGACGCGCTTAGCCGTGGCTGGCGTGATGTCGTGCCGCCCATTAACCGCCTCCACTTTCGGGTCCCCTCGGTCATTCGACATTCTGTCGTGTCTACGCTCTACATCTTTACCCCACTGCTAGACGTCTGCGCAGAAACGATTACACGTCAATAATAATTTTGCTTAGAAAACCAGACTGGATTCCAGAAGGATTGCGCGACTGAGAATGCTTCCCATATATTCAAACATCAAAACCAAGAACCTTTAGATATATATCGCCTGTTGGTATTTTCTGTGAGCTTTCCAAGTCGTTTTCTGATGGAACTGATGGCTTTACACACTGCTGGTTTGAATCATACTTAACAAACAGAATGCAAAGAGTTATGCTGAGTAATTCTGATAATGTAGAAAAGATAGGAAATTTTAGTCACTTGGGGGCAAAAAAAGTCTCTAAAGAGTCCCACAGGGTTCAATTTTAGGTCTTCTCCTATACTTCCACATAACATGCAACAAGCACAACTGGTACTTTCTGCAGACCATCCTAATGTTATAATAGGTCCCATTAGAGAGAAAGCAACAAAAGAGTTGGTGAATGGTATTTTCCAAAGTATTATTTACGGTTTTGTGAAAATGGACCCACAGTAAATTTTGAAAAAGACACCCTACGTTCATATCTCATACCAGCAACTGATCTAGCACATGAGCATGAGTTAGTAAATAGGATAGCATTCTCCAAATTTTTGGGTGTAAAGTCGCGCGGGTTAGCCGTACTGTCTAGGACGTCTTGTCACGGTCCGAGCGGCTCTCTCCGTCGGATGTTCGAGTCCTCCCTCGGGGATGGGTGCGTGTGTGTCGTTCTTACCGTAAGTTAGTTTAAGTTAGATTAAATAGTGTGAAAGCTTAGCGACCGATGACCTCAGGAGTTTGGTCCCATAAGACCTTACCACAAACTGGGGTGCAGATATTGCTGAAAATTTGAAGCGGAAGAAGCATATTACTGAGCTTCTCAAGCAATTAAGTAGAGCTTTCTCTACGCGTAATTGCTAATCTTGAAAATAAACGTATCAATCTTCTGACATATTCTGCATATTTGCATTCACTAATGTCTTACGGAAAAATTTTCTGCGGCATCTCATCACTTAGAAAAAGTATTGATTCCACAAAAGCGAGCAATGAAAATAATATGCAGGTAATTCTTCAAGGAGCTAGGCATTTTAACTGCTCTGTGACAATGTATATATTCTCTAATGAAATTCGGCATATGTAATCCCACAATGTGAGAACAGTGATGTCCTTACCTACAACACTAGAGGGAAAAATTATCTTTATTACCCATTGTGAAAGCTATCAGTAGCTCAGAAAGATGTTCAACATGCAACAGCAAAAATTTTTTATCGTTTGCCCAGTAACATAAAATCTCTGACTGGTACTGGAGCAAGTTTTAAATCTATTTAAAATCATTTCTCTTGGACAACTCCTTCTACTCCATTGACGAATTTCTTCGTTAAACATGTTAGCGAATAAAAAAAAATTAAATAAAAAATAAAGTGTTGGTGAATGAATAGGAGTAATAATATAACGTGTCCATTAATGTTAACGCTGATTACGTACAAATATTCCGTAAATTGACTCGGTCCACATCATTTTGATAAAAGATTCGTTTAAATGATTATGGAACATGTAACTAACTAACTAACTAACCAACCGAAGCGATAATTACTTTGCGGATTCAACTCTACGTTGTTGTGGATATCAGCGGATATCTGCAATGTAAAAGTTCCAAGTTCAAATAAACAAAGATCAGATGCTGAGAGATCTGAATATTACAGAATTATCACCGTAATATGTTGTGGTTGCAAAGTACTGACACGAATTATTTTCAGAGTAATGTAAAAACTGACAAAAGCTAACATATGGGAACATAGCTTTCGGTTCCGGATAAATGTAACACGCGCGGCAATGCTGACTGTACGACTTAATCTGTACAAGACAGATTGAAGAAAGGCATATTTACGTTTGTGGTATTTCTAAATTTAGAGAAAGCTTTTGACACTAATTACTGTAATACATTCTTTAGCGGGGATAAAATACAGCAAATGAAAGGTGATTCACAACTCGTACAGAAACCGAATTGCAGCTGCAAGTGTCAAAAGAAAGGAAAAGAGAAGGGTTTGATACAGCGTTGTGACTCATATCGATGTAATTCAACACCATAAATTTGAAAAAGAAATTAAACTTCAAGGAGGTGACATAAAAATTTTGAACTGTGTGACATTGTTAATTCTGCAATTTTTCAACAGGAAAATGCTCCTCCAAGCATGGCACGTGCCTCTATGAACTGTCTGCTTGATTTTGAGCTAGTCCTGTGACCAGCTAGATCCGCACATCTGTCCCGATAGGACACGTGTTGGACTTACTCACGTGCTAGCAGCAGGTATATCAGGAAGAGCTACAACAGTTGTAAGCCCGCTTCTATTTGGAAAGGATACGACGGATCTGTCACACTCTTCGCAACCGAATCAGTGTTTGCATCCAGACTATAGGGGGTGCAACGCCGTACTGCTAAGTGGTCTCATACAGCCAAGACATTTGTAAATTTTACTCGATTTTGTAAGCGATGAGATAAGGTCACATGTGCTCTGAACACGTAAATTTCATTCGTTTCCTCCTTCCCTTCTAGGCGTTTCACGGTTTTTGCCAGGAGCTGTATTACCGTCATACGAAAGGTGGTTTCTACGGCATTACGAAAGCAACCGAAGAAAAACACTGTGTGATAGGAATTGTTTTATATTTTTTCCAAATGAAGAGCACAAGGCAAAAATTATGATAGTCACTTTTTTGTAACTTTTCAGGACGACGAATTTTCTGCTCTAGTCTCTCGTATATCATAAACGTTCACCGTATAATTATCACAACAACATTTTTATTGTTCTATATCTATTTGTCTAGGTAATAAATGTAATACAATAAACACATTTTCAATTTTAAGTTGCTTTATTAATTAAAAACTTAAATAGGTGCTCAAAAAACATGGTAAAAGTGATGGTAGTCATAAGAAACTTGGCAAAAACGATGAAAGTCCACTATCTTTCTGTGCTTCTTCAGTGGATCTTGTAACCTGTAAACAGATTCTGTTTTCTGTTTATTTTATAAGATTTATAATATTCTAGATTTTAACACATTAGGCCCATATAGATTTTATTTTAATACTGTTAGTTACAACTTATGTTTTGTCAATGAGAAAGTTCTTCAAAGTACTTTTGAGCAGATGGACTGCAAAACTGCTTCAGTTGCTGCAGGTATTGGTACTTTCCAGGTTTTAGTTTAATCAGATCTCGAGATAAGCAAACTTTTGGGCTAAAACAAGGGAACCTGCTGGTAGTGTTTGTCATAAAATAGTAACCTACCTACTTACATAGCGTATTATGAATTTAACTAATAACCTAACTGAATATCTGTTGGAAATAACGCCAAAAATATTTCCTGTACTGATATGTTTTCATTATGTACACTATTGATGTGAGGTGTTATTCTATAACTCATTATAGGTCTACAGATTATTGATGTGTGAAAGCAAAGTTGAAGTGTTGAGTCATTTTCTCTTACCTTCACGCAGAATTGGTGGTAAAGAGAAGGACGTACTGTCACCAGGGTTTTCTGTCTCTCTTGAAAGCTTGGTAAGTTGGTGTTGTGTTAGGATCGGTGACGTCAGAAAGTACCCAGTGTAAAATGATCTGTGTTCAACTAACCTGTAATGGTCTTTTGAAAATTTTATTTCACGTATTGGTTTTGTAGCAAATGGGCATTTCTTGAAATAGTGATTTTCCAAAAAAGTAGTACATTTTCTAAATAGGTTTTGGTCAGCTTCAATCACAGTGAAAGGCGAAGGCTTTACTCTGAATTCTTTATTTCATTTATCCAATGTTCTGGTATCTCTGTGGGAAATTTGCCGTTTATCAAGACCATATCTCTATCGCATCATAGGTAAGAGTGGCCGCAAATAGGGAATATGATTGTTATCCAGTCTAGCTTTTTTTAGGATTTGTACCACATAATGACATATGCGAAACATGGTGTAGTTCTTGTTCTGTCAGCTACAAGAATCGCAAAATATGTACAAATTTTTGACATTGGACTGTTACATGGTGAAGGTAAATAGTGCAACATCGATACTACTTCGTCTGCACCTTTACCACCTCCTGTTTCTGGGTAAGCAAAAAAAGTTGCATTTCCGGTCGACAGGCTGCGGACATTGAACAAACACAATGAAAATTGACGCCGGTAGTAAACGTCATTTGTGGTCAAATTAGGTAAGCTCAAATTTTTTTGAAAATCGATGTTAAGTGCCTGACCTACATTTTCTCTTTGTGTCATAAAACACGTTAGCTTTCCTCAAGTGTAGTTCACTCTCACATTGTTTTGTCTTAATGCTGCTTAAAATATTTGCTTTTCCCTTGTGATCATTAGTCTGTTCCAGCTGGAGGTTTAGAGCTTTCATTTCTGCTTGGTACCTGTCACATTCACTGCAGGTGTCGTTTCTGGGATATCCGAAAGCTATGTTAAACTTAGATATGAATACCTGTCTATAATATTCATAGGACACAATCTTACCACTAGGCCTACCTGTCTTGTACAATGTGTACTTTTTTTTTCAAATTTAAAGTGCCTGGCAAGTATGTTTTCTTTTTTTTTTTTTAGTTTTATGAAAAACTATAATGGCTTGTACGGCCCTTAAAAGATGCAATGTGGTCAATGACACTTTGCTTAACTTCTTCTGATGTCCCACAATGTTTGTGGTCATACTTTCCTCTCTTGTCTGTTGGGGGTCCACCTGTTTCTTTCAGACTCGTTTGAATAGTTTGAACCTTTCTCCCAGTTACGCCAAAAATAGACAAAAATGCTTTATAACACACAGGGGTGTAAATAAAATTATCACCATCCTTTATCCTTACTTTGTAGGTGTAGCTCTTATCATTAAAACGTGATTCATTTTCAGGCTTTCTTGGTCTGCAATTTTTTACGTCATAAACATTGATAAGCCTAGCCAAATATGTGGACTGAGCATCATTAGATTCTAAACTATTAAAATGAGACAATCTTCTTCTTGCACCTTCACAAACTCTATCAAAAGACTGTAGTCTTTTACATCTGCACTCGGGCCCTGTTTTGTGAGTACACACTTTAAGTTTTTTCATCACATCTCTTACCCTTCCATGGGATTTTCTCTTCTTTGTGCTAGGTTTACTGACGTTTTCACAGTCTTCATCCACACTTGACTAACTTTATTCACTCATTTTCACAGAAACTACTACCAAGAACACAGGCTATAAACTTTGGCAACTTTCTAACCACAAATACAAAGTAAGCAAAAGAATGATGACAGCACGTTGAACTCCTGATCAAGCAGGTTTTGCCAACCTTATGAAATGACTCATCATATGTACCGTGAGACAGATGACATTCATCAGTTTTACCGTGCACAACAAAAATAAAATGGCAAATAACTTAGTAACTGCCAGTATTGCCGTGTACACCTCCCTACAAATTCGACCGTATTTCAGCTACAAATTCCTGTCCTAACCTGAAAATGGGAAAAAATTTACTATCATCATTTTTGCCTTGTGCTCTTGAAATATTATCCCCTAAAATATGTACACTTTTGACAGCATTTAAACCAATTCTAGACAGATATTATTGCGCTCTTATGGTGGTGCCTGAAAAGATGGCTTAGGATGGATTCGCAACTTCTTCAGGTGACAGAAATGGCGGGTCACGCACATCTCGTGATATAAGAGAACACAAAGAATGCGTTAAAACCGGAATAAATTCGTACATATATCGTCTGAATACAGCCAGTATAATTCTTGACACGTTCTGCATATACTCGTACTTATGCTGTCTTTTTAAAGGAGAAGATAACACGTCTCTACAATTACGCATGTTTTAAAGTCACAAATAATCATTGCTTCTGGTTATTAAAGATACATTTCAATAAACAAAAAGTTAATTTACTATGCGGAATTGAACAATAGCGTTATCTCGATATTCACCAAACACAGGGTGTACGGAAATCCGCGTTACAACTAGGACTTGTAGAAGGGAGTGAGTACCTAATATTTTGCGAAGGAACCCATGTTCGGAAGTATACCGTTTCCGTTCCACTGCGGTTTGAATTCAGATGTTTAACTCATCTGATTTTGCTTGAGGAACTGAATTAGGCGTGACGCAGTACAGTTATTAGGTATTAATCCGGAAATAAACACAACGAAACATCCATTTATCACTTAAGCGCATTTTTTGCATTAACATTTAAACATTACGTGTCTACATCATACCCAAACCAAAACAAGACATCATGCTGTACGTACAGAGCAGAACTGTTGCATTACAACAGCGGCTCGATGTGGCGACCACCAACGTGGTTACAGACACTGCACCTAGGAAGCATATTCTGGTAAACATTCTCCTTTCCAACTGATACCTCTTCAGTTTCTAGTACAGCGGTCAGAACTCTTACCAGCAGATCTTCCTTAGTGTCAAAAGGTGTCTCGCAAATTAAAGATCCCACGAGAAATAGTCCATAGGTGCTGGCGGCGACCACGCGGTTGGACCACTTTTAGCACATCGTCAGTTGGGATGTAGCCGAACCGCACGTAAGAGGTGAGGTGGTACATCATCGTGCTGAAACCAAATTTCTTGACTGAAATTCAGTGGCGCAGCTTCGAAGAACGGGTCCAATACGTTTTTCAGGAAGATCAAGTATACAGGACCAGTTATCCTGAATGGCAGAAGGTATATGGCGCAATCACATGACCGTCCAGAATACCTGCCCACGCGTTAATACCAAACCGGTGATGAAATCGCTGGACATGGGTCGCAGGAGGGTTTTTATCTGATCTGACATGGCTGTTTCTCGAGTTCAGAACACAGTTGCCAGTGAACTTACATTCATCTGTGAACAGAACTCGACGTGGAAAGAGGGTGTCTCGATGCAGGAGCGCAGGAACAACGTGCAGTAGACAGCGTGTTACGTAAAATCGTCTGAACGCATATCGCGCACCCTTTCAAGTCGTAATTGTTGCTCAGACCGAACGTCAAAGACGATATTGTGACTGACACCCGTTGCACGCATAATTGTTGGTGAGCCCGTTGACGTGTTCTATTCAACGCAATGCAATTACATCTTCTACATCTACATCTACATCTATACTCCGCGAGCCACCTTACGGTGTGTGGCGGAGGGTACTTATTGTACCACTATCTGATCCCCCCTTCCCTGTTCAAGACACGGCGTGCCGTGTTGCCGTGGAGCGCCACACCTGTTTCCAGCAGGCGCTGCGTGACTTGGGCAAAAAGTTTGTGCCGTGGCGTGCTGCGTTACGGAAAACATTGCCGGCTAGCAGCTCTTCCGTTACCTCGAGCCACGCCGTTCAAAAGGAGCACGTCGACGCGTTTCGAAAACATGTACCGAACCACGTTTACTCTACTGGAGACACAGTGGCAGACGTTAATGGCTTCAGCTGACCGTATGACGTAGTGAACGTAATCCTGTCTACCCGATACCAAGATCATTGCTGACACTTTTCTCTTTCGTTCAGCAGACGTGAACGCGTTACACGTGTGGAAAGAAACCGTCATAGAACGGGAAAGGTACGTTTCCGATCATGGGTTCAGATTCAAAATATTACGTACTCACTGCCCTCTATATGTCCTAGAAGATTGTAACGGAACTTTCCGGACATCCGGTATACATAATTGACGTATCCAGCATGTAAAAGTTGCAGAGTTTGTGTGAATAGCACGTCACCATCACTGCTTTAGGATAGCGGAGAATGGTACAAAGTAATTGCTTTGTTTCACGTCAGCCATAAAATATGTGGAAATAACCGGAAATATCACAGCATTCTACAACAGTGGTTCTCAAACTTTTTCTTCGCGCCCCCCCCCCCCCCCTTCACCAGAAAAAATAGTATCAGCCCCTCCAGCCTCTTGTTATTAATAAAAATAGTCATATTTTATACTTTTTCCTCATATGTTTACCAACATCAATTTAAAAGGTACTTAATTGAAAACCCTCAGCTGCTGACAGGTCTTGTTGATATACCTCGATGGGGAAAGCTGAAAATGTGTGTAGAGGAGCTGCACGGTCATCAATGGTATCCGTTCTTTCGAGAAAAGTTACTATCGTCAATTAAAAAGAATTTTACGCAGCCGAAACCAAAAATAACATGACTTTTAACGAAAATACGGAACAATTTTTTTATCTTTATCACGTTTTCATTTATTCAAAAACTATAAAATGAACATTATTTACAATTCAGCACACAAGAATTACAAGAGCAGTACAAATTTAAATTAAAAAGTTCCGTATGATGGATGAGCTTGCTTTTGAGAACAAAGTTTCTCAAGGCGTGGAAGAATAGCAGAAAGAGCCACTCGAAGTTTTTTGTTTACATTTGGCTTTGTACGGTAGTTGGACTTTATGGGTGACACAGCTGAAAATCCAGTCTCGCACATGTATGTTGTTCCAAAGAAATCAAGATCTTGATTGCATTTTGGCTTAGTGTTGGGAAGTGCTTGCTAATATGTATCCGATACTCCAACAAAGACACTACGTTAAATTTACTCTTCAGTGAAGTATCACAAGTGAGTTTAGTCAGTTGTTCTTGCTTCTTTATATTTAGAAATGATGGTCTAGGAGCATTTATGAATGGATTTTTAATCCAGTTAAATTTATCAAAATCATTGCTGAAATATTTCTCGAAGTGAACTTTTAAAGTTGCAAGATGATGAAGAAAGCAAGCTTTTATCGCCATTGGAAGTACCGGATTATCTGTATCCTCTAACACACTATAGTAGGGGGACATATCTAATATGCCACCCTCCATGCAGCTTTGCCACAGCTCTGATTTCTTTACAACGCTTTCACCTTTTAATTCCAAGGTAGTACAAAGGCCTGATTACCTTGAAGTGAAGTGTTAAGAACATTTAGTTTCTCAAAAATATCAGTGAGGTAAACCATTTTAAATAAAAAAATCTCTGTTGTTGAAACAGTCTGCCAAAGAGTGGCTTGTCTCCTTTAAAAAACAGAATACCACATTCCTCAGTTAAAATATTCTTTTTAATTCTTTACCACTTGAAAGCCATGGAGGATTACTAAAAAAGAGCAACCAATCTCATCACATAGCATTTTAAAAAGCCGCGAATTTATATATTTTGCCTTATGAATATTAACTATTTTTATGACCGTTTGCAGAACTTCATGAAGAGGTGAACTAAGTTCTTTAGCGGCCAGAGCCTCCCGATGTATCATGCAGCGAGTCCATACAGCATCAGGATCTATAGCTTTAACTTTCGCTTGCAATCCACCATGAGTTCCAGACATTGAGCGAGCTCCGTCTGTGCATACTCCAAAGCACCTATTCCATGACATGCCGTTTTGATTTCAAAAAATATTGAGCATATCAAAAAGGCTTTCAGCAGTATCTGTTTTCAGTATCGGCTCACAGAAAATAAATTCTTCTCGAATGTTAAATTCAGCAATGAAGCGAACATAAGCAACTTGAAACTTTCTGGCAGATTAAAGCTGTGTGCCAGACAGAGACTCGAACTCGGGACCTTTCCGTTTCGCGGGCAAATGCTCTACCGACTGAGCTACCGAAGCACGACTCACGCCCCGTCCTCACAGCTTTAATTCCGCCAGTATCTCGTCTCCACATCCCCCCAGGCTGTGGCTAAGCCATGTCTCCGCAATATCCTTTCTTCCAGGAGTGCTAGTTCTGCAAGGTTCGCAGGAGAGCTTCTGTGAATTTTGGAAGGTAGGAGACGAGGCACTGGCGGAATTAAAGCTGTGAGGACGGGGCGTGAGTGGTGCTTGGGTAGCTCAGTCGTTAGAGCACTTGCCCGCGAAAGGCATAGGTCCCGAGTTCGAGTCTCGGTCTGGCACACAGTTTTAATCTGCCAGGAAGTTTCATATCAGCGCACATTCCGCTGTAGAGTGAAAATTTCATTCTACGAACATAAGCAATCAACTGAATGTCTTTACGAATGTCAGTTACTTCGTCCACTTGAAGTCCAAAATAGTTGTTGCACAATTTATCTATTAACTGCTCGAGTAAATAATCAGAAATTTGTAAAAATTCTTCTCCTCACTGTGTCATTAAAGACAGGAATACTTTTCAACTGTTGAGCAAATGAGTCGTCAAACATTGTTGATACTATATCAATCGCTGGCTGGAAAGACCATAGTTTCTGCAACCGTGTGTGGTTTCTTGCATTTAGCAATTCTATGAGAAATCTGGTGAGGACTAAAAAGGCCTTAGACGTCACATTCGTAGTTCTAGTAAAGTTCTTCTGGGTAGATAATAAAACATTTAGTTTCCTGACAAAAAAATCTTTTGATTTTTCCCGTTAATTCAGGATGTTTGGTTTCAAGGTGTCTCTTTAACTTGTTAGGTTTCAAGCTATCAGCAACTAAAATTATTAAACAAAGTACACACTGCGGACATTCTTCACCACTGACTGCAGTATTTGTGAAGCATGGCAATAAACAGTTCTCATCATACCTCCGCCTTTGCAGTATCTCCCTCCCCTCCGGCAGTTGACGGACCACTGCTGTCTTGATGTTTGTCGCTAGTGAGGAACCGCTTCATACTGCAGTCAAGTGATCCTCGCAGAGTCTATAATTACAAGACTGTAACTATAGTCGTCACTATAAGAATGTGTTGAAGTACACGAGCCAAGCCTTGCACTGCGCGGGACGGTTACGGAAACACTAATTGCTCAGGGGACAAGGGTACTCCGCCGACTATCGAAGGAAGGAACTCCACCTAGGAGCAAAGCCCGCTCAGCTCTCGTGTGCAGAAATTGTTCCCTGGTGACGTTGAAGGACGTCATACAGCTCGACCGATCATTTCAAACAATGCTGAAAACGAGACAGCGATTTCACCGTCGTCGACAACGTTAGCACCGACGCCGGGCAAAATTCAAACCAGATCAGCAGCATGTCGTTTGTTCGGCAAAAGATAAACCTATTTGTTTCCTACTAAGAAAAAAAAAAAATTATATATATATATATATATATATATATATATATATATATATATATTCCTAAAATAACGCCCCCCCTTGCACGCCACTGGTCCTCCCCTCCCCCCTCCCCCCTCCCCCCTCCATTCCTCCACGGGGTCGGGCCCGCAGTTTGAGAATCACTGGTCTGTATCCTTGCGAAACAAGATTTCACACGGTGAGTGTGATATTCCCACATCCCTGCGGGGATTTAAAACCACAGCTATAATACACTGAAGAGCCAAAGAAACTGGTACACCTGCCTAATATCGCGTAGGGCCCCCGCGAGCATGCAGAAGTACTACAACACGACGTGGCATGGACTCGGCTAATATCTGAAGTACTGTTGAAGGGAACTGACACCATGAATCCTGCAGGGCTGTCCATAGATCCGTTAAGAGTACGGCGGGGGGAGATCTCTTCTGAACAGCACGTTGCAAGGCATCCCGGATATATTCAATAATATTCATATCTTGGGGGTTTGGTGGCCAGCGGAAGTGTTTAAACTCAGAAGAGTGTTCCTGGAGCCACTCTGTAGCTATTCTGGGCGGGTGGAGTGTCACATTCTCCTGCTGGAATTGCCCAAGTCCGTCGGAAGGCACAATGGATATGAATGGACGCAGGATGATCAGACAGGATGCTTACGTACGTGTCACTTGTCAGAGTCGTATCTAGACGTATCAGTGGTCCCATATCACTCCAACTGCACACGCTCCACACCTTTACAAGGTCTCCACCAACTTGACCAGTCCCCTGCTGACATGCAGGGTCCATGGAGTCTCCATACCTGTACACATCCATCCGCTCGATGCAATTTGAAACGAAATTCGTCCGACCAGGCAACATGTTTCCAGTCATCAACAGTCCGATATCGGTGTTGACGGGCTCAGGTGAGGCGTAAAGCTTTGTGCCATGCAGTCATCAAAAGTAGACGAGTGGGCCTTCGGCTCCGAAAGCGCATATCAAAGATGGTTCGTTGAATCGTTCGCATGCTGACACTTGTTGATCTGCAGCAGCCTGCGGAAGGGTTGCACTTCTGTCTCGCTGAACGATTCTCTTCAGTCGTAGTTGGTCCCGTTCCTGGAGGACCTTTTTCCGGCCGCAGCGAGGTCGGAGGTTTGATGTATTACCGGGTTGCTGATACTCACGGTACACTCGTGAAATGGTCGCACGGGAAAATCGTCACTTCATCGCTACCTCGGAGATGCTGGATCCCAGTGCTCGTGCCCCGACTATAACACCACGTTCAAACTCACTTAAATCTTGATGACCTGTCATTGTTGCAGCAGTAAACGATCTAACAACTGCGCGAGACACTTGTGGTCTTATGCAGGCGTTGCCGACCGCGCCGTATTCTGATTGTTTACATATCTCTGAATACGCATGACTATAACAGGTTCCTTGGCGCTTCAGTGTAATTCACTGTAAGGTATTCTGAGAGATTAGATACTTGATTGAAATCATCATTTTAATCGCTGGTTTTGAAGCATACAGTCTCATGACGGAAGGGTGAATATTTATTTTCAGTAGTTCGTGCTTACATTGATGTGACGAACGTCATGGGACCTCCTTTTGCCCGACGTAGTGCAGCGGATCTACGTCGCACTGACGCAACAAATCGCTGAAAATTCCCTGCAGCCATCCATAATTGTGCAAGTGTTGCCGGTGCATGACTCTGTGCACGAACTGACCTCTGAATTATGTCCCATAAATTTTCGATGGGATTCATGTCGGGCTATCTGCGTGGCCAAATCATTCGCTCGAACTTTCCAGAATGTTCTTCAAACCAATCGTCGACAACTGTAGCCAGATAACATCGCGCATTGTCATGGAAGCATGAAGTCCGTAGACGCCTACAGATGGTCTCCAAATAGCTGAACATAACCATTTCCTATCAGTGATTGGTTCAGTTAGACCAGAGGACGAAATCCATTCCATCTAAATGCAGCCCTTACTGTTATGGAGCTACCACCAGATCGCAAAGTGGCTTGACAACAACTTGGGTCCACGGGTTCGTGGGGTCTGCGCCACACTCCAACCCTATCGTCAGCTCTCAACCAGCTGAAATCGTGACTCATCTGACCAAGTCACGGTTTTCCAGTCGGCAAGGTCCAACCTATATGGTCAGGAGCCCAGGACAGGCGCTGCAGGCGATGTCGTGCTTTTAGCAAAAGCATTCGCGTCGATCGTCTACTGACGTTGCCCATTAACGCCAAACTTCGCCGAACTGTCCTCACGGAGACGGTCGCAGTACGATCCATGTTGATTTCTGCGATTACTTCATGCAATATTGCTTGTCTATCAGCACTGACTACTCAACGCATACGCCGCTGTTCTGTGTCGTTAAGTGAAGGCCGTCGCCCGTTGCGTTGTCAGTGCTAAAAGGTAATGCCTGAAATTTAATATTCTAGGCACACTGTTGATCTCTGAATATTGAATTGATTGCGTCAAACTCCAACTACCATTCCGCATTCACACTCTTCTAATTAATATCGTTCCGCCATAATCACGTCGGAAACCTTTTCACATGAATCACCTCACTACAAATGACAGCTCCACCACTGCGCTGCACGGCACTGCACTTTTATACCTTGTGTACGCGATACTAACGCCATCTTTGTATGTGCATATTGCCATCCCATGACTTTTTGTCACCACAGTACATTTTAGAATGAAAAAAGGACACCCTTATAGGGATGTGGGGATAAAACACACTCTACGTGAAATTTAGTTTCGTCGTTTTGAAGCTCCGTTCTTAGGCTAGTAGCTAAACAGCACGACGTGGAATCCTAATAGATTGGTGGACCCTTCCTCGACCTTTGCCGAGTTGCGGAGTAATTCGCGTCTGCTCGCAGCAAGGTGTACAGCATCCGCCATGACGTCAACATGTGCGGCGGGTGTAGGCAGATTTTGTGCGGAGGGGAAAGGAGGTGGCCCAGACCCGTTGTGACTGCCTTTACGTCCACATTGAGTGCAATGTGTGCACAACTTCATCAACTACGAGCTCCCGGGGAACTCGTCAAACCAAGCGAAAGCTTTTAGCGTCTAAATGCGTGTAATAAGACTCACTCTGTTGTAATTCGCCGAATTAAATGTTGCTGGTGCTGTGAGTATGTGTGCTATTTGCCGAGAAATATCCGGACAACTGCTACTGTAAATTAATGTGGTGCGTGTCCACCGTTCACCTGTATGACGGTCAACTCACCTGGGGATCCTCAAGAGGCGAAACCACACAGGGCAGTGGTGGTAGAAGTTGGATCTGGAGCGAAGCCGCATTCCAAATCGTCCCAAAGGTGTTGCACAGGGTTCATGTCGGGACTGGCCGTTTCAGGAATGCTGTTGTCCAGTCCATTGCCTCACACACGCTGGTTTATGACAGGGTGCGTTGTCCTACTGACGCCAACACTCATCGTCTCTGAACTGTAAAATGTATTAATATCCTTCGGCATTTAGCGTTTTCTTCGATGCAATAAGGAGACCAGACGCTAACTACGAAAAATACCCCCATACCGTAACACAACCTCCTCCGTAGGACTACTTCATTGTTAGCAGGTTACGTTCTCCAGGCATTCTTCAAACCCAAACCCTTCCATGGGATTGCCAAGTCAGCTGCGAAGGGTATACCACCCAATTTCTGAAGCGGCTACACAAGTCTGTGTTTTCAGTGAGAATGAAGTCAGATGTAGGAGATATAAATATAAAAAACTTGCATACTTTGCTTACTTCCATTCTATTATGACATACGGGATCAAATCCCGGGGAACTCGTCAAACCAAGCGAAAGCTTTTAGCGTCTAAAAGCGTGTAATAAGACTCACTGTGTTGTAAATTCAAGAACACCACGTAGAAACTTGTTCGACGAACCTTGCATTCTAACCACTGATTCTCAGTACATTTATTCCTCAATGAAATTTGTTGCTAATAATGTATCTCTATTTCCAACCAATAGCTCAATACGTAGTATCGAGTCTAGGAATAAGAACTATTTGCAGGAAGACCTAAAATCACTTTCCTTGGTCCAAAAAGGGGTCCAATATTAAGGAAAACACAGTTTCAATAAATTGCCAGCAACCATCAAAAACTTGGTTTTAGATAAAGTACAGTTTAAACTGTGTTCGAAAGACTTTTTGGTAAGCTATTCCTTCTATACCTTAACAGGGAATGATACATCAGCTTAAGTAAATATCTCTTAGATTTCAGTTCTGACAGGACTTGCTCACAACAATGAAGATTAGGTATCTTTTCTATGATAAATTTATTAAAAGTGCATAACTATGTTTCATTCTGGCACTGTATTAATTCTGTAAATATTAGCAGTTCCAGTTTACTGTAATGAATTCACCTATTTTGACAATCGCCTGACAAAAGATCAGGTTTCATGTTGTTGTTGCAGTCATCAGTCCTGAGACTGGTTTGATGCAGCTCTCCATGCTACTCTATCCTGTGCAAGCTGCTTCATCTCCAAGTACCTACTGCAATCTACATACTTCTGAATCTGCTTAGTGTATTCATCTCTTGGTCTCCCTCTACGATTTTTACCCCCACGTACCCTCCAATACTGAATTGGTTATCCCTTGATGCCTCAGAACATGTCCTACTAACCGATGCCTTCTTATAGTCAAGTTGTACCACAAATCCCTCTTCTCCCCAATTCTGTTCATTACCTCTTCATTAGTCATGTGATCTAGCAATCTAATATTCAGCATTCGTCTGTAGTACCACATTTCGAAAGCTTCTCTTTTCTTCTTGTCTAAACTATTTATCGTACATGTTTCACTTCCGTACACGGCTACAATCCATACTAATACTTTCAGAAAGGACTTCCTGACAAATCTATACTCCTTGCCATTGCCAGTCTACATTTTATATCCTCTACTTCGACCATCATCAGTTATTTTGTTTCGGAAATAGCAAAACTCATTCACAACTTTAAGTGTCTCATTTCCTAATCTCATTCCCTCAGCATCAACTGACTTAATCTGACTACATTCCATTATCCTCGTTTTGCTTTTGTTGATGTTCATCTTATATCCTCCTATCCTCCTTTCAAGGCACAGTCTAATCCGTTCAACTGCTCTTCCAGGTTATTTGCTGTCTCTGACAAAATTACAATGTCATCGGCGAACCTCAAACTTGTAATTTCTTCTCCATGGATTTTAATTCCAACTCCAAATTTTTCTTTTGTTTCCTTTCCTGCTTGCTCATTATACGGACTGAACAACATTGGGGATGGGCTACAGCCCTGTCTCACTTCTCAACCACTGCTTCCCCTTCATGCCCCTTGACTCTTATAATTGCCATCTGGTTTCTGTACAAATTTTAAACAGCCTTTCACTCCCTGTATTTGACCCCTTCAGAATTTGAAAGAGAGTATTCCAGTCAACATTGTCAAAAGCTTTCTCTAAGTCTACAAGTTCTAGAAACTTAAGTTTGCCTTTCCTTAATCTATCTTCTAAGACAAATCATAGGGTCAGTATTGCCTCACGTGTTCCAAATTTTCTACGGAATCGAAACTGATCTTCCCCGAGGTCGGCTTCTACCAGTTTTTCCATTCGTCTGTAAAGAATCCGTGTTAGTATTTTGCAGCCGTGACTTATTAAACTGATAGTTCGGTACTTTTCACATCTGTCGACACCTGCTTTCTTTGGGATTGGAATTATTATATTCTTCTTGAAGTCCGAGGTTATTTCGCCTGTCTCATACATCTTGCTCACCAGATGATAGAGTTTTGTCAGGGCTGGCTCTCCGAAGGCTATCAGTAGTTCTAATGGAATTTGGCTACTCCCGGGGCCTTGTTTCGACTTACGTTTTTCAGTGCTCTGTCAAATTCTTCACGCAGTATCATATCTACCATTTTCTCTTCACCTACGTCCTCTCCCATTTCCATAATATTTCCCTCAATTATATCGCCCTTGTATATATCCTCTATATACACCTTCCACCTTTCTGCTTTCCGTTCTTTGTTTAGAACTGGTTTTCCATCTGAGCTCTTGATATTCATACAGGGAGTTCTCTTTCTCCAAAGGTCTCTTTAATTGTCCTGTAGACTGTTTTTTGTCTTACCGCTGGTGATATATGCCTCTATATCCTTATATTTGTCGTCTAGTCATCCTTGTTTAGTCATTTTGCACTTCCTGTCGATCTCATTTTTGAGAGGTTTGTATTCCTCTTTGCCTGCTTCATTTTCTGCATTTTAGTATTTTCTCCTTTCATCAGTTAAATTCAATATAGCTTTTGTTACCTAAGGATTTCTACTAGCCCTCGCCTTTTTACTTGCTTGATCCTCTGCTGCCTTAACTATTTCATCTCTCAAAGCTACCCATTCTTCTTCTACTGTATTTCTTTCCCGGCCGCGCGGGGTAGCCGTGCAGTCTCGGGCGCCTTGCCACGGTTCGCGTGGCTCACCCCGTCGGAGGTTCGAGTCCTCCTTTGGGCATGTGTGTGTGTGTTGTCCTTAATGTAAGTTAGTTTAAGTTAGATTAAGTAGTGTGTAAGCTTAGGGACCGATGACCTCAGCAATTTGGTCCCATAGTACTTACCAGAAATTTCTAAAATTTATTTCCCCCGTTCTTGTCAGTTGTTCCCTAATGCTCTGAAATTCTATACAACCTCTGGTCCTTCAGTATATCCAGGTCCCATCGCCTTAAATTCCCACCTTTTGCGGTTTCTTCAGTTATAATGTACAGTTCATAACCAAATGATGGTTGCCAGAGTCCATAGCTACCCCTGGAAATATCGTACGATTTAAAACCTGGTTCCTAAATTTGTTTCTTGCCATCATATAATCTATCCGAATCCTAGTGTCCCCAGGCCTCTTCCACGTATACAACCTTCTTTCATGATTCTTAAACCACGTGTTAGCTAAGATTAAGTCGTTCCCTACGCAAAATTCTACCAGGCGACTTCCTCTTTCATTCCTTATCCCTATACCATATTCACCTTCCTTTTCCTACTATCGAATTCCAGTCCCACATGACTATTAAAATTTCGTCTCCCTTCACTACCTGAATAACTTCTTTTATTTCATCATACATTTATTCAATCTCTTCGTCATCTGCGGAGCTAGTTGGCATATAATATTATACCATTGTGGAGGCGTGGGCTTCGTGTCTATATTGAATACAATAATGAGTTCTCTATGCTGTTCGTAGTAGCTTACCCACGCTGCTATTATTTTATGCGTTATTAAATCCAATCCTGCATTACCCCTATTTGAATTTGTATTTGTAACCCTGTATTCACCTGACCAAAAGTCTTGTTCCTCCTGCCACTAGACTTACTAATTTCCCACTACATCTAACTTTTACTTAACCAATTCCGTTTTTAAATTTTCTAACCTACCTACCCGACTAAGGGATCTGACATTCCACGATACGATCCGTAGAACGCCAGTTTCGTTTCTCCTGATAGCGACGTCCTCCTGAGTAGTCCCCTACCGAAGATCAGAATGGAGCCTATTTTACCTCCGGAATATTTTATCCAAGAGGACGCCATCATCATTTTACCATACAGTAAAGCTGCAAGCCCTCTGGAAAAATTACGGCTGTAGTTTCCCGTTGCTTTCAGCCGATCGCAGTACCAGCACAGCAAGGCCGTTTTGGTTAGTGTTACAAGGCCAGATCAGTCAATCATCCAGACTGTTGCCCCTGCAACTACTAAAAAGGCTGTTGCCCTTCTTTCAGGAACCACACGTCTGTCTGGCCTTTCAACAAATACCCCTCCATTGTGGTTGCAGCTACTGTACGGCTATCTGTATTGCCCGACTGTGCGATATTCTCGCATTTTCAGCTCTTGTCGTTTCGGAATTGTGCGGACTATATTTTTCTGAAAGTCAGATGGTAAATCACCAGACTCATACATTCTACACACCAACGTGAATAGTCGTTTTGTTGCCACTTCCCCCATTGATTTTAGAAACTCTGACGGACTGTTATCTATCCCTTCTGCCTTATTTGACCGTAAGTCCTCCGAAGCTGTTTTAAATTCTGATTCTAATACTGGATACCCTAACTGTTTTGAATCGACTCCTGTTTCTTCTTCTATCACATCAAACATATCTTCCCCCTTGTAGAGGTTTTCAGTGTACTGTTTACACTTATCCGCTCTCTCCTCTTCATTTAACAGTGGAATTCTCGTTTCACTTTTGATATTACCGTCCTTGCTTTAATATCACCGAAGGTTGTTTTGACTTTACTGTACGATGAGTTTGTCCTTCCGGCAATCATTGCTTTTTCGATTTCTTCACATTTTTCATGCTCCGATTTCATCGTAGCTTCCCTGCACTTCCTAATTATTTCATTCCTCAGCGACTGTATTCCTGAATTTCCCTGAAAATTTTTGTACTTTCTTCTTTCGTCGGTCAACTGAAGTATTTCTTCTGTTACCCATAGTTGCTTTGCGGTTACCTTCTTTGTGTCTACGTTTTTCTTTCCAACTTCAGTGATGATCCTGCTTAGAGGTGTCCATTCCTCTTCAACTATACTGCCTACTGAGCTATTGATTATTGCTATGTCTCTAGCTTTAGAGAATTTCAAACGCAATTTCTCAATGCTTCTGTATCTCACTTTCTTGAGTACTGATTCTTCCTGACTTATCTCTTAAACTTCAGCCAACTCTTCATCGCTACTACATTGTGATCTGAGTCGATATCTGCTCCGGGGTACGCCTTGAAATCCAATACCTGATTTCAGAATCTCTGTCTGACCACAATGTAATCTAATAGAAATCTTCCAGTATGACCAGGCCTTTTCGAAGTACACCCTCTCCTCTTGTGATTGCTGAACAGAGTATTCGCTGTTACTGGCTGAAATGTATTACAGAGCTCAATTAGTCTTTCTCCTCACTCTCATTCGTTGTCCCAAGTCCATATTCTCCTGTAATCTTTTCTTCTACTCCATCCCCTACAACCGCATTTCGGTCCCCCATGTCAATTAGATTTTCATCTCCCTTTACATACCTCATTACCCTTTCAGTATCCTCATACACTTTCTCTATCTCTTCATCTTCAGCTTGCGGCGTCGGCATGTATACCTGAACTATCGTCGTCGGTGTCGGTTTGCTGTCGATTCTGATAAGAACAACCCTATCACTGAACTGTTCACAGCAACACACTCTTTGCCCTACCTTCCTGTCCATAACGAGTCCTACTCCCGTTATACCATTTTCTGCTGCTATTTTTGGGTTCATGGAACGAAAACTGAATCTAAGTTAAGTTAATCTAATCTAACGGGATACAGCGTGGTTCGTGACTCCAGATCACTCGTTTCCAGTCACCCGCTGTACAGTGGCGTCGCGCTTTGCACCGCCTCACGTGTCGCTCACCACTCACCACAGAGGTGTGCGGCTTACCATATTCCCAATATGAATGGTGAACAACCAACTTTGCGACCATTGCTCCTAATCCTGAAAAAAAAGAGACCCCTTTAAGTAGGTAAGTGTGTTTTACGGAAGGTCAGCAATGACTTCAGTTATTGGCGGAGAGAAACGGCACAAAGCGGAAAGTATGGAAGAGAAACGAAAAAAATTCATAAATATTGGCAGCATTATTTGCGAACTACTGATAAGTTCGGTAATATCTGGAGGTCTGTTACACATGTTGATGAGATTTATGAGCACTTGTTACGCACTGCTCGTCACTTTTGGAGTGATAAGAATACATGCTTGTTGCATGATTTATGAGAGGAAAGCGAGCTACTACAGCGTATGGTGGTGATGTGAATAGGACGCAATATTCTGATTACGATTATAATTATGTTAAAGTTAGTCCATTACGAGCCTTTTTCATTTCAGAACGAAGAAATAATTACTTGGCTTTGATGAAAGCGTATGCTGTTCCATGAAGCTACATAAAAAGAATAACTGTATTCCTAAAAGTAAGAACGAGATGTTCGAAACATGTAGAAACGATGCTGTCCTCGCAGTGAATGAGTACTGAGTTGTTAGATCACCTGATTATAGAGGCTGATTCAAAATTGCCATTACAGGTTTGTAGGGTTTTGCAAAAATGTCTTAGCAGATGATGTTTTGATGAGAAACTCATGTCCCGAAATGTACCGTTTTGATATAGAGTAAGTTTGAAGATCGGATCATTCTCAAAACGCACACTTCGTGGAACGCACACAAGATGAGAAGAGTCCCTCTTGTAATTATGACGCTACATACCACCTTCGTGCGACCACAACAACGGCAGTGAGACATCGATACGTTCGCCACTGGGAAGGCTGGCTGTGGTGCTCTAGGAACGCGCCGCACCGCCTTCTAGACTTTGAAGAGGACGCCTTCCGTCACGTGACAGACTACCCGAGTACTAGAGTACTCGCAACATCGCCCACGCCATGTTCTCCTACAGCACGCAAGTCAGACTTTTAGTCTCCGCCATGTCCGTACCGTGCCGGCCAAAGTGGCCGTGCGGTTAAAGGCGCTGCAGCCTGGAACCGCAAGACCGCTACGGTCGCAGGTTCCAATCCTGGCTCGGGCATGGATGTTTGTGATGTCCTTAGGTTAGTTAGGTTTAACTAGTTCTAAGTTCTAGGGGACTAATGACCTCAGCAGTTGAGTCCCATAGTGCTCAGAGCCATTTGAACCATTTTGTCCGTACCGTGAAGCTGGAGGTTTGGAAGTGATCCGATCCTCAGAGTGGTTTTACGTCCAGACGGAGCATTTCCAGACGTGTGTTCCTAATCAGAACTTCATCTGCTACGTAATCTCTACAATCCCTAGAAGCTTGTAAAAGGGACTTTGAATCAATGTGTATAAACCTCACTCAAACACAACCTATCTAATTTCCTCTACAGTGAGACAGTATTTACAAACAGAAAAATGCTACATTCACGTTGGATCGCGCGGTTCAAATGTAAAGGACAGTTCTGTGTTACAATTTATAGTAGGCGTCTCGTTACAATCACGTTCGTAAATCTGAAGCGAAATACTGACACAACAATGGAACAATCCATCGTCACAATGTACACGACAACCGCACTACTGTCAGCGATATAATGTAAGCGATAGAGATATCTCTCAGGACACCGAGAGAGGCTGTAAACAGCAACATCACTTACGTGAATCGTGTTAGTTCCGTGTTACAGCTATGTGCCACCTGACGGTCTAACATTTTTTAAAAAAACGGCTGGTAGCAATGATTGTACAAATCAAGCATCTAATCCATGCTTCAAAAATTCTACTCACAAGGGAACCTCCCCATCGCACCCCCCGCACAGTTGGCCCAGTGGATAGGCCTTGAAAAACTGAACACAGATCAATCGAGAAAACAGGAAAAAGTTGTGTGGAACTATGAAAATATAAGCAAAATATACAAACTGAGTAGTCCATGCGCCAGATAGGCAACAACAAGGAGAAAGCAAGCTGAGGAGTACCGTGGTTCCGTGGTTAGCGTGAGCAGCTGCGGGACGAAAGGTCGTTGGTTCAAGTCTTCCCTCGGGTGAAAAGTTTAAATTTTTATTTTCAGTTTATGTACCAAACGCTTATATGTTCATCAATTTTTTGAGAGTGATTATCACATCCACAAGAAAACCTAAATCGGGCAAGGTAGAAGAATCTTTTTAGCCATTCGCCAAGTGCACAAGTTAGGTGGGTAGACAACATATTCCTGTCATGTGACGCACATGCCCTCACCAGTGTCGTATAGAATATATCAGACGTGTTTTCCTGTGGAGGAATCGGTTGACCTATGACCTTGCGATCAAATGTTTTCCATTCCCATTGGAGAGGCGCGTCCTTTCGTCTACTAATCGCACGGTTTTGCGGTGCGGTCGCAAAACACAGACACTAAACTTATTACAGTGAACAGAGACGTCAATGAACGAACGGACAGATCATAACTTTGCGAAAATAAAGAAAGTAAAGTTTTTACCCGAGGGAAGACTTGAACCAAAGACCTCTCATTCCGCAGCTGCTCACGCTAACCACGAGACCACGGCGCTCCTGAGCTCAGACTATCCTTGATGTTGCCTATCTTGCACATGGACTACCCAGTTTGTATATTTTGCTTATTTTTTCATAGTTCCACACAACTTCTTCCTGTTTTCTCGATTGATCTGTGTTCAGTTTTTCAAGGCGTATCCAGTGTGACAACTTATAACTAAATCTGAGGGGGGTGCGATGGGGAGGTTTCCTTGTCAGTATTATAAAGGAAGGACTGAAAGCTAAGATTAACCAAACGTTAAGCAACAGGGAAAGGAACTGAGGGAACTATAATCGCGCTACGAAAGACATCAGACTGAAGAAGTGAGGTGAACAGAGCAACGTACGCCACGCTCCTTGACCTAGAGAAGCTTTTTTACGTTATTACGGCAGACCAAGTAACTTTTATAGAACGCTGCACTAAACTTCAGAATGACACAGACAGGTGAAATTATTGTTCAACAGTTATCGAGTCTCTTTAAACAATGATGCAAAACGTGGACTTGGTGAGTCAGCATCGACCACCTTTGCGCGGCCCTTCGTTTAACCGTGTGAGCCGATCACCCACCTGCAGCTGGTCGCGACGTGGCATTTGGTCCACACACCGCCTGAATTCGCGGTGACTGTGTGTGACATTTACGCGCATTGCTCACACGAATCGTACTATCCCCGCAACTTCAGCTTTGGAATACGTTTCCATTTGACTCGGACGCTGTTGTAGCTGTTATCCGAGCCGTAGCAGAACTGTGTCTTCAGGAAAACCCAGAACCTGTACTCTCTTCTGACAATGCGGCACATTGTCTTAGCATGGGACGATGAGTGTAACTAACTTTGTGAAGTCCCTACGTATCAGGGGCAATAAGATCTACGCTAGGACAAGAAGAGGTAACCGACAAGACTGCCACCTCTCTCCGCATTCATTTAATACATTTGTAGAAAGTGGAATATAAAGAATTAAGAGCGCCACAAAAGGAATTAAAATCGGTGGTAAACACATTGCATTCTGTTGTTGGTGATATGGAAGTCTTAGCATATTCTACGAAGGACATGAACTATGTATTAAAAATTTTGTCTCATACCTTGGACAAACAAACACAAAGTAAACACAAACAAGACTAACATAGTGATGACATAAATCGAACAGAAAAGTAAGGGCAAACATTAAAACAGGAAATAAAATACTGTTGCAAGAAAACGAACTTTGCGACTTGGGAAGTACAGTAACAGATTGCAACACAAGTATAGTGGATACTGAAGAAAGAATTGCAATGACTAAACAAGTATTGAAAAATAAGAGTAATTTTTTTAACAAACGAGATTCATCAAGATATTTAGTTGTAGAATTTTAAACTATGGTTACGTATGTTGAAACGAAACAAGAAAAGAAAAGAAATAGAACCAATAGAGATGTGGATATATTAAATTAAAGACAGAAAGGCGTTGATCAACATGATACAGACTAGAAAAGGCCGCGGAAGCCTACGCAGTTATATTAGAAAAACTAAATCAGCTGTACACCTAATTTGACGTAACAGCTACTTAAAAACATCTTGAAAGGCAAAAGTGCTGGGGAAACTCAAGAGGCTGAGGCCAGAACGTCTATATTACAAAGTGTTACCAGTAAAGCGAACAATAACAATGTAATTCAGAGAAACGGAAAATTTAGAAATTTCTGTTGGTAGAACTGAACGATTGTTAACACAGACTAACATGTAGAAAGCAACTCACACCATCTTGCCTTTCTGTTAACGTGGGTCCTTTAAATTCAGTTCAGTTCAATTTATTGCCACGAATTTTAGACCTGTTATCTGTAGGTCTAAAACAGGTCGGACATATTCAACAATTAGGCTGACATACAATGTTTTATATTATGTGTGTAGTAATAAATCATGTTAACAGCAACAAATGGAAATATTAACGCAGGAATAAAACAGAAAATTTGAAAGGTAAGAATTATTTAAAGAAGATGACACAAAATAAAAGGAATTAAATCAAGTTCAAAGTAAATAACATTACTCGATATGTTACTCTCAGCCTTGGAGTAATTCGAGGTTTGCTGACTAACCACAACTACACCTCCTTCCAAACGTGTTGTCCCTATACTATCCTACATCACACGCACTGTTATGTGATTCCCTCGGAAGTCCTCGGATCTGCACATACCCGTGTAGGTGGCCACAACATTCTTTCTTTTCTTTTTATTTTCTTTTTCCTTACATGAATTTTAAGTTTCTCTTAATTTAATTTGTAAGTAGCTAGCATAATGTGTAACTGAGGCAATACTTCCTGTGCTATGTTGACATTATCTTTATATTGAGAGTGTCCACTTGATCTTATACACTGAAAGTTAAGCAGTTGCCATTTAGATATTCGTCGTGCTATCATATTGACTACAGTCAACAAGTTTTGGTCTCTTACAATTGTTCGCAGATCTGCAGTCACTCTGTAAACGAAAAACAAGGCATCTGACGACGACAAGATCAGTGGAACCTTCCTCTCCACATCCACAGATTGGTGTGCTACTACATCCCACTCGATGCAGATGTTTGCTATATGGCCCGTGACCTGTTAATAGGTGCACCATACCTCAAGTAGGGGCAGCGTCGAGCAGTTTGGGCCTGTTCCTAAAGCTTGTGAATACACTGTATACCCACCTTGTAGAGCTGCTAGTGTCCCAGTCAGACTGTCATTCGTCTAACTTCCAGGCTCACAAATGTCTTTTTTCAGTAATATACCTTCCCGTGGCCTCGTACACACGATCACATTGCTCACGCCCCAACTAATAGAGCGCCGTCCTGTAACGTACCACGATATCCTTCGGTCATATGGCGAGGTTTACCAGGAAACCCTCTCCACAGGTGTAGTGCGAAAGGTACCGCTGGGCCTCAGAAGCACGCTCCACTGAATTCGTCGCAGTACTGTTCTGTAGCTGCCTAATCCAAGGCGATGCCCCCAGATGCTGGCAGCGAAGCCCACAATGGCTTCGTGGTACGACCACACCACATGCAATGATAATTTATAGTGAGCAGTGCCAGCATGGGCTGACGTATGGATACGCTTAGCCGGTTACTGAGTAACAGAGTTTACATGTCCTAGAAAGTTCCTTTTCTCGTCTAGAAGAACGTCTAAATCTCTACAAACAGTGCTGCGTTTTACAGATATTCCGTCAAGCCTCAGGGAACGATTTCTGGCAAGAGAAAGTCTTCCCTTGAGAAGTATGTATGTGATTTTAAGAACAGCTGTAGTCAAAAATGTTTCAAATTGCTCTGAGCACTATGGGACTTAACTTCAGAGGTCATCAGTCCCCTAGAACTTAGAACTACTTAAACCTAACTAACCTAAGGACATCACACACATCCATGGCCGAAGCAGGATTCGAACCTGCGACCGTAGCGGTCACGCGGTTCCAAACAGAAGCGCTTAGAATTGCACGGCCCAGCTGTAGTCACTTTGTTGCTCTTGCACTAGTGCTGCATCTGAACAAGCACATCGGTCGCCTTTTCCGTAGGTCCTAGGAGGTCGTCTGCGTATGCGACAACACCTTCCATATCATCTGCCCCGTCTAACAGATGTAATACGGGTTCAGTTCTAAGATATCAGAATAAAGGACCACTTGTGAAGCCTTGGTAAACTTTTGTTTACCTTTTCTGCCCCGAATGCCACTGGACGCTACGCCCACTACAGTAATCTACAGAGCTCTGATATAGGCATTTAGGGACCCTGAGATCTCGAAGCTGTGCGAACATAGCAGGTCACCAAAGATTATCGAATGATATCTACGATGTCAATTATGAGCGCAACTGTATACTTCATTGACGAATTTTCTACGATTTGAAGGGTTCTACTAACCGCATTATCTATGCATTTCTCTTTCCTGTGACAATATTGACTTCGGTTTAGATCCAAGAGCTCGCTGTGCGCCTTCAACCAATCACAGAGCAGACGTGCTGAACTTTCGCTAAGATGTTTACAGCTTTCGGTGATGCTGGGTCTTTATCACTTCCCTTCTTGATAACTACTGCTCTAGCCGTTTTGCATATCGCCGGGATCCTAGCTATTCGGAGTACCTCGTTCAGTATTGCACCATCGCTGGAGCTACCAGCGACCTGAGGGCAGACGCCATCCGGAATAGGCGCTCTTCCAGCCTACGCTTCTCAACTTGATGGCGCAAATCCAAGAAGTCGTAGCCCAGCTTTTCGCAGAACGTTCGGAGTGTCTGGTTCAGTCCTTCCACTCGACTCGGCACCAGAGAATCACAATCAATTTTGGGAACAATGCTGCATATTATTGTGAGCTTCATTGAAACGCCACAAACAAGGCTGGTCGTCTCTACCTCCTCTGACAGTCGCCGGACTGACTCAAGAATGACCTCTGGGTCCAGACGACAGGCACCATTTGTTCCAACGGGCCTCCATCTGCAGTTGGCTGCCCCCTGTTCCCTCAGTGGTTGCTGGAATAGCCTCTTCAGCATGTAGAATGAGGCCCCCAGGCAAAGATTGCACCTGGCGTCCTCTCCTGTCCCTTGCTGACATTTCCCTAATGGGTGCCATCATTCACCGCACGTTTGAACTGCCGACGAAGCCCTTTTGTATTTGCGTCCTCCAAATGCCGGACGAAACAGGTTTCTCAAAACTGGTTAAGTTAGTACCTCTGGCTCTGTTTCAGTGAATGCACTTCAGGCTACTGGTTTGTGGAATCGACACTGGTCCCCGTCCACCCTTATACACCACTCGCAGTCAAGTGGATGGGTGATGATGGATCCAGTACTTTCTGCAGAGGAGACAGGATCCTCAGTAAAGGATGGTACTTGAGGTGGCTCTGGTACAAGTATCACAGGGATACGACTCTCGGGAGCTCTTCCAACATACCGATTCGCAGCAGTTGCCAATCGTTTGACACTAGTTAAGGCGATTTCCAGCTGCTTCAGAACTTCAATCAACTCATACTGTGAAACTTCCTGGCAGATTAAAACTGTGTGCCCGACCGAGACTCGAATTCGGGACCTTTGCCTTTCGCAGGCAAGTGCTCAACCAACTGAGCTACCGAAGCACGACTCACGCCCGGTACTCACAGCTTTACTTCTGCCAGTACCTCGTCTCCTACCTTCCAAACTTTACAGAAGCTCTCCTGCGAACCTTGCAGAACTAGCACTCCTGAAAGAAAGGATATTGCCGAGACATGGTTTAGCCACAGCCTGGGGGATGTTTCCAGAATGAGATTTTCACTCTGCAGCGGAGTGTGCGCTGATATGAAACTTCCTGGCAGATTAAAACTGTGTGCCGGACCGAGACTCGAACTCGGGACCTTGCCCGCGAAGGCAAAGGTCCCGAGTTCGAGTCTCGGTCGGGCACACAGTTTTAATCTGCCAGGAAGTTTCATATCAGCGCACACTCCGCTGCAGAGTGAAAATCTCATTCTGGAACTCTTACCGTGTTTGATAACAGCATTCATAGTGGGGGCTGGGTATTGTGTAGGGCTACTCCTCTGAGTGAGTAGGAGTAATAATATGTTAGAAAATTTGCTACGGTATCTAAATCACAAACGCCGATTTGATACAGACTGCACCTAGATTATGGAAAGGACAGTGGTAGAGACCTAAAATTCTCAAAGGCGCACGTTTACTTCCGTTGATGCACAATGAAATTCAGGGGGTGATATTTTCGGCTGAACGGCGAATTACAAACGCTGATTATGCACAATGAAATTCAGGGGGTGATATTTCGGCTGCACGGCGAATCACAAACGCTGATTTGCAAAGTACGTATCCAGACCACTCTTACCAGCAACTTAAGAAAATGTTTGTTAAGGGCCCGAAAATTCTCTAACCCGTTTCTCACGTATTTGCCTAGAACAATATCAGTTATTAAACGCCCTGCTCGAAAAGATCTGAGTTCCTACCTATTGAGTCATGGTCTTTGCTCTTTATCGACGATATAATAGACCATATAGGAGAGCGAATAATGAAGAAACAACGGACATTTTTTACAAAAGAGTGCGACCTCACTTTTAGAAAAGTACGAGCTCTTTATTTCCTGCTCAAAATAACCGCGTTGATGAAGTTGAAATGAATGATTTTTGTAGAGATGTTACCTCTTATTGGCGTATTCAAACCCAATATTCAAGATATGCGAACCTTATGGTCGATTGACGGAACCGGAGGCTGTGTGTTCACAGCTGTAAGGAGTTACAGATTTTTAACTATTTTGTCCGCTTTGAGATTTATAGAATCATGAGGAGCCCGAAGTCTAGCTCCCATTTCTTACGTGCAGAGCCAAGTACGTTTAGTCTGAATATGCGACTATAGATGAAATGTTTATAGCTTTCAGATGTTTTTTCTATTAAGTATATTTGGAAACAAAACGTGGAAAATACGGTTTGAAAATTATGTGCCTATGCAACGCATAAACTCAGATGCCTTTGTTAATGTGAAAGCATTTTTTTTAATAGCGTGTGCAGGATTAAGCATGTTTGGTGCTGATCTGGCGTCAAACAATGTAGTTCATTAATAACTGCAGACAGAGTACCTAACTGACTTTCTATTTAAGATAGTTAGTCCGTATTTTAGGGCACAATCTCCGGCTAAACACAGTGTCGAGTCCGGCTTTTCTGCTTTGCAACGGGCAATCATAACCCACTGACACATAAGCGATGTGCCGAACAACTTCAACCATAATTACCAACACAGTGATTTTAATTTCTGACCTTGTTTCGAAACGCTTTTCTTAGAAATTGACTGTTACATTACGGAGTGTACTGCATTTTTCGCAAATGCCATTTGGGTTTTGTACGTATTTTTAGTGTGCTTATAACTCGTTTTTGATTCCAACTTTGTAATTTGTTTTACAATCGTTATTAATACTTCATGTATTTACACAATTTCTTTTTGCAACCTGTCTACAGAAATGCCAATAGCAGCATTCAATTACGGTAACCTGTTATAAATTGTATGCGGGGAGAGTACATGCGAAAAGGGACGTTAATGTAGCTGCACAATTTGCCATCCACTTAATACTATGGTACATCATTCTCTTCAGAAGTTAAATTGTTAATAACGCGTAGTTGCTTCGTAAGTGATTTATGAAGCTGTACGACAGAAATAAGTACTCATTAGCGGGAAATGATTGTACGCTAGAATGAATGTTGCGAATACTGTTCAGCTCTAAACTCAGCGCAATTGCTACCTACAGATGTAAAACAGAAGGCGCGCAGATAGGCTTGAACGCAGTCCATGCAGCTGCCGCATTTCTTTTTTCTGGCTGTGTACATGGTATAGTACTACTTTACGCCACAGACCGACCGGATTCTTAGTGTGGGCAGGAGACGTGAGAAAACATCGTTTCAAAGAGAAAACGACCTGAAACGCTCTAAACACCAGTTTCTATTTTATATCGCGTCTTCTTTACTGTCACGCATCGCCTGCCGCTATGAGTACAGATATCTGTGAATCTTCGTAAACTTCCTCTGTTTCTAGTCCGTTTTCAGCTAGTTTAGACATCGAACAATATTTCGTCTAGTCGCGGCGTTCGTCTTCTCTAGAGCGACACCGCTTGCGCAGCGTCACAGTCTTTACTTACGAGAGGCGTCCAGTAAGTAATGCTACTTTTTTTCTGAGAGCAGGTTGATTTCATTCAGGATTCTAATACACCACATTATTTCCCACTCTTTTGGCTACAAAGCCTTATTTCTCAACGTAATCTCCGTTCAGTGCGACGACCTTCCATCACCTTACTAGCAGAGCCAGTATCTCTGCACGCTAGCACTCTGCTGCTTGACGTCGGAGCCAACATGTTGGTGCATCAGTAAACTCCCCATCATTCACCTACCGCTTCCCGCGGAGCGCATCCTTCTTTGAGCCAAGCGAATGGAAGTCGGAAGGTGCGACATCCAGGCTATAGGATGGATTAGGAAGAACAGTTCGGTGAAGTTTTGTGAGTTCCTCTCGGGTGCATACACTTGTGTGAGGCCTTGGGTTGCCACGGAGAAATAAAAATTCGTGTGGATTTTTGTGGCGACGAACACTCTGAAGTTGCTTCTTGAATTTCCTGAGGGTAGCACAGTACCCAGCGCGCGCACACCTTTGGATAACCTAACTGGTGGACGAGTATGCCAGCACTACTATCAGGGACGTCTATTTCAGCAGCGAGGCGTTTGATTGTGGTCCGTCGGTCACCTCCAGTTAGTGTCTGCACGAGTCACAGCTGTGTGCGCCTGGCACGTTGCACCACCTTGTTGCGGTGACAACAGAGCCTCGCCCAACCACTCACCGTGCTTTTGCTCCGTAGAAACTCACTGACGCCGTTTTGAAGGCTACGTGTAGCGCTGCCGCCTATTGAAACTTCATGAAACTGCAGGGGCTGAAGCGGCAAAGCTCCACAATGTCCCACAACATATTCTGCCTTTTTTCGACGGAAACTGGCAAAGAAAAAAATGTGTTGCATTGCTTACTGAACGCCCCAAGTACAAACTTTTCATTCGTAGGTTCCAGTGGTCCATTGCACCAGACAGCGCCGCCAGCACGTTTTACCTACGCTTGCTCGCACTCGTTTCTAAAATGTCGTCTTCCTTCCGCCTGAAGCTGACGATTCTTATGCCTTGGTGATAAGAATGACTCGTGTTTATTTATTTACTAGCTCCGTGCCTATGTTTCGCCACGCAGGCTACATCTACAATTACATCTGCACTTCGCAAGCCATCTTACAGCATGTGGCAAACACATTACACTTCCCCCTCTCCTGTTCGACTACCGAATAGTCCGCGAAAACACAGAATAGATTGTTGTAGATTGTTGGTAACCTTCTTCGAGAGATCTAATCCCTCTAACTCTACCTTTGATGGTCTTCTCGCGAGCTGTACGTTAGAGGAAGGAGGCGCTTCTAGGGCTGTACGCTCTCGGAATTCAACAGTATGGCACACCATGATGCCTTACGTCTTTGTTGTAGCTTCTGCCCACCATATTACTTTCTGTCTGAAATTTAGCCCAACTTCACCTCCCACTCTATAAAACCTGCGCATTATCAAAACTATGTACCCACAGACTGTTATCCAACTTAAGCTCGTATGCTAACCTTCGAAAAAACAAAACCCAGTTTGAACTGAACTGTAACTGATTTGAATGCACTCTGTCATTACATTAACTGCGCGATAGAAGTAAAGCAATTGTCTGGCGCTAATCAAAATTTCCACTTACCTCGCGTTTTGACAATACCATTGAAGATTTCTTCAATGAGTAAAGAGTAAAGAGGAAGCAGGCAGCGACAAGCTAGATTCCTATATCCATATAAAATTTCGACATGTAATAATGCGTAATTATAAAAGTGGGGTGCAGAGAGTAACTATTCCCCTGAAATGATATTCGAAGACAACGATTTTAGAATGAAGTATATATTCAGAAAGACGAAGTAAAACTTCGCTTGAGTTTCACACGTAACTTTGGTCTGAGCCGTACTACGCTCAACAAAGTGAACAATGATTTCAAGAGAGTACAATGTTAACAGAGAATTTCTTTAAAAGTCAGACAGCTTACTCAATTGATATGTTAGTGGATGAATCGGGGAAGTGGGGTGGTCTCTCTCTCGGCTCTGAGTAAGTGAGAAAAGATAACTAGATCTCAATAATCATTTACAAATTAGATGCACAGTGTTGCAGTCTTACCTCAAACGTCTTCTCTTCAAAAACAGTAACATTGTTCAAAATGTCCTGCTGCAGTTCTTGATGACTAGGAGGGTTGTTGCGACATACCTTAGACGTGAGGGCTCCACACACAAAGCAATCGCACACTGACAGATCAGGTGACCTGGCGGGCCACCTAGGACTGCAGGTACAGGTGGAGTATTGGTTCAAATGTCTGAGCACTATGCGACTTAACTTCTGAGGTCATCAGTCGCCTAGAACTTAGAACTACTTAAACCTAACTAATCTAAGGACATCACACACATTCATGCCCGAGGCAGGATTCGGACCTGCGACCGTAGCGGTCGCTCGGTTCCAGACTGTAGCGCCTAGAACCGCACGGCCACTCCGGCCGGCACAGGTGGAGTATTCGTCCGCATCATCGACGTGTTGCGCCGTCTCTTGCGACAGGCATCGTGTTACTGTGAACCATTTCCTGGTGAACTGCAGCCGCATTTTCTGGTATGTGAGCACGTCTCGGAATGTCTTTTTACTTGTTCAAAACAGATTGTCACACGCCATTTTCGCATGGCACTCTTTGCTGGCACTTTGACCTATTAAACTTCTCGGAAAATAACTGACCACACCGTGCCCATGACTTTCTTGTCATGCAACTTCCAACAACGAACACCTGCTGCTCCATTCTGAACACCATTGTCCCCTTTCCACTTGTCTCACGTGTCGGTGAGAAGCATATCTCGAACCAGGAGCCGAAGTTCTTGACCAGGAGCCGAAGTTCTTGACAAGTCGAGAAATGTGGGACTTGGTCTTTGGGGTGGAGCACACAGTTAAAGTCGCCGCCAAAGATATATTGATCGAAGCGACTGATAAAGAGGGCGGCAATATCCTCCGAGTAGAACAGCGATCGTTCGCGGCGTTGGTCAGTTCCTGACGGAGCGTAAATGTTAATGATGCGCGTGCCCAGTGCTGTGATCGCCAGCCCCCTTCCTGACGGAAGGTAAGTCACTTCTTCGATGGCAATTCCGTCGCGCACTAGTATTGCCGCACCGCTGCCATTTCGGTCCGCCGGTGTCATATGTCACATAACCGTAGAAAACAACAGGGCAATGTCAACATCCGAAGAACGAAGCATCTCACGCAGCAACTGGATCTTCACTGCCGTTCGTATCGTGTTGAGGTTAAGCGTGGCGATACGATAAGCTTGTTGCCGAACCGCAGGTGCTAAGTTATCCATTAAGACTGCAATTACCTATGACGCTTCTAACTGTATTGACACCTCCGTATCCCCCCAAACCTCACCTGCAGTTCTTTCTAGAGAGCCGGCGCCAATGGCGTGGGCTCCGTTGGCGTAACTTGCATGGTGCCGTCGTCGTCGTAGTCATCCGCCCACGCCGGGGAACTCAAAGCAAGATCGGCTTCCCTAGCTTCCTCAGGACACGGCATGGGTGCTTGCACTCCAGAAGGTGGTGGGCAGCATCAGTCCTGCATATCGGCAACCGATTTTGCCACTGTAGATATATGTGGTTTGTCCTCAGTTCCGTTCGGTGGTGCCATACTGCAGCAAATGGCGGCTGCCTCTGTGGTAGCGTCGTCATTGAAGGTGGAGTCGTCGTCCTCTGAAGGCTGTGTCGCATCCCGTTCGGAAGTTGCTCTATGCCTCCGCTTCCGTCGCTTCGGAGAGCGTTGCTTCCTGGTGTGTCGTTCTGTGTCAGACGATGGCAGAGATTCACGACGTCCCGGCACAAAGGCAGCCGTAGGCACAATAAGCGAGTCTACGGCCATGCTATCGTCATCTATCTTGTTATCCGTCGACGGGGGCGGCGGCATCGGAGTTGAATCCGTAGCTTGTGGAACGGGTGTGTCGTCATCGCCCTGCATTGGAGGATGGAGCCGCGACCCAGCAGTGGATGTCGGCTGTCGTGGTGAAGCGGTAACGGTCGTGAGGGCTGCTGCATAAGTGAGCCAGCCTGAGTGGCCAAGCGGTTCTAGGCGCTACAGTCTGGAACCGCGCGACCGCTACGGTCGCAGGTTCGAATCCTGCTTCGGGCATGGATGTGTGTGATGTCCTTAGGTTAGTTAGGTTTAAGTAGGGGACTGATGACCTCAGAAGTTGAGTCCCATAGTGCTCAGAGCCATTTGAACCAGTTTTTTTTTTTTTTTTTTTTTTTTTTTTTTTTTTGCATAAGTGACGGGAAGCAGCGTCGGCTGCGATGGCGGATCCGCGTCAGTCGGCGGCAATTGAGTGATTCGACGTTGGATACATTCGGATCTGAGGTGTCCCTCCTTCCCACAACCAGAGCAGGTCTTCCGTTGCCCATCGTAGATGACGATGGCACGGCAGACACCGATATTCAGATATGAAGGTACATGTCTTTTTAGATCTATTCGGACCTGGCGGACTCCGTTCAGCACAGGATATGTCTCGAATTGCGTCCATTTTTCCGCAATATGATCATGCACCGTGCCGTAGGGGCGCAGTGCTGTCACGACGTCCTCCGCCGGTAGTTCGAAAGTAAGTTCCAAAAGTCTGATCGTGCGGAGTCCCATGCCAGAATAATCGACGTGTACAGTCCCCACACTGCCATCAGCATGGCAGAAATGGAGGCCGTGTTTCGTTTCGCGAAGGATTCGTTCACATGTTGCGTCGTTGATGATCTTGACATATACGATGCTATTCACAATTGACAAGTGAATGCCGAGAATGTCGGTCGCCGGGATTTTAACTTCTTCTCGTAGAAATCGTTCGACTTCGAGTGCTTTTGGCCGTGCAAATTCGTTGCGGAACATAAATTTGAGCGTCGATTTTCTGTATTGGTGCGCCATGGTGATCTATGCTGAGTACGGCACGCGCGAAACGGCCGAGTACGATGTAAACAACACGAGCGCTCGCTCCGCGGCAGGAACACAAACAGCGCGTCCTCACCGCAGCACAGCCAAAGGCCAACTCCCCTGCTCTACTCGTACTGACAGCCCGCACTACACTCCGAACAGATGTGGATCACGTGACGGGGGTACACGTGGTGTGCGCGTCACGGAGTGTGGTTATACGCTTTCATTCACGTCGAAGAGTATCCACTCGTCCGGGCCACTTTTACTTGGCCCACGTTCTATCAGAGATCATGACCAAAGTGTCTGTTGTGGTCGTCTGTGTGAATATCGGAGCTTTCACAATGGCAATAAGCTCGGCTGTCGTAATAGTGGAGTGCGGATCCAGCTTGTACAGGCCTTGTTTGTCTCGGGATACCCAGCAGGCACTACCAGCTCCGTGATTAGACTTGTACCCATCTGTTTACACCACGAACACATCGTGATAGAGAGGCAGGAAATCCATTGCCGTTCCGTTAGTTTGGCCCTGGTTTTGAAACGTTAAACTGGTCTTGGTATCAGTCTGCGGAGCCAGCGCTTCGTACGAACTGCTGCAGGACTTTTCCATACGTCGTACGTTAATGCCTGCGTCACCATATACTCAGTCGCATAGGGTGGAAGCTGCTGATTTATCCAGTATCGTTCTCTCACACAGGAGAATGCTAATTCCTCGATTGTTCTATGTCTTTGTCTCCGAGACCCAGAAATTAGTAGATTCGGGCGCCGAGGTGAATGTAGTATTTCTTGACTTCCTGAAGGCGTTCAGTACACTACCGCACTGTCGCCCAACGAGCGACGTACGGAATATCAGATCAGCTTTGTGACAGAATTCAAGAATTGTTAACAAACAGGGCACAGCACGTCATTTTTAAGACAGAGAAATCTTCAGACGGAAAAGTGATTTCGGGCGTATTCCAAGAAATCGCAACGCTAGAAAATTTTAGCAAAATTCAGGAAGTCCAAAATGCAACCAACGGCTTGGTGCAGGACTGCCAGTTCACCCTCAGCACAACAAAAATGAAACATATTGTGCACTAATAGGCGTAAAGTTCCATTAGTTTATGATAAGGCGATCGCAGAACAATTACTGGAAGCAGTTACATCTATAAAATATCGAGGAGTATGCATACAGAGAGATTTAAAGCGGAACGGCAACATAACACTAGCCACAAGTAAAGCGGACGCCAGAATGAAGTTCATTGGAAGAATCCTCAAGAACTGTAGTCCAACTGCAAAGGAGGTACGTACTTGAATATTTCTCGTCAATTTGCGATCCGGACCAGACAGAATTGACAGAGGAAATAGAGAAGATCCAAAGAACAGCAGCGCATTTCGTCACACGTTCATTTAATAAGGGCGAAAGCGTCATGGAGATGCTCTGTCGACTCCAGTTGTAAGGTGGTCATGTCATTTTGGTTTATTGTACTATCGATGTGTACGCGCGATAAACAATTTTTGGTCTTGTCATAGCACTGCGCAATCTGAAACATTGTTAGTTGAAGTGTAGTAGGTAACGGACGTATTTAGTAGATTTATGTGGAATTGTGATTGTATCTGTCATATAAAGGAGGATTGATTGTAAAAGACAGCAAGGATGAATAAAATGTACATATTAGAAGACGAAAAGAATGGATGGGACTGCAGGAATTCCACCAGTCCGGCTTTGATCCGCCTTCAAAAGCTTACTGACCAAGGCCCAAAGAGCCAAGAGATGAATGGTCGTCACTTTCAACAACTACTACGGTCAAGATAGTACCGTATTTCCTTTCCTCTGCTGTGTTTCTTTGTACTCTGGAACCTTGTTATCCGGGCTACTTTTATTTGCCCCACCCTGTAGTTTCTCAGGAAACCATCATAATAGTTGTACCAACCTCATAGTCGCAGCAATTACCGACGCTTTGTTTCGGGTGCAAAGGGTCAAAAAATCGTGAAGTTATGGGTGAAGGCCATTCTGGGATACCTGGAAATGAACAAGTAGACGTCCCAGCAAAGCAAACATCTCTACATGGACCTATTAAATATGATAAATTCTCTCTCACAGATACGATATCCATGCTCAGAAAGCAGTTGTCGTAGGACTGACAAGAGGATTGGTCGCGGACATCTTAATTCAAGACAGCCACTAAGCACTATTTCGTACCACGATTCTAAGAGTACCATGGTATAATAAGACACAAACATCGAGGAGCTTCAGTTAATTGAAATTTAATCACTGGGAGTTCAAAAAACACCTGTGTGTTTGCAGAGAGGAGAAAGAACCAAACAGTATGTTTCTACAATGTCCTCGGAACATGTATCACATCAGCGTCCTTGGAAGGAGTCTTCAGGCACTTGGCCAACAATTCACAATCAGTCTCATTACCTTGTTAGATCCAAGGATGTAGCAATGTATAAAATACAGTACCAGTTCGTTAGTAATGCCAACATCCAGATATAGCTCCCTGCGCTGCTAATCTAATGGTCTTGGTAATTGGAAAGCCAGGAGAAGACCAAAGCACAATTAACTGACTATATTCCCATTTGGTACTCAGCAGGGTGTGGAATGCTTAGCCTATAAATGTATGTCACTATGTCCCTTCTATAGGTATGTGTCTGAATGCTGGTGTATCTGGACATATGGCTGTAGTACCTAAAATTGGTTCTTGTATACTGTTCTCATGTTCTGTCTAGATTGTACTTATACTCCTGCACATATATTCAAGTAATTATAGGCAGCTTTTGAAATAGTTCTTATAGGACGTGTAAAATAACTTTTTATTGTTAATGTAGATACGTTTTTATTAATATAGGCCGAATTGGGAATATCCCAAATGTGTATCAACGGCCTTTTATCATTTTTTACTGTTTTACCAGTAGGATTTATATAGCATGTACCCTGTGTTACATTTTCGTCTTTATTAGTGTCAGTATATTGTGGATGTGATTTTTTCTTATGTCGGAATTTGTCCTTAGTAAAACCCATGTAACTTCGTGTCACGGTGCGACTTAAACTAATGTACACTCTGCATTGTCAAACAAACTGCAAAGTCACATATTCAGTGTTGAAATGGCTGTATGGGAGCGTATCGAAAACGCAGATTCAATAAATAAATTTTAGAAAAAGGAATGAAAAACGGAGGAAGAAGAGGATACAATGGTTCCACGTGGTCATTGTTTCGGAACTCATGAATGCCGTTTCGATGCTCTTGCGTCGATTTACAGGAGTCTTATCAATGAAACTATTATGAGAAAGTAATTTGGTATTTCGGTCGCCTCTCAGGGAAGAATCTGTGCACAACATTCCTTTCTAGCGTTAACTGGCTACTGGAGTGGCGTTAATAGGCGGCGAGAAAGAGCGTGTCCTTCTGTAGTGTCGTACTGAAGGCTCTACGACTCTGTCTCTGATAGGTAAAACCTTCTGTCCGCGATAAAGGTGGTTCAGTAGAATCTGCTGAACGTGAAGCGGTGGAAAGCAAATGCACCGGGTCAGCTACCTGAGCGCGTTTATTAACCGCAGCGTATTTACTTTTTAAGTAAAATTATTTACGTGTTCATGTGTAGAATGCAAGCATCGGAATGACCGTGTGGCCGATTCCGTGTGAAGAGAAGACGCTGCACCGAGTAGCCTGCAACGCCTGTTCTGAGGCACGCGTTGCTGTCACGTTAATATTCAAAAACAATACAATACATTCTGCCTGTTGAGATCAAGTCGCACGTTCTACCACATACTGAACATTTCTCAGATGTAAAAGTACAGTCGTGTGCACCCCAAGTGAGTGTTGAGGATGCCTACTTTTCACAATATGCAGGGCGTAACTGGTATAAGTGCAGATATCTTTATATGTAGTAGGCCTACCTTAATATGTAATATGTCTTGTGACTAAGATCCCGTAAGCGAAGAGGAGCTCTGTGAAGCGGATTTGTGGACACGCAGCACACTACTTGTTTGCTGATGCCGAGAAAAGTGTACTTGACTTTCGGCAGTTCCTCAATGAACGACTTTGTGCAGTTGTCCGCAATCCAAAATATAGAGAATTTTTCTCCAATTTCCTTTGCAGTGTCTTCCTTAACCCGCCCCAGAGCTGAGGTGTTCCTGTCATGAGGAGTTGGTCCTCGCCTCTTCCACACTTAGAACCGATATATTTACCAGTCATCGGAATGTTCTTCTGGGAAAAATATACGTTGATAGTCTCAAGTAGTCTGACGTCTTGCTGAGCCCTCCTCCTCACGTCACGCCGGTTTCCTGATATTCTCGTTGGCATTAATGACAAAAATAAATAAACAAAAATAAAAAAGAACGAAAAGAAAAGTAAATAAATAAATAAACTATGTTCGCTGTACTTCTACTCTACGTTCCGTACGCTTTCCTTGGTGTGAACGGGACGTGGTGGCCAGGCCTCGGGTTGCGACCCCTGCCCACTTTGCCCCCACCGTGCCTTTCGATACCAGGAAGGCTCCAAATTTTTTTTTAAAAAAAAAGAGAAAGAAAGTTGTCACGGCGTGGGATTGCTACGCGGACGACCCTGGTCAAAACTCTTTTGTACCATTTATTTAATTTTTTTCACAAAATTATCAACTGTCCGTCCGGTCACTGAAATGTTGTTTGTACTCTTTATGTAGTCTTGGCAGTTATACTATGCATTGGTTATAGAGTATGAGTGATGTAGTAAGAATACATTGTCGTCGAACGTAAATGTGACGAATAGGCAGAGTAGGCGAGATACCACATAGACGTCTCACAGAAACAACAAATAAATGGGTGTGAACTATGTTACAACAGAGGAATTCAAGAGTCAAAATGTTCAAACCGAAACACAACTTCAAAAACGTTAAAAACATATGTTTTGACGACTGTGCGGCTGGTCCCGGCGGAAGTTCGAGTCCTCCCTCGGGCACGGGTGTGTGTGTGTTTGTCCTTAGGATAATTTAGGTTAAGTAGTGTGTAAGCTTAGGGACTGATGGCCTTAGCGGTTAAGTCCCCTAAGATTTCAAAAAAAAAAAAAAGTTTTACAGAGCACAGGGAAAACTGTGTGATTGTGCAACTGTCCCGTTCATTTGTTGCACCTTATGTGACAAAGTATTATATTTTCATCATTTGTTTGGGAGTGACCACATTCACATTCATAGGAACACCTAAATTGGGCAAGGAGGCATATCTCAGTCACTCACCAGGCGTCGTTAAGAGATTCCTGTAATATAACACACGTACTGTGATTGCTGCCTTCTATGACACACCAGACGTGTTTTGCGGTGGAGAATTCGGTAGAGTTGTCGCCTTGTCATCAACCATTTGCGGTTCCCATTCGAAAGCCACTTCCTTTCGGCTGCTAATAGGGTCGCTGTGCAGAATCAAGTTTCATTATAGGTCCCTTCTTTCCTTCCTTGCGCCTTGCTGTTGCTAACGAACAAATCTGAATACAGCGAGCAGCGAGGGGGGGGGGGGGGACGGAGGGAATGGGGGAGGGGAGTTAAGTGGACGATGGAGCTGTTAACACGGCTCGGTTGC